>NC_086270.1:5705175-6356452 GCF_021018805.1 Prinia subflava
GGTATCCGTGTGCGTGGGTATCCATGTGCGTGGGTATCCGTGTGCAAGGGTATCCATGTGCGTGGGTATCCGTGTGCGTGGGCAGCTGTGGGCATGGGCACCATTTACACGGGCATTCATGGACATGGAACTGTGTGCATGGGCATCCCTGTGCGTGTGCATCCATGTGTGTGGGCACCCATTTACACAGGCATTCATGGCCATGGAGTCCCATGGGGGGCACCCATTTACAGGGGCATTCGTGGGCATGGGCTGCCGTGTGTGTGTACATCCATGTGTAGGGCCATGGGCACCCACACCCACTGGAATCGCTGTGTGTGGGTGTCTCTGTGGTCATGGGCACCCATTTACACAGGGATTCATGGCCACGAGGACATGTGTGCAGGAGCATCCCTGTGAGTGTGTGTGTGAGCACCCATTTACACGGGCATTCGTGGGCATGGGCTCTCGTGTGCATGCAGATCCATGTGAGTGGGCATCCATGGGCACACGTGTGCACGAGCATCCATGTGTGTGCATCTGTGTGTGTATCAGTGTGTGTACATCCGTGTGTGTGTGTATCCATGTGTGTGTGCATCTCTGTGTGCATCCGTGTGTGTGTGTGCATCCATGTCTGTGCATCCATGTCTGTGCACCCATGTGCACATGCAGGGGCATCGTTCTATGTGTGCATCTGTGTGTGCGTGTGCAGGGACATGTCTCTGTGTGTGTGTGCATCCATGAGCATGGGTACATGTACATGTGCACACGTGCAGTGCCATCTGTGTGGGTATCAGTGTGTGTGTGTGCATTCATGATCATGGATACTCATTTACATGGGCATTCGTGGGCATGAGCTCCCGTGTGTGTGCATCCATGTGTGCATGTGTGCATCTGTGTGTGTGTGTGCATCCATGTGTGTGTGCATATCTCTGTGTGTGTGCATCCGTGTGTGTGTGTGTGCATATCTCTGTGTGTGTGTGCATCCGTGTGCACGTGCATTCATGGTCGTGGGCATCTGTGTGTGGGCATCCATGGGCACAGGCGCTCCTTTACACAGGCACTCAAGGGTGTGGACACATGTGTGCATGCATCCATGCATGTGTGTGTGTGTGTGTGTGTGGCCCTGCAGGTGAGTGGGTGTCCATGGATGCTCATAGGTGCCCCTGTGGGTGGGTGTGCAGGGACAGCCATGTGTGTGTCCCTGTGCATGTGTGTCACTCTGCGTGGATGCCCCTGTGGGTGGGTGACCCTGTGCCAGGGTGTTTCCTGTGGGTGGGTGTCACCATGAGTGGGTGACCCTGCCCATGGGTGCTCCCTGTGGATTGCTGTCCATATAGATTGGTGTTCCTGTGGATTGGTGTCCCTGTAAATTGGTGTCCCTGCGCATGTGTGTCATTCTGTGTGGGTGTCCCTGTCCATGGGTGTCCCTGTCCGTGAGTGTCCCTGTCCATGGGTGTCCCTGTCCGTGGGTGTCCCTGTGTCTGGGTGTCCCTGTGCCTGGGTGTCCCTGTCCATGGGTGTCCCTGTCCCAGGGTGTCCCTGTCCGTGGGTGTCCCTATGCCACGGTGTCCCTGTGGATTGGTGTCTCTGTGTTGGGGTGTCCCTGTCTGTGCATGTCCCTGTGGGTTTGTGTCCCTGTGCTGGGGTGTCCCTGTCTGTGGGTGTCCCTATCTGTGGGTGTCCCTGTGCCAGGCTGTTCCTGTGCCAGGCTGTCCCTGTCAATGTCCCCATCTCTCAGTCCTGTTGTAGAGGGAGCACCCAAGGGGACCGGGCTGTGCAGGTTTGGGACACTGACACCCAGGGGAGGGGACCGAGGACAGTCCTTGCCCTCTGTGTCCCCCCCTGCCCCAGGCCATGGGGGCTCTGTGTCCCTGGGGATTAAATTGTCCTTGTGGCCCTGGCAGAGCCCTGCCTGGGGTCCCATCGAGGCAGGGAACACCGGTCCCACGGGGACAGGTCTGTGCCCCAGGGCACGAGGTGAGGGGTCCTGCCCGGCGGCAGTGTCAGCAGGAAGAAGCTGAACTCGAGCTCTGGCTATTTTTGGGTGTCTGCGATGTCACACAGGGGCCAGAGACAGGGAGAGAGTGTCGCCGGTCCCTCACGGCCCTGGCGCCTTTGACCCCCGAGTCCCCAGTATCCCCAGTACAAGGGGACACGCTGCAGCCACCGGGCTCGGGGACACCTGAGTCCCTCCACCACCCGGGGATGGGTCAGGAGTGGGCGCTGTCCCCTGGGGTCCAGGGGACATCGAATCCCACGGCCAGGGGTGTCCCCTCCACGCTGGGAAGGGGCAGGGGATGCGCTGGTCCCGCTGCAACCCAAAGCACAGGGACACGGCTGGGGGTCCCCCAGCCCCGTGCCTGTCCTTGTCGCCAGCGTCCCTCGGCACTCACCATCACTGATGGCACACGCGTGTGTCCCCATGCACACAGGGAGGGGACAGTGTCACACACGTGCCCGCACACAGGCACATCAAGCAGGGACCGGGTCACGCGTGCCCACAGACACATGGGATTGAGGGGGTGTCACACACGGCCCCACACTCTCCTGGAGTCCCCACACCCCCCTCAGTGCTTCCTGCTCCCTGTGCCTCAGTTTCCCCAGCTCACCTCCCCAGTCCCCACCACTCGTGCCCCTGAAGGGCATCACGAGCGCCGCTGTCCCCACGCCCTGACCGTGCCCAGGGGTAGCAGCTGCCCCTCCCCACGCACCCATGGGACCACCCGGGCTATGCACACACCCCCCGTGCCCACCTCAGCCCCGCCTCAGCGTCCCCTCACCCCGCACCCACCTCCCCGCCGTGCCCGCAGAGCCCGGGCTCGGCTCACGGCACCAGCGCCCCGCTCTCTCCGCCGTCCCCATCCCTGCCCGGGGGCTCGGGGCGGGGGGCGGTGGCCGGGGGAGGGTGGTCGGGCCGGGGGTGGCCGCTGGCAGCGCTGCCGGGGAGTATTTCTGGAGCGCGTTGTGCTCTTTCCAATCATGTGATGAGGACATTATTTAAGGCGGTGCGGGGCCGCAGCAGCTGCAGGCGCTGCCACGCTCGCAGCCGGCCGGACCCCCGCGCGTCTGAGCCCCCCCGCGCCCCTCGCCATGGTCGACGCCTTCGTGGGCACCTGGAAGCTGGTGGACACCAACAATTTCGATGAGTACATGAAGGCGCTGGGTGAGTGGGCGCGGCTGAGAGCGGGATTGGAGTCACATCCCCCCCCCTTTTTTTATTTTTTTTTCTAGCCCCCCCAATTTTCCTGGTGAACCTCTACCCCCCACGGGGGTCTGGCTGGGGGGGGCTGCAGGCGGTGGGGGCGTCGCTGCTGCCTCCGTGGGTGGTTTAGGGGGGCTCTGAGGTTTTGTACACGTGGGGTTGTGCTGGGTGAGGTGATCTTGGGCTGGGTGAGGTGATCTCGGGTTGGGTGAGGGGTCTCGTCCTTCCAGTGCCCCTCCGGGGCAGCCTTTGGCAGAGCGTGGAGGGATGAGATGCCCCCCTGGGTGCTGGGGGTCGCTGAGGACCCCCCAGCCTTCCCCAGCCCCCGAATCCCCCATCAGCCGGCCCCAGCATGGTCAGGGGGAGTCCCCCACCCCAGAGCAGTGCGGGGAGCGGGGACAGACCCCAGTTCGCCCTCACCCAGCTCAGGGGCTGGTCCCGGATCCCTCCCTCAGCAGGGACAGCATTCCCTGGCCCCCCTTCTCTGCTCCTGCCCCGGGGGCGCACGGAGCCCCCCAGGACCGTGAGCGGGCAGCAGTTTGGGGGTTCACCCTCCACCCCAGCGGTGAGGAAGAGCTCCGGGCGATGCCGGGGGTGGGCGGCTGCCTCGGGCCCCTCCCCAGCCCCTCATCCCTCGGCTCCCAGGCGTGGGCTTCGCCACGCGGCAGGTGGCCGGCTTCACCAAGCCCACCACCATCATCGAGCTGGACGGCGACAAGGTCACCGTGAAGACCCAGAGCACCTTCAAGAACACCGAGATCACCTTCAAGCTGGGCGAGGAGTTCGACGAGACCACGGCGGACGACAGGCACGTCAAGGTGAGCCCCCAGCCCTGCCCCCCCCCCCCCCCCCCCGGGGCACCCCTGAAAGGCTCTCTGGGCTCCGGGGGATCGCTCCATCAGCCCGTGGCTCCGTCCCGGCTGCCTGTGCAAGGGAAACACCTCTGTGCCCGCCGGAGGTGCTGCTCAAGCCTGGTCCCGTCCGGGCAGCGTCCCCGAGTCCGTTTTGCAGCTGGGCTCCCCCGGGAGCCGGACGGGGCTGCCGGGAAGGTTGTGCAAGAGCCCGGCTGGCGAGTGCCAGCTTGCTCAAGAGGCCGTGGTGAGGTGGTGGGAAGTGTCCCTGCCCCGGGGGGAGAGAGGCACCACACCTCTTTTTAGAGCCCCCTCTCATGCTGAGCCCCCTTTGTGCCTGCTCTCCCAGGCAGGCAGCGCCGCAGGGATGGAGCACCGGGCCATTCCCAGCTGGTCGGTGCCTCTCCAAGGGCTCATCCCAGGGCTGAGGGTCCCTGGGGAGTTCAAAACTTCCCGGGCCAGGCTGCCCCTCCCTGTAAGAGCAAGGAAAAAATCACCTGAGGGAGAGCAGTGACTTTCCTGGCCTCTCCCACCCTGCAGGGACATTTTCCCTTGAAGGAGTGGCCCAGCTCCTGATTTTTCCTAGATTTCAGCAGCCGCTCCCATGCCCACAGAACACTCCATGCACGGAGCAGCTCAGTGCCCCACACCCAGCCCGGAGGGCGCCTCAGGAGGCACCTGGGGGCTCTTTGGGCACAAAACCCTTTCCTGGCCCCAGAGCAGGAAGCACAAAGGGCTGGGCTCGCAGCGAGGCTGGGGGAAGGGGCTGAGTGTGAGGTCCCTCCCTGCCGCGCTCCCTCCCGCCCCAGCTCCTGGAAGCTGTTCAAGCAGCAGGAACGTGTGACCGGCCCGGAGCTCCTGCCACAGCCCGGGACGTGCCCTTGGGGTGCCCCTCGGCCGGGGGCCAGAGGGCACATGATGGGTCAGCGGGGCCAGGACGGCTGCCCGAGGCACGGGGCTGGGCAGGATGGGCAGGTGGGGTCAGCTGTGGGTGGGGGGAGTTGTGGGGCACCCAGGATAGCAGGGAATGGTTCGGGCTGGAAGGGACCTTAAAGTTCGTCCAGTTCCACCGCTGCCATGGCAGGGACACCTCCCCCTGTCCCAGGCTGCTCCAGCCCCAGTGTCCAGCCGGGCCTTGGGCACTGCCAGGGATCCAGGGGCAGCCACAGCTGCTCTGGGCACCCTGTGCCAGGGCCTGCCCACCCTCACAGGGGGTGATTTCTCCCCAATATTCCATCGATCCCTGCTCTCTGCCCATGGGTTCCAGGGCTGTGGGGCACCCAAACCCTGCAGGCACCCAAACTATTGGACAGTTGAGCGGGGAGGACCCAGCTGTGGGGAGAATTGGGATCTGAGGGAGCACCCAGAGCCTTGCGGGGACCTGGGGCTGGGGCACACCTGAGCTCCGGACAGACCCAAGCCATGGGGGCGCCCGAGGGGGAGCCCCCGGCTCTAGAGGGGCTGGATGGGGGGCACGGGGCAGGATGGGGACAGGCAGGCGGTGCCAGTGCTGGTGCCGGTGCCTGTCCCGGCACAACCCCGCCCTGCGTGCCGTGGCGCTGTCACAGTAACCTTGGCACGGGCCGGGCTGCCGGGGCTGAGTCAGCAGCGGCGCTGTGCAAACAGCAGCGCGGCGAGCAGAGGCGCGTTTGCCGCATCAGCCGCTCCAAAAACCCTCGCCGGGCCCTGCAGGGCAGGGAAGCTTCGGTTCCAAGCCCCGATCCCTGCCCCGCCTCTCCAGTCCCCGCCGGAGCCGGCGAACCGCGCCTGGGAGCGCGGCCGGGACAGGTCCCGGTGGCCCCGGGCAGCGCTCCCGCGATGGCCCCGGGGCACGGGGGGCAGGGTGACCGTGCCGGTGGCACTCCCGGGTCACAGCGGGGCAGCCGAGGCCGTGACCCAGTGCAGGATCCAGGCTGGGCTGACCAAGCCAGGCAGGGATGGTTCCAGGAGCATCCCCACAGTGGCACCCCCAGGCTGATCCCGAGCCCTGCAGGGTCCCCTCTGAGGGATAAACCCCCCAGAACCCCAAAACCCCGGGGAAGAAGGTAACTGTGGGTCTCAATCCCTCCCTGCAGTCCGTGGTCACTCTGGATGGAGGCAAACTCGTCCACGTGCAGAAGTGGGAGGGGAAGGAGACATCGCTGGTGCGGGAGTTGAAGGATGGGAAATTAATCCTGGTAAGGAAATGGTTTTATTCTGGGGCTCCCACCTCGGGAATGGTTTGAAGTGGGAAGAGCTCAGCCCGGGGCTGGGCATGGCAGCACTAACCCCCCACCGCTCTGCCCCCAGACTCTCACCATGGGCAACGTCGTCTCCACCCGCACCTACGAGAAGGCGACATAGACGCTGTCGCAGGTCCCCTGCCCGTCACCCGGTGCCACATCGTCCCCACCTCCCGGCCCCGTGCCAGGCACGGCCTCCCGTGGGCGCGGAGCTGCCGCCCCGCCGGGGCCGCCCCTGCCCCGCCCGGCAGGGGCTCGAGGGGCTCGGGTGGTGGTTTTGTGGTTTGTTGTTGGGTTCTTTTTTAATTGATAGTGGGAAATGTCACATGGAAAAAACAATAAAGGTGTTGTTACAGCTCTGTGCTCGGTTTACTCGGGAAAAGGCGGGTTTGGCACGTGCACACCAACAGGGATGGCAGGGGTGGGGTTAATGGCCAGAGATCCCATCTCAGCCTCTTCTCCAAGCCGTGGGATCAGTTCTGGCTGGCAGGGAGCTCTCCCAGCGGGAATGTCCAGTCCCGCAGCAGCGCAGGATCCGGGAATGCCCCTCCCAGCGAGGCCGAGGGCAGGAGGGAGCCCCACAGCCCCAGCCAGAGGCGCAGCATCACCTGGAATAAAGGTGCTGAGCTCTTGGTGTCCGGATTTGGGAAGGGAAATGGCCCCAAAGGGGGATGCAGCCATGGGGAGCTGGGGTGGGAAGCACAGGGAAGGAAAAGGGGTAAGGGGAGGCTGCATCAGCAGTCCCAGCTCCTCCTGCCACGCCAGCAGTTGCCAACCCCACTGGCAGCTCCCCGCAGAGCCGCAGGAGCGACTCCTTCCCCCATTCACATCTGTCCCGGCAGGGCTGAGCTGCTCCTGGCACTCTCCCCTGTCATCCCTGCCCTGACCTTCAGCTCCAGTTACAAGATTTATGCTCCTTCCAGAAGGCTTCTCCTATGGGTTACCTCACCACACACCCCCTTCCCACCCCAGGGAACCTCAGGAAGCAGTCAGAACTTCCCAAAAAAAACCCTCCTATCTCCTCCAACCCTCCTCCTCCAGCCCTCCCCTGCCCAAGATGAAGTGTGGAGGGTACAGAAGAAAGGAGCTGGTGCAAAGTACAGCTGGAGAGGGCAGAGATTTATTTTCCATCCCTTTCCAAGGCAGCAAACACTCCACAGTTCATGTTTACTCCCGGTATCTCCACTCCCCCGCTTGCTCCTTGCTCCTCCACTCCCAGTGTTTGCAGAGACCCGGGGAGCCGGGGCAGGTTTGCAGCCCCGAGCTCTGTGCCAGGGGGTTGTGGTGCCACCACAGCGCCCAGCACCGCCAAACCCTGTCCCCAGCACGGTGCGGGCCTGGCTGTGCCACCCCAACCCCTGCACGGGGCTGCTGTCACCCAGCTGTCACTAGAGCCAGCAGCAGCTCCAGCAGGACACGAGGCGTGCCTGCAGGGTGTCCTGAGCCCGTGCCCAGGGTGACAGAGGACAGCTCACAGCAAGGTCAACACCTGTAACACACGCCCGTGTTACTTTGAGAAGGAACTCCCTGTCCCTGGAGCAGGGGAGGTGCTGATCCCTGCTGGCTGCACCAGGGAATGGCCGTGGCAGCACCCCAGCCTGCCCTGCTCATCCAGGGCTACTTCTTGTGCTTCTTCTTCTTCTTCTTGCTGGGTTTCCCGGAGTGCTTGGGCCTCTTGCTGGAGGGCTGAGCTCCTTCGCTGTCCGAGGCTGAGCTGTCTGAGTCTGACTCTGAGGACTGCTTGGCCTTGTGCTTCTTCTTCTTCTTCTTCTTCTCCTAGGAAAGCACAGGAAAAGCCTGGGAATGTGGGAATGCTTGCCAGGGCAGCACAGGCCTTTCTGGGCCTGCTCCTGCATGGAAAGGGCCCCGTGCCCCAGGAGGCAGGAGTCAATCACCACTGCCAGCCCTCAGCTGCAGGGGCAGGGCACAGGGCATGGCAGAAATTGGAGCAAGGAGCAGCAACGTGGAAATCCAAGGCTGGAAAACACTGGATAATTCATGGAAAGAGAGTTCTTGCTGTCACTCCATTATTTCATTGTTCTTTGTTAATACAAGTTGGAAGACGATGGGCTTCTAAAGAAGCCAAGAAATGGGCTTCTAAACCAGCCATGAGCACTGTCCCTGCAGCCCCAGCCCACCCCCGGCCCCCAGCCTGCCAGGACAGGAGCACTGGAGCACCCAAACACTGCTCAGGCAGGAGAGCCCAGGGGAGCCTCCTGCAGCAGGATGAGGTCAGTGCCCTGCTGCAAGATGCGGCTCTTTGCACAATCTCCCTGAAGATTTCACCACCCCCTCGTGTTTCCCAACTTCCTCTGTGCCCCTTCCTGCTCCCCAATTTACTCTGCATCCTCTCCTGCTCCTCAATTTCTCCTGAACCCCGTCCTGCTCCTCATCTTCCCACTGCACCCCTTCCTGCTCCCCAATTTACTCTGCATCTCTTCCTGCTCCCCAACTTCCTCTGCATCCCGTCCTGCTCAATTTCTCCTGAACCCCATCCTGCTCCTCATCTTCCAATGCACCCTTGTCCTGCTGCTCAATTTCCACTGCTCCCCAGCTTCCCACTGCACCCCATCCTGCTGATTCCTCCATACACTCTCCTGTTCCCCAGTTTTCCTTGCACACTCTTCTGTTCCCAGACATCTCTTCCACCCTCCTCTCCTGCTCCCCAACCTCCCCTGCACCCTTTCCCGCTCTCTCCCCCTTCAGAGCCCCCATCCTGTGCTGCTGCAAAAGCTCCAGACCTGCCCCTCAGCTGCAGCACAGAGCAGCTGCTGCTGGAATAAAGCCCGTAAGGGACTTTGAAATGGATCTAAACCCTCCAATTCGAGCGTGTGACGAAGCTGCAGGCAGAGATTACCCTGGGATCAGGCCTGGGGGGCACTGGGATCACCCCAAGGCAGATCAGCACTGTTTAATGATGCAGGAAGGCAATTTGGGGATGTTTAATCAGAACACAGGCCTGGGGACAGGATCTGATTGATCCCGTGCTGCTGCATCCCCTTCCAGCAGGGACAGGAATGCTGCCAGCAGCTCCCAAGGGCCTGGCAAACCCATCCTGCCCAAACTCAGGTGTTCCCTCCCCTTGGCTCTTGGGAAGGAGAAGTTCATTCACCTGCTTCCCTCTTCCCTTGGGAAGTAAAGGGAAGCAGGTGAATGGGCCTCTAAAATAACTGTACCTTGCACGTGGCTAATGCCAAGCTGCAGCTTTGTGTCCAAGCACAGCAGCACCAGCATCCACCAAGGATCCACCAACTTCACCCAGGGCCACATCAGTGCATGAGAGACTTCCCTGGTGAAAGGCTCTGAAGATTATGGAATGGTTTGGGTTGGAAGGGACTGAAAGATCACCCAGTGCCACCTCTGTGCCATGGCAGAGACCCGTCCCCCTGTCCGAGGCTGCTCCAGCCCCAGGGTCCAGCCTGGCCTTGGGCACTGCCAGGGATCCAGGGGCAGCCACAGCTGCTCTGGCAATTCCAGCCCAGCCCCTGCCCACCCTGCCAGGGAACAATTCCTGCCCAATCTCCCAGCCAGCCCTGCCCTCTGGCACTGGAAGCCATTCCCTGGCTCCTGTCCCTCTGCAGCTCTCCTGGAGCCCCTTCAGGCCCTGCCAGGGGCTCTGAGCTCTCCCTGGAGCCTTCTCCTCTCCAGGGGAACACCCCCAGCTCTCCCAGCCTGGCTCCAGGGAGGCTGACCAGGAATTTTTGCCCTACTTGAGGACTCAAGGAAAGAAGTCAAGCAGGGTTTCAGGGAGCAGAGATGGCCACTGAGGCAACCAAAGCCCTGGACAGGCTTGGACAGCCCCAGTGAGGAATGTGGTGCAGCAAGCTCAGCTCAGCTCAGCTCAGCTCAGCTCAGCTCAGCTCAGCTCAGCTCAGCTCAGCTCAGCTCAGCTCAGCTCAGCTCAGCTCAGGGCTCTAGCCCAGCCTTTAGGCACCTGTGCCCAAACTGGATTGGGTGTTCAAGCACCAGGCCCAGGCTGTCAGCTGGGGAAAAAGGAAAGGAGCTGGCAGCTCAATTTTAGTCAAACAGAACAACCCTTTTAAGGAGCTGGAGGGGCAAAGAGAACTCTGAGAGCTGAGCATCAAGCAGGATTCTCTGGGACTCCAGGGAAGGGAGCAGAGGATGGAGTCGCTCCACACCCACCAGACCCTTGGCACATTTCAGCTCCAGCACAGCCAACAATGTCACCCAAACCTGAGCCTCTTTTCCTGTGGGGTAACAACAGACTCACCACAAAGTCCCTGACCCACCGAGGAAAGGCAGGAGGAAACCCTCCCAGTCCTAAGAGGACAGGAAGGAGTTAAATCCTCCAGAGAAGGGGATGCAGCAAGGAGAATTTTCTCAAGCTTTTCCAGCCTCTGCACATGGTGAGAAAGTTTGACAAGACCTTCACAACCACCAGTTTCATTCCAGAGCTTGGGAAACTGTGTCAGGATGTGAGGGCTGAAGGCAGGACAGGATGTCACACACACTCCTGGGGATGGAACAGGGACATAAAAGCACACGTGGGCATTGTGCTGGCTGGAAAAAATCAACAAACCCTCACTCTCCCCTTTTTGGGGCCTTCTAAAAACCAAGATCACTCCAAGAGACACAAATTCTTTTTCTGGCACACACGAGGTTCCCAGTGTGTCTTGTGCAGGGCCAGGAGCTGAATCAGGTGATCCTTGTGTGTGGATATTCCATGATTCTCTGATGCCTCCTGTGCAGAAGTGCAAATCAGCACAGCCTGGTCTGGAAGTGCAGCACAAACAAGGAAGGCTGAACATTCCCAGAGGAAAAAAAGTGGCTGCTCCATCCCTGGAAGGGCTTTGGAGCACCCTGGGACAGTGGAAGGTGTCTCTGCCCACGGCAGGGGTGGCACTGGATGGGATTGAAGGTCCTTCCAATCCAACCCACTCCATGATTTTATGGTTTTCAGTAGGAGGCAGCAGGGCCACAAAGCCCTCCTGCACCAGGAGCACCCTGCTGCAGAGCACAGCTCTCCTTCCACCCAGCAGTGCAGCCTGGAGATCAGCACTGCACACCAGGAACTCGGTGTGCAGGGGCTCCAGCTCAGGGATGGCCCAGCAAAGCCCAGGTTTGTGCCTGCAGGGTCAGCCCTGGGCTGCCAAGTGCCCTCCAGCCCTGCTGGATGGGGCTCAGCTCAGCCTGGGCACACCCAGCACTCCAAACACTGCGTGTTGGGGGAGGATTTGGAGAGGATTTGGCCCAAGCAGCTCCCAGTGCCAAGGGCTCAGAGCACACAAAGCTGCACTTCACGGTTCCTTGCACATCCTGCCCCACCTATGCAATTATCACACCAGAACCCAACAAAAGTGCTCCAAAATCTCCTGTTGGAGCTGCCAGCAGGACAGCAGCAGGCTGGGCTAGAGCCTGAGTGCTCGTTTTTATGGAATTCCCTCCCTACTGCTCCAAAAACTCCTCCAAGAGGGGCCCCTCCAGCACTCCAGGCTCCCTCCTGCCTTTGAAACTGCTCCAGGCTGTGCTCTCAGAATGTAACAACAGCTCACTCCTCCTAAAGGTATTCGGGGTTGAGATAAGAGGGGAGTGCCCAGAACTCTCCAAGAAAATTAAATATTTTTCACCAGACCCTTTTGAAAGTTATGATCCCATTCCAAGACTTAGTGTCTTGTCCTTTGGAAAAACTCGAATGGATTTCTAATGTCTGCCTGCATCCCCAGGGCTGTGCCAGGAATCCTTCTAGGCTACTTAATTTTATTCTTATCCTCATTCCACCACCCAATTTCACTCCAAACAAGATTCATTACATCAATCTAAAGGTGTTTTTGCATGATTTGGTGGGGGAGCAGTTAGAACGAAGCTGAGGAGAAGAACCCAGCATAGAAATATGTAAATAAAGACAGAGAGATTCAGAAAAATTTGGATTAAGACAATGTGTGAAGGGCTGTGCCCTCTTAATGCCATGGAGGAACCAATAAAACCAGTAAAACCCAGGATGGACTAAGGCTGGATGAGCCGCAGACACATTTAGGTGTGGTTTTCACATGAAGATCTGCAGGAAGATCTCCCTGCAGTGGGGAAAACAGCAGCAAAGTCATAAAAAAGCCCCAAAGGCATCCAAAAATACCTCAGGGATGAGCTGTTCGAAATGGATCTAAACCCCCAAACTCGAGGTTGTGTGAGCAGAGGATGGGATAAACTTGGAGAATTCCAGTCCAAGGGGTGATTCCTTGGTCAGCACTGCAGGTTTTTTCTCGGAAGACAAAGGCAGCAGGATCAGAAGGGCTCAGCCATTCCCAGCCTCTGCCTCCCACACCATCCCAGCAGGGACACTGCTGTTCCCACAGGAGCTCCTTCACCCCGTGACCCCAGGGGGAAAAGGGACACAGAGCCTGGGCTGCCCAGCTGTCCCTGACAGGCACCACGGAATCCTGCAATTGTTTAGGTTGGAAAAGCCCTCCAAGATCAGCCAGTCCAAGCACGGCCCCAGCACCACCAGCACGTCCTGAGTGCCACATCCACGTGGCTTATGAGGGATGGGGACTCCACCACTGCCAGGACAGTTTTATCAATGCTTTCTGTGATGCATTTTCCACAAATATCCAACCTAAACCTCCCTCAGAACAACTTGAGGCTGTTTCCTCTCATCTCATCCCTCATTCCCTGGGAATTCCCCTCCTGTCAGGAGCTGTGCAGAGCCACAAGGTCCCCCTGAGCCTCCTTTTCTCCAGGCTGAGCCCCTTTCCAGCTCCCTCAGGATTCTCCAGCCCCTTCCCAGCTCCAAACCCTTCCCTGGACTGGCCTCAGCCTCTCCCCTTCTCCATCACCCATTTTCTCCGGGATAACGGGACCAGGACAGGGCTCTGTGCTGCCACCCAAAGATGTGTCACTGTCACACCAGTGCCACTCCCACGCAGAGACCTGAATCCAGCTCAGCCTGGCAATGCTGGGGGCTCAGGCAGAAGGGAAAACAGGAGCTGGGAGCCACTGGGAAGGCAAGGGGAGAAAAAAGGGGAGAGGATCCTGGAGTGTCTCAAGAGAAGAATCTCTGGGAAGTGGAGAACAACCCCAGATGCAAGGAAACATCAGATCCAGGAAAGCACAGAATGCTGATCCTGAACAACCACAAATATTAATTTTATTGCTCTGACACTCTGTGGAGATGGAATCCCCTAGGAGCTGGCAGCTCCCTCCTCTCCTCTAAAATCCCAGCCCCACATGGTGTCACACACATGGGAGGGGACAGGTCAGCAAGGAGATTGTCCCTGAATCCACAGAGCCATTTCCACGTGCTGTAAATCCCTGCAGCTCCAGGCGTGCAGGGAAGCACATGGTGGCTCCCAGACAAGATCACAGCAGGCACTCGAGACTACAAGGGAACCATTCATCTCCAGGATCCCACATCCTGCCCCAAAAAAGCTCCAAGTTTTATTATTCCAGCTCTGGAAAACATCTGACAACTTTTGATGTCACCCTTGAGAAGGGAGGGAGATCAAAGGAACAAGTGAGATTTCAAGGAAAGCTATTAATCCACCAAGCTTAAAAAAAACATCAGGAACAACTTAGGACAGTGACCCACATTTCCTGTAGTGTCAGCAGGGCAAGACTCCACTGGGAGTCCCCACCCTGGGGGATGGGCAGGGGTGGGATAACAAATTATTTGTGCACTTCTTTGTGTCATTTTTCCCCAAAACATTTAAATAACCTGAGCCTTTTCTGCCTGTTGCCTCTCTCCAGGGACACAGAGAGACCACAGAACTGGAAAGAGGGGGAGAAACAGAGAAAGGGCTTTGGAAAAGTAATTAAAAGTGGGACTGTGAAAGGGCTGACGGAAGAGTTTATTTATTGAAGTCTTGAAATGGGTTGTGGCTGCCCCTGGACGGGTCCCAGGCTAGGCTGGACAGGGTTTGAAGCAACCTGGGACCATGGCAGGGGTGGGATTTAAGGTCCCTTCCAACCCAAACCCTCTGGGATTCTGTGAATCCTCATCCCTGAATAAACCTCACTAAAAGCTCCTGGTTTGGGTTCAAGCCTCACCTGTGTTTTATTTTATCCCATCCTGCTCCAAGCCAGAGGTCAAACAGTGCCTGGAAAACGTCTCTGATCTGGTGCCGTTTTCACAGGGACAGAAACTGCTCTGGAGCCTCGGAACGCTCCCTGTGCAAACACAGCCAGGGATTTTCCCCGGAGCGTGAGATAAACACAACTCCCACAGCTCTGGCTGGGTCAGGATATCCCTGGAGCCAGCAGGGCACGGAGCCCACATCAAAGAAAGGTGTGAGGGCAGGAGAAAGGAGGAAAACAGGTCACTGGCAGGAATCACAGGAATTCAGGACACTGAAGCAACGCCTGTAGAGCCTCACAAAGACCAGAAGAAACAAGAATCATCTTTTTCTCACTCTAAGAATATTTTTGAGGGCTGTGTGTTGTACCACAAAACCAGCTTGAAGGCAGCTTGACAACAGAAGCAGAAAACCTAAGAATTAGTATGAAATCTGCAGAGATTCCTGTTTTGCTACAGCATCTGCCCCAAACTGAGGCACCTTCTCAGCCCACACCTGGCTACTCATACCCAGCCTGCTGGAGTAACTCAGTTGTAACTACAGAGCAAACACCCACCCCCCATTTCCTTTTCCAGGCCAGCCAGAGGTCACCTCGTACCTTTTTCCTCTTTTTTGAAGACTCCTCAGCCTGGCTGATCTTTTTATCCCCTTCACACCCTGCTGCTGCCCCCTCCTCCTCCTCCTCCTCTGGAATGAGGCTGTATTTGGTTCCTCCAGGCTGCATGAAACACTCCTTGGCAAAGTGACCTGGAAAAAATAAAGGTGTTTGAAGCAACAACCCAGCCCCTTTTCCTTTCTTTTTATTCCTTTTTTAACAAATGCATTTCACACACCCCAAGTGCTGCCAAGGCTCTTTTGATAATCAGTCACAAGGAGACAATCTACACTGGACATTTTTTATCCTGAAATTTCAGCTGGTTGAACATGTCCTGATTGAACAGGACAGGGAACAAACACAACCCAGGTCATTCTGGAGGGATTAGTTAGGCAAAAAATAAAATATCCTTGTCTCAACAAGTAAAAATCTGTCTCTGCAGGAGCTTAATCAGCCCAGAAAAGAGTGGGGGAAAGGTGAATTGGTGTGACAGGCACCTGGAAAATGAGCTAAAGCCACAAAGAGAGAGAAATTCAGCTCTTCTGGTTCTGTCCTTTCTACTCTGGAGACATCAAAGCTGACCTACTAAAAGCTGCAGTGGAAATTTGGACAGCTGCACCTGCTGTTAGGAGGAGACACCATTATTAAAAAGCAGATTAGAAATAGGCATAATCTGGTTTTTGTGGTTCTTTAATATAGCGTTTTATATATTATAGTTCTTTAAATAGTAATAATTCTTTAAAATAGTATTTTAAGGATACTTCTCTACCACTACAGAGCCCACACTCATCATTAACCTCCTCCAGAACAGCACGAGCCCCATGAACCATTTCCTCTAAATAACACAAGTAGGGCACAGCAAAAACTCCTGCACAAAAAACGACTCTGTGCCTCAGCAACCTGAATAATCCACTGAAAGGCACCACAAAATCCTCCTCACACTGCTGAAGCAGGCAGGACATCAACTCAGCAGGTCACAGACTTGGTGTTAGCTCTAAGACACAGCTCCAGTGTCCCACCGGCTGAGCTGCAGCTTCCACTGCTGGTTGTTCAGGCGGGATCACCTGGTGAAGGTTTGTTTGCTTCTCAAAAACCAAAACCAGAGTAAGACCTCAGGTATGAGGAACCAAACAGTGCAGGAAGGGGACCTGTCCTGACCTGTGCCCTGCAGATTGTGGGGGCTGAGGGTCCTCTGGAGCTCACCTGGAGCAGGTGACACAGGGACACACCCAGGGGTTGGCACAGCTCCAGAGAGGGACACTGCTGTCCTTCCTGTCCCACTGCCTCTCCCCAGGGACAGAAGTTCCTCCTCACAGTGAGGGGGAGCTCAGTGTGTTCAGTTTCTGGCCATCACTCCTGTCCCTGAGCAGGGTCTGGCAGCATCCTCTGACACCCCTTGGGGCTATTTGTGTGGATTGATGGGATCCCCTCTCAGTGTTTTCTCCTCCACAACAACCAGGCCCAGCTCCCTCAGCCTCTCCTCATCTCTCCATCCTTCATCCTCTTTGCAGCCTCCACTGGCGCCTCACCAGCAGCCCAAAGAGGTGTGATTTTAAGGAAAAAGCTTGTTTCTTTAAAGAACTTGCTTAAAATCTTTTGTTTTTGTAGCAAGTGATAAAAAAGCCTCCTCTTGTTGGAGTCCATATTTCCATGGATCCTCCGCAGAGAGTGAGAAGTGCAGGGATTGAATTAAAGCCTTTAGAAAAATTAGAATATATAAAGCCACACATACATCAAGTAGAAATCTAAGCTTCAGCTTTAAGCTTCACATGCCCTAAGTGCCTAAGTGTTAGTGTAGAAGTACAGAGCTTCAGGCCTAGTGATAGAGTTTAGACATAACAAAAATAGGGTAGAGTACTGTTTATGATTTTTAGTATGAATTTTGCGCAAATAAGATAAAGTTCCTCACGTATGCTAAGACAGAATCTTTATGCACAATAAGATAGAACTTTCATGCTAGTAAGACAGAGTTTTTGCACTGATAGATATGCTGTACGCATAGTTTTTGATATTGCTTTTCATACTTTTTCGTAGTTTTACGAACTTAGAAAATTGCACCTAGATTGGGTAGTGTGTAGATAAAGATATGAATATGCATTTGTAACTTACAGATAAAAAGCCTCTGGGTTGGAAGTGAAGGTATCGATTGATCAATCCGATCTATCGATCTACCCTCCACCTTCTGCAGCCTGGGGAAGGAGCCCCGCCAGGGAGCTGAATGGGATTCTAAAGGTGCCATCTATTGTAGCCTTTGTCGCTTGGATCAGGGCCCCAGGGTTCCCTTTCCCCTGCGGCGCTTGTCCTGGAACTCTGTTCAGAGCTGCCGGGGACTCTGTGTGGGTTCGGGACCTCGGGATCCCTTTCTGCTATCGTGACCCTGTGGCCGGGAATCCTGTTTGGGGTCAGGAGTTGAAGGTTGTTTTATCCTAAGGCTGTGATGTTAAATTCTATGTTTTGATTATTGGTCTACTGGAATTTTGCTTGCTAAGACTTTATACTCATAACCGACTGTGAGACTGCAAGACCACTCATTTAGGACTCTCACACCTTCAGATACAGGCTTTCATGTAATAAACAACTTTGTGTAAGACCTTAAAATGTTCTTGGACCTTTAAGACCTATTAACCTGTAGAAACAGCCTTGGCAAAGAAAGAAGAACAAACATGGAACCAAAATTCAGTCCTTACATCCAGGTGTAACCATGCCAGCAGCCCGCCCAGAGCAGTTGTGCTGCCCCATCGCTGGCAGTGCCCAAGGCCAGGCTGGACAGGGCTGGGAGCAGCCTGGGATAGTGGGAGGTGTCCCTGAGGATTGGAACCAGGTGGGATTTAAGGTCCCTTCCAACCCAACCCGTTCTGGGATCTAACCATGAGACACACATGGCTGCAAGCCCACCAAGGGTCGCTGCCTGGTGGGACAAAGCTGTGAGGAAGCAGCCCAGACCCACCTTTGCAGCCACATTTCTTGCACACCGTGTTCAGCACAGCCTCCAGGGTGATCTTCTGGCTCGCGTAGTCCCTGAAGGTGCGTTTCTTCCGCTCATCCTGACTGGGAGGACAAAAACAGCTCCATTTGCAATCCCTTCTCATCTTTAATCCCCCATTTTTGTAAGAACACACCTCACCACAAAGGCTTTTAAACGTTACTCTTGAAGTTAAATTTTCTAAAACCAAAGAACAGAGCTGACCTGGCCTTGGGCACTGCCAGGGATCCAGGGGCAGCCACAGCTGCTCTGGCAATTCCAGCCCAGCCCCTGCCCACCCTGCCAGGGAACAATTCCTGCCCAATCTCCCAGTCAGCCCTGCCCTCGGGCACTGGAAGCCATTCCCTGGCTCCTGAGGGAAGCCATTCCCCTCTGCTCTGCTCAGATTTACCCACTCAAGGGAAACGTTGTTGGGATCCAGGTCCTTCCCCGTGCCTTGGTGAACAACCTTCATGGAGAGGGACAGCTTCAGCTTGTCATCCTTCATCTGGAAAACACGGAATTAGCAGGATGAACGCCCACGGCAGTAATTAACACACAGGTACTGTACTGGAACTGAGGGTACCTCTTTCCCAATGAGCTTCACCCAGACCTTGTCCCCAACGTCGACGATCTCTGAGGGTTTGTCCACGCGGCAGGAGGACATGTGAGTCCTGTGCACGAGGCCTGGCCGAGGGGGGAGAGAACAGAAACAACCCTCAGGTTTGCCTCCCAGGCCCTAAAGTGGGTGCACATAATCCCTTGGGGGGTGGAAAGAAGGTGTTTCTACACCACTGATAAATAGAAGTTAAAAATTAATAGTGTTTATTTCTTTAGCTCATCCTTTTTTCAGTTCTGTACAGACAATTCTCCACTGAACTTCGGATTTGCAGTTTCCAAAGTGGCTCAGAGCAGAGAATCCTTTGGCGTGTGGGAAGAATGTGTTTTTACACCACTAATCAATAAAATATAAAAAGTAACACTCCTCATTTTGTTGTTTAACTCATTTTTATTTTCTCTTCTTTGATCATTGTTTATAATGTAGACACTATTAATAAAGCTGTGTTAATAATAAATATAATTACTAAATACACTTATTAATAAGTATATATGTATTTTAGAGGGTGCTCCAATTTCTTCACTGTTAAAACAGGTCAAGATTTTAGATTTTCATTTGGATAATTGACATGTGGACAACAGGGCTCTGCCGGGGAAGAGAAATCTGGGAACACTTCGCTGGAAAGTTCCCATTCCAAGGCCACTTTGTGCCCTCCCCCAGCAGCCACAATCCTGCCCAAAACCCTGCAGGGAGCAGGAACTTCAGGAGGGGAGCAGGGAAGGGGCTCCTTCGGGCTGCAGCTTTCCCACAGTCACAGACACAGCTTTAAGTCTGATTTCCCATTCCCTTTTTTATTTCAGTTTCATTTTAGTGTTTTTTCCCCCACAAATTTTGCACTGCCCAGTAAATGGAGGAAATTGGGCAAGCTACCTGAATGCAGAATTTCTATAGTTCTGCCATTATCTTCAAATGATTTTCTAAACCATCCTGAAGTTATCAAAACCTAAATATTCTGGAAGTATTAAAACCCAATCCAGAATTTACCAAAACCCACCCAAAGGCACCCTGAAGTTACCAAAAACCCTTCTGAGTCGTTTTTGGTAATCATGCAAAAATCCATCATCTTCTAAATGCTTTCCAAGAACTCCAAGTTTCTTCCTAATTTAGTAAAACTCCTTTCCTGAGCTTTTGCTGAAATCCTTTAATTCTGAGTTGGCTGCTTGCCTTGGACACAGCAGCCCGGGGGGAAAAAAGGCAAAGCAGATCAGAGACACAAACCTTGTTTCCTGCAGCCTGGGATTTTGATAAATGCCCCATAATCTGTCACTGCAGCAACCTGGGGAGAAAAGCAACAGCAGAGCTGAAGGAAAGCCCTTCCCAAAGCCCTGTTTGAACCCAGCCCTTCCCTTGCTGAGCCCACAGGGGAGAATCTGCACAACAAACCTGCACAGTTCACTGATCTGGAGATTACCAGAGAATCAGGGAATGGTTTGGGTTGGAGGGATCTCACAGCTCCTTTTCAACCACCCCTGCCATGGCAGGGACCCGTCCCCCTGTCCCAGGCTGCTCCAGCCCCAGTGTCCAGCCTGGCCTTGGGCACTGCCAGGGATCCAGGGGCAGCCACAGCTGCTCTGGCAATTCCAGCCCAGCCCCTGCCCACCCTGCCAGGGAACAATTCCTGCCCAATCTCCCAGCCAGCCCTGCCCTCTGGCACTGGAAGCCATTCCCTGGCTCCTGTCCCTGCAGCCCTTGTCCCCAGTCCCTCTGCAGCTCTCCTGGAGCCCCTTCAGGCCCTGCCAGGGGCTCTGAGCTCTCCCTGGAGCCTTCTCCTCTCCAGGGGAGCACCCCCAGCTCTCCCAGCCT
Organism: Prinia subflava; assembly: GCF_021018805.1. Taxonomy (NCBI): domain Eukaryota; kingdom Metazoa; phylum Chordata; class Aves; order Passeriformes; family Cisticolidae; genus Prinia; species Prinia subflava. The sequence continues at coordinate 5,725,439 of NC_086270.1, forward strand.
GGCTCCAGAGGGGCTCCAGCCCTGGGAGCAGCTCCGGGGCCTCCTCTGGGCTCTCTCCAGCAGCTCCAGGAGCTGCTGATGTTGGAATTCCGAGCGCTACAGGTGGGGAATCACTTGAGCAGGGCAGAGGGACAGAATCCCCGCTCCCCTCCTGCCCCTCTCTATCGCCAGACCCACACCTGGACATGAACAAGCCCACGGACACAGGTGTGTGCACAGAGCTGCCCCTCACCCAAACCTCCCCTGCGCCAACCCCTGACTGAACCAACAGAATGAATTCACCCCGAGCCCGGCCGGGCCGCGCCACCCGCTCTCCGCACCTCGCCCTGGAAGATCGAGTAGAGCTCGGGGAGCGGCTCCATCGCCTCCAAAGGCCCCGTGCAGGCAGCTGGATTCACCCCACGCTACCGCATCTCCCCTCCGGGACGCTGAGAAAAGAAACATTTCATTAACGCCTGAAAACCCTCAGAGAGCCCTCAGGGTTCAACGGCTTGGGGAGCGCAGGGATGGACCCGAGCGGAACCCGCAGTGCCCCGGTGCAGAACTCACCCCGTGCAGGACTGCAGGACCGGCGCGGTGGGAAAAGAGGGCTCTTCCCGGAGCCCGCGGGGCAGTGAGGGCTCGTTAGCGCCCGGGACAGCAACAACAAGGCACCGCCATCACCTCAACCTCCCCCGCCATTCCCCCCTCACGCTGAGAGGCCGTGCTCTCCGCCAATCACATCGCGCAATGTTGCCGGGTGGCAGTCCACAGCCAATCAGCATTACCCATGCTGCCCAGCTCCTGCTCCCCGCCAATCAGAGCGAGGCGCGCCAGAAGGCGCCGCTCTCCCCGCTCTGTCCTCGGCGCGCCGGCAGAGCGTTGGGGGGCGGGACATGCGGTGAGCTCCGCCAATCAGCGCAGCGGATGCAGCACCGGCAGCCAATGGGGCGCGGGGGGCGGGGCCCGGCGCCCGCCATGATCGAGCAGCAGAAGCGGAAGGTCCCGGGCCCCGGGCCTGGCCCCGGCCCCGTGCCCGGGCCCCCCCCGGCCCCCGCCGCCCCCGGCGCCGCCCCCGCGCCCGGCCCCGACCTCCCGCTAGTCCCGGTGCCCGCCAAGCGGCCCCGCCATGACCTGCCGGGGGCGCCGGGCACGGGCGGCGCTGCGGGGCAGCCGCCGGCCGGAGCTCTGCTGCAGACGGTAATGGGGGCATCGTGAGGGGAGGGTGGGAAGAGATCCAGGGTGGGATGGAGACGTGAGGGAAGGAGGGCGGGGGTGGTTCCAGTAGGACGGAAGGGCCCCGAGCAGGTTGGGGCTGGGCACTGCTGAGGCTCCTTCAGCGCTGCGTTCGGTTCTGGGCCCCTCAGTCCAGGACGGACACGGAGGGGCTGGAGCGGGTCCGGGGAATGGGGCTGGGGAAAGGTCTGGAGCCCCAGGAAAAGGAGCTGGAAAGGGGCTCAGCCTGGAGAAAAGGAGGCTCAGGGGGACCTTGTGGCTCTGCACAATTCCTGACAGGAGGGGACAGCTGGGGGGGTCGGGCTCTGCTCCCAGGAACAGGGACAGGAGGAGAGGGAACAGCCTCAGGCTGGGCCAGGGGAGGCTCAGGGTGGGCAGCAGCAGGAATTTCTCCATGGGAAGGGGGCTCAGGAATGGGAACTGCCCAGGGAGGTTTGGAGTGCCCATCCCTGGAGGTGCCCAAGGAATTCCTGGAGGTGGCACTGAGGGCTCTGGGCTGGGGACAAGGTGGGCATCAGGCACAGTTCAGACTCGATGCCCTCGGAGCTCTTTTCCAATCTCTGTGACTCTGGAATTCTGGTGGGATGTGCTGTGGGAAGGTCGAGATGCTCTGCAGGGGTGGCAGGCTGGCCATACCCTGGCCTTGTCCCTTGTCCCCTCACGGTGTCCCCTGTGTCCCTCAGGGCCCCCCGCGCTGCTCCTCGCTGCAGGCCCCCATCATGCTGCTGTCAGGACACGAGGGGGAGGTTTATTGCTGCAAGTTCCATCCCAATGGCAACACCCTGGCCTCGGCTGGCTTCGACAGGCTCATCCGTGAGTGTCCCTGCTGTCCCCCAGGCTGGGCTCACAGCTCAGGCCCTGCTGCTGAGGGGTTTTAGCTCAGCCCTCCCCTGCCTGGGTCCTGAGTGTGAATTGCTTCCTCAGGGGCATGCAGGGAGCTTTTCCCAGCTTCTCTCCAGGTCCCATCCTGATGGTGCTGGAAATGTGTTTTGCTGGGCACAGCCCTGTGTCCCCTCACACAGGTCCCAGAGGTCTGCAGAAATGCAGTTTTTAATGCTAAGGGTTGCTGTAGAAAAGATACTTTTTCTTAAATTCACCTTGAACAGGACCCCTAAATCTGCTCTGCCCTGGGGCTCACATGATGCTTTGTGGCTGCTGTGGGTTATCCCAGAAGGGACTCAGCAGTGGGGGTGGTCCTTCCTTGGCTTTGCTGAAGCTCCAAGGATCAGCTCCGTGCTCTGCAGGGGGCTGTTCCTGTGGCTTTCCTGTGGTCTTCCCGTGCTCACCTCTCCCTTGCTGTCCCCCAGTGCTCTGGAACGTCTACGGGGACTGTGACAACTTTGCCACCCTGAAGGGGCACAGCGGGGCTGTCATGGAGCTGCACTACAACACGGATGGCAGGTGAGGGAGAGGATTCCTGCTGCTCACAGCCCCCAGGGGCTCCCTGAACCTCAGGGAGTGGGGCTGGACAAGGGGCTGGAGCCCCAGGAGGGGCTGAGGGAGCTGGGAAGGGGCTCAGCCTGGAGAAAAGGAGGCTCAGGGGGACCTTGTGGCTCTGCACAGCTCCTGACAGGAGGGGACAGCCAGGGGGGTCGGGCTCTGCTCCCAGGGAACAGGGACAGGAGGAGAGAGAACGGCCTCAGGGTGGACTTCAGCAGGAATTTTCCCATGGAAAGGGTGCTCAGGCCTTGGAAGTGCCCAGGGGGGTTTGGAGTGCCCATCCCTGGATTCCTGGATGTAGCACTCAGGGCTCTGGACTGGTGACAAGGTGGGGATTGGTCACATCTTGGTCTCGATGCTCTTGGAGCTCCTTTCCAACCTGAATGATCCTGGGCTTGTTGCCCTTGCTCATCCCATGGACACAAAGTCCTTGTAGTGTGGCTTTCCCAGCGTGGGCAAAGGCTCTGGCAGTGCCTGTGACCTTCCAGTGCCATCGATGCAGTTTTGGGGAGCAGAGGGAGGTTTGTGTTGGGTGTCTGGGAGCCACAGGGGAGGGGGAGAGAACAGGTGAGATCCTGGTTAATTTAAGAGGCTGTTCCACCATTGCTGCTGAGCCTTGCTGCCTGTGCTCATCCCAGATGCTGCTTGAGGAAGCAGAAAAACAATTCCTAACAGGGATTAAAGGGAGTTTGTCCATTCAGCTGCTCCAGAGTCAGTCAAGCTCCTCCGAAACACCAAAGGGGAGGTTCTCCTCCCACTGGTTATTCCTGAAGGGAGCAAAGGGAGGGAGCTGAGCCCTCACCGTGGTTGTTGCCTGCAGCATGCTCTTCTCAGCCTCCACGGACAAAACCGTGGCTGTGTGGGACAGCGAGACGGGCGAGAGGGTGAAGAGGCTCAAGGGCCACACGTCCTTTGTCAACTCCTGCTACCCAGCCCGGAGGGGACCCCAGCTCGTCTGCACCGGCAGCGACGACGGCACCGTCAAGGTCAGTGTGTGCCTGGGGAAAACCTGGGGAGAAAGGGGGAAAAGCTTTTACAGAATCACAGAATCACCAGGTTGGAAGAGACCCTCAAGATCATCAAGTCCAACCCAGCCCTAACGCCTCAACTAACCCATGGCACCAGTGCCACATCCAGTCTTTGTTTAAACTCATCCAGGGATGGTGATTCCACCACCTCCCTGGGCAGAACATTCCAGTGCTTTATCGCTCTCTCTGTGAAAACCTTTTCCTAATATCCAGCCTGTATTTCCCTTGGTGCAGCTTGAGGCTGTGTCCTCTCCTGTCAGTGCTGCCTGGAGAAAGAGCCCAACCCCACCTGACACAGGCACCTCTCAGGGAGCTGTGAGAGTGATGAGGTCACCCCTGAGTCTCCTTTTCTCCAGGCTGAACACCCCCAGCTCCCTCAGCCGTTCTTCACAGGGTTTGTGTTCCCAGCCCCTCTCCAGACTCGCTGCCTCCTCTGGATGCACTCAAGGGTCTGAGAGTCCTTCCTAAACTGAGGGGACAGAGCTGGACACAGCCCTCAATGTCCTTCCTGAACTGAGGGGCAGAGCTGGACACAGCACTCAATGTCCTTCCTAAACAGAGCTGGACACAGCACTCAAGGTGTGGCCTCACCAGTGCCATGTACAAGGGAAGAATGACCTCCCTGCTTTTAGGATCTTCGCATTTAACTGGGCTGAATTCAGCCTTTCCTTACTCGTTTCATTGTTCAGAATCAAAAGTGTGACATCAGATTTCACTGGTGCTTTTTTTCTTTGCTTCTCAGGGCAGTTGGGAAGGTTGAGCTACTCTTGAGCTGAGCTTTTTCTGCTGCTCTTGATTAGCAAAGCATGAGGAAACAGTTCCTGAAATCTGGGCAGGCCCCTTCTTCCCCCCTGCATTCCTGGGCTCCAAACACAGCAGATTTAATGTTTTTCATAAAGATCTCCAGATCGGATTTTTTTTTATAATGATTTCCTGAGATCTACAAAGGGATTTGGGGAGAGCAGTCTGAGTCTCTGCCACTATCTCTGCAGCTCCCTGAGATTTTGGTGTTAAATATCTGTGCCCACCTCTTAAAAGTGCCACATTTCCTTCCAGCTGTGGGATATCAGGAAAAAAGCTGCTGTGCAGACATTCCAGAACACTTACCAGGTCCTGGCTGTCACCTTCAATGACACCAGTGACCAGATCATCTCTGGAGGCATCGACAATGACATCAAGGTAGGACCCTGTGTCCCTTTCCCTCTGTACCCGCCTTTTCCATCCTGTCACTCGTTGTGGGGTCACCTGCTGAGTTTCACATCCCAGCCCCCCTGGACCTGCTGTGTCTGTCCCTGCTGGTGGGCCAGGGCCACTGAAGTGGCAGGGGCTGCTGTGGGCTGGCAGTGACAGCCTGGCATTCCCGGTGTCCCAGCACTGCTGGAGCCAGCGTGGAATGCTGGCTGTGCTGGCAGGCTGGGACAGAGCCATGTGTGAGGTAAACTGAGGAAAATGTGGTGGCACGTCCCCTCTGTGCCCTCTGCCCCAGTTTGCAGCTCCCCCTGGCACCTGCTGCTGTGGAAAGTTCTTATTTAAGAGTGACCTCAGCGTTTCATTCAGCTCATTGCCCTGGTGGCTGCAGGGGTCAGGCCGGCCCTGTGCCCTCAGCCCCTGCTCCAGCCTGTCCCCAGCCTGTCACAGCCAGTGCTTGGTGTGTCACTGCCACCACAGCTGTCCCCAGCCTGTCACAGCCATTGCTCAGTGTGGCACTGCCACCACAGCTGTTCCCACTGCCCCTCTTTGGGAGGAACAGCCTGAAACTGTGGGAATTGGGGAGCTCCTGCTCTGTCCCATCAGGCAGGGGGATTTGGGGGATCCAGGGGCCAGTTCAAGAGGAATTCTGTAGGTATGGAGCTGCTGACATTTAACCCGTTGGAGGTTGAACATACTCACTTAGAAATCTTCTAAAAGGCAAATTCTGTCTTTGTAGAACGCCCATAAACTTCCAGCCTCATATTTTCATAGAATCATGGAATAGTTTGGATGGAAAGGGACCTGAAAGCTCATCCCACTGCATCCCTGCCCTGGCAGGGACCCCTCCCCCTGTCCCAGGCTGCTCCCAGCCCCAGTGTCCAGCCTGGCCATGGGCACTGCCAGGGATCCAGGGGCAGCCACAGCTGCTCTGGCAATTCCAGCCCAGCCCCTGCCCACCCTGCCAGGGAACAATTCCTGCCCAATCTCCCATCCAGCCCTGCCCTCTGGCACTGGAAGCCATTCCCTGTGTCTTGCATGTGTGGGGCTGCTGCCGTGTAACTCCTTGGGGGTTGAACACACCCAGTGACAAACCTAAGGCACAAATCCCATTTTCCTACAACTCCCATCACACTCCAGCCCCCAGTAGCTGGACCCTGCAGCTGAAGCCAGCACAGGTTGCTCAGTGCCCGTGTGGGTGCTGTGGGAGCTGCAGCTCAGCGTTCCTGCTGTGTTTGCTGTGCCAGGTGTGGGACCTGCGGCAGAACAAGCTCACCTACACCATGCGGGGCCACGCCGACTCAGTGACGGGCCTGAGCCTCAGCTCTGAGGGCTCCTACCTGCTCTCCAACGCCATGGACAACACAGGTACAGCCTGCTGGGCCTTCCAGGGACACCTCTGGCTGTTCATCCCGGGAAAAATACACCGGGCTGGGCTGGGCTGGGCTGGGCTGGGCTGGGCTGGGCTGGGCTGCAGGGAGCTTGGCTCCAGAGCTAAACCGTGAATTTACAGGGGAGCAGCAGCCTCAGAGGGGTTTGTCCCTGCTCCTGGAGGGAACTGGGGCCAGGAGCTGTGGCACAGCTTATCCTACAGGGCCTGGGGAACAAGAGCCATGGCACAGGTTATCCTGCAGGGCTTGGGAACAAGAGCCATGGCACAGGTTATCCTGCAGGACACTGGGGACATGAGCCATGGCACAGGTTATCCTGCAGGACACCGGGGACAAGAGCCATGGCATAGGTTATCCTGCAGGACAAGAGCCATGGCACAGGTTATCCTGCAGGGCCTGGGGACAAGAGCCATGGCACAGGTTATCCTGCAGGACACCAGGGACAAGAGCCATGGCACAGGTTATCCTGCAGGGCCTGGGGAACAAGAGCCATGGCACAGGTTATCCTGCAGGACACTGGGGACATGAGCCATGGCACAGGTTATCCTGCAGGACACCAGGGACATGAGCCATGGCACAGGTTATCCTGCAGGGCCTGGGGAACAAGAGCCATGGCACAGGTTATCCTGCAGGACACTGGGGACATGAGCCATGGCACAGGTTATCCTGCAGGGCCTGGGGAACAAGAGCCATGGCACAGGTTATCCTGCAGGACAAGAGCCATGGCACAGGTTATCCTGCAGGACAAGAGCCATGGCACAGGTTATCCTGCAGGACACTGGGGACATGAGCCATGGCACAGGTTATCCTGCAGGACACCGGGGACAAGAGCCATGGCACAGGTTATCCTACAGGGCCTGGGGAACAAGAGCCATGGCACAGGTTATCCTGCAGGGCCTGGGGACAAGAGCCATGGCACAGGTTATCCTGCAGGGCCTGGGGACAAGAGCCATGGCACAGGTTATCCTGCAGGACACTGGGGACAAGAGCCATGGCATAGGTTATCCTGCAGGACACCGGGGACAAGAGCCATGGCATAGGTTATCCTGCAGGGCTTGGGGACAAGAGCCATGGCACAGGCTATCCTGCAGGACACTGGGGACATGAGCCATGGCACAGGCTATCCTGCAGGACACCAGGGACATGAGCCATGGCACAGGTTATCCTGCAGGACAAGAGCCATGGCACAGGTTATCCTGCAGGACAAGAGCCATGGCACAGGTTATCTGTGCACTCTGGTCGTGTTTGGCTGTGTCCCCTCAGCAGCAGTGACAGCCCAGCTGCCACCCTGCCTGTCCCATTGTCCCTCAGTGGGGCTGAGCCCCTCAGGACTGTGCCCACAGGATGTGTCAGGATGAGGATCCTTACCGGATGCCTCCTGTAAGGAGGGGGTAGCTCAGTTTTGGGATGGCACATTTGGGTTTTTCTGTAATCCATATTGCTGCTGCCAGAGCAAAGCCTCCTGCAGGGAATGCTGCTGGTTCCCTGCAGCCTTTGGGAAGTGAGGATCAGGGAGCCTGTCCTGGGCACGGGGGGTTTGCCAGGGCTGCCCCTCCCCTGTCCCCCTCGGCTGCCAGCTCTGGCTCTGTTGCAGTTCGGATCTGGGATGTGAGGCCCTTCGCCCCCAAGGAGAGATGTGTGAAGATTTTCCAGGGAAATGTCCATAATTTTGAAAAGGTGAGTGTGCTCCGCTCCTTGTTCAATTCCCCCTACTATTAACTTTTCTCTAAATTGTTTTTTTTTTTTCAATTCAAGTTTAGGCCAGAAAGGCTTTAATAAGAACTCAAAGAAAGATGAATACTCAAAGTGGGATTCCAATTAAAGCCTCAGTAACCAGATTTCTTTGCTCGGTTCAGCTGTAATTAGGTGTAAATTAAGTATTTTCTACACTTACCATCTACTTTGTGTAAAATAACAAGGCACTGGCTGTTTCCAGCAATAAAATAAAATCTGTAATTACCATCTCATCTTCCAAGGGAGATCATTAAAGTGGTGCTGGTTAAGGTCTCGTGGTGATTTTAATTCAAGGAGAAGGGGAGGCTAAATAGATCTGTGCCTGTTCTTTTGTTTTAGAACCTTCTGAGGTGCTCCTGGTCCCCAGATGGCAGTAAAATTGCAGGGGGGTCTGCTGATAGGTGAGTTGCCACTGCTTTCCTCTGTCCCCATCAATCCATGGTGGATTTGCAGCGTTCCTGCATCAGAATTTCAAGGCTCAGGGTTGTTTGTAAAGGTTTGAAATCCCAAACAACCCTCAGGGGTTTTTCCTGATTTCCACAGGGATGTGTTTCTGTTGCTTTGGTGTCCGTGGAGGAGCATCTGACTGTTGTAAAATCTGGTTATTATTGTCAAAACCTGGCTGAGGATCTGCCCTGCCCCACCACGGGAGCAGGTGACAGGGACATCTTTGCCACTGAGTTGGAGCCCCGTGTGTCCTGGCAGAAGCTTGGGAGGGTCTTTGAGAGCAGGGTCTGTGTGGGGGGTTGGAGGATGAGGACCACAAATCCCAGTTAAATCCATGGTGGGATTCCAGGGATCATTCCCTTTAATGAAGGAGAAATCAAAATCAATTGGCACATCTCAGATGTGTAAATTAAAGATTCTGTAAATGAGCTGAGGAGTGAAAAGGGCAGAGGGAGGGAGCAGAGCAGGGTCTGTAGGTCCCTGTGAAGGACACCAACGTCCCCTGGAGCAAACCCAGGCCCAAATCCAGTGCCAGGGAGACAGGAATTCCTGCAGGCCGGGGGGCACGTGGGGAGAGAGCAGCTCCGGCGTGGGGAGAGAGAGAGCAGCTCCAGCGTGGGGAGGGAGGAATCCAGCCTGGGGAGAGCAGCTCCAGCCCAGGGAGGGCAGCTTCAGCCTGGATCCCTGCTGACAGGCTGAGCCCTGCTCTTGGCAGCTGTGCCTGCCTGGAGTTTGGGTCAGTGGGTTCATTCTGCAGGTGCTGATGGAGCTCAGGGCTCTGACAGCTCCTGGGGCAGGTCACACCAGGCCACTCCAATCTTTCTGCTATCACAGAGCTTTTCTTTTTTTTTTTTTTCCTTTGGTTTTTTTTTCCCTTTAAGTTTTTAGGGGCTTTTTTTTTTAGTTTTTAGGGGTTTGTTTTTTGATGGGGTTTTTTTTTGTTTTGTTTGGGGTTTTTGGGGTTTTTTTTTCATTTTTGGTTTTTTGGTTTGGTTTTTTTGGTTTGGTTTTTTTGAGGTGTATCTGCAGGAAAAGCAAAGCAACATAAAACAAACATTTTGTTTCGGGTACAAAACATTCCCCCAGTGATTCCTCTCTCCTTCTGCACTGGGTCTGTGTTGAAGGGACAATTACCTGAATATTTTTTTTTGCTGTTGAGCCCTTCAGAAGTGTTGCAGTAAAATCAGGCCCTTTGCCTGCCTTGTAACACCAAATAAAAACCACAAGAGCAGAGTGCTTTGAGAAAGCAACAGACACAATTCCTGCCTGCTAGATAAGAGTTGGGCTTGAAATATTCCTGATTCACCTGAGGGTTTCCCTCAAGAAAATAAACCACAGAATAGCACTGGCCTGAAAAGCTCCGGAGGAGGAGGAGCACATGGTGCTGGTACCCTGTGCCCTCTCTGGGCAGCCAGCAGGGGTTATAAATCATTCAGGGCATTTTGGGGGTGAAAAGCAGCATTTCAGTGAGAAGCCAGGCTGATTGTAGGAGTTAATCTTTTTTGTCTGGTCTGCAAAGCCCTGACATGGAAAGGGAGGGGGAAGCTAGGACCCCAAAATAAGCCTGGAAGGGTCCAGCCTCGGTGTTGAGGTCTGGGGCAGGGGCTGCCCGTCCCCAGCGGGTTTGGATCCCTGCAGCAGAACCGTGGGACACACAGCGACCTTCCCCTGGAGCAGGGGATCCATTTTCCATGTGTGCTTGGGCTGCCCCCATCCCTCAGTCCCTGGGAGCACAGGGATGCCCTGGGAGTGTGACAGCAGAGCTGCCCTTCCCACCAAACCCAGCTCCTGCCCCTTCCTGCCCTGGGAATTCCTCTGGCTGTCAAACACCTCCCTGAGGAGGGGGTGGGAGGGCAGGGTGAGCATCACCCGGCCACTGATCTTTATTTTGGTTTTGCAGAGCTGTGAGCCTTGTGCCAAATTCCCTTCCCTGGTGTTGGGCAGGGAGGGCTGTGGGGTACCTGTGCAGGTGAGCACAACCTGCCCTGCCCTGGGGGTGTTGATCTTGTTCTGATGCAGCCAAATCTCCATGCCCAGGGTCAGGGCATGGCTCTGCTCCCAGCAGAGCTTTCCACAGCAGGCACAGGGGTTTTGGGCTCAGTTTCCCTGACTCTGAGACAGTTTTTAGGAGCAGTGTGAAAGCTGAGCTGTGCCTGGTGCCCCCAGAGAAGGATCCTGGGGGTTCTCAGCTCAGGCAGGGCTCAGGCAGGAGACCCAGCAGTGCGTGAGGCCTGACAGAGGGTGATCAAAGGGCCCAGCGTGATCCCATCACTCCCTAATAAATGCTGGCACGTGGATCATGTGGCACAGCAGGAGGAAATCCCATCTTTAGAGCTGCTGCCTGTGAGGGATTGCAGTGCAGCAGGGCCTGGGGGGCTCTGGCACCTCACTGCCAGCCCGATGGGGTGCCTGGACATGCAGAGTGTGTTTGGGGGTGTTTGTGAGGATGAGACTCCACCTCCCCATTCCCAGTGCTGACTTTCTCCCTGTCCCTGCGCTAACAAGGATTTCTGTGGCCTCACAGCTTTCAAATCCATCTCTGTGCCCTGAGGGGGAAGTGCAGTGTTGGCACTGAGGTTTTTGCCACTGGACCTGTTGCCTGCTCCCTGCTCAGGCCTCTGCTCTCCTGAGCCACTCAGAGCAGCATTTTTCTCCTGTTTTCCACACAAGGATGACTCCAGCCAGCTGGAGACCCACCTGGGGGGGCAGGAGTTTCCTCTGCCCCGTGCCTGCCCTCACCAGGACTGTGTTGCAGGTTTGTGTACGTGTGGGACACCACCTCCAGGAGGATCCTGTACAAGCTGCCCGGCCACGCTGGCTCTGTCAACGAGCTGGCCTTCCACCCCGAGGAACCCATCAGTGAGTGCTCCCCACCTCCCCAGGGCAGCGCTGCCAGGCTCACTCAGCTGCTGAGCCTCTGGGAAGGGGCCCAGAATTACCAGAGTGGCTCAGAGTCCAATCGTCAGACAGATTTAGGGGTGGCAGGGCTTTGCTTGCTCATGCCCAGTTGGGTGGGGGTGCCCTGGGCTGGGCACAGGGACTCTGGGACTGGGGTGGGGACACCCAGAGGGCACCAGGGTGGCTCTTGGTGTGGGCTGAGGGTGGCTGCCACTGCTTAGGGCCTGTCCAGCCTTCCCAGGGGCCATGAGGAAAGGGTTTGGCATACCTGGGATGGAACAGTGTTTGGTGATTCCATGAGGACACAGGTCACCTGGAGCCTGGGGGGCTCTAACTTCCCCAAAAGCTGTGGGAAGCAAATCAGAGAATCACAAAATCACAATCTCACAATGGTTTGGGTTGGAAGGGACCTTAAATCCCACCCAGTGCAACCCCTGCCATGGCAGGGACCCCTCCCCCTGTCCCAGGCTGCTCCCAGCCCCAGGGTCCAGCCTGGCCTTGGACACTGCCAGGGATCCAGGGGCAGCCACAGCTGCTCTGGCAATTCCAGCCCAGCCCCTGCCCACCCTGCCAGGGAACAATTCCTGCCCAAAACCCCACGCAAAGGAAGCTCTTGGTGCCATGGGTTTGGTCCCTGTTCTGGAGGTGTCTCACACCAGTCAGAGCTGAGTGGTGCACAGTTCGTGGTGGCTTTTCAGAGCCATTTGACCCCCCCTGCAGGAGCTGGGAGCAGGTTCCATTCCCATTTCCTGCTCCAGCATGGGCTGGGCAGGACTGCAGGTGCTGTGTTTCCATGGAAACGCTCACCTTGGCCAGGTCAGCAGCCAAAAATTACCACAGCCAGCCCCAAAGGCAAGCCAAGGGGCAGGGAGCTCTGGATTTGTTCCTGGGCATCCCCAGCTGTGCCTGAGGCTGGGGCTGTGCTGGAGGAGCAGAGTCAGCTCTTCTCTGGGGGTGGGATCATGTGCTGAGCTGCTCTTGGGTCATCGCTCACTGGGCTTAAAAAACCATTACTGAAAACCTCTCGAGCCATGCAGCTGATGCCTGGGACCTCCTGGGAGTGTTAATGCCATAAATCACTGCAGGATACTCACCTGCACAGGGAGCAGGGAATCGGTGTGGAAACCCCCAGAGCTCTCCTGGACAGGGATTAAACCATTGTTGGAGGCTTCTGGGTCATTCTTGTGCCTCTTGTGCCTTGGATTCCCTGAGGAGAGGAGGGGTCTGGAGCACCAGGAGGGTCTGAGGGAGCTGGAAAGGGGCTCAGCCTGGAGAAAAGGAGGCTCGGGGGGACCTTGTGGCTCTGCACAGCTCCTGACAGGAGGGGACAGCCGGGGGGGTCGGGCTCTGCTCCCAGGGACAGGGACAGGAGGAGAGGGAACGGCTTCAGGCTGGGCCAGGGGAGGTTGAGGTTGAATATTTGGAACATTTCTCTAGGGAAAGGACTGGCCAGCCGTGGTGCTGGAGTGCCCATCCCTGGAGGTGTTAGAGAACCTGTGGATGTGGCACTTGGGGACGCGGGCAGTGACCCTGGGGGTGGTGCCAGGCTGGCTGCTGGGTTTGGGGTCTCGGGGGTGTTCCCCAGCCTCAGGGGCGCCGTGGCTGTGGCTCAGGCCCCTGGGGCCAGCTGAGTTTTCCCTTTTCCCGGGAATGCTGTCCTGGGGACACTTTCCTGGCCGGATGTGCCCTCTAGTGGCACTCGGTGCTGGCTGAGCTCTGACACTTCCCGGGGTGCAAATCCCACCTCGGGAGCCCTCCAGAGGTGTTTATCCACCTCCACTTCCACTTCAGCACTCAGGGACAGGGGATGGCAGCCAGCAGCACAGCCTGGGGCCGGTGGCACAGCAGTATTCCATTGCTCTTTTGGGACCAGCTGAAATTTGGCTTCCAGCAAAATGAGGAGCTTGGTGCTGTGTCCTTAGGGAGGTCTCAAGCCACTGGGGTAATTTTTATATTCTATTTTATTTTTATATTCTGGTTTAATTTCTTCCTTCCTTTCTTTCTCCCTCAGTTCTCTCCGCATCCAGTGACAAAAGGCTCTACATGGGGGAGATCCAGTGAAGCCCATGAGGAGCTGGGGGGATCCTGGGATCCAGGAGCCCTCGGGATCCTGGGTTTGCAGGAGCTGCATGGATTCACCTCCCAGTGGAGCAGGTGACAGCAGCTCGGTGTGAGAGCCCACCCTGGTGCAGGCTGTCCCCTCCACATCTCACTGTGCAGCTTTTTCAACCTCCCTTTTCTTTGGGGAGGCAGAAAACTTGGAATTGAAAGGAATTTTGTTTTGGCTGTGCCACTGACAATGAAACACTTCTCCAGATCCCTTGAAATTGAGAACTTTTGTTTCAGTTCCACACGTGGCCTGTATATTCCCTGTCCTGTTTCCTTTGGATTTTTTTGATACAGTTAAAACTGCAATAAATGGCTTTTTACACAGCTCAGTGCCTGGGGTTTATTGCTTTGGTTACTTTTCTGTTCTACAATATTAAACCCAGGTCCTCACCTGTGGATAACCAGGGAAATCATCAAAGTTAAACTCATGGAATGGTTTGGGTGAGAAGGGACCTTAAATCCCCTCCAGTGCCACCCCTGCCATGGCAGGGACATCTCCCACTGTCCCCATCCAGCCTGGCCTTGGGCACTGCCAGGGATCCAGGGGCAGCCACAGCTGCTCTGGCAATTCCAGCCCAGCCCCTGCCCACCCTGCCAGGGAACAATTCCTGCCCAATCTCCCATCCAGCCCTGCTCTCTGGCACTGGAAGCCATTCCCTGTGTCCTGTCCCTGCAGCCCTTGTCCCCAGTCCCTCTCCAAACCCAGGCAGGATTCTCCAGGGTCCTGTCAGGTGCCCACATCCACCTCCCGTCCTTCCCCTGGCTGCCAGTGGGAATGGGAGGCACAGTCCCAAGGGAAGGGCTGCTGCAGCCTGGGGCTGTCCCTGGGGGTGTCCCTGCTCCCCTGGGGTGTCCCACTGTCCCTGCCCTCAGTGCAGAGGGACAGGAGCCCTCGGGGGGGGGCTGGGCAGGCCCGGATCCAGCTCCGGGTCCCAATGGATGAACAGCTCCAGGCAGACCAACGCCTCCCTGGGGAGGAGCAGGCAGGGCTGGAGGCACGGGGGGTTTGTTCTTAACTGCAGGATGTGAAATCAACCTGAAACGCAGGGACAGAGGGGCTGGGGCTGCCAGGAGGGACCCTGGGCACGCTGTAGTGCCCAGGGATGAGCCCCTTCCTCTGCCCCTGGCTGGCGAGGGGCTGCCACGCTGATTTAGGGCTTAGTTAGAGCCTGTTATAATCCCAAGGGTTTGTGGGTTTATTTGGATCTATACCCAAGTGTCCGAGGGGAGAGAGACCCTTGGGGCTGATCTGTAACAACAATCCCGAGCTTTACCAAGTCCTGCTGCTTTAAAGGAATAAAAAAGGGTTTTTTTCCTAGTTCCCACCCCAGGAACCAGCAGGGAAGTGAGGGAGGGGCATCATTGTTCCCCTGTCCTGAGCTCTGGGCAGTGCTGGGGCTCCTGAAGCCGGGGGTGCCACGCAGGAGCAGCTCCCAGGACGGGGCAGCGGAGGCTGGATGGATCCATGCCCCACCCTGGGGTCCCTGGGTGTCACCCCCTGTGCCCCCGGACACCCCTGCATGGCCTGGGCACAATGGACACGGAGCCGTGACCCAGATCAGGAAAATGATCCGCATTAGGGGTAAATCCCTGGGTGAGGGAGCAGAGGGATGGACACAGCCAGGCCAGGATGGACAGAACCAGACCAGGATGGACAGAGCCAGGCTCTGGATGGATGGAGCCAGGGCTGGGCAGCTCTGTGGCCACTCCCTGCCCTTGCCCCTGGCAAACTCCCCACAGCAGTGAGTGTCCATCCCAGCGTCCCTGTGCCCATCCCAGCGCTGTGACCATTCCCCAGTGCCAAGGAATTTTGGGACCAAACAAACCTTTGTTCCTGAAGGACAGTGGGGAGGGAGGCACGTGTGGAGCAGCTCGAGGTTTCACTGCTCACAGTGCCCACCCCTGGGACCACGTGTCCATGTCCCAGCCCCTGGCAGAGAGGGAAGTTGGTTTGGGAGAAGCTGGGACACACCTCGGGGGGCTGGGACCCCCCATGGAGGGCTGGGCCCACCACCCCAGAGGTGCCAGGGCCAGCGCTGCCACCACCCCTTGGGGACAGGACAGTGCCCTGTGCTGGGCAGCAGAGAATCCAGAGGGGTTTGGGACCAGTCCCTTCTACTCCTTCTGGCTCCCAGCTGCACTCAGGGGGATTTGGGGCCAGTTCCCCTCTGTTCCCACTGTCTCCCAGCTGCATCTGAGAGGATTTGGCACCAGTTTCCCTCATTTCCACTGTTTCCCAGTAGAATCCAGGGGGATTTGGGGCCAGTTCCCCTCATTCCTGCTGGTTCCAAGCTGCACCCAGAGCAGCCCAGGCCTCTCCTGGCTCCCATCCCACACCAGATCCACGCCAGCCCCTGGGCCATGGCAGCAGCAATGTGTTCAAGGCTTCGTCTGAGCACAGAGAAAATTGTTTCCTTAAACAGGTTTATTCCTCCAAGGGAGGTATTTGCTCGAGAGATTTCCACTGGAAATTAAATCTTTCCCAGGATCCGGATAAACAGCCCCAGCTCCACGGAGCTGTGCTGCAGGGGGGCTGATCCCCAGTGGGGACTGGGGGCTGGAAGTGACCCCGACATGGCCCTGGGGGGTGTCCCCACCCCTGTCCCCATCCCCACCCTGATCCCTGACCCTTTGGCAATGCCAGCATCCCCAGGACATCCCGGATAGAGGCGGGGGCAGCCCCCAGAGCTCACGGGAAGGATCCAGCACCCCCACTCTGGGATCAGAGGGAACATCCTGGGACATCCCAGCTCAGCCAAAGGGAGCTCCAGCCGTGCCACCCCCTCTCAGTCCCTGCCTGTCCTTCCTTTTCCCCTTTTCCCTTCCTTTTCCCCTTTTCCCTTCCTTTTCCCTTCCTTTCCCCACCTTTTCCCACTGCTGCTCCAAGGCTCCCTGATGAATTCAGGGAGTTCCAACGAGCAGGCTTTCCTTCTGAAAGAATGGAAAACAATTATTTGCTCTGTTGAGGAATAGATGCTGTTTAGTCTCTGTTTAATGGCAAGCTAATTAAATTACATGAGCAAGTGAATAGAAAGTGAAGAGAAATTTTTTTGTTAATTATGAATTTTGCGAGCTACAAAGGCAAAATGGTGATGGATCCTGTGATGTGCTGCCCTTCTCCCCAGCACAGAGATAAGATGACAAGAGAGAGGGAAGGGTGGGAATTCATTTTAATTCCTCCATCGATTCTCCAGCAGCAGCCTGAGCCCGATCCATTACCTGGGATCCATGGAGCTGACGGTGACTGGCAGCTGGGGGCTAATTATGTTCAAACTGGGGAAAGGTTGGTTCAATAAATGTGTGTTTCCTCCTGGAGGTGGCTGGGGAAGTCACAGACTCATGGAATCCCAGAGTGGATTGTTTGTAGGGATGTAAACCTCGTCCTGTTCCACCCCTGCCATGGGACGAGACACATTCCACTATCCCAGGGTGCTCCAAGCCCCATCCAGCCTGGAGCTGGGCTGGGCCTGAGCCCCAGGGATGGGCAGCCCTGATCCTGGGTCTGGGACATCCCTGGAGACAGGGCTGGAGCAGCCTTGACCCCAGGGATGGAACATCCTTGACCCAGGGCCAGGAGTCCCTGACGCCGGGGCTGGAGCATCCTTGATCCCACAGCCAGGTCCCCTATGACCCCAGGGATGGAGTATTCCTGATCCTGAGCCTGGGACATCCCTGGATCCAGGCCTGGAACATCTTTGACCCCAGGACTGGGGCATTTATGGCCCTGGGGATGGAGCATTCCTGACCTGACCCTGGCTCTGAAATGTCCCCACAGTCAGGGCTGGAGCATCGTTGACCCCAGGACTGGGACATCCTTGATCCCAAGTCTAGGACATCCCTGGAACCCATGGCTGGAGCACTCCTGACCCCAAGCTGGGGTATCCTTCACCCCAAAGCTGGACCATCCCTGGACCCAAAGCTGGAACATCCCTGACCCTGGGACTGGGATGTCCCTGTCCCCAGGCTGCCCTAGCCCTTCCCAAATAGATAAAAAAATTACTTTTTGGTGTAAAAATATCAGATTAGTGAAAAAACCTGTTTTCTCTGTGTTCTGTTTATACCCCTGGCAGGGAGAGCTCTCTCTGGCATGAAGACACAGATGGTTTTTGACTTTAAACACGTGGGTTCAGTGGAAGGAGAGGATTTTGTGTACCTGGGGAAGAGATCCCATCTGGCTCCTCCTGGCCTGGGGCTGCAGAGCTCGGCCGGGTGGGATCCAGCCCCTGCCAGAGCCAGATGGCCGTGGGGGACAGGGGACATCCTGCCACCCCGCCATGGATGTGGGGTGACAGAGAAATGGAGTCTCAGCCTTGATGGGGGCGCATTCCTCTCCCTTCTCCATCCCACAGGAGATTTGGGATGAGGCTCTGACCTCACCAGGGTGTTGGGGAAACTGAGGCACAACAGGGCTTGGTGGGAGCAGAGCTGGGGATCAAAGCATGGATCCTGCTGGCTCCCTCCCATTTCTCATCCTCCCAGTTAATCTCCCGACACTTTTTTGATTTCCTCCTGATATTTTCTCTGTAATTTTGGCCACTGGGGCTTTTTACTGCAGACAGATCCTGTGCGGGGGTGTGGAGTGACAGGTTCTGAGCAGAGCAGAGGACAAAGCCCTGGGCTCATTTCCCACCCTCTCCTGGATGAAGTTGTCTCCTCTCCTTCCAGGGAAGCTCCATGACAGCCTTTATTGACCTTTTTTTAATCTAAAATTGATTCTTTGCAGAAGTCCACCTGGTCAGGAGCCAGGCAGGATCTCGGCACCGTTGGATGGGGATTTATGATTTTCCATCAGAGCATTTTGCCTTTCCCTGGTGCTCCTTGGGGCTGCAGGACGGTTGAGCTGGGCAGGTTTGCCTGGCCATGGCCAAGGAGATGCTGTGGGGTGGTTTGGTCCTTATCTGTTTTGAGCTGTGGGTTGGTCCCTGTCCCTCTGCTCTGGGTTTCTGCTGTGCTTAAATCCTGGAGGAGCCCAAAAGCTGAATCCTGGAATTGTGTCTGTACCTGGATAACCCTCATGAGCCCGGGACACAATGGGATGGAGATGATGGGATCTGTCCCAGGTGAAAACCCGGGGATCCTGGAGCCGGGAGAGCTGGGAGGAGGGACGGAGTCCGGCCCAGGGTGGGGTGTCCCAGCTCCACTGCTGGGATCCTCAGCAGCCCGCAGAGCGAGGTGTGGGGACACTCAGGGCTGGCGGAGGGCACTCAGCCAGGCCAGGGTGGAATAAACAGAGGTGGCTCCAAACCCCACTCAGTCTCAGTCTGCTCCACTCCCAGGAGCCCGGTTCAGGGCTGCCCTTGAGGACCCCGCTGCACCTCTGCACTCCGTGTGTTTCTGAGTGCACAAAAGCCAAGCGCTTTCTGCAAAGCCCCGTCCTCCAGCCACGCACGAGCCTCCCCAAATGCTCCTGGGAGCACGGAACAGCCCCCAGGGGGAGAGAAACTCCCGTCGTGGGGGATGAAGGAGAAGCTCCAGGTGTGGAAGGCGCTGCAGGCTGGTCCCAGCAGCGCGCACGGATGAGCCCTGGCAAGCTTGGAAGGGCTTGGACCACACACACAAATGCAGCTTCATCCCTCGGATACCGTGTGGATGCTCTGACACCTAAAGCTGTGTGGGGCCGGTTCAGGGGATGCTTCCTTCTGAACATCGGAGCTGAGGATTAAGAAATCAAGGAAATTAAAAGCAGCGAACTGTTTCCAAGTGCTTCTGCCAGGCGGCATTTCAGCCAGAGGTTTCTAAAGCGCTGGGAAAGCAGCATCCCGGCGACTCCTCGCGCTCTGCGATGTCCCCGAAGGTGTGCTGTGAAAACAGAACAAAGGCGAGCGGGTGGGGGGCGGTGAGAGGCCGTGTCAGCCCTGTCTGCACCAACCTCCCTGCCCAGGCACCTTGCCCCCGGCCGGCGCTCGCCCCCGGCCCCAGCCGCGTGTGCCGAGCGGGGCTCTGCGGAGCGGGGCTCTGCGGGGGGACGTGTGGCGCTCCCGCCGGGCTCGGCCATCTGTCCTCCCCGCAAGCCCAGCTGCTGCGCTGGCATGGCCACCCCAGGGGAGGTGGCGGGGTCCCTGTGCTGCGGGTCCAGGCGCCGCCCAAGGGCCGCAGGGCCGGGGGATGCGGGGGATGCGGGGGTGATACGGGGAGCATCTCGCCTCCCTTCCCCAGGGTCTCACCCAACGCACCTGACTCCGGAGGGGAAAAAAAGAATAATAATAAAAATCTGCCATTTAAAAGACAAACACTGATGATTAAGGATGAGGATAAGGCCAGGCGGGAGCCGCGGTGCGGCGGAGGGGCCGCGCTGTCCGCGCCCCCGGAGGCCGCCAAGGGCTCGGCGCGGCGCGGCGTGCCCGGCCCCCCCCCGCCCCGCCCGGCCGCGCCGCCCGCCGCGCCCCGCCGGCTGCCGCGTCCCGCCTTGTTCCGGCCGCGCCGCCCGGCCCCGCCCGCGCCCCCCTCCCGCCCGCCCGGGGCGCGGAGCGCGGCTGTGCGGGAGACAATAGCGGAGCGGGCGGCTCCGCGCCGGGCCGGGCCGGGGATGGGCGGCCAGGGCTGCGCGGCCCCGCGGCCCCCGCGCCGCCCGAGCGGGCTGTAGCGGGGCGGGGGGCGGAGGGAGAAGGGGGGCGATGCCCCGCGCCGAGCCCAGCCCGCCGCTGTGCTGAGCCGGCGGGGCTGGCCGGAGGCTGGAGAGAGGGACATGGTGCTGGAGCCCCCCGTGACGCTCCCCGGGTGGCCAAGGGGCGGCTGGTGAGGAGCTGGAGCGCGGCGGAGAAGCGAGGCCACGGTGAGGGAGCCCCGAGGATCCGGCTGGGGAGCCATGGGGAGATGCAACGGGCGATGCACGCTGGTGGGATTCTGCTGCCTGCAGCTGGTAAGGCTCATCGGCATGCCGGGGGTGCTTTGTGCGAGATGCTGCCTGTCACCGCTCCCCACGCCGCCTCGGCGGTGACCTTGTGCTGGGACCAGCTCGGGGATGCCTCACCCTCACCCAAAAAAACCCACAGAAAAGGCAAAATGCTGAGCTAAAAGACAGGCAGTGCCACCCTCATCTCCTGCCTCAAGCCAGCGCTGGACGGGGAGATGGATGGGGAGGTGGATGGGGAGGTGGATGGGGACCCCTTCCCTGCGCTGTCAGAGCCCGGGGCTGCGTCTCCAGCAGGTGTGAGCTTTGTTCCCAACTGCAATCTCTTCCCTTCGAGTTCACTCCCGCCCGCGGTTTCCCGTTCTGGTGACTCCGCGGTGTCTCGGGGTGCTGGTCCCCTGAGTCGGGGCGCGAGGGAAACTTGGAGCCGCTGGCAGCACTTTGGAAACTCTCCCGCTCCTGAGTGGGACCCACCTGCCCGCGGTGGGGGGACACGGGGATGTGGCGGCAAGGAGAAAGGAGAGGGTCGATCTTAGCGGGATTGTCGGGTTTCGTGACAATCCGGTGCCGCGATCGCCGCCGCCCGCGAATCAATCTTCATCAGGCTCTGCCAGAGGAGCCGGCGAGGGCAGCGCGGGGGGGATCCGGGGGGGTCTGCTCAAACCAGCGCCGGCGAGGTTGCGATTAATTATCCCGGCGGGGTGGTGCGTTAATGGAGAATCAGCAGCCTCCAACTTGCTCTCGCGGCCGTGCCGGGCTCGTCACGGCCAGGAGAGCAGGGAGGGACTGCTGAAATCTGTGGGGTCAGCTCGTGGTGTCCCCGGGGACGGGGGGTGATGGATGGATGGACGCGGCGACGGCAACGGGCTCCAGAGCCCTCTGGAGATGGTGGTGGCATCCTGCTGACAGGCACTTTCTTCCCAGCTCTTGCTCATTCTTCATCCTTCAGAAAGCAGAGTGTGGGGAGGGGTCCCCACTTCTGAATGGGGGCTGCTGCTGGGGGGTGGGGAAGCTTTGAAGCTCAGCCCTGAGGCACAGAGGGATCATCCCCGGGCTGGGGTCCCCTCATTCCCAGCGGGAATGGCCTCTGTGTCCCCAGCTGTCCCCTCGCTCCGGTCTGTGAAGTCTCGCTTGCTGTTTCATTCACCTGATCCAGGACAAATCCAGCGGGGCTTTTCCAGGTGTGCAGGAGTTTCCTGGCTTTTGGTCACATTCCTTTTTACCACTCAGCTCCCAGGCAGGTTTGTTGGCGATTATTCCCCGAGATATCGCAGATGTGAGAGATGTTAATCTGTGAATTTCAGGGGAAGGCTGGATCGGTGTAAATTCCTGGGCTGGGAGAGCAGCTCCTGCTCCCACTCAGAGGAACTTTGTGCTGCTGATTGGGGTCAGACTGTTCCCTTCACCCTCACCCCGTGCGTCCTGGTGCTGTTGGCATCTCCAGAGGCTCCAATCCCTCACCAGGGACCTTTTCCACTCCATGCTCATGCTGACCCAGCTCATCCTTTGGGATGCTCTCCGAAGCTTCTTCCTGGTTTTGGAGGCAGCAGCTTCCATGCCCCCAGCCATGGGGAGATGTCCCCAACCCCCAGCTCCTCATCCCGGGGTGAGGGGTCTGGGTGCTCACCCATGGCCCTGCGCTGAGCCAGGCTCAGGGGACTGGAGGTGGCAGTGCCACCCAGGCGTCCCCTGGGGTGACCAAGGCCACCCTGAGGTTACACAATGCCTGGACCAGGCAGAGCTGAGGTTTGGGATGGAGCCACAGGGAGCGGGGGGAGCCCATCCCTGCTCCCCTCCTCTGCTTTGCCCCTGACATAGGGATGGCACTGGGAGGCTCATGTCCCCCCAGGCTGTGCCTGCCACCTGTCCTGCGCCCTCTGTTCTGAGAGTGGGGACAGCTGTGCTCCCAGTGTGCCCAGTCACGGGGGCAGGGGTTGCACTGGTGGGTGTGGGGCTGCCCCATGGCTGCAGGACCAGCTCGTGCCACCAGCGGGGCTGCCCAGGGAGGGCACGGCTTTGCTGAGCCCCCCTAGCCAGCCTGGACCTCAGTGTCCCTTAAACAGCAGAGTGGTGACATCCAGCCCTCCCTGAGGAGATGCCACCATCTCTGGCTGGTCCTCCCTGCCCAGCCCAGGCACCTTCCTGTGGCTCCATGTATGCCTCTGTCACCTCGTGGGCACCTCCTTGTGTGCCACTGTCACCCCCTGGGCACCTTCCTGTGTGCCACTGTCACCCCACGGGCACACTCCCGTGGCTCCTTGTGCCATTGTCACCCCATGGGCACCTTCCTGTGTGCCAGTGTCACCCCACGAGCACACTCCCGTGGCTCCTTGTGCCACTGTCACCCCATGGGCACTTTCCCATGGCCCCCTGTGGGCCACTGTCACTTCATGGGCACCTCCTTGTGTGCCACTGTCAGCCCACAGGCACTTTCGCATGGCTCCCTGTGTGCCACTGTCACCCCGTGGGCACACTCCCGTGGCTCCCGGTGTGTCTCTGTCACCCCCTGGGCACACTCCCCTGGCTCCCTGTGTGTCTCTGTCACCTCGTGGGCACCTTTCACCCCCAGCTGCTTTCCCAGTACTCACAGCCTGCTCCCCTGTCCCCTGGTCCCGGGGATGCTGTGGAGGCTCCAGGCCCCCAGGTGCAGCTGGCACCCACTGGGCACAAGGTCCCTGGCTCTGAGGGGCCCTGCAGAGCTCTGCCTGCTCCAACCCACACCTGAACCACCTTGGGAAACTGAGTTTTGGGCCATGACACCCCAGGGAGCTGCTTTGGAGCATCCAAACCCCCTCCAAGATCCTTCACCGCTGGTGGGGCCGTTCTGCGGGTGCTGGGTGACCCCAGTCCTGGGGACAAGCAGCACGTGCCAGATTTTGCCTCCATTTATGGTTTTTCCCTGGAAAAATCCCCTTGCCAAACACCCACCAGCCCTGCCCCACCTCAGGAGGGGCTGCAAGCAGATATCGATGATAATGAGGAGGGATAAAATCAAAACTCCGGGGTTTTCCTGCTTTTCCCACACCTGGGAGACACCAGGCCGCCTTTGTGACCCGTTGTTGTGGGATTCACCTTTTGTGTGCGGGAAATGGGAGCTGCTGAGGGGGACGGACGGGGCAGGGAGCCGAGGTGGCACTGCCCTGCTCGGGCACGGGGGTGTGGCAGCCACAGGGCACAACACTCGTCACCTCTGCAGCCTGGGGCTGTTGGGACAGCTGCGCTGCTGCCGGGGCTGTGCCAGTGACACAGGACACCGGGATATCGGGACATCGGGATTTGGGGACATCAGGATATCGGGATATGCCCTGCTGGCAGCTGTCAGGCCGCATCTGTCCAGCTGTTGTCACACGTCCCTTGGCGTCTCCGCTCTGCGCCGCGTTCAGGCGCTGCTGCAGGCTGCTTTTCCTCCAGCCGGCTCCTTCTCCTCCCCAAACGGGCGAGCCCCTCGCCCCCTCCCGCGGCCGCTCGGCTCCGCAGCTGGGTGGGGACGGGGCCGCTCCGCGCTCCCACCTCCGGCTGGTGGAGCCGGGAGCCGCTTCCAGCCCGGGGTTCGTTTCCTTCTTTGTTTCTCTCCTTCTCCTTTAATTGGCTGGAAAAGCAGAGCTGGGTTGGCACCTCCCGCCTGCCGGAGCCTGCCAGGCTGCCGGGGTGCGGTGCGGGGCCGTGCGGGGCCAGGCGGTGCCATGCCGTGCCATTCCGTGCCATGCCGTGCCACGCCAAGCCGGCCCTGGCATCCCCGCTTCCCTGCGGGGCTGGGGCGCGGGGGAGGGGCCGCGGCTCCGTCCCATCTTCCCCCCGAGCCGCGGGGCACCGGGAGCCTCGGGGATGCAACCCCCGGCCCCAAGGCTGGAGAAGAAGCTCGGGAGTTCTGCTCAGCGAGGGCTGGGTGGAGGGAGAGGACGATCCTTCATCTCCAGCCCTGTGCGACACCCCCGTGTGACAGCGGCACCCCTCTGCACCCCTGGGGGCTCCGTGGCCCTCCCGCCCTCCCTTCCTGCCCTGATTTCCCCGGATTTGGGTACCACCGGCAGCACCGGTGGGAGCCACCCTCCTCCGACATCTGCCGGCGTCTTTTGTCCTCGCACGGCTCCGGGCGCTCGGCCCGGGGACCGCGGGGCCGGGGCCGCCCCCGGCCGCATCCCCCCGCCCGCAAAGGGGCAACGGGGCCCGGGCTGAACTGGGATGGAGGTTTTCAATTACACAATTAAATGCACAATTAGGTGTAATTACCAGAGCTCCGAAGGTGCGACTGCTCATAATGGGCTTGTAATCTACTGCCGCCGCTGTTTGTACTGCTCCGCTCCGCTCCCTAATGAGTATGGAAAGCGCTCCCATTTGCATGGTTGCCATGGAAATGGGGGGCTGGCGGGAGCGCGGGGATGGCGAGGGGAGTCCCCCACCCCCCTGAGCCCCCCAGGCCCCGCTCCGAGGGGTGGGCGCGATGGGTGCGGCGATACCTGCGCTTCTGGGGGGTCACGGGAAGGGAGGGATGGAGGCACGGAGGGATGAGGGTGCTCTGGGGATGAGGATCCAGAGCAGGCCCCAGGGTGGGAACGGTGTTTGAAAAGGCTGAAAAACCCCACCCCACCCACCCCGCCACCTCCCCGGGTGTGGTACCGGGGGTGTGGGTGGTCGTGGAGAGGCTCCAGCCAGCCCAGACCTCCGTGAGAGTGAGCATCCTCCGGCACATCCACACTGCAGGCAGGGCTGGGAAGGTTTATCGACGCGCGTTTGGGAAGGCTGAGCCTCACGGCTCGCAATTAAAACCGCGATTAAAGCGCCGTACGTCTAAATTTGCAGGACCAGCTAATGTGCACCCAAGAGGATTAACGAGGCCGCCTGAAGAACTCCCTAAATCATTCATGGCTGTTCTTAACAGAGCTGGGAGCGAGGGGGACTGGAAAATAAATGTCTCAGAGGGCTGGGTTGTCGAGAAAATAAAGAGGATGAGACTGAAACCAGCCTGGCCCGACAGTGGAGCTGTCAGAGCCCGGGATGGAAAGGCTGATGTGAGCAGGTGGGCTCATGGAGAGCTGGGAAAATGAGCCTTGCCCAGTCAAACCCGGCTCTTGTTTCTTCTTGAGCTCACAGGTTTGGCTGCTGGAAGGGCCTGAGCTGCCCCAGCCATGTCTGGATGCTGATAAGGAATTTGATTTAGCCCCAGGTGGCTTCTGTTTGGAAAAAAATTAGCACTATAAAAAATCAATGATGCTCATTTCAGGACTAGGCAGAAAGAAGAGAAGGAATAAAATCATGGCTGGGGAAAAGGTGTGGGATGAGGGGATGGTGGTGAGCAGAGCCTGGCACAGGAGAGTCCCCCTGGAAGAGCATCTCAGCCAGCCCATGGGGCAGGTGCCTGTCCCATCCCAAAATCCATTGCCAAGCCATTGGGAGAGGGCTGGGATGAGTTCCCGAGGATGGGAGATGTGGCAAAACAGGCACTTGAGAGGTCCAGGGTCTGTGGCTGCTCTGAGGGAATGGAAACCTGGAATGGTTTGGGTGGGAAGGACCTTAAATCCCCTCCAGTGCCCCCCCTGCCATGGCAGGGACCCCTCCCCCTGTCCCAGGCTGCTCCAGCCCCAGTGTCCAGCCTGGCCTTGGGCACTGCCAGGGATCCAGGGGCAGCCACAGCTGCTCTGGCAATTCCAGCCCAGCCCCTGCCCACCCTGCCAGGGAACAATTCCTGCCCAATCTCCCATCAAACCTCTCCTCTTTTAGTTTAAAACCACCCCCCTTGAAGATGGGAGGTGTAAGAGATTCCCAGCACCAACAGCCCTTAATGCAGGAGAAATGAGGCAAAGCAAATGGATTTTGGGGAGAAAAGGGTTTTTTCAGCCCTGAAGGGGATCAACCACAGCCAGAAATTACCTCTGGGTGTGTTTCCCTGCTGCCTCTGGTCAGCTCTTGTCCCAGGCCTGGGGCCGTGTTTGGAAGCTGAAGACAACAGGGACATCCCCACACAGGTCACAGTGGCAGCATTCAGGGGTGCTGAGTGCCCTGGGTTATTATTCCAGCAAAGAGGATGGGTTTGCCGAGGGAATTCATGGCTGGAGGATCCAAGAACATCTCGTGGTGTTCTTTATTCACAGGCTCTGAGCCTGGGGAATGCTCTCCCTGCCCGAGGCACTGACAGTCCCACCGTTTTTTCCCTCTGCAGCGGCGCTCTTGGCTCCTCTCTGCTCAGTTCCTCCAGAGAGAAACCCCAGGAAAGACCTGGAGGGGCTGAAAACCTGTGCAGGGAGGGTTTGGGGCCCAACCAGTCCAAAACTCACAGCGGGGGAATTCAATTCCCAAAGGGAAACCCACATCCCTCCCTGGGATTACATGGACTTACAGACCTGACCTGGAGCTCCCACAGACCTTGGCACGGGGTGGGTTTTGGGCATTTGGGAGGACGCTGGGAGCTGGCACCAGGACACCGTCCCAGCCCCGTGCCTGTTCCCAGGGCTGGGAAAGGCTTTGTGTCCCACTGCTACCAGTGTGAGGATGGGATCCGGGCTGGGCAGCCTCGGGAATGCTACAGCCACGGCCTGGGGATGTCCCATCCTTAGGGAAAGGGGCAGGGACGGGAAACCCACAAATCCCGCAGGGCCCGGATGTTTCAGCAGCTCCTCCAGCCCTGCTGCAGGGTGCAGGTGGCTGTGGATCCACCAGGGCAGCGCCTGGATGAGGAGTGCCGGGGGTGGGACCTTCCCAGCCCTCATCCCACTGCCCCAGGCTGTATCCCCAGCCCTCATCCTCCCGGGATGTCCCAGGATATCCCTGTCCCCGTCACAGTTTGGCTGGAATTGATGAAGCGCTGGGGGTTGAGTGGGGAGAGAATGATCTTCCCAAATCCTGGGGGATGCTTGGAACAGCTCAGAATGGCCCCCTTGGCACGGATTTTTTTTTTTTTTTCCTTCTCCCCACTTGAAAGTAGCTATTTATTTCAATTTCCAAAATACGGATGTAATGGGCTGGAAAACTGGGAAGGCGAGGCAGGCAGAGAGGAGTCCAGGCCGTGTTCAAACAGGACATTAAACCCCAAGAGGATTTTTAATAAGATTAATAACAGCTCCCATGTGCTTGGGGGAAAATTTCCCTCTCCTTTGGGTCTCATCTGTGGCAGAAGGAGATTTGGTGGGAAAAAAAAACAATGGCCCAAGCACTGTGTGGGAGCACTGGGACAGGACGTGTCCCCTCTGTCCCCATGGGGTCACAGGAGTTAATAGGGGATTTTCCTGGGATGGGAGGTGCTGTGGGGCCTGCCCTGGGGCAGGAGTTCCCTGTTCACCAGCAGGGATCAGCTCCTGGAGCCTGCAGGGAGCGGG
This sequence comes from Prinia subflava, assembly GCF_021018805.1. Classification (NCBI taxonomy): domain Eukaryota; kingdom Metazoa; phylum Chordata; class Aves; order Passeriformes; family Cisticolidae; genus Prinia; species Prinia subflava. Next base: position 5,753,049 of record NC_086270.1, read on the forward strand.
GGCTCAGCACATCCCGGCAGCTCCAGGGGTTTGGGAAGCAAGAGCTGGGGGGGGGGGGGGTTGGGGTACCCGGGGGTGAATCCAGTGGGATCCCCGAGCCGAGCTGGGGCTGCCTGCAGGACCCGGCAAGGTTGGGAACCACCCAAAGGGGACTTCCCACCTTTGTCACAGGGCGTGACACCCCAGTGCCACCCCCTGGCCCTGTCCTGGCACAGGGGACCCTGGGGAAGGTCCTGGGGTGCCCAGGGGATGGCGGTGACAATGACACCGCAAAGCCCTCTTCGCTGGCTGTGTCCTGTCCCCTGTCACCCTCACTGCCTGGCCGAGGTCACAGCTGTGCTGTCACACACCCGGGACACCGCCACGCTCAGGGCTGCCCCGCTGCTCGGCCCTCGGGCTAATTACCTTGATTAGGGGTAATTAGCGCTCTGGGGCACTCTGGTCTCTTCCCAAGGCGGGATCGATAGCGGGGCCCTTTCCCACCACGGAGTGTCCTGGGAACAGCGGGAATGTGGCCCCAGGGAGCTGAGAGGAGCCGGGGCAGGGCGGATTTGCCTCCCCTGGCCTCGTGCTGGGGCAGGAAAATCCAAAATCTTTGGTGGATGGGATTTGGGAAGCTAAAGAGCCAGGGGTGGCCTCAGTGGCTGTCCCAGTTTGGGAACTGGGGCTGCAGGGAGCTGTGGGAATGTCACTGGAACGGTGCCACCCCCCTGGACACACTCGTGCCACCCCACAGCGACTCCCCGGTACAAACTCGAGTGGGAAATGTCCCAGGGGAGGGGAGGAGCTCACGGTGGAGCTGAGGGTGCCTGGGTGGGAGTGTTGGAGTGGAGGGTGCTGGGTCAAGGTGGGGGATGCTCAGGTGGGAATCAGGGATGCTCAGGGCGCTCCTGGAGGGTGATTGGGGTGGGAATGGAGGGTGTTTGGGGTGGGAATGGAGGGTGTTTGGGGTCAGAGTGGAGGGTGCTTGGGGTGGGAGCAGAGGGTACCTGGGATGAGTGAAGGGTGCTCCGGGTGAGCACAGGGGATGCTCAGGGTGGGAGTGGAGGGTTCCTGGAATGCTGAAGCTCGTGGGAGCCTCAGGGAAACCCTGCCCTGCTCTGGTTCTGGAAACGGCTCAGGTTGGTGGTCGTGCTCAGCCACTGCCTGCAAGTGTCCCACAGAGAGTCCTTGTCCCGTCCTCCCAGGCCCTCTCCCCCTCCTCTCCACCCCACTGGATCTCAGGAGCGGTGACAGCCGTGGTTGTGGGGTGCAGCTGGGTTCCCCAACCCTGATTTGGGCCCCCCAGCCCCGGAAAGGCCCCAGGTCCCACCCGTGGGTGCAGCAGCCAGACCCAGGGTCAGCAGCTTTGCACAGACCCTTTGTAGTCTCAGATTTGCGTTTTCTCTGCTTTTCCCTGCCCCGTAAATTTAGGCTCAGGAACCAGCCCCGTCCCTCTCACCCACCCTGGGGACACCTGGCATCTCCATCTGTGCCTGGGGGACCCCCTCAGCTCCTGTCCCCTGCTGTCCCTCCTTGCTGCCACTCCCAGCGCGTCCCCGGCTGCTCCCCGATTCCCCTCGGCACTGCTGGCACTCTCAGGCGAGTCCGGCACTCTCAAGTGACTCTGGCACTCTCAGGTGAATCCGGCACTCTCAGGTGAATCCGGCACTCTCAGGTGACTCTGGCACTCTCAGGCGAATCCGGCACTCTCAGGCGAGTCCGTCCCTCCCCGAGCCTTTTCTGCCACACCCGGCCCGGTTCTCCCTCGGCTCAGGGTGTGGGGCCGCAGCCAGAGCCCTGTGATGGACGTGGCACAGGGTGGGCACCGAGTCCCCGTGGCCATGTGGGGACCCCTGGGGTGGTCACAGAGCAGCTGGGGGGGGTCTGAGGGCTCCCGGGGCTGGAGGTGGCACTGGAGGGTGACACCTGTGGGTGGGTGGTGGTACCTGAGCATTGAGTGGGTGATGGGTGGCTCTGGGGCCATGGGTGCCACAGACAGGCTTGGGTGCGGACATCCTGGGGACACCTTGGGGACACCCTGAGGACACCCTGGGGACATCCTGGGGACAATGCTGGGTTGGGACCAGGCGTGGGAGTCCTCAGGGGCTGGGGGTCCCTGTGCCCACCCTGACTGTGCCTCAGTCCCCTCCAGCTCTCAGCTCTGCCACTGCCTGTGGCCACCCTGTGCTCCTGGGAGACAGCCGGGATGTCCCCCCACCCCCCTGGGATGACAGGGCAGCGTCGGGAGCGATGGGGATTTCGGGTCAGTGTTTTATTCCCTGCTTTGTTCCCTCCTGGGAATTTGCCTCGTGCCTCGTTTTCAGTGGCTCCCCCAGGGATTCCATTTAGCAGCACAGCCTGGTGCTGCTGTGACCAAGGAACACCAGTGGGTTATTAAAGTTTTATTTATGTTTTTAATCTTTTTGTGTGGTGCTGGCCTGCGGAGGGGTGCAGGTCCCCAGTCCCGCTGGGGGTGAGGATGTCCCTGTCCCATTCCCAACCCTCCTAGGGCTGCATCCCACCTGGATTTCAGGCTGCTACCCCCGAGCCCAGCCTGGGTCTGATCCTGGTCCAGCACCACTGGGAGCTGAGGGAATCTGGGGGATTTGGGGTGACTTTGGGGTGTCAGGAGCTGTATTTAGGGACCCCCTCATCGATTTGGGGCTGCCTTATGCCCCATTGGTTCAGGTCCTCTCAATCATCCATCCAGGACATGGGTGCTGCCCCCAGCTTTGGCACCCACAGGCCCCAAACCCTCCTCTCCTCTGGGTGCATCCACAGCAAGAATGAGGATTTCCACCTCAAAATGTGGGGGCAAATCCCAGCCCAGCAGCACCCACGGCCTGGACACAGGACTGATGCTCCCACCGCCTTTTGGGGTCCCCCTGTGGCTCCTGCCACGGGAAATGGTGCTCTGGGCTCTTCCCATCTCCCCCTGCCCCATCCCCTCCTCCATCAGAGGGATGCTGACCCCACTAATGACCCCAACCCTGCTAACAACCCCATCCCCCCCTCACAGCAGCCCCAGGCCCTAATTATTTTTAATCCACCCCCCTCCCCCGCAGAAGGAGTTGTGTGGCGTCAGGGTCGGGTCCCGTGGGTAGGTGGCACTTCCCAGACAAAGCAAGCCAGGCCCTAACAAAGGGCCTTGAATTATACATGGGGCAAGGGCTCGGCAATTAACGGCGCCCTCATTAGCAGGGTCGAGGGTGGGGTTGGTGCCCCCCACCCTGCAGGGCAGCAGAGGGAGCAGGGAACACGGGAAGAGCTCCAGAGCCCCATTTCCCATGGCGGGGACCCCAGGGGGACCCCAAGGGGTGGTGGGGGCACTGTTCCCGTGTCCTTGTCACAGCAGGGCCCACGTGGGGAGTGTCCCCAGCCCTGTCTCCGGGCCTTGGTGCTGCTGCATTGGGTTTTCCCTAAATATTTTCATATGGAGAACCTCATCCCTCCCGTGGGTGTATCCACAGGGTGATGGGGTGGGACAGGACCCGTCACCCGGCTGGCAAAGCCATCCTGTGTGGTCACAGCAGGAAAACCAATTTTGGGCAGAAAATCCCCATTTCCCCAGTGTGGGGCTGGCCCTGATGCCGGGGGCCGGGCTCACATCGCCGCTGGGTGCAGGGGACTGCAGCAGGGCTGGGGATGTCCCCTGGCACGACACCTCGTGTCACATCTTGTCCTTAAGGGATGCGGAGCGGGAGGGACCCGGCTGGATCCAGCCCCTGGAGCTGCTCATCCACCACCCCCACCCGGCAAAGGGGCTGGAAAAACCCATCCCAAAAACCCCTCCCGCAGGCGGTGGGGGTGGAAGGAGGCAGCAGCAATTAATAAAAGCGATTTTTACGGCTGTTTGAGGAGTCTCTAATGAGCTCCCGCGCGTGGCGGCTGCCGATGGCTGCGGTGAATGACGCGCCGGTGGCCACGGCACGCGCCCGGGATGAATGGGACAGGGATCCTGGGATCTACAGCAGAGGGGTCATCGGGATCTACAGCTGAGGGATCATTTGGATCTACAGTGAAGGGATCCTTGGGATCTACAGCAGAGGGATCCTCAGGACCAACAGCCGAGGGATCATTGGGATCTATAGGAGAGGGATCCTAAGGATCTACAGCAAAGGCATAATTGGGATCTACAGCAGAGGGATCCTTGGGATCTACAGTGAAGGGATTCTTGGATCTACAGCAGAGGGATCATCGGGATCTATAGGAGAGGAATCCTCAGGATCTACAGCAGAGGGATCCTTCGGATAACAGTGAAGGCATCATTGGGATGTACAGCAAAAGGGTTACTTGGATCAGCAGCAAAAGGATCATTGGGATCAACAGCAAAGGGATCATTGGGATCTATAGGAGAGGGATCATTTGGATCAACAGCAGAGGGATCATTGGGATCTATAGGAGAGGGATCATTTGGATCAACAGCAGAGGGATCCTTGGGATCTACAGCACAGGGATCCTCAGGATGTACAAGAGAGGGATCATTGGGATCTACAATGAAGGGATTGTTGGGATCTACAGCAGAGGGATCCTTGGAGTAACAGTGAAGGCATCATTGGGATGTACAGCAAAAGGGTCATTTGGATCAACAGCAAAGGTGTCAGTGGGATCAACAGCAAAGGGATCATCTGGATCAGCAGTACAGGCTCCTTCGCTGAGGGAGTTGCTCCAGATATTCCAGTTTTATAGGACGGTGCATCCCTTTGGATGCCTCTCCTGCAGGAAAGCCCTGGGATGGGTGGTGGGAATGGTTGGGTTCTCTGGTCCTGTGGGACCCTGCCTGAGTCACAGAGGCAGTGCCAGGGCAGAGGGGCTCCACTCCCACCCCTGGAAGCCGTGACAGGGATGGATGATTTTCGGAAAAATGTTCGTGGGGTGGTTACTGAATCCCTCAATGGATAGTGAGATATCCTGGGCAGACTTTTGCACTCCTTCAGGGTTTGGGAAACATCCCAGGCCCTTCCCTGCCACTCACCACTCCCACCCCCCGATCATTTTCTTCCAGCCCATGGAATTTCTATCCCTGCCTTGGATGCATCCAGCACCTTCTCCTTACAGGGTGCTCATCCAGCCAGGAGGAGACCCCCAAACACCCCAGGTCCCATTATTCAATGGAGAAATAAAAATAGCTTTCCAATTCTCCAAGAAATTCTCATCCACGGGGGGTTGCTCCCATATTGAATTCCAAGTTCCCCCAAATTTAAAATACAAATCCTCCAAATTTAAAGCAAAGGTTTCCCATATTTAAGCCCAAACTCTTCCATATTTAAGCCCATATCCCCCAATTTTAAACCCAAACTCTCCAAAATTTAAACACAAAACTCCACCAGACCCGAGACCAAGATCCCCAAATTCCAGCCCCAAAGCCCCCAGGATGTAAGCCCAGGATGGCGGGGGCGGGGGGGGCGGTGCCCCTCACCCGGAGTCCTGGGTGCCCGTGGGTTGTGGAGTTACCCCTAGGAGAGGGAAATCCACCGGGCTCATCCCATAAATCCCATAAATCCCATAAATCCCGTTTGCGCCTGCAGGTCCCTCCTCGCCGGGCAGCCGAGTCCCTCAGACCTGCGCCTTTGATCCCGGCTTTTAAAGCTCAAAAACGGGAGAAATGCTGGAACAAACAGCCGCACCCGCCGCGCTGGGTGGGCGCACACGGGGACCACCTCCAGATGTCCCCTCCGTCCCTCCGGGACGTGGGAGCGTCCCCGCCTCCTCCAAAACAATCCCAGGGAAAAATCAATATTTTGGGAGCCGTTTCGCCTCCCCACCGGCTGCCGCCGGCTGCTCCTTTCGCGGCCACAGCGCTCGCAGGGATTATTTTTGCTCCCCGGCTCATTAACGGGGTTGTTACCAGGCAGATTTCCCCACCCGAGCCTCTCCTTCCCAGCCAGCGGGCCGTGGGAGGAGGGAATGCCGGTTTCCATAGCGATGCGCTTGGCTTTAATCAGGGTTTCTTCCCTGGGAGAATTGATTACAGAAAGTGGCGCTAAATAAGTCAGTAAATTGGATTTTTTTGTATATATATATATATATATATATATATATATATATATATATATATATAAAATATATCCCCTTTTATCCTCTCCTCTGTTGGATTATATTAAAGGTGTCTTTGAGGCACAGGTTGAGACTTGGGGAAAAATACCTCTGGCTTCTCCCAGATGTCGGGATAAAGAACAGAACCGGGAGAATTGGCAGGGAAATTGCCTGTGGCTCAATCTTTGTCCACGGTGGGCTGGTGGGGGCATCTCCTCCGGCATCCATCCTGCCCCATCCTGGTGGGATTTGGGAGATTTTTGGAGCAGATTGTCCCATTCCTTTGCTTTTCCCTGTCCGTCCCCCTCCCATGTCCAACCCCAGCCTTTGTCTGTGTCTCATTCCCAGAATTTGTGATTTAGGGAGTCGGGCTCCCCACATCTCTCCTGGATTCCCATTTTATTCACTCTGTGCAGTGCCCCAAAGTTAAACCCAAGATTTGCAAATTTAAGGACAAAATCACCAATATTTAAGCCCCAATTCCCCCAATTTTAAACCCAAGATCTTGCTAATTTAAGCACAAAATCCCCCAAAATTTAACCCCCAAATCCACCAGATCCAAGACCAAGATCTCCAAATCCAAACCCCAAACCCAAATTAAAGCACAAGCTGTCCTAAATCCTAGATCCCCAAATTAACCCCCAGCTCCCACCAGGGATCTCAGCCAATGATTCCCCAAATTTAAGCCCAAAACCTTCCAAATTTAAACTCGAGTTTCCTCAGACTTAGGCCCAAGATGTCCTGCGTTTAAATCACATTTCCCTAAATTTCATCCCCAAACCCACGGATTAAAGCCCAAGATCCCCCAGGTTTCAGCCCTGAGCGATTCCACATTCTCTTGTGAGGTTTTTTAGGGATTTTTCCTTCACTTTAATTAATGCTCCACCTCTCAGTGGCTTCTGCTGAGAGTCTCCAATGGGATGTCTGATGGAGGTCCTGCATTAATCCCAGGGATTTTCTTTGTCAGGTTTTGGTTTGGGGGCCGATGTCCCTGGGGAGAACAAATTCCTCCAAGGCTGAGCCAGGGCTCGGGATCCACGTTGGAATGGGACAGGGATTTATTTGCTGTCGGATGGGATGGGATGGCACTGGGAATGGATGGGAGGTATGGGATACAATGGGATACAACAGGATACAATGGAATACAGTGGGATACAATGGGATATAATGGGATACAGTGGGATGGGATGTATGGACTGGGGGCATGGATGGCTCTGAGAGGACAGCAGCCTCTCTCACACCCCAGAGATCCCAGCCCTGCTCCCATGGGTTTGAAGCAGCTCCCAGCTCGGTGTTCTCAAGGCACAGCCTTTCTCCAGGGCTGGAGCTTCCATGCACCCTGCCGTGCCTCAGTTTCCCTGAGGACCAACTCTGATGGAGCTGCTCCCCCTGGCCAGGAGAGCGGGTGCTCCTGGTGCGGTGCTGAGCAGCAATCAGACCCTTTTCCAGGGAAACTGAGGCACAGCAGGGCAGGATCACCATCTCCGCCTCACTGGAATTCTGGGTCGCACTGTGGTCACAGCCCGGTGCCTCAGTTTCCCCTCTGCGCTGTTCCTTGTGCGCATTCCCCTCTCTGGGGACACCCCTGGCGCCCTGTCACCCCCTTCCTCAAGTGCCACCGCCCCTTGTCCCCCCTTCAGGGCACCACGGGCTTTCCAAGGTCACTGCAAGGTGACGCTGCGGGGGACGCTGAGCACCAGCCCGGGATTAACGGGATCATCCCGGCTCTCTCCTGCGGAAGCAGCCGCAATTCCCGAGGGGCTGGAGCAATTCCCGGCGGGAACATCCAGCCTGCGGTGCGGGAGGGCAGCGCTGATGGGCGGGCAGGGAATTGAGCTGCTTCGATCGCCTCGGCTTTCCCTCGGCGCGGAAAAGTTTCCTGGCTGGGAGGCAGGAGGGGGACAGGGATCACGGCAGCGTGCACGGGGTGCTGCCAGCAAGGGCTGGGGAGCTGCGTTAGAGCTCAGTAAAACAGAAATGCAACAGCGTGGCGCAGTTAAGGAGATATTTTATCAGAGGTGAATCAGTTAGAGCAGCCTGCTCCTGAGGAATTTGTGGTGTTTTCAGGAGAAAAAAGAGAGGAAAAAAAAAAATTCTTTATGGGGATATTGGAGCCAAACGCAGCCAAACCCCGCGGTTTGGGAGCTGGTGGGGCTCAGGGCTTTGTTTTAGGGTTGTGAACGAGGAGGACCTTCCTCCCAAGGTGAGAATCATCGGGAGGTGGGCATGGAGCACCCCCTCTCCATGTGGGAACAGCAAATTCCCTGGATTTCAGCCTTCCCAGCATGGCAGAGCACCGTGAAGGTTTGGGGGGAGGAAGGGGGGTCTCTCTATGCCTCAGTTTCCCTTTCCTGTGATGGAGCCAGAACAGGAGGGGCCAGGCTTGATCCACCGCATTTAGGGGACATATTAATATTATTATTATTAATAATAATAGTAATAATTATAATAATAGCCATTAGCCACCCCAAGACTGCATTTCCCAGCCCACCCTGGTGGAACCCTCAGGGTGGACAGAGGCAGGACTTGGGTGTGGGAGCAGGGCTTGGAGGGCACCCAAGGGGCGGCACCCTGGGGTGCCCGCGGATCCCACGGGGATCCCGAGGCGCAGCGTCCAGGCGAGCGCATCCAGCCGGGGCTGCGTTCCCATGGCAACGCCGGCGGATGCGGGGAAATTAAATAAATAACTGGGAGAGGGGTGGGGGATCGAATGGGAGAGAGGAGGGAGCGCGGGGGATGGGAGGTGGGTGCTGGGGGCCGTGTCCAGGGAGCCTGCGCACCCCAAGGGTCCCCAGTGCCACATCCCGACCCCTGGGATGCTCCAGCCACCCAGGGGTCCCAGGTGTTGGGAGCTCCATCAGGGGGGTTCAAAGGGGCTATGCAGCCACCAGGAGCCCCCAAAACCTGCGGCGTCCACAAGGGATTGTCCCAGCTGGGGAGGGACCCGATTTGTGCCTCTTTCACCCCAATTTTTGCTCCTGCACTGGGGCCTTTTCCCAGCTGGGGCTGCATCCTGCTCATCCCCACCCGATGCTGGAGAGGGATTGAGGCCCCGGCGCCTTTAATTTCTTTCCGTCTGTGATTTTATGGAGGTTTTTGCAGATGGAAGTAGGTCAGGAACTTGTTTCCAAGTCATTAAATGAAGTCCCTGGGTTCACAGCGGTGTTTGCACCTCCTTAATAGCCAGCCGTGCTCTCCTCTCACTGAAATCGCGGCCGATTCCCCTTCCCGGGGCTGCGGAGCCGCTTCCCGCGGTTCCCGGGGCTCCTCATGAGCAAGGGAGGGCGTTGGCAGAGCCGAAACGCTTCAAACTGCCTCAAAAAGAGAGGTCGGGGGGAGCCTGCAAAGGGGTCGGGGTGGGGATGTGGGATCCTGGAGCACCTTTGGGCTGGGAGCCGGGCGCGGCTGCCCCCGGGGCTGGGGCGGGAGGCGGCCGGAACTCCAGGGATGCTCTATCAGCCCCGGGGCCGTGCAGAACGTTCCTCATGGGTCGGGCATCCCGCTGCCCTGGGGGGTTTCTCTCCGAACCCCGATATCTTTTTGTGGGGCCAAAACTCCCAGAAAGGGGGGAGGCTCAGGGACGGGGAGCGTGGCGCTCTCGCAGCATCTTCGGCCGCGGCACGTGGGGAATCAAAACGGCCAAATCTCCTCAAAACGCAGCGAAATGAAAAGTTAAATCCCCGGCGAGCCTCGGGCATATGGTGTGCGGGAGGAAATCACCCGGCTGCAGGATAATGACCCATCGGGGGGTCAGCAGCCCAGCCCGGAGGGGAGGGGAGGGCGCGGGGGGAGCTCGGAGATCAGCCCGAGGTGCAGATGCTGCTGCGGGGATGAAGAGCAGCAGGTAACCAGAAGCAGCATCCTGCCTACTCCAGGATCCTGCCCAGTGACAGCTCCGGGATCCTGACTGTTCCAGGAAGGGAGAGAAGGCTCCGGGGAGAGCTCAGAGCCCCTGGCAGGGCCTGAAGGGGCTCCAGGAGAGCTGCAGAGGAACTGGGGACAAGGCATGGAGAGACAGGAGCCAGGGAATGGCTTCCAGTGCCAGAGGGCAGGGCTGGCTGGGAGATTGGGCAGGAATTGTTCCCTGTGAGGGTGGGCAGGGGCTGGGCTGGAATTGCCAGAGCAGCTGTGGCTGCCCCTGGATCCCTGGCAGTGCCCAAGGCCAGGCTGGACACTGGGGCTGGAGCAGCCTGGCACAGGGGGAGGGGTCCCTGCCAGGGCACTGGGATGGGCTTCAAAGGTCCCTCCAACCCAAACCATTCTGGGATTCTCTGCTCTGGAGGAGGGGGAGCTGCTGTTCCTGGGTTCCAAGGGTGCTGGGTCTGTGCTCCCCAGCCAGGTTGCAGTCACATTTCCAGCTCAGTTTCTCAGCTGTGGTGGGGAAGGCGCTCCCTGCTGTCCGTGCAATCCCTCGGCACAGCCAGAGCGGCCTCCAGCTCTCCCATCCTCCTCATGGGGATTAAGGACTGGGAAAACTTGGAGTGATGGGATGGTCTGAAGAAGGTGGGTGGGTGGTTGATTCAGGGTGGGTGATTCAGGGACAGAGGAGCTCCTTCCCTCTTAAATTTGGTGTCAGCACGCTGGAAAAATCCCATTTTCCTCCAGTTCTGCCTCCCTGGTGCCATCTCCCGAGCCCCAGCTGAGCCCCCATCTCGGCTCCCCCCTCCTGGCACTGTCCTCCCCTCACCCCGGACGGAGCTCGGCCTCTCCCGCTTCCATCTCCCGGTGAAAACAAAACCCTCGCAGGCAGCGCCGGCCGAGCGGGACCCGCCCGCAGCTAATTGATGTGATTTGCTGCGAGGAGAGCGTTTGGGGCAGATCGATGAACCCGTGAGTGTTTAATTAAGAGGGAGCCCTAAAACTCGTTGCATTGATCAGCGGCAGGTTTATCTTAATTAGCAGTGGGATGGCGTTTGCATCCCGGCTCCCGGCGCTGTGCAAGGCCCTGGGGTGCTGTGAGCAGCGGGAATTCCCGTCCCAGGAGCGGGGCAGCCTGGGGAGGATGCTCTGAGCCCCACGAAATGATTTTGGGGGTGTTGGATGCTGCTCGGGAGTTTCTTGGGGAGCCGTGCTCGGGGTGAGGCTGAGCCCCGGAGCTGCAGTCACTCAGGGGCTGGGGCTGCTGAAAGCCCCTCCCAGGGGCGTTTTATCCCCAAAGGATCGGGGACGATGTTCTGAGGGCTGGACCAGCACTGAGCTGAGGGTGCTATTCCGGGCCAGTGCTGAGCTGAGGGTGCTTGCTCAGCCCCGCATTTCCCTGTGCTGGGTCACCAACCCTGGGCTCCTCCAGCTGGAGGTCGTGCCTCAGTTTCCCCACTCGTGAAACACGTGGGGCTGACCTTGGGATGCCCTTGAGATGCCCTTGGGGTGCCCTTGGCAGGCAGTGAGGGCCGGGGAGCTGCAGCCACGCTGCCTTTGTGCTGTCTCTGTCTCTTAAGTTGCATCCCATGAGGATGGAAAATCCAAGATTGCCCTTCCCACAGAGGGAAAAAGCTGGGATAACCCACGGAGCAGTGTTGGAGCCGCTGGGGTGGCTCCAGCAGAGCTTTGTGGTGCAATTAGCAGCCCCTGCTCATCCATGGGGAATCTGGGGTGTTTATCCATGATTTTGCCTCTGGGATGGAGAAAGGTTTGGTTCAAGCAGGGTCTTCCCAGCTCCTTCTCTTCCAGGCCATGCTGGATGGAATTATGAAGCCACTCGGGTGTGATCCCTTCGCTCCAGCTCCAGGGGATGCCCCCAGAGCCCTTCCCAGCCCCAGCCCTGAGCTTGGAGCACCCCTGGTACCCAAACCTCCCCCAGCTCCCGCTGAGCAGCCCTGCCAACAGCCCCCAGATGGATGGGTGGCCATAAACCCCCGAGCACCGCACTCCCTGTATCATTTATTATTTACATTCCTCAATTTAGGAGATTTACAGCCCGGCTGTGAGTATTTCCAGAGGCTGTTTCCTCAGAGAGTTTAAATAGCAGGGAAGTGAATTAAGTCTCAGTGCAAACAGCCTTGTCCCGGCCCCACAGATCCTGGGGCTGCTGCTCCAGGGTTTTGCATCACCTTTCACTAAAATCAGGTTCCTGCTGGCTCCAATCCAGCGGATCCTGTCCCAGGGATAGGGCAGGCGATGGGATATCGCAGTCCTAGGGTGGAGCTGGGCTAAAATCGGTGTGGATTAGAGCCCCCACAAAGGAAATTCAATCAGTGTTTGGAGTTATGTGGATGGGGAAACTGAGGCACAGCTGGTGGATGCACATCCTCAGGGAAAACTCAGGCAAGGACTTTCCCCAGCTCATTAACTCCCCCCTGTAATTAGGACTCACTAACTCAGGCTGGGATGCTGCCTGGGACCCCCATGGGTTCTCCCCTAATTCCAGACCCCTTTGGGAGCTGCTGGTGAATGGAGGGGGGATGCAAAGCCCTTTTGTCCTGCAGTTTTCAGGATAAACTCCCCCTTTTTCAGGCAGGAAATTGGGGAATGGTGCTGCGGGGAGGACTGGGGCCCCTGGAGCTCTCAGGGTGAATCTGGGGCACCTCAAAGAGTGACAGCACAGGGCTGAGTAAGATAAATGGAAAAAAATTTGGGGTTTCCAGGCCGCTGTCGACCTGTCCCTGCTCCTTGCGGTGCCCTAGCATCCTCAAGTTTCCTAAAACTTCTCCAAAAAACCATGACCTCATCAAAAATCCCCATTTTTTAACTCAAACCCATCACTGAACATCCCAGAGCTCCAACCTTGCCTTTGCCTGCCCCTTCCTCGGAGCCAATCCTGTAATTAAGAGTAATGGAGCCCGAGCCGGCAGGAACGGAGCCATAAATAAGTGCTGGGATCAGGGGCAGATCCTCTCAGCTGCCGGCCCTGGCGGGGGGATTTATCCGCCTGCAGCACGGCCTCATCTGTGGATTACAAACGATAACGGTGATCAGAGGCCCGTGGATCCACAGAGCCAGAGAGGATGGGCAGGAAATCAAAATACGTAGCTGGAGGCTTTTCCCATCATAAATCATCCTCCAGGATGGGTTTGCAGCAGAGCCCAAGCTCTGAGTGATGGGGAAACTAAGGCACTGTCTTGGTTTGAGACAGGTGTCTGCTAGGGAGGGGCAGGGCCTCCCTAGAGATGGAGAATTCGAATCCCCTCCCTCCAAATTATTATAATTTAGAAAACTAAAGGGGCTTCCAGGCAGAGGTATGGGGACAGGAATAACAGTTCTTTACTGGTATGTATGACAAAGCAAACAAACAAACAAACAACAACTACACCATTAATAATAAACAGAACCAGGAACCTCGAGGGCTTCCTTTCACAGAGCCCGGGGCAGTTTGATCTCGGTGCCCCTGCAGGACTCCGAGAGCACCAGGCTGGAGCGGCAGGGATGTCCCGGGCTGTGGGTGAGCTCAGGAGCTCTGTCGGTGGCAGCTGGAGCGGCAGGGATGTCCCGGCAGGGCAGGGCAGAGCGGGGACACAGAGCAGCAGAAAGCCCCAAAGCAGCGCAGGAGAGGCGGCGGCGGGGCAGGGCCGGCCCGGCAGGGCAGGAGGAGGCGAGCTCAGAGCTCCTGGCACACGAGCAGATGGTGGCAGATTTCCCAGGAGGGGACAGGGTAGGGACAATGAACTCCTCCCGCAGCGAGCAGCAGCCCGAGCGTCCTCTCTCTCTGATGCTGAGAGCAAGAGAGAGAAGCTGCCCCCAGTCCTGTCCTTTACCTGCCCCAAAACTCTCCCAGACAAACTCCCAGAGACCCAAAAACAGAAGGTGTAGCCTGGTGCTACCCTCTCCTTTCGCCACTTCTTTGTTTTGGTCAAGCACTCACAAGCACCCAGCAGTCAGTCTGCTAGCAACTCATGGGGAAAAATTCTATAAGTAAAAAAGAAACCAATGTAACCCCCGACAGGCACGGAGAGTATATGGGGTTCCATCTCCTTGTGTTCCCTTTTTAGCTCCAAACCTCCCCAATAACCCTGTCCTGCTGGCCAATGCACGGACATTCCATCCTACTGCAGCCCTTTATCCATGGAATTCCCAGCACTTTCCACCCTCTCCTCCCTTCAGCACCCGGAGCCGCCCTGACCCTGCCCCCCTCCCTGCTCTGTTCCAGGTCGCGGCGCTGGAGCGGCAGATCTTTGATTTCCTGGGATACCAGTGGGCCCCCATCCTGGCCAATTTCTTACACATCATGGCCGTGATTTTGGGCATTTTTGGGACGATCCAGTACAGATCCAGATACCTCATGATGGTAGGTGCCGCCCTGGGGTGTGGGGAGGGCCCGGCCCCAGGTCCCCCCTGTATTCCTGGGAACAGAGCAGCTCTGGCTGCTCCAGCCCTGGCAGTGTCCGAGGCCAGGCTGGACAGGGCTTGGAGCGGGACAGAGGGAGGTGCCGCTGCCCACGGCAGGGCTGGGATGAGCTTTCAGGTCCCTTTCCATGCTGGTTTTACGATTCCACTATCCGAACGCGGAGCCCCGAGGGTGCAGCGGGCGGGCGGGGCTGGCGGGGCTGCCCTGAGCTCTCTCCTCCCCCAGTACGCCGTGTGGTTGGTGCTGTGGGTCGGCTGGAACGCCTTCATCATCTGCTTCTACCTGGAGGTCGGGCGCTTGTCACAGGTAACGCCCCCCCCTTCCTCCTCTTCCTCCCTGCATCCTCCTTCCCTCCGTCCTTCCGTCCTTCCTGCTGTCCCGCCCTGCGCTCCTCCTCCTCCTCCCCTTCCTTGTCCCCCAGAAGTGACCCCCAGAGCCCGGGGGTGTCCCCCAGAGCACTGGATTCCCATGGGATGGGATGGGATGGGATGGGATGGGATGGGATGGGATGGGATGGGATGGGATGGGATGGGATGGGATGGGATGGGATGGGATGGGATGGGATGGGATGGGATGGGATGGGATGGGATGGGATGGGATGGGATGGGATGGGATGGGATGGGATGGGATGGGATGGGATGGGATGGGATGGGATGGGATGGGATGGGATGGGATGGGATGGACACGCTGACGGTTCAGGCCAGGGTGAGAGAGGGTGGCCGTTTCTTCACCCAAAATTAATTTCCTTTATCTCCCCTGAGTGGAAAAAGGAGCGGAGGAACGACGGGAACAGGGATGAGCAAGGGCAGGAAAGTTTGGGGCAGAGTCTCAGGCAGGGATGGGGAGGGCAGTGAATGGGAGGAAGAGATCCCCTCCTGTACATTCCCAATTTCCTGGGGGTGGCAGCCGTGGCTGGACAGCATTCCCGGCTTTGGGAAGTCGCCCTGCAGCGATGGGGTGAGGGTGTGAGTGGGGCTGTGCCTTCACCACACCCTGGGCTGGTAAATGACAGCTTTTACACGAAATGAGCTTTTACATGAAGAAGAGCGAAACTCCCCGCAGGGATGGGGCAGCACCGGCTGCTCTGAGCACCCTCCGCCCAGGGTCGGGGTCCCTGTGCCGAGCTGTGCGTCCCTGCCTCGGCTCTGAGACTGCGAGGACATCCCGGAGGGTTGGCGATAGCCAGCTCCGCTCCCTCCGTGCTGCCCCAGGCAGGGAAAAGCCTCCTGGGGGTGTTCCATGGCTGGGAACATCTTCCCGAGCAGCTCCGGGTCATTTGAGGCTCCCCCGAAGCGCTGGGTACGCAGCAGGATGCGGAGAGGGGGAGGATTCCTTCCCACCGCGGGTTTTTGGTGGAAATCCCCGCTCCCCGTCACGCTGCCGTGGCAAAGCTCCCCCTCGTCCTCCTCCCTGCGCCTCAGCCGCATCCTCCAGCTCCACAAACACAAACCCACTCGCTCCCTTTCCGGGTTTTTGCCGCCCCCAGCAGCAAAAATCTTTTCATCCCAGCTTGGTGATTTCCTGCGGAGGATGCTCAGTCCCGGCACAGCCGAGCTCTGGGGGGCAGGGAGGGGCTGGGGGACCCTCATGGGCTGGGGGCTCAGCCAGGGGCACCAGGGGGACCCTCATGGGGTGGAAAGGGGCAGACAGGGGCCGAGGATTCCCCCCACCCTTGCAGGGCCCTGCTGCCTGCCCAAAGCCACCCCATGGTGCTGGAGAGGACACAGGCAGAGCACCAAAGCTTGTGAGGGACAGACAAGGAGGGGTCAGGGGGACCCTGCAAGGCTCCCTGGGGTGGGATGAAGGCATGGCACCCCAAAACCCCAGAGGAGGCAGCAGGGGCTGCCCTGCATCCCTGGAACACGCTGATGGGTGTTCCCATGGACCCGTCCCCGGGATGGCAGGAGGAACCAACACAAACAGCTGCTGCCCTGCTACTCTGTGACACCCATCCTGTCACCCGGGAATCACCTGGGTGGTGACACCCATCCTGTCACCTGGGCACCTCCTGGGTGCTGCTTGACCAGATCTCCACGGCACCAGCTCGGGAGGGAGCCCCAGCCCCCGGGGCTGCTGGCCGGGGGTCAGGGAGGTGCCCTGCTCTGATCTCACGGAGCATCCTTGGCTTGGGAAAAGCCTTTTGCTGTCCAACGCTCCCGCAAAGAGCCTCGGATGCACCGCCTGCCCCTCCTGCTGCCCTCCTGCAGGACCGAGACTTCATCATGACCTTCAATACCTCACTGCACCGCTCGTGGTGGATGGAGAACGGCCCGGGCTGCCTGGTGACGCCGGTGCTCAACTCCAACCTGGCTCCCGAGGACCACCACGTCATCACGGTCAGCGGCTGCCTGCTCGACTACCAGTACATCGAGGTGGTGAGCAGCGCCACGCAGATCTTCCTGGCGGTAAGGGCGCCTCTCCTCACCCCTCCTCCCGAACCGGGGACGGGGGAGGCGGGGTGGGGGCGCTGGAGCGAGCAGAGGCGCCGCGGTCCCGCTGGAGGTGCCCCCATCACACATTTCCGTCACGCAGAGAGGAGCAGACAGAGCCCTGCCAGCACCCAGGGGTGCTGCCCGCCCCATACCTGTCAGGTTGAGGGCTGGACACTGCAGGGAAGGAGGGATCGCTCCCTGGGAATGAGCCTGGAATGTGCTGCCCGCTGGGAGGGAGAGCCCCCCTTGTCGGTGACTGTCACCCCCGTGGGGAGGGAGGTGGGAACGGGACACACCTGGAGGCAGAGCTCCCTAAAACACAGCTTGAAGGGGAACTGGAATTCCCAAAGGGTTCCCAAAGGGTGTGGGGCTCAGCACCCCCTGTGGGGTGCCAGCCCCGGGTCCCTTAGGGCCCCCTCCTTGTGCAGCTGAATCCATCCAACCCTGCTGCACCCCAAACTGCACCGGGATGGGTTCTGGCTGCTCCCAGTGCCCCCAGTTTACCCCCAGTGCCCCCAGCCGTGCCCCCACTGGCACCATGCCGGCTGTGCCGCCCCTCAGCCCATAACCAGCCTCTCCCTGCCCACTGTTTTTCCCCAGCTCTTCGGCTTCGTCTACGCCTGCTACGTCAGCAAAGTGTTCCTGGAGGAGGAGGACAGCTGTAAGTGCCCTGGCTGGGGGGGACGGGGAGCACGATGTCCTCGGCTGATGCCGTCCTGAGCGTGGGGGTCTGGGGAAGCAATGCCCGGGTCCCAGGCACCTGAAGAAATCCCTTTAGTTGGGTTTTTGCCCCATTTTCCCATCCCTGGTGAGGCTGAGGTGCTGAGATGGGGCAGCTGTCACTTGTCCCCCGCCTTGACAGCCACAGCGGTCTGGGGACACTGTGTCCCCCGGGCTGTGTCCCCACTGCCAGATTTTACCCCCAAACAGGGGGAAAACCCAGCATTTTAGGGAAAGTGATGTCTAACTGTAATCCAGCCTGTGTTACTCTTTATGATCCGACCCCGATCCCTGCAAACACCCCTCGGGAAGAGCCCCAGCCCCAATTAACCAGGTGCTCGAGGCTGTGGCTGTCCAAGTGCATTAAAAGCTCATCTGCCATTAATTAATTCCCACCAGCTGGCAGATCCCAACAGGGCAGTGCCACAGCGTGCTCCTTCCCCGGGATCAGCACCGGGATCAGCATCCCACCCATGCCACGGACCCACAGGTGGTCCCAGCCAAGCCTGGGGATGCAGCATCCATGTTTTCCCTCCTTTCCCATGGAAATAAATCACCTCCGTGTGGAACTGCCCGCTGCCTGCGGGAACAGCTCCTTTCCAAAAGGGTTTGTCCAGCACCAGCGGCTCCGGGAAGCGTTTGCAGTCCCACAAACTCCCAATCAAACACACTTTTAATATTAATGCTGCCTCAGCCCGGGATGCAAATGCATCTTTTTAATGGAATATCTTATTGGATTTGGAAATGGATGGATGGAATCAAAATCGAGAGCTGGTGGAATATTGAGTCAGGAAGGGAAATATTCCGGGAGAGGGGGGCTCTCCCCTGGAACTCTCAGCTCTCTCACACCCACGGATAACCCACCCCAGTGTGGGATTCTCCTGGGTTTGGGGGGTTGGGAGGTGCTGGGGGTCCTGGAAAGGTTGGATTTTCTAGCCTGACTGCACCTGGAGCCCATCCCTGTGCTGGTTGTGCCGGGGAGAGGGCTCAGGTCTGGGGAAACCCGGGATGATCTGGGAGAAGTTGGGTACCCGCAGGCACCCAGGGCATCTCCACCTGCCCAGGGCACCCCCGAACCCCCCAGGGCACCCCCAGGGTACCCCCAGAGCTGCCCCAGCACCGCTGTGATCAGGGGCCGGGTCTGACACCGGGATCCCCCGGGAATGGGCTCGGAGCGAGATGAGCCTCCAGGCTGGAAATCCAAGCAATAAAAGCTGATCTCTGTGCCTGCAATCCCCCGAGGTGACAGCCTCAAACGAGCGCTAATTCCCCCATAATTCTCCTTAAATGCCCACTCCGCGGACAGCGGGAGGGAATTTCTTCCTCTCTGTCCAGCGGCAGCCCGGGGCCGTGCTGGAGAGGAGAACGGAACCGCCGGCACCGCCGAGGCTGCCGCGGCTCCTTTCCTCCGTTCCTCACCGGAGTTTTCCCGGGATCTGCCCCGATCGCGGCCGCTGTTACCGGGCATGAAGCCCCGGCCGGGGGTGCTGCGGTGCCTCCCCGGCTGCTCCATTTCAGGCTGCCCAGAGAGCCTCTGGAGTCTCCTTTCCTGGAGACTTTGGAGGTATCCAAAAGCTGGCTGGATAAAATTCCAAGTGCCCTGAGGGACCCTGCTTGAGCCGGGAGCTTGGACTGGGTGATCATCAGTGGTGGCTTCCAGTTTGTGGTTCTGGTTTATTCCCCTGGGAGACCACAGCTACCGGGAATGCAGGACCGGGATGATGCAGTGACTGAGGATGGCAGATCATCCCATCCCATCCCATCCCATCCCATCCCATCCCATCCCATCCCATCCCATCCCATCCCATCCCATCCCATCCCATCCCATCCCATCCCATCCCATCCCATCCCATCCCATCCCATCCCATCCCATCCCATCCCATCCCATCCCATCCCATCCCAGGCTGCTCCAGCCCCAGTGTCCAGCCTGGCCTTGGGCACTGCCAGGGATCCAGGGGCAGCCACAGCTGCTCTGGCAATTCCAGCCCAGCCCCTGC
The DNA here is from genome assembly GCF_021018805.1 of Prinia subflava. Classification (NCBI taxonomy): domain Eukaryota; kingdom Metazoa; phylum Chordata; class Aves; order Passeriformes; family Cisticolidae; genus Prinia; species Prinia subflava. The sequence goes on from NC_086270.1 coordinate 5,772,497, forward strand.
CCACCCTGCCAGGGAACAATTCCTGCCCAATCTCCCATCCAGCCCTGCCCTCTGGCACTGGAAGCCATTCCCTGGTGTCCTGTCCCTGCAGCCCTTGTCCCCAGTCCCTCTGCAGCTCTCCTGGAGCCCCTTCAGGCCCTGCCAGGGGCTCTCAGGACTTCCCAATCGCACCCTTTGAAGTTGCATTTCCCATTTTGCTGCCATGCAGCTGCAGCCCGGGATGTTCCCCATCCCAGGGGTGCCCGGGGTGCCGGGACTCTCCCGGCTGCCCCTCCCCGCTCACCCCACCGCTCTCCCGGCTCTCCCCAGTTGATTTTATCGGCGGCTTTGACTCCTACGGGTACCAGGCACCACAGAAGACGTCGCACCTGCAGCTACAGCCGCTCTACACGTGAGTCCCCGGGGTGCTCAGGGGTCCTCAGGGGTGCAGGGCCCCCAGGCGGTGTCACAGCCCAGATTTGGGGCTGTGCACCCTCACCGCGGATCCCGAGGCTCCTCCCCGGTCCGGGAAGGGCAGGGCCGGGCGGGCCGGGGAGGATCCTGCTGGCGGTTTGTGTTTTGCTGGTTTTGTTTGCTGAGCTCTCCCTCGCCCATGCCCGGGGGAGCCGCAGCTCTCCGGCTTTTCCTCCCTCTCCCTTCCCCGCGAAGCCGAGCTCGATAAACGCTCCAGCGAGATAAGGCTCGCAAATCTAAAGGGATTAACCTCGTGCAGGCTCTGCCCGCTGCCAAAAATTAACTGTGTTTTCAGCCTTGTATGCAAATTCAAGGGAAGGCGATGCCGTTAGGGAGGGAAAGAGGGGCTGGGGACAAATCCTGTGACAGTGCTGGGCCTTCCCTGGGGACACTGACTGGTGCCGTGGGTGGAGGGGAGCACCCATGGGTGCTGTGCCCACTTGCACGGAGCTGATCCTTCCCTGAAAGGCCCCAGTCCCCGGGGTGTGAGGGGGACACAGATGGGGACACGGAGGGTGGCACTGGCACTTCCCGGTGCCAGCACCCACATCCTGGGGGTTACCGAGGCATCCTCCCCCTGCCAGCTGGGTGCCACCCTTGGGGGACCCAGGGGTGCTGTCCCACGGAGGAGACACAGCCCCTGTGTCCCTCCAGCCCCGCCTGGGTGGGACCGGGCAAAGCCACCACGGGCAGAGGGACGGGGACCCTCCTGACCCCGATGTCACCCCCCAGGGGCACAGGGGGTGCCTGGGGGGCTGCGAGCCCAGCACGCTCCGGGGCTGCGGGATCAGTGCCGAAAGCTGCAGGATTTGGGGAAATCAGCTGAAAAAACCTTTGAAGTGTTGGGAACAGCGGTTTTAGAGACACAGGGGACACAAAAACTGAGGGCGGAGAAGGCGGGGGCTGTGTCACCAGGCTGGGGACACTCGGCTCCTGGTGGGTCCCTGTCCCTGATCCTCGGGGATTACACTCTCCCTGTGCCCTCTGCCAATGCCAGCGCGCCCCTGGCACTGCCCCAGCTGCCACCTGGGTGACACCAGGACACTGTCACTGCTCTGCCTGCTCCTATTAATGACCCACTGTTTAATTAATGCAGTTGTAATGTCCATCGAGGCCTCTGCATCCCTCTGCCAGCAGTGGCAGCTCAGGGACCCAGGGGTGTCCCTGTCCCCACAGTGGGGGACACCTGGTGGTTCATGGAGGGCACAGGGACAGTGGCAGCTCGGGGAGGGGACACCAGGGTCCTGCTGCTCCTGTCACCAGTGAGAGGACAAACAAGGGCTGGCCTGGCCCCGGGGGCCGGTCACTCGTGTCCCCAGGGTCACTCGTGTCCGCAGGGTCATTTGTGTCCCCAGGGTCATTCGTGTCCCCAGGGTCACTCGTGTCCCCAGGGTCATTCATGACCCCCAGGAGAGCCGGACTGCAGCCACAGCAATTACAGTTCATTCTGCAGTTTCTAATTAGCTGTGATTCAATTAACAGCGGTGGGGAGGTCCAGGAATAATTGCACAATAGTAGAAGTGATAATAGCATTGTTGTTGTTATTGTTATTATTATTTGTTATTGTTAACAATAACAACAACAAGGACAACCTGTGATATAACAATGGTTTAGTAATTGCAATTAGGTAGAATATAATAACGAGAATAATAGTAATAGTAGTAATGGTTGTAGTAGCAACTGTATTATTATTAATAATAACAATAATAGGGAGAACTTGTGGGGTAACAACAGTTTAATAACTGAAGTTAAGTTAAAAATAATAACAAGAATTAGTATTATTAGTAATGGTACTAATTATTAGTATATATATTAGTAGTAATAGTACTAATAGTAATTATATTCTATTATTATATATTAATAATATTATATTAATAGTAATTACTATTAGTAATATTAATTACTAATAGTAAATGCAGCAATAGTAGAAGGAGCTGTATTATTATTATTAAAAATAATAATAATAACAACAACAATAATAGGGAAAACCTGTGGGGTAACAACAGTTTAATAATTGGAATTTAAAAATATATAATAACAGGAATAATAGTAATAGTAGTAGTAATAGTTGTAGGAGGAGCTGTGTTATTATTAATAAAAATAGAAGTAGCAACAACAATAACAGGGAGAACCTTTGGGGTAACAACAGTTTAATAATTGAAATAAAGTAAAAGATAAGAAGAATAATAGTACTGGCAATAATAGCAGTGTAGCAGTAGCAACTGTATTATTAATAATAATAACAACAATAAAATTATTTTTAATAACAATGCTGATGCTAACAACAATAATAAAAACAATAATAACAATAATAAAAATTAAAAAGATAATAATGATGATGATACTAGACACAAGAAGAGAGAGGAGTGAACCCCCAGCACACGGTGTCCCCGTGTGAGGGGACAGCAGCAGCTCTGTGACATTTTCGGGGCTGGGAGGAGAGCAGTGACCCCAGAGTGGCGCTGTCCCCCCTGGCCGTGGCTCTGTGTCCCCCTGTGGGGTCACGCCCCGGGTCCCTCCCCAGCTCTGCTCTCCCCCTCTCTTCCAGCTCGGGATAAGCGGGAGCCAGCGGCGCCAGGACCCCGCGGAGCCGCCCCGGTGTCACCGCTGTGTCCCCTCCTGCCTCCTGCACCCGGAGTGGCCCCGGACCAGCGCCGGGAGCTGCTCGTGCGCCCCCAGGGAGGCTGGAGCCCAAAGCACGCCGGACACAGGGGCTGTGCCACCCCCGGCTCCTCGCCGTGGGGACACGGGGACACCGCGGCGGTGGCAGCGCTCACAGGACACCGTTGGCTTCTGTTTCTGCCAGCCTGGCTTTTCCTTGGAGCCCGCAGTGGGACGGGCTGGGACAGGGGACACCGCTTTGGGGACACTGAGAGCAGCGCTGGCCTCCGGGGGTTGGGACAGTTTCCTGAAGCTCTGATCTGGGGGTCAGACTGGCTCCAAAAACGGGGATTTGGCTCCCGGCAGGAATTCTCCAGCCCCCCACGCCTGGATGAAGCAGCGTCAAAGGGGCTCGGTCTGGGGTGTTCCCAGGAGCTGGATCCGACCATCAGCATCACCTCCACCCTGGAATTTGGGGAGATGGGGGGACACACAGGACCCCGAAATCCCGCTGCACCCCCCTCCCTCCCACACTTTGGGGGCCTTGCTCCGACTTGGGAACAGCAATTGCGGCACAGCCCCATCCCGGCTGCTCGAACGGATCTGATGAATGTTTTGGGTTGCTTTCAGATTTTTTTCAATCATTTCTTTAGGTTTTTATTTAATTTAAAGTGCCTGAGTCGACTCTGGCGGAGCCGGGCACCCCCAAGGCTGACACCGTGCCTTCAGCACCCCCCAGGGCTCCCCAAAACCTCGCCCAGGGCTGGGGGGCTCCTCCCCTGGTCCCTGCATCCATGGGGGGCTCGGTGCCAAATCCATCCGTCAGCTCCAGCGGCACAGGGACATCGGCACGAGGGGAAGGGGTTTGTTTGGGGGTGTGAGGTGGGTCGGGCAGGGATTGCTTTGCAGAAGGAAGATCAGCAGGGAAGAAAAAGCCTTGGAAGAAACTGGAAGGGGAAAAAAGGAATTTCCTGAAGTGTTCCGGCTCCCTGCAACCTCCTCGGTGTCCTCTGTGTGGGACGTGGCTCCTCCAGGAACCCTGGATCCGGCCTGAAGCCCACCCTGCACCCCTGGGAGCTGGGGGTTTCCAATGGATTTCACCTCCCAGGTGTTTCTCCTCCACAGGGGAATTTTTCACACCCTGGAATGGAGTTTTGGCCCTTCCCAGCAGGGAGCTGTGGAAGTGCCCCCACCCAGAGCTGGGACGGGCTCAGCCCCCCACAGCCCCCACAGCCCCCTGCCACCTCCAGCCAAGCTGCCAACTCCACAGGCAATAATTTTTTCCACCCTTTCCCTCTCTTTTTTTCCAAGGAAATTTGTGGTATTTTGCAGGCAGTGATCCCTCTCACCCCACAGAACATATCCCCATCCCCAGGCCTCGGGGCCAGCAGCATCTCTGGGGTTTCTTTTCCTCTCCAGGACCAAGGATGCTCTGCTGACCTGGAATGGGATGGATGGACAGGCAGACACTCCCCTGCTCCCAACCCTTCCCAAACCCAGCAGGAAGAGCTCACTGGCATTGGAGCTCTTGGGAAGAGCCTCCCTCCCCTGGGCTCCACAGGAGCCGGGCATGGCGCTCCAGGACCTTGGGTGTTTCTGTTCCGTTGGCTTGGTTTTCTATGAGCCTGTCTTTGTAACGTGAACCGAGGATTTCTTTTCTATTCTGTAATTATAAAAGTCAAAGGAAAGTTTCAGCTGGTGCTGTTCTGCTTCGGGGCACATCCCTTACCTGGGCAGTTCAGGTGATTAAAGGTGGGGTGGTTTTTTATTTTTATTTTTTTAAATTTTCCTCTTTTCCCCTTCCTTAACACTGCCACCTCCCTCCTCAGGGCTCTGAATCCCCCAGATTTCCCCATTTTATATCATGGAATGGGTTGGGTTGGAAGGGACCTTAAATCCCACCCAGTGCCATCCCTGCCATGGCATGGACCCCTCCCCCTGTCCCAGGCTGCTCCAGCCCCAGTGTCCAGCCTGGCCTTGGGACTGCCAGGGATCCAGGGGCAGCCACAGCTGCTCTGGCAATTCCAGCCCAGCCCCTGCCCACCCTGCCAGGGAACAATTCCTGCCCAATCTCCCAGCCAGCCCTGCCCTCTGGCACTGGAAGCCATTCCCTGGCTCCTGTCCCTGCAGCCCTTGTCCCCAGTCCCTCTGCAGCTCTCCTGGAGCCCCTTCAGGCCCTGCCAGGGGCTCTGAGCTCTCCCTGGAGCCTTCTCCTCTCCAGGGGAGCACCCCCAGCTCTCCCAGCCTGGCTCCAGAGGGGCTCCAGCCCTGGAGCAGCTCCGTGGATTCCTCTGGGCTCTCTCCAGCAGCTCCAGCTCCTTTATTTTGGAGGCTCCAGGGCTGGGGCAGCTCTGCAGCTGGGCTCATTTCACCCACACAGCGCTCCAGCATCCCGCGGCTCCCTCCTGCTGCAGCGTCCCCCGGACCCCGCCCGCAACGCCCACTCCGCGCTCCGCTGGGCCGGGCGGAGGAGCCAGCCCCGCTCCCTGCCCTGCACGGCTCTGCTGAGCCACAAACACCTCCCGCGCTCCAGCCCGGCCCACCCGGGCTCCGCAGCCGGGGAATCCTCCCGCAGTGCCCGTGCTCCGCCTCCCGGTCCCGGTAAGGGCGGGACAGCATCGAACCGGGGGCTGGAATGGGCTCCTTCAAGTGGTTTTCCATTAAAACCTTTAATTTTGGGAGACAGCTTCGAATTTAGAACCACAGGTTTGGTTTTAGAGCCAGATTCATCTTTTGAGAGCGGTAGGGGGAATTCTTCGAAATAAACACGGGGCAGAAGCTGTCCCAAAAGTCACCCGGGCTGTGCGATGTCCCCACCCCTCTCCCACCCGAGCCTGGAGCCGGGACACGGCTGCAGCATCCCAAAAAACCATCAGGGCACCCCAAAGTTAAAATCCAGTGAGTGTGGGGGTTGTGTTGATACTCACAGACATGGGGGCATCTGGGGGGCTCGCTCTGAACCCCTCCGACCCGGGCCCAGCTGGTCCCTCCGCACTGCCCCTGTCCTGTTCTCACAGCCCCTGTCCCCTCCCATAACCCTGTCCCTTCCCCACAGCCCCTGTCCCCTCTCCGTAGACCCTTTCCCCTTCCCAAATCCCTGTCCCCTCCGCCCGCCCCTGTCCCCTCCCTGCGGGGCTGCGCTGTCATTACCGAGTCCGCGCGGTGCCCGGGCTCTGTGCAGAGCCCCCGGCGTGGCCGTAAACAGGAAGGGCAGGAAGAAAAACGAGCTGATTTTCTTCCATCCCGAGCCCGGCAAAGAAACGGCGGAGGAGCAACAAAGGATGAATTTTCCCTCCCGCAGCCGCCGGAGCCCGGCGAGTCACAGATGTTAAGGAGTAAAAAAAGCCGCTTTCACATCGTCCAACAAAGGCATAGAGCCGCTTTTCAGGGGCTCGGGGACCGCGGCCGCAGCTGGGGCGCTCCCAGGTGTGCCGGGACGCGGGAAACGCGAGCGGGGCGGGAGGGAGAGGTGGGGGGTTCACCTCTGCCCCGGTGCCAAACCCACCCAGGGATACACTCGGGCTCCTGAGCAAGCAGGGGTGGCTCTCCAGGGCTCCCAGGCAGGTGGAGACAGTTCTGGGGGTGCAAGGAGAGCAGTGACCCCAGAGAGGTCCCTGTCCCCCCGCTGGCCGTGGCTCTGTCCCCACGTGGGGACTCCCTGGGGTCTCTCCCCAGTCCTGCTCTCCCCAAGGACACCCTCCCAAAACCACATCACCGTGACCTGACGTGGGTGGGACGCCCCCGAAATCCCCGGCCCTTCATCCCTGGAGGAAGGCTCTTTCCACCACTCCCATCGTCTCCATCATCTGCCAGCTGGAAGGTGACACGGGCACGGTGTTCACTGCATGGATGTGACACCCGCCTTGGGGACAGCTCTGGGGCCTTCTCTGCTGGCCACGACGCAGCCACAGGCACGGGCACAATCTTTCACTCCATGTATCTCTGTCTCTCTGTATCTATTTCAAATATACTTTATATATTTTATGAAAAAGTATCAAATATAAATATAAATTTTAAAAAACCCAAAATAAACACAGACATATAAAAAATAAAAATAAAAATAAAAATAAAAAATATAAATATAAATATAAATATAAATATAAATATAAATATAAATATAAATATAAATATAAATATAAATATAAATATAAATATAAATATAAATATAAATATAAATATGGAGCCCACTGGCCCCATCACTCTCCCAGATGAGCAACCAGGATGCTTTTGCTGGAGCACACCAACATCCTCCTCTGGTCCTGCCACAGATCCAGCTCCAAATCAGCTGTATTTAGCCCCAGAGCCTCAGGAAGTGGTGGGTTTAATTTTTTACTTTTTTAACATAAAAAACCCAAACCAATAAATAAAAACCCCGACCAAAATCTTAAATTTTTAAATTTAAAATTTAAAAAGCAGCCCCTCTCAGGAAGGGGCTGAGGACAGGACGGAGGCAGCCTGGGGGGAGCTGGAGCTGCAGCGTGGTGTGAGCAGTGAGGGTGGAGCTTGGCAGGGATTTGGTGCCCGGAGCACACCGGTGCCAGTGCCATGGTGGGCAGGGCAGGGGAGGGGACACTGCCAGTGCCACAGTGAGCAGGGCAGGGGACACTGCCAGTGCCAGTGCCACAGTGGGCAGGGAACATTGCCAGTGGCACAGTGGGCAGCACAGGGAACACTGCTGGTGCCACAGTGGGCAGGGGACACTGCCAATGGCACAGTGGGCAGGGAACACTGCCAGTGCCAGTGCCACAGTGGGCAGGGGACATTGCCAATGGCACAGTGGGCAGGACAGAGGACACCACCGGTGCCACAGTGGGCAGGGCAGGGACACTGCCAGTGGCACAGTGGGCAGGGAACACTGCCAGTGGCAGGGGGGAGGTGGGAGCTGCCATGGACGGGCAGGAGAAGCTCCCGTTGTTCCTGCACCATTCCCTGCCCTTTGCCGTGGCATTCCCTGTGCTGCTCCTGCCCCCTGCACCTCTGGGCTCTCCAGGTTCCCCAAACCTGCCCTGCAGACCCCGCTCACCCCCGTGGGCTCTGCGCTGGCCCTGCTGCACAGCAGCGAGGGGGGTTTGCAGGGGAGCAGGGTGGGATGGCAGAACCTCCCAGCCAGGGAGAGGGACAGGAAGGGCCTCGGGACTGGCACAAGGATTCACATCCCTTTGTCACCACGAGCGCAAGGCCTGGGCAGGATCTGGGGTAAATCCCTGTGGTTACAGCCTGGACGGGTGCAGGAACAGAGAAAAACGGGCAAATTCCCACTGGGCCTGGCTGAACAAACCCTCCCAGGCAGGCTCTGAGCTCCCTGCCACCCGCTGTCCTTCTGTGTGAGCAACGCTCGGCTCCTGCTGACACCCGCTGTAAAAATGGCTCCAGCGAGTGGAACCCACGGGTGGTGCCACCAGCGCCACCCCAAAGCGTCACCTGTGGTCACCTCCTGGGCGCTGCTCCGGGCCCTGCTCCCTCTCCAGCCTCACAGGAGGGGCAGGGCAGCTCCGGAGGGTGGATCAGCCCTGCTGAGCATGGATTTGCTGCCTCCAGATCACTCCGAGGCAATTTGGCTCCTAAGCCAGGAGTGCCTGAGCTCCCACCCGTGCGGGGAGGTCACAGCAGGAGGAGCCGGGAGGAGCCGGGAGGAGCCGGGAGGAGCCGGGAGCTCGCAGGGCGCTGCTCTGGGAAGCACAGGGATGAGGGAGGATGAGGGAGCTGAGGGATGCTCTGGCAGGGGGGTGGGAGAAAACATTCCTGGGAGTTGCAGCTCTCCCTCCTCTCTGCCGGGAGAATTTTTCCGGTGAAACCATCGAGCTCCAGCTGCTCCCCAGGCTGCTCCCTCGGGCTGGGAGGTTCGTGGGGACGGGCCAGGAGTGACAGGAGGTGTCCGGGTCCCCGGGCTTTGCCCCCGGGCTGGGCTGCAGCAGGAGGGAGAAGCAGCGCTGCAGGCAGAGATACGGCAGCCGGGGGGCAGGAAAGGCGGAATAAACCCGGGGACAAGGAAAGATGGAATAAAACCGGGAGTGAGGAAAGGTGGAATAGAGCTGGGGGGCAGGAAAGGTGGAATAGAGCCGGGGATAGGAAAGGTGGAACAGAGCGGTCCCCCTGTGCCCCAAGGCACAGCCCCGTGCCCAAAGCCGGGGTGTGCTGGGCTGAGGGATGGCAGGAGCTCCACTGAGGAGAGCAGAGAGGGGAGGGAAGAGGCACCAGGGAGCCCTGGGCAGCACAGGAGGTGGTGGGGAGGGGTCTGGGGGGACCCTGGTGGCAGCGGGGGTTGGATTTGGGACCTTCACCCTTCATCCTATATTGCTCAGCAAACTCTCCTGGATTTCAGCAGAATTGCTCGGAGAGAGGAAAAGCAAAAACATTTCAAGCATCAAACTCCTTCCCCTCACGCTCCTTCCAGCTTGGTCAGGAGAGGACACAGGGGACATCCCCATGTCCCCCTGTGCCCTGGGACAGAGCCAGCCCTGCCTGGGCCGGGGGTGTCATAAAACCCCCTCATTTGTGAACCTGTATTTAAGGGCTGGACAGCCTGAGGGGGCCGAATCAAGGTTACAAATGTAACACTGCTGTTCCCTAAATTTGAGCCCGGGAGTGTGCAGCTGGCAGGGTGATGGCCTTAGAAACGTGACAGTTTTGGGGCTGTTGTTTTCTCTCAGCTGGGAACACAACAGGAAGCACGGCTGGAAGGTGCAGGGAGCAGATAGCTGTGCCCTGGGGAGGGCCCCAGGGCCACCCTCGCAGCAGCAGCTCCTTGTCACCCTCTCCAGTGTGACAAGAACAAGAGCAATTTGGAGGAATTAAACACCACTAAATAAGGTCTGGGGAGCTGGAAACAAAGAGTGGGATTGGGAAAACCTTTTGGCTGCCAGACCAATATTGCAAAATTAGAGAGTCACAGAATATCCTGAGCTGAAGGGACCTCCAGGGATCACCCAGTCCAACCCCAGGCCCTGCCCAGGCACACCAACAGTCCCAACCTGTGCCTCCCTGGAGCGCTGTCCAAAGTCTTCTGGAGCTCTTTGGGAGCAGATTTGGGGTTGTGCCCATTCCCTGGGGAGCCTGGGCAGTGCCAGCACCCTTGTGAGTCCCCGCTTACCCCTTGCTCCTGTGGGAGCTTTGCTGCTCTGTGACTCTGCCCCAGTAATGGTGAATATTTTCCAGTATAGACAGATATTCCATAAACAGCTCTGTCTGCAAGGGGAGGATCCTCTGGTCTCAACGTCGTGCTCAAGCCCAGCTTGGTTCTGGAGATGTTGATAAAAAAGAGGAAGAGCAACTTTTTGGAGAGAGAGAGAGATAGAGTGGAAGATCAAAGGGGGATGGTTTTAAACTGAGAGAGATTTAGATTAGATATTAGGAGGAAATTCTTCCCCAGGAGGGTGGGCAGGCCCTGGCACAGGTGCCCAGAGCAGCTGTGGCTGCCCCTGGATCCCTGGCAGTGCCCAAGGCCAGGCTGGACACTGGGGCTGGAGCAGCCTGGGACAGGGGGAGGGGTCCCTGCCAGGGCAGGGGTGGCACTGGAGGGGCTTTGAGGTCCCTTCCAACCCAAACCATTCCAGGATTCCATGATCCTGTCAGGGCAGCAGGAGGAAGTCAGAGCACTCCTCTCCCATTTTCCAGCCCAAGGAAGGACTGATGCAATGCAAATGAGGAGCAGGAGCTGGCAGAGGGAAATCACTCCCCAGAAATGCAATCAGGCCGTGGGGCTGTGAGGAGAAGTCATGCGGACAGGAGGGCAGGAGGCTTCCAAAGGGCTGAGTCACGTAATTGCCTGTTGAGAAAATCCAGCCTCCATGTCTTTAATGATAACAAACGAGCTGGAAATCTTAATCAGCCTCCTGCTTCGTAGCTTTAATGGTAGAATTTGGGACAAGGAATGGGGTCGGGATGATCCACAAAGAGGGGAGGCTCACCAGTCCCTCCCAGGAGGTGCTGTTGCTCCTACCAAGGGCAGCATTTGGGGACAAGGTGGCACCAGAGGGTGGGAGGTGTCCCCAGGTAGTTTGTCTCTCTCACTGATGGGGCATCAGCAGCAGAGGGGCCTCTGTGTCCCACCCACCCCTCCTGGGGCCCGCAGAGCAGCTGTGAGGGGGAAGAATCCAGCTGGGATTTTGGGGTGACCCAGCGAGAGCACACTCAGGGACAGCCCTGGCTGGCCTGGGCTGTTTGGAGGGACACATGCTGCAGGTGAGAGCAGGGACAAGGGACAGCTCTGGGAGCTGTGGCAGACTGGAGGGGGGGCAGCAGAGGACATCACTGGGATCACAGAGCCATGGAATGGTTTGGGATGGAAGGGATGTTAAAGATCACCTAAATCCAACCCCCTGCCATGGCAGGGACACCTCCCCCTGAACCAGGCTGCTCCAAGCTGCAGCCAGCCTGGCCTGGGACACTTCCAGGGATCCAGGGGCAGTCACAGCTGCTCTGGACACTCTGTGCCAGGTTCTGGAAGCGTGGCCATGGATCCTGCGGCTCCTTCCCAGCTGGATGTCAACCACGGGGTCAGCAGTGTCACTCAGCGGGGACACCACAGCCACCTCCCCCTGGGATGAGGGTGCCACCACCTGAACTCTCCAGCCTGGAGCTGCTTTGTGAAGCCACAGGAATTTTCGGATCCCATCAGCTCCCAGGTCAGTGCTCCATCCAGCTGCTGTCCCCACAGCTCAGCCCTCACCTGTCTGCAGGGCAGCAGCCCTGGCACCTCACTGCTCACCTTTTAACCCTTCAGCGTCTCTCCCTGCTCCTGTTTTCCCTGCCCACAATCCCTGCAGGCTTTGGCAGGCAGTTCAAAGGGCTGCTGGAAAGGTGGGAATGTGAGCAGAGCTGTGACACGTCTGGGCAGTGAGGACCGGGGGGGAAAACCCAGGTGGTTTTTAAACCAAACATGAATTTCCTTTTTCCTGGTTTGGAGCTCTCTCAGGTGTTTGTGTGGCTGCCGTTCCTGCAGGATTCTCAGCTCCATTCTCATTTTTAGTGTGGCAGGGGGGTGGCAGAGGGGCACTCAGGGATCCCTTCCAATGACACTTGATCCCCTGTGCCTGCCAAAACCAAAAAACTTTTGTCTACCAAACATATTCCCCACCAAAACAGTCCTTGCTGCCTGGGCCCTAGGGAAAACATCTTCTTGACCCCACAGAGAAAAAGTCCCGTGCGTCTCTTACCTTGGATTTAAACTATCAGGGATCCCATCAATCCATCCTGGGTTTATCTCCAGTTCTACAGGGCATTTCTCAGTGTCAGCCTCTGCCTGTCCTCTCCTGCAGAGGCTCCGTGAGCTGTGGCAAACTGGAGGAGGGGCAGCAGAGGACATCACTGGGATCACAGAACCACGGAATGGTTTGGGATGGAAGGGACCTTAAAGATCCCCTAAATCCAACCCCCTGCCATGGCAGGGACCCCTCCCCCTGTCCCAGGCTGCTCCAGCCCCAGTGTCCAGCCTGGCCTTGGGCACTGCCAGGGATCCAGGGGCAGCCACAGCTGCTCTGGCAATTCCAGCCCAGCCCCTGCCCACCCTCACAGGGAACAATTCCTGCCCAATCTCCCAGCCAGCCCTGCCCTCTGGCACTGGGAGCCATTCCCTGGGTCCCGTCCCTCCAGCCCTCATTAATAATCTCCTTCCACTTTTCTTGGAGCTCCTTCAGGCACTGGAAGGTCACAATTTGATCACCCTGACACCTCTGTTCCAGGCTGAGCAATCCCAGCTCCCCCAGCCTTTCCCCCCATCACAGCTGCTCCTTCCCTCTGTCCGTGTCCTCCCCTGGTCTCTCTCCAGCAGCCCCATGCCCATCCTGTGCTGGAAGCCCACTCCCCTGGGAAGCAGAGGCAGGCATTGGCATGGCTCTCTCCTAACCATGGGATGTGGCATGACTTTGCCAGCAGCTTTGCTGAACACAGGGAGGGAACAGTGGGATTTGAGCACCCTCAGGACATCCCCCAGTGCAGCTTTGTCCTTGCACCAGGGACTGGTGACTCCATGCACAGACCTAAGCCCAGCTGGCGGGTGGGAGCTGCTTAAAAACTTTAATTTGGGGGGGCTGTATTTTCACAAGAAAAAGCAGCTCTGCAGCCAGCACGAAACTCTCAGACCCCGTTGCTGCCAGGTGGGTCCGCAGCCAGAATTCCCTCAGCTTCCCATAAACCACAACACTTCAGCAGCCGCTTTTAGACACTTGGCTGGGACTCCTGAAAAAAAAACAACTCTGCTCTGGGTGTCTCAACATGAGAGTGGAAAGAAACCCGTGGGCAAAAGGTGTCGGTGGAGAGCAGGGGTTTATCTCATGGCTCAGAGCTGCTGCAGAGGCCAGGAACATTGCCTGGCTGCTGCTGCTGACAGGCCCAGCTCAGGAAACGTTTCCATGAAGGTGACACTGGGAAGGTCCCTGATTTATGTGTGTGGAGCAGTGGATGTGCTCAGGAGCTCAGGGCTGGTCATTGTCCTGTGTCTCAAGGCGCTGGGGTTTGACGAAACGCTGCCCCAGTGATGCAAATCAATGATGCACTTGGCTCTCCAAGGAGTTTTTGGTCAAGCCAGCACACTCTGAAAGTATTCTGCATAAAGACCTCAGCAGGTTTTGGCTTGGTTTGGGAAAGATTGAGTCAGTCGGTGGGTGATTTTTTTTTTTTTCTAGTGGCCAAGGAAATGTTGATGCCCTACACAGAGGAAGATCCTCTTTCTTTCAATTTCACTTTTAATTGCAGGCATCAAATTGTCATTGAAATAAAGGCACTGGATGTCCCAAGGCTGGGGACAGCCAGGCCTCCCTGGGGCAGCACTGAAGCCACTTTCAGGAGCCCCCAATCTATTTTTTTTTCCCAGGTGAGCTCCCCTGTCCCATGCAGGTGTCTCCCTCGTGGAGCTGTGGGAAGCTCTGCTCCCAGGAGGATGAATCACGGCAGCAGAGCTGGGTTTGTTTGCTCTCAGACTCCTTCAAAGAGAAGATTCTGTGGTGTTGGGCATCCTGCCACCGGGAACAGCGTCTGGGCAGAGCTGGAGGGAGGGTCTGCATTCGGGCATTTGGTCGGGGTGTGGAATCTTGGTGCTCATTGAACAGCACCGTGGATTGAAGCCCCTCCTGTGGGGAACAGAGGGAGAAAGGCCCTTCTAGGGAGTAATTTGGAGGTGGGAGGACATCAGCCACCCCCTGGAGGTCCCTTTTTCCCTTTGCAGATGAAGATGTATCCCAGGATAACTTCTGTCAGGACTGGTATGGGGACAGCCAGGGCCAGGCAGCTGGGGTAGCTCTGGGTGGCCAATGGTGCTAGGAAGATGAGAAGGACATTTCCACCCCCAGAAAGTTTTTCCTGTGGAGGTGGAAGCTATTTCACTGTCTGTTCCTCTCACCCTGGCTCTGAAGTTTTTGGAGCAGCATGTTCTCCCAGTGGGAGACTTTTCCATGGATGGCAACAAGCTGGGAGCTTGGGCATGGCCTGAGGCAGAAGAGAGGATGGCAGTGGTGGGAGGCAGGAGAGGCTGTGGGAGGGATGGAAGTGCTGCAGATGAGACCCAAACTCCCTCTGAGCCTCACGGCTGCAGAACTGTGTGTCCCCACATGCCACTTCTCCCAAAATCCAGCAAAATTCACTGGCAAATGAGGGTTTGAACCACTCACACTTTACCCCCAGCAGGACTCCTTCCCTCCCCCTCTCATTACACCAGCATAACTGTAATTATCCCAGGTATAATTAACAGAAAGCACGTTTCCAGTGTCAGCAAGCAGCCTGGGTGTGTGCTGAGCCCACCTGGCAGAGCTCCTATCTCTGCCTCTGGCAGAGGGGCAGCACTGCTTGGGGACCTCTGGGCCAGCAGGACAGCTCAGGGACAGACAGGTGTGGTGCTGAGGGTGGCAGCTCGCAGGTACAGCACCCCAAAAGTGGCCAGAAGTGCAGGGACACCCCAGCCCTCTGCCCCCATGGTGTGGGAAAGAACTCCTGACCTCCCAGGCTCTGCAGCCCGAAGCTTTGTCACCCAGGAGCCATCGCTGGAGCCTTGTGTCAGCACAGGGGGCCCAGGAGATGGGTGGAATCAGAGGAGAAGGGTGTGCAGACAGATTTAGCTGGTGCAGTGCCCAGATGGCACAGTTCCACCATTCACATTTCCACCACAGCGAGACGCTGGCCTTGCCCACAGTGTTGGCATTTTGGGGACACTGCATGGGCCCCCACAGAATCATGGAATTGTTTAGGTTGGAAAAGACCTCTAAGATCATCCAGTCCAACCATTGACCCAGCGCTGCCATGTTCACTACTATCCCACACCCACCCTCAAATGCCACATTCACACAGTTTTTGAACACTTTCAGGGTTTGTGGCTTCACCATGTGCCAATGCCTGACATCCACATTTTTCCTGATATCCAACTCAAACCTCCTTTGGCACAACCTGAGCCTATTTCCTCTCATGTTGTTCCCTGGGAGCAGAGCCTGACCTCACCCCAGCTGTCCCCTCCTGTCAGGAGCTGTGCAGAGCCACAAGGTCTCCCCTGAGCCTCCTTTTCTCCAGGCTGAGCCCCTTTCCAGCTCCCTCAGCTGCTCCTCACAGGACTCCCTCTCCAGCCCCTTCTCCTCTCCAGGGAATTCAAGACAAAGGACCCACATGAATGACCCACAAGAGCTGTGTCCACCTGCCAGCCACCCATGGCTCCACACCCAGTGCCACAGCAGAGCTGAGCCCAGCAGAGCTGAGTTTATCCCAGCAGGGCTTGGTCAGGTCACACAAGCCCAGCTGCTGCTGGCCAAAGGCACCTCTGGGTGTCTGCACAAGGCTTGGCTCCAAGCCCACCCTCAGCAGGGAAAACCTTTGCTCGCTGTTCATCGTGACCGTCCCGTCACGCCCGTCCTGGGGCATTCAGCACCTGAAACATGAGATTGGAAACTACCAAACCCTTCAAGCCGTGTTTCCCCAGGTTTTTGGGGGTCGGGGTGAGGTCCTGCTGCCCCACAAGAGAGTTCATGCTGCAAGAGGCACTGAGGTGGTGGAAGCACCCCTCAGTCACCCCGGCAGCCCAATGGATGCAAGGCACGGCTGGATCCAGCTTCACACGGGTTTTAATGACTGAGAAACAGAACTCGGGCTTGAAGTGCCTTCTTGTACCCTCCTAACCCCCAAACGCTGTGGCTGCGGGGACCAGGCCGTGCTGCAGGCTCTGTGCCCCACGGCCCCTGGGAAGCAGCTGCTGGTTCTGTCTCCGTGCAAGTGAGGGCACGTCCCGCGCTCTCCCCAGCGCCGGCACTTCCCTCCCATTTCCCTGCGGGCCTCGCCGAGACGGAGAGAAAATATTCCAGGTGCCTCAAAGGGCAGGGGAGTGCAGCACGGGGGGCAGGAGGGGCACAGAGAGCCCCGGGGCTGCCCCTTTAACATGGAGGAGCCGGGGCAGAACTACCGCTCCCGGCGGGCCGCGCCTCCCGCCCTGCCCGCGCCCCGCGCCCCGCGCCCGCCGGGGGCTGTAGTTCCCCCGCAGCCCCGGCTCTGCGGGCAGGGGCCGCGGGAAGGGGGCGGCACCAAGGGACAGCCACCCCAAAGTTGTGTTTGGCTCTTGGTGGAAGGTGAGGAGGTGTCGCTCTGCAGCCGCCGCTCGGTGTCCCCGGTGCGGTTCTGGGGCAGGAGGGGGATCCCCGCTGTTGGGGGCTTGGGGGGACCAGGCTGGGGGTGCCCAGCCTGAGGGGGCTCAGGGTGTCCCGGATTGGAGGGGTGCACAAGCTGGGAGTGCCAAGGCTGGGAGGCTCAGGGTGCCCAGGCTGGGGTTCTGTGGGGTGTCCAGGCAGCGGGGTGCAGAGCGTTCAGGATGCCCAGAAGAGAGGGGAAATCGGGGTGCCCAGGCTGGGGGGGCTCAACTACATCCCCGCCAGCCCAGCGAGCGCCGGTGGTGGTGGCAGCGGCAGCGCGGGGCTGACCGGGGCTGTGCCCGCGCCCCCGGCCGGGGCAGGGCCCCGCTGGGAGGGCGCTGCGGGCTGACCCCAGCCTGGGCAGTGTGGCAGGGCCTGGGCGCCGCCCGGGCACGTCCCGGTCCGGTCCATCGCGCCCGTCCCGGCCCTTCTCGATCCATCCCGTCCCCTCTCGATCCATCCCGTCCCCTCTCGGTCCATCTTGGCCCTTCTCCATCCTTCCTGGTCCATCACATCCCGATCCGATCCATCCCGGTCCATCCTGGTCTATCCCATCCTGGTCCATCCCGGTCCATCCTGGTCCATTCCATCCCGGTCCATCCCGGTCTATCCCATCCCATCCCATCCCATCCCATCCCGGTCTATCCCATTCCATCCCATCCCGCTCTATCCCATCCCGGTCCATTCCATCCGGCTCTATCCCATCTCGCTCTATTCCATCCCCCTCTATCCCATCCCGGTCTATTCTATCCCAGTCTGTCCCATCCCGGTCCATTCCATCCCGCTCTATCCCATCCCGGTCCATTCCATCCCGCTCTATCCCATCCCGGTCCCTCCCGGTCCCTCGCGCCCCGTCCCGGCGGCGCTGGAGCGGCCTCGCCTTCCCGTGGTGCAGCGCGGCCGCGGCCCCGCCGCGCCGCCATGTTGTCGGAGTGAGAGGCCGGGGAGAGGCAGCGGCGAGCGGCCGGGGGGGGCCCGGCATCCGTCTGCATCCGAGCGCTCCGCCCGTGAGTACCGGCCCGGGGCCGGCCCCGCCGCGCCGCGGACCCCCGCGGACCCGCCCGTGGGCACATATTGGCGGGGGGCGCGGGAGGAGAGGCCCCAGGCCGCCCCGAAGGCGAGCGGCGGCGGGGGCGCTGCGCCGGCGCTCCCGCCCGGCTCCGTGTCGGGGCCGCGGCCTGGGCCCATTGTTAGCGGGGAGGGGGCGCGGGGGGATCCCCGGGCCCCGAGCGCGGCCCCGCGGGCGCTCCGGTAACGGGGACGGGGGTTATTGTTGGGGGGGCGCGGGCCCATCCCAGCCCTCCGCCGCCTTCCGCCGGGCTCGGCCCGCTGGGGGCTCCCCCTCGGTGTGTGGGGCTCCCCCTTCTCCCGGGGAGGGTCTCCCCCTCCTCCGGGGCGGGTTTGGTCCCGGGGGGCTCCCCCGTGTCCCGGGGGTTCAGTCCCGGGGGGCTCTGTGGCCCCGGCCGAGGCCCCGCTTTGTTGCCCCCAGGGCTCTCAGGGGGTGGTTGGGTTCCTTTCCCCCCGGATTTGGGGGGGATTCGGCGGCTCTGGGGGTCCCTGGAAGAGGAGAGGGTCGGGGCTGGCAGCGGGAGGCACGGAAAAAGCAGACAATCCTTTCAGATGTGCTGGGTGACCCTGGGGGTTTTGTGTTGATGTAGGGGTTTTTTTCCCCTTGTTTTTATCTCGTGCTCACATAACAACAGCCTCAGCCCTTGTGAGCTGCAAACTCGGAATTTTAAGAGCCTCTCGCCCGAACCTGAGAAATGCTGTGATTTTTTGTTGTTGTTGTTGTTGTTTGCTTTGGTCAATGTTTAATAACTTTGTTCGGAGCAGAGATTTTATTAGACAGATCATGAGTAAGGAATTTCCTTTATTAGGAGGGATGGAGGTGGGGTAAGGGGGCCCGTGGGTCCTCGGGGGTTTTAATGCTGGTTTTGGGAATCCGGTGGGTTGGGAATTCAGTGCTGCGTCTCCCCAGGTTTTCAGGAAAACACAGGGATAGCGTTAAAAGTTCTGCTAGGCCACACCGCTCTCAAACAATGGCCCTGCTTTCATTTCCAGTGGAACTTTCGAAAAAAAACCCACCCAACCCAAAGTCCTCTGCTTTGGGGCTGAACTTTTTTAAGACGGGCGTTTTACATCGTGTTAATTTTGTAATAATCTGTGATTTCGAGGGGAATAGGGCATCAGAGCCATGAGGATCTGCCTGTGGAGCCGGGCTCCGTGTGGACTAAAGCTCCTTTATTCTGTGTTGTCACCAGCGGTGCTTCAAACTTGCGAGGAGATTCCTCCGAAGTTTTTTGTTGTTTGTGGAATGTCCCAAATCCTGAGGTGTTGTGCCTGCAGTGACAACACGGAGCGGTTCAGGGAAAGCAGATCCGCCTGCCCTGAGCGCGTGGAAGCCTTTGTTTGCAAACCCGGGGCTCTGCCCAGCTCTCACCTGGGAAAAGTTGATCCTCTGTTTTTAGGAAGTTTGGGAGTGAAAGAGGCTCTGGAGGCCCTGAGCAGCTGCGGGGTTGAGAGGGCCTGTGGAGGTGGCTGCAGGTATTCCGGGCTGCGGGAGCTTTGAATGACAGGATCCCGCTGTCCCGCGGCCTGGAACGCGGCATTCCCATGAAAACACGGCTCGGAACTCAACTTGGGCTCCCACAATGCTCCCTCCTCTCTTGCTCCCTCTCAAAATGTCGCCTTTGCCAAGTTTTCCGCTCGTGTTTGGAGCAGCCCGAAGAGGAAGCGCCCGGGAGCCTCTCCTTGATCCATTGACTGAGATTTTCTGGACCCTCCTGATTTTTACGATAACGCCTTTATTAGCTTAGCAATTAATTAGCGTCTGTGGAAGGAGGGACCCGCAGCCCTTTGAGGGAGCAAAGGCTGTAGCAGTGCAACTTTGTACCTTGTTTCTCACTGGAAATAGGCTTGTCACAATCTATACATACTGGAATTTTTTTTGGTGGGGATTCATAGTATCTTCCTTTGTTTGTTTTTTTTTTACAGTCTGCCCAGAGATAACTTGTAACTTCCTTCTAAGGGGCCGCTCAGATTTCATTGCTGCAGTTAATATGCACCTCACTTTGATGATAAATGAATTTCTCACTATTAATTACTTAATATTTTTGTTCTTTTTGTGTAGAGGAGCTTGAGTAGTCCATGTACTGTACATCCTTTTACTGAAGGATTTTGATATTGTTTGTTAAAGGGAAATTAAGAAGAATATGCCATTAAATGGAATTGTAGTCTTAAAATCAGTCAAGATTTAGTCATATCGTGTTTTCAGTGTTTTTTCAAGTATGTGGGGAAGGTGGTGATTTCCAGACTCTTTGAAAGCTGGAGGAGTGAGTCGGGTCGGATGTCCCTGGTGTTTAAGCTGTGAGTGTATAAAAGCCCTGCAGAGTGGCCCTGGGGGCTGTGTGTGTGCAGCACCAAGCTGTGTTGGAGGTGCCATTAAAACAACCTGATCTCTGCAGGTTTTAGAGTCGTTTTCCTCTGAATATTAACCCCACGCTCAGCTCACGGGGCAAACTTAACAAAGTTTGATCGAAGGTAGAACTGGGATTTTTTTATTTTGATCTCCCCACCGTTAGTTAATTGTTCTTGGAAGTTGTTTGTAGTAGTTGAGTGTTGTTCAGGGCTACTACGAGGAGCAGGGAGGGAACAGAGCCGCCTTTCAGGCCCTGGGAGCTGCTGGCAGGAGCAGGGCCAAGCTCTGCAGCCACCAAGGTACAACAGTGAAACATCCTGGGGCTGCTCTGCAGCTCTGCCAGGAGCTTCTCAGGGCTCCACCACCCCAGTTTCATCCTCAGAACTCTCTGTGGGGCTGCATTTAGGTACTTCAAATCATCAACTATCGATCTTTTTAATAAAGATTAAGTCAGACTATTCCATGCCTTTAAAAATGAATTTGCCTTGTTGTGTGAGCATTACATAACGGGGGAAAACACTTTGCTGTTCACACCTGTAGTGTCTTTATTGCTCTGATAGTCCTGCCTTAGAATAACAAACAAACTTCTGTGGTTTTGTGCTGCTGGAATGTTATCAAAATATTTGGGGAATAGGAAGTTGGTGAGTTGCTGTCAGCTTAACCTGGAGGTTCTCCTCCTGCTCACAGGCCATGTGGATGTATGCAAAACATAGGGGGTGTTTAATTTATTGGGGTATTTTATTGGGGTGTTCAGTGCTCTGGGGACTGAAAGGGTGTTGGAGTTGTCCAGTTTCCCCCTGGTGCCATCGAGAGCGGGCCCAGCAGTGCTGGAAAGTTCTGGAAAGTTCTGCTAGATGCCAGGTTTGCTGCTCTTTCTCCAGGGAATTCCATAAAGCATGTCCGTGGGTTTTACTGCTCCTGAGCACAGCTCCTGAGCCAGCAGCCAGAGTGCACGCTGTGCTCGGGACTCCATGAGCTGTACCAGCACAAATCCAGGATTTTCAGTTTGCATTGAAAAAAAAAAAACCACAACAAACCAAACTGTTGCTTTGCTGCTTTGCATGACTGAGGGAATACTTTGGGATGCAGTGGGATCCAGGGTGCCTCAAGTGTTTTTATAGATGGGGGCCAGGCCTCTTTTGCCTGGTGTAAATGGGCACAGCAGGTTCTGGTGTCGCTGCCTTCCCAGGGTTTTTTGGAGGCTTTTTCCCAGCAGTTTTCCAGTCGGTGTGTTGTCCCTCGCAGAAACAGCCGTTCTGCTGGTGCTTCATGGCATCGTGTGCCTCCTGCTAGCCCCGTGCAGCACAGAACGTGGGATTTCTGTGCGTGTTCTGTGCTGTTTTACCTGCTGGGTGCACTGAGCGAGTGCTGAAGGAGTCACATTTACCACAGCGATGTTCCTCTGCCAGTCACAAGATTATTGATGTTATTTAACGCTCCGAGCTGCAGCTGGGAGGATTTCATGTCTCTTTCCCCTCTCTTTCCCCGTGTCCCCCCGCAGGTGTTGGTGGAATGAGCGTAGCGTGCGTTTTGAAGAGAAAAGCAGTTCTGTGGCAGGACTCGTTCAGCCCCCACCTGAAGCAGCACGCCCAAGACACAGCCAACCCCACCATGCCTGTGGTACTGACATCTGGCACAGGCTCGCAGGCTCAGCCACAGCCAGCTGCAAACCAGGCCCTGGCGGCAGGGACACACTCCAGCCCCGTGCCGGGATCCATAGGAGTGGCGGGGCGCTCCCAGGACGACGCCATGGTGGATTATTTCTTCCAGAGGCAGCACGGGGAGCAGCTCGGGGGAGGAGGCAGCGGCGGCGGCGGCTACAACAACAGCAAACACCGCTGGCCCACCGGGGACAACATCCACGCAGAGCATCAGGTAGAAAACCACTCCCAGCTGTCCCAGCTTGGCCCTGCAGCCTCCTCAGAGATGCTTTTCATGGTGCTTTTCTAAAGCTGGAGCTGGTTGTGGTGCAGTTGGAATGGCAACAGTGGTGCTGTTTGTTTTCTCTTTCCAAGGTGGCGGTGCCCTGGTAGCTCTAAGCTGAAAGGTTTCTGCTCGTGAGGGTGTTGAAATCCCAAATCCCAATCCACTGCCTGTGACAGTCAAATGCATGTTTACAAAATTCATCACTCCCTTTATTGATTTTTTTTTCTGATGTGTGAACCAGCATTGCCGTGACTGCTGCTGCTGCTGCTTTTGAAATCTGTTGCTGTAGTTAAATAATTCTTATGTAATGGTATTACAAAACTGCCAATGCATGTAGGTTGTGCTTTTACCATTCCCAATATCGGAAAACACAGGAGTGGAGGTTGCTGGTGGTATGTTTGACTGGTTTCTTTGCTTTGGGGTTGGGTTTTTATGGTTATCGTGGAGAGGGGAAGGTGGTGATGATGTGTGTAGCTAAACTGAAAAGAGCAGCCTTAAGAGTGTCACCAGCCAGTGGTTTTAGGGACTTGTTAGAGCCACTCAGAGTCTCTAGAGGGGTGGTGGGCCAGGCTGTGTGCTGGTGGTGTTTACTAGAAGTCTTCTCAGCAGTTGCACTGTCACTTGTGCTGCAGTTAAACGAGTGGCTGACTCACTCCACTGTCTGTGACCAGTGGCTCACTCATCAAAGACACACGAGTGCTTCCTCTCCGAGGCAGCAGAACCCCGGTGTAAGCACATTTGAAAGCAGAGTGATCCCCACAAACATTGCCAGGGCAGCAGACACAAAGCTTTTGCAACCTTTGTGAACATCTCCTGCCTCCAGTTTGTGGAATCAAAGTGGCCAAGCCCTTGCTCCTCTGCTGTGCCTCCCCAGGGGATGTGTTGCCAACCGGAGCATTTAAAAGCAAACATTGCAGGGAATTTTGCAGCCTCACCAAAGGCAGTGTGTACATCAACAAAGAAATAAACCCAAGTGCCCTGTTGATGTGTTCTGGAAGAAAAATCACATAAAATACTGCACTAGGAGCTAAGGAGTTAGAAAGATATTGTTGTTATTCCCTTATGGAGAAATGTAGTATTTAGGTATCACTGCAGTGAAACAGATGTAATTTTTCTGTTTATTATCCAAGTTTTCAGTCACTAACTCTAAAACTTGCTTCAAGAGACATCAGTACCAGAGATCTCAATGTTTTAAGTTGTGAAAGAAACAATAAGCAAGAATTTCTTGCTGCAGACTTGTAGGTTTTTCAAATCAAAGCAGCCACGGAGTCTTGGGGTGGAGATGCCCGGGCAGGGCCTGCTGTTGTTTGGGCATTTTGTGGCAAGATGAGTTCATGAATTAAAATGATGTCATAAATTCTCAATCCTCTTTTCATCCAGCTCACACTTTCATCCTCCTTTCACTGCAAATCCCTGAAAGCAAAGACAACAAATCTCACTGGAGATAAGGAGGGTGGGGACATGGTCCTTCAAGCTCACAGTCATTAAAAACTCTTCTGGTATTTGAGCTTTTATTTATTTAATAATGGAAAGACTTTAAACTTTCACTCAAACAAAAGAGTTCTTCTTGTTCCAGAGGCTTGCCCTGTTGTCAGCAGAAGTGTTGCTCAGCTTGATTTTCTTCAGTAACTTCTGGAATGAAATGATCCTAATAAATAAACCAGTTAATGAAAGGAAAGCTCATTAACTTCTGCTAGTTTAAATGAGCTGTTCGAATCCAGTTCCTGTATTGTCTGGCAGCAGGACAGTGGTGAGGAGGTTGTGTGGAGAGATCACACCTGCAGGATGGAGCTCACAGAAATGATTCTGATGCTCTCTCAAGTTTCCCCTGTGAGCTCCGTGAGCTGAGGCTCAGGAAATACCCACCAGACCAGAATTAACCTCGGGTTTTTATCTCTTCTGCTTCCTGCTGGCTTTTACACTCTGATAAATGTGGTACAGCCGTAGTTCCAGTGTTTTTGCATTCAGTGCTCATCTCTAAACCAATCTTTGTGTCCAATTTCTTCCAAGACAGCTCTGAGGTGGGGCACTAACCCTGTTCTCCTCTGTCTCATTTGATACCGGGTGCTCCAGTGATTGATGGGCACTTTTATCAGAGTTTGGTGCTCCATCCCTGTTTTTCCATGGCTCTCTGCTTGCCTCAGGGCTTTACTCCTGGGAAGCAGAATGCAGGGTATGTGTAATCCTAACACTGCCATTCTTTCTGACTTCTTGGCCACCTCCACATCTGCTTCTTAAATTATAAATTCCTTGGAGCAAGGACTAATCTTACACATGCAAAATGATTTAATTCAGTTTGGGTTTAGCTGTGGTAGAATTTAATTTGGCCTGCAAGAACAGAAGTGAAAGGAAGTGCTGGGACATGCAGGGAGGTGGGGAATCATTAGGGATGTCTCCTCACTCTCAGTTTCTTATGGATGCACTTTTATTACTGTATTTTTCATTTTAGACTTTCAGAGATGGTTCAGTGAGGGCCAAGCCTTGAAGACTGGTTAGGAAACTCAGTAGCTAAAAGATAATGGGAAGTCAGAAAAAAGGTAATTATAGGCTAATATAGGTTAATGTCTGCCCAGAGCTTGGGAGGTCGTAATTAAAGGTAAAAGGATTTTAATTGTTGGATCCCAGATTCTTTTTGTTCCGTGTGTAGACAGATGTGTGTCTGTTGGTGATAACACTGCAGTGGCTTCTACCAAAGCTGGCATTTCATGGTGGTGTTGAACAGCCAGGAGTGCTGTGAGGCACAGCTGAGCTGCAGTACCCTCAGCTTCCATGGGTTTCCTTTGCTGTTCTTCCTGTCACTTCTCCTCCTGGTAGCTCTGGGAGTTGAGCTGAGAGTGGCTTCAGCAGGGATGGCTTAAGGAAAAGTTTCTCCCAAGGAGGGGAGAGAGAAGCTCCTGCCTGGTAGTGTCCTGGAACAGCAGGAAAATGCTGTGTGTGTGTTTTTCTTATCTTTTCCTGTTGCATTTTTTCCCTTCTCCTCTGAAAGGTGTCTGGGGCCATGTTTTTATATAAAACAAAGCAATTAGAGATGCCTCTGTCATTTCACAAATTTAGGTATCAAAGCTTCACCATCCACGCAGAAAAAACGTGTGCTGCAAGGTCTTCTTTGTCCCTGCAGACACTGAAGTGCTGCTGGAATCAGACTTTGGATTTCTTAACTTGGTCTCTCAGATCTCCTGAGCAAAATCCCAGCTGTTTGCAGCTCCAAATCCTTAATCACCCACCAAACTTCCATGAAAGACATGTAACTGCAAATGTTTCTCTTTTTATCCACAGAAAGCAGCAAGATGAGGTTGAGTGTCAGGGTCCCCAGTAATTTGAATATCTGAGTGAGCAGGTTTAGGCTGTCTGGTGCCTGATTCCTGTTGGGCAGAGCGTAGTCCTGGCTGCTCTGGAGTGTTTGTGTGCTGTTTATCCAGCAAAAAAACGTGGATAGGGATCGGGACATCACGTAGGTAGGGCACAGGATGGTTCCAGGTGAGGAATGGCCTGGGTTGGCTCTCCCTTGGTTATGAAAGGTTGCACAGATCTCACAAACCCAAACAGCCTCTGCTGCTCCTGCAGGGGGCTGAAAAGACACTCGGGGTATTCAGCTGGGACGAGTTATCAGCACTGAGCAGATTTTTGGGAAAATTGGCCGGGTTTTCTTGGCCGGGGTCTCCTGTGGCTCGTGCGTGTGTGTGCCTGAACTGGAGTGAAGGGAGAGTTCTGTGGTGGTGGTCCCTCTGGAATTGCAGTCAGTGGATATATTTAGACTGTCTGAATTGCACTGGGGTAGTGTGGGAGTTGCTTAGTAGAAGCAAATGATTTCAGGCATTTGCTTTCTCTCAGAGCATGTTTAATTAATAATTGGAGACAATAGAACTCTGCAGGGATGGTCTTGTTGAATGTGGGGAATTTTTCACATGGAGTTGGTGAAGAATAGTGAGCACAACAGGGCTGGGGCTGGGGTTTCTGCTCAGTTGTGCCTTTTGGCAGTGTGACAGTGCGGGTTCTTCTCTGGGAGCTGGGGTTGGAGCGGAGGCAGGGGGTAATTCTGGCAGCTGCCCTCCTGGAGCACAGCTCCTCCAGCTCCTCCGTCCTGCCCTGGGAGCTGCTGGCTCTGGGCATGTCTGACAGTGCTGGGTGCTGCTGGCAGGCACCATGGCCACAGCTTGCCTGAAAGTTGTGGCAAGATCCTCTAAAAAGGTCCTGGAAGCAAAGGCAGCCCTGGTGTTTGTTCTTCAAAGTGAAATCTGGTTTAAGTGGTGCTTAACTCCTTAGGACAGAGATTTTGCTCCATCCTGGAAGTGTCCAAGGCCAGGCTGGATGGGGCTTGGAGCAACCTGGGACAGTGCAAAGTGTCCCTGCCCATGGCAGGGGTGGAATGAGCTGGGATTTGGGGCCTCTTCCAACCCAAACCATTCCATGATTTCTGATGTGCCTGTGGAAATGTGCTTGAAATAATTGCATGTGTTGTCTGTGCTGGGTTTGAAGGCATGGAGTGAGTCCCTTGTCACACAAACCATGTGACAGCACCTGTGGCTCAGCTCTTGAAGGTGGTTTCTGACCTCTGTTTCATTAAACCTGTTGAGTTTTCATGGGAACTTCCTTGTGTCCCAGTGAACTGCTCAGGGCTTCCCTTTCCCTCACACTGAAAGGGCTGTGCTAATTTGATATCCAGGTAATTTGAAACATAATTCCTTGTTGAAATGAAGTGTCTGGTTTGGCTGATCTGTTTCACAGAGATTTCTCTATAGTGGAGGGGTTGCCTGGGAGGGGAACTGGAACATTTAATTTGGTTTTCTGCTTTGTGTTGCCCCCTGAAAATTTCTCCTGAGGTATAAAGAGCACAAGTAGATTGGCTTAGCTGGATATTTCAGGTTGGAAAATCCTTGTCATATACAGGGGAGAGAGAACACTCTGAAGCATTCAGAAAGTTACTCTGAGACTCTGTTTCCTCCAAATCCATGGATTTTGCTGTTCCTGATGGGCAGCTGCAGATAAGATTGTCCAGTTGGGATTGATTGCCCAGGTGACCTGATGTGCTGGTGTTGGGATTTCTCTGTGATTGTTGCTGTTCTGCTCTGCTTCCTTGTCATGGTGCTCACTCAAGAGGAGCAAAACCATTTTTACATCACTGAATTTACAAAATTCAGTGCTTCAGTGGATATCTTGTATGAGTGCGCTTTGAAAAGAGATTTATTACAGAACTTGTCCTGCTTGTTTTCTCCTCCCCTCTCCCCAGCTTTGCTCTCCCCCAAGGAGCTTGTTGGTGCTTTGCTGAGTTGCTGTGACCTCCTTGTGCTTCTGCAGAGAGCAGGCTGTGATCCTGGGAGCATTTTTGTGAATGGGTGAAGCTTTACAGCGGATCTGAGCCCCACAATCCCTCCCCAGCCTCTCAATCCCTCCCCAGCCACCCAACCCAACTCCGTTCTATTCCTCACGAAGTGCCACAGATTTCAGCTGCTGATCAGAAATCGCCTGGGTAAGGAGCTGTTGTCGACAGGGCACTAAAGAGCTGTTGCAGAGCGTTGTCTCTGGCTCTGAGAGCTCCCTCTTAGGTGTATCAGGGACGATTTCCAGGCTGTTTTCCCGTGCTGATGTCAGGCTGAACAAACGCTCCTTTGTGCGGCTGCCATGTGATGCTGCTCCCTCCCGGCAAGGAGCTGCTCTCAGCTCTCCTGTTACTCCTGCCTTTGTTAGGGATAACTTCTGTTCCAGGGCAGTTGTTTTTATTGGGAACATCTGTCTGTGGTTCTCGCCCTGTTCAGATTTGGATTCTGGGGTGAAACTCGAGTGTTGCTAAACCCTCAGTGAGTCCTGACAGTGTGGCACAAGGCCACTCTCATCTGTTCTGGCAGAGGTGCCCTGGCACTGCAATTAAACATTGCTGCATCCCTTCCCCACATCTTTTTCCCTCTGAATTTAAACCTGGGAAGGTCACAGTAGGGCTGGGAGTAAAAGGAAAAGCCCCCCGAGGTCAGATCTTAGCACGGCCCCAAGCTCATGCACAAACCCACGGATCCAGGCACACACCTGGGTTGCAGAAGATGGTTTACCCAAGGTATTGTCAGCACCAGCAGGACAAAACTAAGGTGGTTTCTTCCCTTATCCAGTATTTTTGAATCCTGCACCCCAATATGTGCCTGAGACATGGCGGGGTAACCTAAATTCCACGTTAATGAAGTGCTTCCCTGGGTGGATAAAATGGGAGGAAAAACATAATTAGCTAAGGAAGGAGAGCCCCTCTGCAAGGCTGCCTTTGCTGCAGTTATTTCTGTCCCCTGAATCATTAATCAGCCTGGCCCCGTGCCAGGGAAGGCATTAGCCAATCTGCAATTTCAATGGCTTTTTGCTTCCAGTGCTAATGGTAGTAGCAATTCTAACCATGAATCCTTTACTACAAAAATAGTAGTTAAACCACCTAATCCTGTCTAATACTTGTGACTTCACGTTCTTTCTTTACCCACTATTGTTATGGGAGAAGGCTAAAAATAGTGCAGTAATCAGTGGATGGAACAACATATTTGAACCCTGGCTCTGGTTGTCAGTGGCAAACCTGTTGTGGAGGGTGTGATGCTTTCCTTGCTGTCAGCTGGGGAATGCATTTCCCCTCTCCTGGATGCTATAAATGTGTCTGAATGCACTCAGATCTGGGATTTTTTGAAATAACCTCCTGTGTGAGCTGTTCAAACAAGACAAACTCAAGCAGCCTCCCCCAGCTGAAGGAGGATTTGTTTCCATCTGAAATTTGTAAACCTTTAGTTCATTTAAAGAGCTTTATCAATTGTGAGTATATAAATCAAAGTATTCAGCTGTAGTTTTTGGTTTTCTCCTCTGCATTTGAAGAATGCTCCTTGGTTTTGCTGATTTTTCTTCTTCCTGTCTCAATTCTGGTGGTTTTGTAGTAACATTGACTTTTTTTGAGGGATGTTTTACTAGAGAAGTGTTTGGTTAGAATTTTTTGTTATTTTTTTTTAATTGCAAATTGAGCAAGATTTAAATACGGAGGCTAAATGGGTGGAAATGTTACATTCACACTTGCAAAGTGCACAGGAGTTAAAAATAAATATCCAAGGAATAATCACACTCTGGAGGTGCTCTGGGTAAGCACCTGGAATGTACAAACAGGGAGAGCTTGGAATCTCTCATGTGGTTTTCTCACAAATGAAACAAATGCTCGTGGATCTTTCAGGCCAGGTTGGAAAGGGACTGGAACAACCTGGGCCAGTGGAAGGAGTCCCTGCCCATGGCAGGGGCTGGAATGAGATGGGCTTTAAGGTCCTTTCCACCCCAGATCAGTCTGGAATTCTGGGGTCCTAGAGCTGAGAAATCAGGACATCAGTCTCTCTGGAGAAATACAACAATAATAATTTCCCACATTTCTCTGCCAAAGTTGAGGAGCAAAACAAGAGAGATTCCCCAGCAGGGTGGGACCTCCAGCCCTGTGCAGAGCTGCAATCCTGGGAGGCTCCTCCAGGCCCTCCAGGAGCAGCAGGAACCAGCCCTTCCCATGGATTTGTGGTCCCAGCACCCTTCCCTTGCAGTGCTTTTGTTTGCCAGGATGGCAAAGAGGAGCCAGAATTCCTCGTGGAAGTATCTGTGGGACTCCCTGGAATTGGTTCGAAGGGCTGAGGGCAGCACTGGGCCCTGTAATTTACTCAGATCAAAGGAATATTGAAATGATCCATTTACATGTTCCAGGGATTCCTGGCTTTGCAGGGCCCATCCTGCCTCAGTGGGAGCAGATCCCTCCTGGCCAGGAGAGGAATTGGGGAAGAACAAATGAGAAAATCAGAAATCTGAGGGAGGGAAGATGGATCCTGGCAAAAGGGAAAGGCAGCCTTGGGCATGGGGCCACGTGAGGAGCAGGGAATGGGAACCTGGAGAGCCGGGGCTGGCAGAGGTTTGCTTTGCTTCCCCTCTAACAGAATTTTCTAAATAGAAATAGTTTATTTAAACCCTCTTCAGTCACTGTTACCCCCAGTAAATACAGATATTTGATCTATTTAGTGTCCAAGGTCAAAAAATAAAACCACATAAATCAGGCTTTATGTTGCACTTTTACAGACAATTTAGATCATCACTAGAATATTTCTTAGCTCAAATATTTATTAGCAAATATTTTCTAAATTCTTTTCTCCAAAGGAATTTCTAGTTAGTTTTCTATATTTTTTCCTCCTGTATGCCTGATTGTTTTATTTCTTTGTTTAATTCCACTTGCCTTTTGCTTCCTGGGGAACATCTCTTGTGTGAGGAGGAAGAAAAAGAATCCTTTGGGGATGAGAGTGAAATTTAGCCTTGGCTAGTTTGGCTGTCTGTCTGCCCAGATGAATGTAAATTCTATATAAATGAGGATTCCTTAATATATAAAAAAACTGGTGTACAATCCTCTGGGATACCCGAAATGTGATACAGCCCTGCACTTGCAATTTATATGTAAAGGTCATTTTAGCAACCATATTTGCTTAATATAAGGTGCAGTATTAACAGAGATTGTTGACATTAATATTTACCTAAAATTACAATTCACCTGCTTTGCTGGTCGCTCTCAGGGCATGAAAAAAAACCCCTTGGATTATTCTAGAATAAAAAATACGGTCCTGGAAATCTGCAAGGTAAATTCCCTGTTGTTCTCATGCTAATTTGTTGGGTCTTCAGCTCCCTGTTTAGTAATCAGAAGGACAGTTTGGGGCCCCGGCTGCTGTTAATTGACCTGAGTGCAGAATCCCTTCTGACAAGTGCCTTTCCCCCGGGCCTGGCTTTGCTGGGATCAAACGAGCCGGAGATGGCAGCACCAGCAGTGCCCTGGCACAGGCAGGGTCTGGGCATAAGGCCGTGCCCCCGGGCTCTGGGGCCGTGTCCCCGGGCACTGGGGCTGTGTCCCTGGGCTCTGGGGCTGTGTCCCTGGGCTCTGGGGCTGTGTCCCCGGGCTCTGGGGCCGTGTCCCCGGGCTCTGGGGCCGTGTCCCCGGGCTCTGGGGCCGTGTCCCCGGGCTCTGGGGCCGTGTCCCCGGGCTCTGGGGCCGTGTCCCCGGGCTCTGGGGCCGTGTCCCCGGGCTCTGGGGCCGTGTCCCCGGGCTCTGGGGCCGTGTCCCTGGGCTCTGGGGCTGCTGCAGGTGTGTTTGAATGCACCTGGGGAATCGGGAATTCTGGGGTTTTGTGGACTTTCAAGTGCTTTGATTCGGAAGGGACCTCGAGGATAATTCAGTGCCACACCTGCCATGGCAGGGACATCTCCCACTGTCCCCATCCAGCCTGGCCTTGGGCACTGCCAGGGATGCAGGGGCAGCCACAGCTGCTCTGGCAATTCCAGCCCAGCCCCTGCCCACCCTGCCAGGGAACAATTCCTGCCCAATCTCCCAGCCAGCCCTGCCCTCTGGCACTGGAAGCCATTCCCTGTGTCCTGTCCCTGCAGCCCTTGTCCCCAGTCCCTCTGCAGCTCTCCTGGAGCCCCTTCAGGCCCTGCCAGGGGCTCTGAGCTCTCCCTGGAGCCTTCTCCTCTCCAGGGGAGCACCCCCAGCTCTCCCAGCCTGGCTCCAGAGGGGCTCCAGCCCTGGAAGTATCTTTATGTCCCCTTTGCTGTGTTGCAGTTTTTTACCCCAGGGGACACCCTGGTTTGGGGTGCTGTGTTAGGGCTGGAGCAGGAGGGGTTGGTCCCAGTCCCTCTGTGTGGGTTGTTCCTCCACTCGCACTCTCCAGGGTGATCCAGACCTGTGGATCTTTGGTGATGTCTGTGGTGAACATCTGAGTCTTTGCTCTTCTGCGTGAGATAACTTGGAAAACTGAAATCTGTGACAGGGTGTGTTGAAGGGGCTTGGAGAAAGGGAAAATGTCTTTGCCTGGGTTTGTGGGGTGATGGTGAGCAGCAGGTACCAGCACACAGAACATCCTCACCTGCTGGAATTGTGCTTTGTCCCTGTCTGGTACAGCTTCATCCATTCAGAAATGTTCCAGACACAGACAAGGGCTGGTGTCTGGGTAGCTTTGGGACAAGGAAAGCATTTGCTTCTGAATTGTTGTCACTGAGTTGTGCGATGCCAGGGCTGTCAAATCTTATTGAAAAGGAGAGAAAGTGTGGTTGTCCTGTGTGAGGTGCTGCCTGACATGAATGAACTGCTCGGGGGGCTGGAAAATCTCCGTGAGTTTGTTTGGTTGAGAGCTGCTGAGAGGCTCCTCTGCAGTGGGTGAGGTTTGAAGTGGCCTTTGACCACCGGAGAAATGGGTTTGGCTTGCAGCCTGCCATACATGGGAGCTGAAAGCATTCCATGCTTTTTGTCCTGGAAGAGGAGTAGGTTTCTGCTGGAATGGGATTGGTGTCTGCTGTTGGAATTGGGAAAGGCCCCGGAGCCTCAGTGTGAGATCAGGGGGGTTGGGAGGATCAGGAGGGTGGAGTGCAGGGTCCTGCCCGTGGGTCACCACAACCCCCAGCAGCTCCAGGCTAGGGCAGAGCCTGGAGAGCAGCGAAGGGCCCTGGGGGTGCTGGTGACAGTCTGAACATGAGTCCAGGTGTGCCAGAGGCTGCTGCCACCGGGGCTGTGTCACCAACAGGAGCAGGCAGTGACTGTCCCTGTGCTGGCACTGCTGGGGTACCTCATGACAGGAGAGACACTGAGGGCCTGGAGCGTGTTCAGGGCAGGGAATGGAGCTGAAGGGTCTGGAACCCCAGGAGGGGCTGAGGGAGCTGGGAAGGGGCTCAGCCTGGAGAAAAGGAGGCTCAGGGGGACCTTGTGGCTCTGCACAGCTCCTGACAGGAGGGGACAGCCGGGGGGGTCGGGCTCTGCTCCCAGGGACAGGGACAGGAGGAGAGGGAACAGCCCCAGGCTGGGCCAGGGGAGGCTCAGGGTGGGCAGCAGCAGGAATTTCCCCATGGAAAGGGGGCTCAGGAATGGGAACTGCCCAGGGAGGTTTGGAGTGCCCATCCCTGGAGATGTCCAGAGAAGGACTCTGGACGTGGCACTGAGAGCTGTGGGCTGGGGACAGGGTGGGGATCGGGCACAGCTCGGAGGTCTCAGAGATCTTTTCCAACCTCAGTGATTTGGGAAAATGAATGAGATTTGGAGATCTGACAGAGAGGAATGTGCAGTGAGGAATCCAGCTGTGACTCAGGGGTGTGAATGAGGAATCCAGCTGTGTCTGTTGGGTGTGCAGTGGACTCCAGCTGTGTCTGTTGGGTGTGAATGAGGAATCCAGCTGTGTCTGTCTTGCTGTGTCCCATGTTTTCCAGCAGAGGTGAGAACTGGTGCAGAGCAGAGGCTGAGTTCTCCCCAGCCTCAGGAGGTGCAGTGATCTGTGGTTTTGCTCCAGTTTCCAGTGGCTGGTAGCAAATCCCACTCTGGGATCTGCGCTCCCACCGGGCAGGCAGGGAATGATTTCTGAGTCAGTGGAGTGGCTGGAGCTGGAGTGTGTTACAGTGACACACATTCCTGTATTAGTGTATTGCTCTTCTTGAATGAGATTTAGATAATTCCTGAGTGCATCCACACGTTCCATGGCGAGGGGAGGGATGTTCTTGTGCAATGGACTCGTTCTGGAGCGTGGTGCTCGTGTCCAGAGCCTTCATTTTGTGAATGGGGTTCCAGAGTGAGTGTGAGCAGAGGGGAGGAGTTCTCCCATCCTCAGGAAGCAGCAGCCCGCTCCTGTGAGGATGTGCACTCTGCATCCCTTTCCAGAGGCACAGCCTGCCTGGAATGGGCTGGAACAGGGGTCAGCCTTGGGGTGCTGCTGTCTGAGAGCAGCAGGGGTCAGGTTTGGCTGGACCCCAGCTGCCCTGTCCTTGTGTGGTTGCTGGAGTTTATGGAGCTCACCTGTCCCTCCGGAGCCGGGGTGTCACGTCAGAGCTGGATGTCAGGGCATTGCTCCCGCGTGCAGACGATTGATCCTGGCGTTGTCTTCTGCATTTCCTTCAAATCTCTGCTTCAGTGGTGAAGCACATTTTCTGGTAATCAGATCTCATCGGCGTCAATGCTCATCTGGGGAGAAGTTCTGACTCTGTGGACCTCGGTGTTTCTCGTGTTTACACTCTCCTGGCTCTGCTCTGTGCCCCTCAGAACTCAGGGATCCTTAACAAGAACAGATCCTGATGAGGTGGAAGATCAGCTCTATTGTTTAATTGCCATTCCAGAGGAATCCCCGACTTCTGGAATGCCGAGGTGTTGGAAGTCATGGCTTTGGCTTTGTGTTCTGCTGCTTCAGACACTTCCTTCTTCCTGGAAGGAAAACAAAGGAGCCTCGTGATATTTGTGTGCAGTGAGGTGAAAATGTGTTGCTATTTAACATTACAGGTGCTGAGAAATGGGAAAAGGATCTTTCGGGTGCAGTCTTTGAAAATCAAATAAATAGATCCAATGATCAATGAAGATAAAGGAACTGTGTGACTGAGAGAAAGAGCCTGAGAATTGCTGTTTATGAGCACTTTGAGCACAGAGTGGCCAAAATCAGGCACAAAGACCTGATTTAGAAAATGCTTTTATCCATATTTGTTAGGATTCTTAAAAGAGAGATGAGAAGGGATGTGAAATACCTGTGAATGAATCATTTCTTCATTTCCTCATCTCTGATAAAGAAGGCATATTTTATTTTCTGCTTTTCATCATGGCTGGGCTGAGGGATGTTTGGGGAGGGGATGGAGCAGCCTGTTTCTCCTGTGGGCATCGTCCTGTTGGAGCGAGTCCAGAGGAGCCACCAAGTCACCTGCAGGGCTGGAGCACCTCTGCTGGGAGGAAAGCTGAGAGATTGGGACTGTTCAGCCTGGAAGAGAGGAGGCTCTGGGGTGATCTCACTGTGGCCTTCCAGCACCTGCAGGGAAAGATGGAGAGGGACTACAGACAGCAGCCTAGGCTGAGGGGAGGAGATGGCTTCAAACTGACAGAGGCTTGGTGTTCATTGGATCTGTGGGAGAAATTATTCCCTGGCAGGGTGGGCAGGGACTGGGCTGGAATTGCCAGAGCAGCTGTGGCTGCCCCTGGATCCCTGGCAGTGCCCAAGGCCAGGCTGGACCCTGGGACTGGAGCAGCCTGGGACAGGGGGAGGGGTCCCTGCCACGGCAGGGGTGGCTCTGGAGGAGCTTTAATGTCCCCTCCAACCCAAACCAGTCCATGATTCCAGGTTGACCAAATCGAATACAAATATCATTTAATGTCCTTTTGGATTTTGCTGGGAATGCAAGGATTGGATCTTTGTAGCAGCTTTGTTTTGAGGTTCCCACAGCTCAGCACCCACCCCTGGGAGATGATTTGTTTTGGGGAAGCTGCTGGACACACTTGGAGCAGCTTTTGTGGTGGCTTTTGTGGTTTGCTGGCACATCACTTCAGCAGTGATGAGTTCACATCACCTTCTGAATCCTCTGTGCAGCTTCTCCTTTCCTCTGATGTCTGATGAAAATAATAATTTACTCTCTGCCAGCTTTTGTGGTTTGGCACATCTGGGGGTTGCAGCGCTTTCCATGAGTTCAGCTCGAGGTGCTCCATGGAGGAATTTGGTCCCAGTGATGTTTGTGTGGCACCAGGCAGCTGAGCTGTGGCAGCTGCAGAGCAGGGGTGGAGCTGGCAGGGGTGGAACCCGTGGGGCTGCAGTTTGGGAAGGGTTTGCACTGGATATTGGTGGCCCATGTGACAAATGTCACTGCAAAAGGTGGCAAGGCTGAGGCAGAACTGAAAAGAGCTGAGCTGAGGTACACTAACAAGAGATACCTGATTTTTAAACTGGGATTCTGAGTGAGTGACCCCTGAGGATTTGCAAATTATGTAAATATCTACTAAATAATTCAATAATATACCACTAATCTTTTGCAAATTATGATGGCCACAAAATAGAAGAATTTAGACTGGAGGGGGTTTCTGGTGGTGCTTTCTTCCATCTAATTCTTAAGTTGAGATGTCCAGAATATTGTCTCAGCTGAGATCTATAAATATTGTCTTATTTGAGAACTTGTCTTAGAATAGAAGTCAAACATAATCCCAAGGTCTTGGTCCTGCTGGAGGTGGTGCTGCAGTATCAGAAGTCAGGGTTAAGGTCAGTGATGGTGGTGGAACATTACAGGGCTGCTTACTGGTGGGCCATGAGCATCTGAACAGTTTTTGGGATTTTTATGTCCTGTAAATGACCCACCAGGTATTGCTGAGCTCCTTCCTCAGTCTGGGAGGGCTCTGAGTGAGCCAGGACTAAACCCTGTGTGTAAACCTGCAGCATCCTGGGTCAGTGTGCACACAAACATCCCACGGACCCCGGATCAATGTGGGCATTACTCATTTAAACGTGCTTTGTACACTCCTCCCTGCTCAGCAGAGCGGTGCCTGAGCCCTGCTGGGCTGCAGGGAGTGTGTAAACACTGAGTAGGAGGGGAGTAGTTCCTGCTTGTGCGGGGTGTTTGTGGCTGCTGGGACGGGCAATCAGCTGCTCCCGGTCCCGGCACGTGGCTCCATTGCTGGGCTTTGGCCTCGAGTCCAGAGTTGGGGTTTCTTTTTTGATTTGCTTCCTTGTGTGTGCTCAGTGGCTGGGATTTGGGAGTGAGAAGCAGCAGAAGGGTTTTCCTGCATTTTCAACATATCCAGTCCATGTCAGGCACCCATCCCTGCCCTGGGACAGGGACAGCACCCAGGGCACGGCTGGAGCTGGGCCAGGGCAGGCTCAGGCTGCAGAGCAGGGAAAGGTTCTTCCCCCAGAGGTGCTGACACTGCCCAGGCTCCCCAGGGAATGGGCACGGCCCCAAGGCTGCCACAGCTCCAGGAGCCTTTGGACAGCACTGCAGGGATGCTCAGGGGGGATTTTTGGGGGTCTGGGCAGGCACAGGGGCTGGACTGGATCTTCCTTGTGGATCTGTTGAACTCAGGATGTTCTGTTGTTCTGTCAGCTTACTTAACCAGTTGTTTCAAGTTTATGCTTTGTTTTTCTGCTCTCAATAACTCAATTTTCATCAATTCAAACCGTTGTGTTTTTCCCCTTCATGTCAGTGTAACCTGAATGTAAATTTGCTAGGTTTATACAGGAGACTTTCCTTGATTCCCATCTGAAATGATGCTGGCACCTCATGCCTTGACTCCCTCACCTGAAACCACGAGCAGAGACAGTTGTGTTAGGCTTTGTGTGTCTTAAAAGTAATTGCTGGTTGTTCCTTTCTTGTGCATGTGTAAATGTAACACACACATACAAATCCGTGTGTTATGATACACGTGTGTATATAATAATGAAAGTATATAAATTTTCTAACTGCTGGGAGTGTTAAAGGTAAGTCATCCTCTGGAGCTCCATAACGTTGTTACAGGCTCTCATGTGGAATGTAGCTCAGTCTGGAGCAGAAAAATGGTGATAAACTCTGATTATAATAAAAATAACAGCAAATAAAAGCATTTCCTCATGGCCTTTTCTCCCCTCTATGAATAGGTGCGTTCCATGGATGAACTGAATCACGATTTCCAAGCGCTGGCTCTGGAGGGACGGGCTATGGGAGAGGTAAGTGAGAGGCCTGGAGAAAAACATCCATATTTTGGGAGGGGGAGGGAATGAAATAGCAGCTTTTTGAGGCTGCTTGGACAGTTGTGATGCTGAGGGTTCTGCATTCTGCCTGCAAGGGGGTGGGGGTGTGTGTGTGTGTGTGTGTGTGTGTGTGTGGTTGATCCAACCCCAAACCTGCCAGGGTGGAATCCATCTCAGGGGGAGGAACAGCTCAACCTCCGCCTGTTGGCTCATCCAGCAGGAGAGCGTGGCTGGACAGCCACAGCTCAGAATCTGCCTGGGCACAGGTGTCCCAGTCCTTGGAGCAGGTTTATTTTGGGATTCACTGAGCTCAGGCCCCGTTGTGCTGTGGGGCAATGTCTGCTGCCCTCTCCACTCCTGGGCACCTTTTTTGTGCCTCTTGCAGAAAGGCCAGGGCTGTGTTCAAGGTTTGGGGTAACTGGGCAGCGTGAGCCAGGGCTGCAGGAGGGATAAGGGCAGCACAGAGATAATGGGCCTGCAGCTGAACTTCACAGCACCCCAGCCAGAGTTCATTTCATCTCTCACAGCAGCAAGGAGGTGGCAGATTTAGGGGGAAATGCCCACTGTTTTAGTTGGAAAAAAGAGAATTTATCTAATTTTAGAGTGACCTGAAAGAATAGCTTGTTCCTGTAGGTTCCTGGAAGTTGGATGGAAAGGCTTCTTTGCCTTGCCTGATTCCTTTTGCCTTTAGGAGGAGAAAATCAGTTCTGGTAGGAGGATGTTCATGTGTGGCAGCTCAGCTTGATGCCAGTCTGATGCTCCTCTCAAGTTCAGACAAGCTTATTTACTTCATGTTCAGTCCATCCTGTCTGTTACCCACTGCATGATCCAGGTGTAGAAAATAAAAATCCCTGGAACCTTGAAGTGGCTGTTCTGGAGAAAAGAGCAAACCAGGAGTGGTGTAGTGTGATTCATAGGAGGGTTCCTTCTCTCAGGTCAAAGACCTCCCCCCTTCCCTGCTTCCCCCCTTCCCTGCTTCCCCCCTTCCCTGCTTCCCCCCTTCCCTGCTTCCCCCCTTCCCTGCTTCCCCCCTTCCCTGCTTCCCCCCTTCCCTGCTTCCCCCCTTCCCTGCTTCCCCCCTTCCCTGCTTCCCCCCTTCCCTGCTTCCCCCCTTCCCTGCTTCCCCCCTTCCCTGCTTCCCCCCTTCCCTGCTTCCCCCCTTCCCTGCTTCCCCCCTTCCCTGCTTCCCCCCTTCCCTGCTTCCCCCCTTCCCTGCTTCCCCCCTTCCCTGCTTCCCCCCTTCCCTGCTTCCCCCCTTCCCTGCTTCCCCCCTTCCCTGCTTCCCCCCTTGCCCGCTTCCCCCCTTGCCCGCTTCCCCCCTTCCCTGCTCCACCCCCTTCTGTGGAAAACCATAATCCAGGGTTGCATTTTTATTTGACGTGAGAGAAAAATCTGTTTTTCCAGGTTGGATTAATTTACCCCAAGACTATTGACTATGAGGAGGTGAAAATGATTTTCAAAGGAGCAAACCTGACATTAAAAACCTGCCTGAAGCTGCTGCACAGCAGCTGCTGTGCTCCATGTGCAGCTTTTCTGTGGAATGCTGGGGGTGGGAATGTTCCGGGGAGGTGATTTGGTGACTCCTGCTTTGGGCAGGAGGTTCATTCTCAGAGAGCCCGGGCTGGCTGTGGGCAGGTTCACGGCGAGCGCGGCGCTCGGCTTTGCTGATCGTGACACAAGGTCACGGAGCTGAGATGCCTGAAGGAATTCCTAAAAATGCTGAGCTCTCCCAGCTTTTGGTTTATTTAGGCATTTCTGAGAGGAGCGGGGTTGGGTTTGTGTTTTGGAGCTTTGCCTTCCAGTAATGAGTCATTTTTCCCCCCTTGTAACTGTGATGCAGAAAGTTTTGGCAATGGCATCCTTTTGTCACTGGGCTTTTCCATATGCTGGAATGAGCAGGTTTTTCCTTTCCAGGAAAGGTGACATCTCACCCTTCTCTTTCAGCTAAACCACCATTTCTTGTTTCTTTTGGGGTTTTTCTCCCTCAGTCCCACAGTTTCCATTCTTTATCCATTGAATTTTCTCGCTGTCTCTCCAAGGCTGATTTCAGGAAATCCCACAGGATCTGTGTTGACTTTCAGGACCGTGTTCCTCACCTGGATTTTATGCAGTTGAGATGCCCTAACAAGGCACTGGTGGTTTCTGCCTCTTCTTCTGTTCCTGGAATGAGAAGGAAACTTGGGGAGAAAGTCAGAAAGTCTGAAATAAATGATAGTGAAATAACTTGATAGTGAAAAATCTGGAGGAGAAAGATGAGGAAGAGCATTTCTGCATTTAGTGTTAGATTTCTTTTCTCTTATTGTTTTCTTGCTCCTTGTTAAGCATCATCGTAATTCCAGGAGTTTGTGAAGACATCAGAGCAGTTTTTTAAAGAGCAGTGTCAAGCAGTTGAAGCTCTTATCGATCCTGCTCTCGGAATATAGGTAATACTTGGAGATCAGCAGTTATCCTTATTTGGGAACATTAAGAATACTTTAAAACCCCCACAACTTCTATCTCTCTTGGGGTTGTTTCCATCCTCACACTCCCAGCCTCATATTCCCGAATTTCCCGTGAGTGGAAGTGCAATATTTTCTCAAGCAGGGATTGAAAAGAGCCCCAGAGCCCCTTTTGCTTTAAACTGAAAGCTTTGTGCTGTTGGTAGTGGCCATGGTCAGTAATGCTGAAAGCAGCCCTGGGGGCAGGGGATATTGTTCCTCTGTTGCAGCACCTTGTCCAGGCTGTTCTCTGGGATGAGGGAACTCACCCTGGAGATTTGTCCAGCAGTTCCAAAATGCGAGATTTTGGTGCTGTGGCTCAGCCCAGCACATGTGGCCCTTAATGCCTTGATCCCACAGCCCTGCCCCTTATCTTTGGCTTAACACAAACCCTGCAAGTTCCCTTTCTCCCCCAGGCTCAGGATGAGGAGCTGCATATCTGCTTTTCCTTGCTGGAATCTCTTGGATCTGTAGCTTTGCAGCAGGGAATATCGCTGAGTGTCTCTGGGGACAGCGGGCAGCACGGAGGGGCTGTGAGTTGGGTCTGTCCCCTACCCCTTACAGGCATTTGGGACCTTGGCTTTGGAGTAGGTTGTGCAAAGTCTGTCTGGAGTCAAGGAGCAGCTGGGCGAGTTGCTGGTGAAATTTAATCCAGAGGGTGGGAGGAGGGTGAGGACACAGAGCCATGAGGCAACTGGAGGTGCTTAACTTCAAACCTGGAATATTGGGGGTAGCAGGGAATTGCACCTGCCCTGGCAGAGAAGTGCTGGTAAGAAATACGCATTTAACTGAAAGTGTGAACTCTTGCTGGGCTGCTGCCCTTGCAGGTGGCAGTGCTGGGAGCACTGAGTGAGAGCATTGAAATTCCTGCAGCCCCTGGGGATCGTTGTGGGGGAGCTCTGGGACATCAGAACCTGGAGAGGCACCTTGGATCTCTGCTCCCTGGGACAGGGACAGCACCCAGGGCACGGCTGCAGCTGGGCCAGGGCAGGCTCAGGCTGCAGAGCAGGGAAAGGTTCTTTCCCCAGAGGGTGCTGGCACTGCCCAGGCTCCCCAGGGAATGGGCACGGCCTCGAGGCTGCCACAGCTCCAGGGGTGCACAGGGTGGGGTTGTTAGGGTGCAGGAGCTGAAATCCATGATCCCTGTGGATATTCCAACTCTGGATATTCCATGATTCCACGCCCATGTCCATGGTTAGTGCCCCACTGGTGCAGCTGGGTAGGTCCTGGAGAAGCCCCTGCAGAGGGACCCTGTCACAGTGGCTGTGACACTGGGGCTGGACACTTCTGTAGCTGCTTTAAAGAAAACAACCACAAGCCAAACAAAAATGAAGAAAAAAATCATCCCAAACGAAACTCTTGTGCCTCTGCTTTCCATGCTACTGATGCCTGTGCTGTGTTCCCATAAATTTGTGATTAATTGGCCCCATAAATTTATGATTCATTGGCAGCTGGGGAGTACTGGCAGTTGGGAATAATGTTGGGGTTGAGTTTTTCAGTTTCCCCAGCTCTGGCAGTTTTGGAGATGGGAGTGGAGCCAGGATGGAGATGGAAACAATGGGGCTGTGTTGGAGATGGGAGCAGTGGAGCAAGGTTGGTGATGGTGCCACAGGAGCTCCCCTGGCACATTCAGGAAAGCTGAGGGCAGGGCTGAGGGCAGACCTGAACAAGAGCACAGGGAATGGTCAAACATTCCCAATCCTGTGCTCCTTTTCTTGTTCTCTCCCCAGAGCTGTGAACAGAGTGAGTCCTGGGGTGGGCAGGCTGCTGCCTGTTCTGGGCAGGGGCAGTGCAGGGCTGGGCAGGGACAGTGCAGTGCAGGGGCAGTGGAGGGACCGTGCAGGGCTGTCCCGGACCGTGCAGGGCTGGCAGGGCTGGCAGTGCTGTGCAGGGCTGGCAGTGCTGTGCAGTGCTGTGCAGGGCTGTGGGTGCTGTGCAGGGCTGTGGGTGCTGTGAGTGCTGTGCAGTGCTGTGCAGTGCTGTGCAGGGCTGTGGGCGCTGTGCAGGGCTGGCATTGTGGGTG
Organism: Prinia subflava; assembly: GCF_021018805.1. Lineage (NCBI taxonomy): Eukaryota > Metazoa > Chordata > Aves > Passeriformes > Cisticolidae > Prinia > Prinia subflava. Next base: position 5,814,445 of record NC_086270.1, read on the forward strand.
CTGTGCAGGGCTGGCAGCGCTGGGCAGGGCTGGCATTGTGGGTGCTGTGCAGGGCTGTGCAGGGCTGGCATTGTGGGTGCTGTGCAGGGCTGGCATTGTGGGTGCTGTGCAGGGCTGGCATTGTGGGTGCTGTGCAGGGCTGGCATTGTGGGTGCTGTGCAGGGCTGGCATTGTGGGTGCTGTGCAGGGCTGGCAGTGCTGGCAGTGCTGACAGTGCTGTGCAGGGCTGTGCAGGGCTGGCATTGTGGGTGCTGTGCAGTGCTGTGCAGGGCTGTGGGTGCTGTGCAGGGCTGGCAGTGCTGTGCAGGGCTGGCATTGTGGGTGCTGTGCAGGGCTGGCAGTGCTGCGGGTGCTGTGCAGGGCTGGCAGTGCTGTGCAGGGCTGGCATTGTGGGTGCTGTGCAGGGCTGGCAGTGCTGTGCAGGGCTGGCATTGTGGGTGCTGTGCAGGGCTGGCATTGTGGGTGCTGTGCAGTGCTGTGCAGGGCTGGCATTGTGGGTGCTGTGCAGGGCTGGCATTGTGGGTGCTGTGCAGTGCTGTGCAGGGCTGGCATTGTGGGTGCTGTGCAGGGCTGGCATTGTGGGTGCTGTGCAGGGCTGGCATTGTGGGTGCTGTGCAGGGCTGGCATTGTGGGTGCTGTGCAGGGCTGGCATTGTGGGTGCTGTGCAGGGCTGGCATTGTGGGTGCTGTGCAGGGCTGACAGTGCTGTGCAGGGCTGTGGGCGCTGTGCAGGGCTGGCATTGTGGGTGCTGTGCAGGGCTGGCATTGTGGGTGCTGTGCAGGGCTGTGGGTGCTGTGCAGGGCTGTGGGTGCTGTGCAGGGCTGGCATTGTGGGTGCTGTGCAGGGCTGGCATTGTGGGTGCTGTGCAGGGCTGGCATTGTGGGTGCTGTGCAGGGCTGGCATTGTGGGTGCTGTGCAGGGCTGTGGGTGCTGTGCAGGGCTGGCATTGTGGGTGCTGTGCAGGGCTGGCATTGTGGGTGCTGTGCAGTGCTGGCATTGTGGGTGCTGTGCAGGGCTGGCATTGTGGGTGCTGTGCAGGGCTGGCATTGTGGGTGCTGTGCAGGGCTGTGGGTGCTGTGCAGGGCTGTGGGTGCTGTGCAGGGCTGGCATTGTGGGTGCTGTGCAGGGCTGGCATTGTGGGTGCTGTGCAGGGCTGTGGGTGCTGTGCAGGGCTGTGGGTGCTGTGCAGTGCTGTGCAGGGCTGGCATTGTGGGTGCTGTGCAGGGCTGGCATTGTGGGTGCTGTGCAGGGCTGGCATTGTGGGTGCTGTGCAGTGCTGGCAGTGCTGCCGGTGCTCCCCTCCCTGCCCCAGCTGGCAGCAGCCCGGCAGGGCCGATAACATCTCCGGCTTTGTAAAGCAGAGCAGGACCTGTAAACACCCGTAAACACCCGCTCTGCCTCCCCTACCTGTTGCTGCAGATAAACCCAGTTCTCCACTGCACAGATGGCTGCTTTTATCTTAATATTTTCCTTGTCTGATAGGGATCAGTTTTCTTAATTTGTCTAATTCATAATCCCATCTCAGAGGGATCTCTGTGCCCTGGCTGCTGGAAGTATTGCTTTTGTTGATGATGGGTAAGTCCTCCCCTCCTCCCTGCTCTGCTAAATTGAATATTGGCCTAACTGGTAAGTCCTTTGTAAGAGGGCTTAGCAGGATTATTTTCATACTGGATAGGGTCAATTTTAATAAAAACCAGGGAATGAATAAATGACTCTGCTTCTAAACTGCTGCTTGTTCCTTTTAAATTTCCAACCTGCAGAACAGGATGAAAGTAATTTAAAATACCTTTTTTTTCTCCTCCATTGCAACTGACAACTTTCCCTGAGGAAAAATTCATTGTCTTGGCAGCCTGTTGCATAATTCAGTGCAGATGATTGCTGCTTGCTAACCTCTGTGTTGGTTGGAGCAGCACTTGACAGAACAAAGCTGTCCCCCCATGCATCTGTTAATATTGGCTTTTGGGTTTCTCTGCTATCTCGAAATAGATCTGGAATCTCCGTGTGAGGTAAACATCTCTATTCTGTTTGTTTCTGCTGATGGTACAGAACTTCCAGTTGGAAACTTGGTGCTTCTGGTGGGGAAAGATTAAACTGGGGGGGACAGAACTGGAGTGGTTTGTGCAGGGCATGGTGAGAGGGAAGTTGTGTTGCGACCCTTGTCTGTGATTCACTGCAAAATTCAAAAGGTGTTGGGGTGCAGGATCGTGTTGGGAAACGTTTTGTTTTCCTTAGGAAAGGGGTAGAGGAGAGCAGGGCAAACAGGGAAGGGCTGGATTGGCTCCAGGTCCCGCTCCAGCAGGGAAAAGCTGTTGTAGAGCTGGGTGTGCTGGAGCTGCTGCAGGTGTGAGAGAATCCCAGAGTGGTCTGGGTGGGAAGGGATCTCAGAGCTCATCCAGTTCCACCCCAGGGACCCCTCCCCTGTCCCAGGCTGCTCCAGCCCCAGTGTCCAGCCTGGCCCTGGGCACTGCCAGGGATGCAGGGGCAGCCACAGCTGCTCTGGCAATTCCAGCCCAGCCCCTGCCCACCCTGCCAGGGAGGAATTTCTTCCCGAGGAGAAATATAGGGTGGGAGGGGTATGGCCTTGCAGGACAGAGGCAAGAAAGATTGAGCAGAACAGGGTAATTTCCAACCTTAACAATTCCATGATTTTCTTTTCAAGGATACAAGAGAGGGATTTTTACAAGGCAGTGGAGGGACAGGAGCCAGGGAATGGCTTCCAGTGCCAGAGGGCAGGGCTGGCTGGGAGATTGGGCAGGAATTGTTCCCTGTGAGGGTGGGCAGGGGCTGGGCTGGAATTGCCAGAGCAGCTGTGGCTGCCCCTGGATCCCTGGCAGTGCCCAAGGCCAGGCTGGACCCTGGGGCTGGAGCAGCCTGGGACAGGGGAGGTGTCCCTGCCATGGCAGGGGTGGCTCTGGGTGGGATTTAAAGTCTTTCCAAAGCATTCTGGGATTTTGTGATTGGAGCTGTGGCTGCAGAACATTTTGTGTCCTGCACTGTGAGGTGTTGTCAGGGGAAATGGGAAGTGTTTAACTGCAGCTCAAATTCAATTTAATCAGTTAGTGCTGCTTTCTGTTCAAAATTCCTTGCAATGCTGTGAGGAGAGTTATTTCTGCACTGTGGCAACAGCAGGAGAGGATAAAAGCTGCATTTGAAGAAGCATGGGAATGACAGAAGCTTAAAAAAAATTGCAAGACACCTGATGTGTGTTAATGTTCATAAATTCTGGAGAGCAGTGGCTCGGCTTTCACCTCCTTCCCGGTGCAGATGGAGAACAGGTTCATCTGTGTTTGGAAATGATTGTTACTCATGGGAGCCTCCTTGCATTTGGAGTTATTTTGGGATTGCATAAAGGGGAGCATGGGGCAAGGTCCCTGCTTTTATCTTCAAGCAGCCTACGCTGTGCTGAGGGTGTGAGGAGAAATCCTGTCTGAAATCAGCCTGAAAACTGAGTGGTTTTGTAAACAAACAGGTCTTTGTTGGGTTGAGGAGGAAATGGAGAGCATAACTTTGATTGTGGTTTAAACCAGCACAGGATTTCACAAGAGCTGTGAAATCAGTTATTGGTGCTTCCTTTGCATCCAGCAACTGATTTACTCCTCAAGTTCAGCCGTGAATTTGCACATCTGCTGCTGGAGTTATTAGCAGGAGCTGATATCAGTCAGGATATTGAATTTGATATCAACCAGGGCATGGAATTTGATATCAACTAAAGGTATTGAAGTGGTTATCAGGATATTAAATTTGATATCAATCAGGGCATGGAATTTGATATCAAATCAAGATATTGAAGTGGTTATCAGGATATTTAATTTGATATCAGTCAGGGTATTGAAACAAATCCCAATCAGGATTTATCACCCTCCTGATGCAGAGGAGAGATGCCCATATCTGATGGTTCTTGTTTGTTCCATGGTAATTTCAGGCAGATTCAGGTTCTTTTAATCTTCAGTTCCTTGAGTTTTATCCCAGCTGAGACAAGGCTCAATTTGTGGCTAATTTGCTGGGAATGTCCCTGTTTTCCCTGGGAATTCCATCCATCCCATCCAGAGGATTTCCTGGGATATTGTGCCTTTGCCACCTGAGGGCCTGGAATTCCTGTGTGGAGGTGATCCCTGGTGAAGCTGTTCCCAAAACTCTGAAGAATGGGAATTGTTCTCTCTGCCCTCCAGAGGCAGGACCCCTGGGCTGTCCCAGCCCGAGGGTGGCTCTGTCCCGTTCCCAGGGTGGCTCTGTCCCGTTCCCAGGGTGGCTCTGTCCCATCCCCGAGGGTGGCTCTGTCCCGTTCCCAGGGTGGCTCTGTCCCATCCCCGAGGGTGGCTCTGTCCCATCCCCAGGGTGGCTCTGTCCCGTTCCCAGGGTGGCTCTGTCCCGTTCCCAGGGTGGCTCTGTCCCGTCCCCGAGGGTGGCTCTGTCCCATCCCCGAGGGTGGCTCTGTCCCGTTCCCAGGGTGGCTCTGTCCCATCCCCGAGGGTGGCTCTGTCCCGTCCCCGGGGTGGCTCTGTCCCGTTCCCAGGGTGGTTCTGTCCCGTCCCCGGGGTGGCTCTGTCCCGTCCCCGGGGTGGCTCTGTCCCGTTCCCGGGGTGGCTCTGTCCCGTCCCCGAGGGTGGCTCTGTCCCGTCCCCGAGGGTGGCTCTGTCCCGTTCCCGGGGTGGCTCTGTCCCGTTCCCGGGGTGGCTCTGTCCCGTTCCCAGGGTGGCTCTGTCCCGTCCCCGGGGTGGCTCTGTCCTGTTCCCGGGGTGGCTCTGTCCTGTTCCCGGGGTGGCTCTGTCCCGTTCCCGGGGTGGCTCTGTCCTGTTCCCGGGATGGCTCTGTCCTGTTCCCGGGATGGCTCTGTCCTGTTCCCGGGGTGGCTCTGTCCCATTCCCGGGGTGGCTCTGTCCCGTTCCCTGGGATCTTTTCCCGTTCCCCACACGTGGCAGGCGCTGCCCTCCCTCCCATCACCATTCCCGAACAGCCCCTGGAGCACGGGAATCCTCAGCAGAAGGGAGAAGAGGGAACTCCTGAGCTTTTCTCTCCCTGTTTTCCTGTCCCTCCAGCAGCAGCTCCCATTTGGCAGGAATTTGTGCTGGGAGCTCCCAGGTGAAGCCAGGAAAACATTTAAATTGCAATATTTTCCCCCTTTTTTTTCCCTTGTGAGTGCAGAGAGGCTGCAGAGTGTCGGTGTGTGAGTGTGTGATGTGTGGGGGGCTCCTGGAACCGGGAGGAAAATCAGGAATGGGGGGATGGAATTGTTCCCTCAGCTTTCACCTCGGAGATACAAATATTTGGATTGTATCAGTTGTCTTTAATGATTGATTCCTGATAGAAGGGAGATGCTTATGGTTTATGTTTGCATTTTATACTTATTTTAATTGTGCTTTGCTTTGTTTTGTTCTTTTTTAATTTTTTTTCCTTTCTTTTTCTTTCCTTTTTTTTAATTGCAGCAGCTGTTGCCGGGTAAAAAGTTTTGGGAATCTGATGATTCCAGCAAAGATGGACCAAAAGGGATATTTCTGGGAGATCAGTGGAGAGACAGTGCTTGGGGAACATCAGGTAGCTCAATTACTTCCTTAATTTAGTTGGGGTTGAAAGCAGAAATGTGCAATTTATTTACTCAGAGTCACTGGCCAGGCTGGATGACACAGCTTTGAAAAGGTTTAAAACCCATCTGGTTTAAATAATAAAAAAGAAATAGAAAACCTCACATTGCTTTGTGTTGAAATTAAGATATCCATGGATGTTAAAATGTTGTCTAATGTGAATATGTATAAATTCGTGTTTATCTGCTTAAAAATCATAAATTACCCTTAAAATTTCAATTTCTGATGTGTTTTCTACCTTGGGAGGGATCAGCTGAAAGAAGATATTGGAGAACAGATGAATAATAATAAAAAACTTCATTTTTGAAGTACTAAACCAAGCAACCAAAACTCATCATTCAGTTAAAAAAAAAAAAAAAAAAAGATGTTTTGAATTAGTATTGACTTAAATCTGCCAAGGATTTTGTTCTTGCATCACAGACTCTCCTTGAATTGGGACTTTGGGGGAGAATATTCAGGTTGGTTTAAGGAAAAAAACCAAACCTGCAAGTGCTGGGTTTGAAATGCTGACCTTTGATTTGTTCTGTCCATGGTTTCTGGTAATGAATCTGCCCTGAAACACTGCTGAGTGTCTGGTGCAGTTCCCAGGAATGGGATTTACCTGGCTGGGTTTTCCCTGATGAAAATATTCATTTTTAAATTGAAAGCTTTGGGATAGTGATAAGGCCTTATTTTATTATTTACATTGAAAAGTGGCCATGAAAAGGGGACAGAGCTTCTCAAACTGTGCCTGGCTGGGTCAGCCTGGGCTTGGGGGGATTTGGGGAGCTGCAGCCTGTCCCAGCCCTCGGGAGCGCCTTGTACCTGCCTTAGTCCAGCCTGGAGCCGAGGGGGATCAGGGCTGAGCCAGGCTTTGGGAGCTGGCCCGGATCTTCCTTGGCCCACAGGATGCCCCTCATGGATCTGGGCTTTCACTCCTCTGCCTCAAAGCTGATTTAGAACCTTTAAAGATGTTTTAGGACTTTTAAAAGCTAAAAGCTGTAGTCCTGCCCTTCCGTCCCCTCCTGGGGACACCGAGTTGGGCAGCAGTGCTAGGTTAAAACTGGCTTTTCCCCTTTTTTGGAAGCTTTATCCCTGAAAAACCTCCCCAGGCCAAGTCCCTTTGTGACCACAGTGATGGGGAGAGGAGGGAGGTTTAGCCAGGAGCAGTGACAGAATGGAATTAACTTTCACCTGCCTCATGAGGAAGCTCCAGTGTCGATATCCTTGGATATTGATGTCCCTTCCTTGTCTCACCAGCCCCTGGCAATTCCAGACCTGCTCTTTCTGACTCCCTGCCTGTTGCCAGGAGCAGAGAATTCCTGCCCTGCTCTCCTTGGGGTCCCTCCCTCCTGCCCAGCCAGGGATTTTTGCAGAGCCCAGAAGGATTTGGGGACTCCCGAGTGTGTCCTGGTTGCACCTCAAAGCCTCAGGCTCCAGGGATGGCAAAAGGAGGACAGGGGGATGAGGAAAAAGAAATGAACTCCCCACAGACCTTTTCTTGAGGAGAGAACAGCCAAGAAAATCTCAGATCATGACATGAAAACAACAATTGATGCAACAAAGGACACAAGGCTGGTGGAGCAGCAGGATCATGTTTTAAATGACAATCCAGAATTTGTTTTTCACTGTACTAATGCCAGAATTTAACTAAAACTGAAAACTATAACTTTGATTTTTTAATGGCAGTCTTTAATTAGTCTTAAATTTCTGAAATTTTACAAGTTTAGTTTTTAAACATAGCTCTCACTTGCAGGTTTACATGTTGCAGTATTTAAAAAATGAGAAAGCCATCCTGGTTTTGCTAATGGACATCAATAGAGTCGCAAAGTTGGCACTTCTCTGTGCAAATAAGCCCCTGGGGAGTACATATTGAATGATTTAATTTGCCTCCTTTGAACAGTTGGATGTGCTTGTGAGAATTTCCCATGTTTTTGTTGCAGATCACTCTGTTTCCCAGCCAATTATGGTTCAGAGGAGACCTGGGCAGGGCTTCCATGTGAACAGCGAGGTGAACTCGGTGCTGTCCCCGCGGTCGGAGAGCGGAGGGCTGGGAGTGAGCATGGTGGAGTACGTGCTGAGCTCGTCTCCTGGAGACTCCTGCCTCAGGAAAGGAGGATTTGTAAGTGCCTGATCCCACAGCCCTGTTCTGTTCTCCCCTTGCTGCTTGGTTTGGTTGGCTGTGAATCATTCTTAGAGGTTTCTTTGCTCTTCCCTCAAACAGGGCAGGTTTAGTCCTTGGCTGGGGGATGTGGGATGGGAGATGGGAGGGTGTGGGCATTCCCTGGATCCTTGGAAAAGCCCCCCAGCAGAAACGCCCCATCCAAACTAGTGCTTGGAAAAGGTTCCACAAGCCTCTCCACTGAGCCTGTGGTGCTGCCTCAGTACAAAAACCCCGTGAGATGATGCCAGAAAATGGGATCCCAGCTCCAAACCCGTTCTTTACGTGATGATAACTGTCATGGCAGGATGTTTATCCTTGTCCTGTAGGTTCTTTTGTGCTGTTCTTTGGGATAACTCCCTCCCCCAGTAACTACACTGGTCTCACCTTTCCCTGGGGTCCCTGCCTGCTGGCTGGGTGTGTTTCACAGCTGGGGCTGCTGCCTGGGCAGGTCATTTCCTGGGGAAGAGGCAGCACCTCTGTGTTTGTGGGACAGGGAGGGAGCACAGCCTCGGATTGAGGATGTGTGTGGGGAGAGGTGGCACCAAGCCCGGCCCTGCAGTGGGGAAAACGGCTCCAGAAATTGTGGAAAAGCATCCCGTGGGTGCTCCTTTGCAGCTTCCCTCAGCCCTCCTGGGGCTGCTGGCTCTCCTTAGGGGATGCCTGAGAACCTGGGAGAGCCCTGCGGGGAGCAGGGAAGATTTTTGGGGTGGGAACACCCAGGGCAAGGAGCCAGTTTGTCCCAGCTGGGGGTCAGGGAGGGGTTTTCTGCTCAGCACAGTCAGGGTGACAGTGGTGACACAGCTGCCACTGCTGAACACTCCTTGTGTGGGGAATATTGCTCCAAAGCTGGATTTACAAGTGGCATTTCCAAGTAATATTAAAGAAGCACAATTTTATTTCCTTCCAGAATCAACACCAAAAGGTTTTTGCTTTCAGAACAATTTTTTTCTCTAAATATGAGGGAAAAATCCATCCCTCCAATCAGAGAGAGTGGGAAAAGGGTTTAGTGGATAGAGGCAGAAGTGTTGTGTGCAGAGCACTTCTGCCTCCAGTCAAGTGGAAGGCAGAGTTTGGATGTCTGTCCCTGTCACAGCACCAAAGCTGCCTCTGATAAATATGTTTATATGCCCCTTGCTGGTTTTTATCATAAATTATGTTGTTTTTCCTCTCCCTTTTGTTGTTCAAAACACTGCCCCAGGCATCATCACCCTTTATTCTCCTCCCAAGTGAAATAAAATTCAGTCACGCTGCAAATGTAACGCCACTCATGAAATGCCCAGTAGAACAGAAATCCTTTTTTTCCCCCTCTTTTTTTCCCCCCTTTTCCTCCAAAGAATTGTGCTTCAGGATTACAGGAGCCAATGGCTGAGGCAGTGATTTATTTGAGTGTTTTTAAATGAGTTGTGCCTTGGAATTCACTGTTGATGCCTCCAAAACTCAGGTGATTTTCAAACACTGACTTGTCCAGTCAGGAGCTGTCTCTGAGCCAGGCACTTCAGAGAGGCACTAATTCACTTTATGCCCCTGCAGCATTTGCTGGTGTTGATTTTGAAGTGCTTAAGTCCCATCTAGAGAGAGAATTCCTTAAAATTATTTTGGGATGGGATTTTTAGAGCCTATAGAAGCAAACTTTGAGTTACTGAATGGAAGAAACCTGAATAGATAAAACCCTTCTTGGAAGAGTGAGAATTAATTCTCTTTATTTCTTTGATTATTATTAAGTATTTTGCATTTTTACCTATTTTTATAGGAATTAATGTTTACAAGGGTCTTCTTTTATTGTGACGTGTCTTTGATTTGTTACCATCTCAGGGTAACTGGAGAATTGATCTGAAAACTCAGCTTATTAAAACAATGTCTCTTTTGCCCAGGGGCCAAGGGATGCAGAGAGTGATGAGAATGACAAAGGGGATAAGAAAAACAAGGGCACGTTTGATGGAGATAAATTGGGAGATCTGAAGGAGGAGGGGGATGTGATGGATAAATCCAATGGTTTGCCTGTTCAGAACGGGATCGACGCCGATGTCAAAGATTTCAGGTATGTGCGTTGGTGGTTATTAATTAATCAGTTAATCATTAATCAGTGCTGGAGTCTAGCCTCTGCCACCAGCTCAGCCCCTCCAGGCTCTCACTCTGTCCCTTGCGGTGCTGTGGTGGAGAGAATCAGAAAGGGAAAAGTGAAAACTCCTGGGCTGAGGTGAAAACATTTCAATGGGGAAAGGAAAACTGGGCATGGAAGTGAAGCTGAGCCAGGAATTCATCCTGCACTTCCCAGGGGAAGGGATCAGCCATTCCATCATTCCCAGGAAAGCCTTGGGAGTCACCAGAGCAGCTCCCTGCCCAGGAAAGGCTCAGGGAGCTGGGGCTGTTCAGCCTGGAGAGGAGCCCTCAGCCCTGGGTGTCCCCCTGGGTGTCCGCATCCCTCTGTCTGTCCCTGTGTCCGTCCCTGTCTGTCTGTCTGTCTGTCCCTGTGTCCGTCCCTGTGCGCAGGGAGGGCAGAGCAGCCCCAGGCTCTGCTCCAGGCCCAGCAGTGCCCCCAGAGCCACGGGCAGGGGCTGAGCCCAGCAATTCCCTGCACAGGGGCACAACTTCTGCCCTGGGCAGTGCCAGCCCTGAGCAGAGCCCAGAGAGGGGCTGGACTCTCCTCCCTGGGGCATTCCAGAGCCACATGGACACGATGCTGTGCCCTGAGCTCTGGGATGGCCCTGCTGGGGCAGGGAGTGGCCCCAGTGACCCTCTGGGATCCTCCCAGCCTGACCCAGTCTGGGATTCTGTGACAGTGCCTGAAGACCAAGCAGCACACTCCAAACACCCTGCCCTTCTCTCTTCCCTCAGCTCTGGGTGCTGTGGGCTGGGACATCACAGAATCCCAGAATGGGTTGTGGTGGAAAGGACGTTAAAGGTCCTCTCATCCCACCCTGCCATGGCAGGGACCCCTCCCCCTGTCCCAGGCTGCTCCAGCCCCAGTGTCCAGCCTGGCCTTGGGCACTGCCAGGGATCCAGGGGCAGCCACAGCTGCTCTGGGCACCTGTGCCAGGGCCTACCCACCCTCAGTGTGGCAAACTCCTTCCTTTATCTGATCCAAATGATTTTATCAATGGATTATAAATTCTCTTTTATCAAATCCCTTGGATCAGTTGGGATCAGCTGGCCCAGCTGTGTCCCCCTGTGTCACTGGTGGGGTGAGGAGCAGAACAGCCCCTGGCTCTGGGCAGGCCCTGCCCAGCAGTACCTGAGGCATCCCTGTGGAATCAGCCCAATTCCAAACCTGCACGGGCACTTGGTGGTTTTGGGAAGATTTTTCCACGCTGTAGCAGAAGCTCCAGCTCCCAGGGATGTTCTGAATGTCCTCAGGGAAGCTCAGGGAGGAGATGGGAACACCTGAGAGCCCAGGGTTCTGTGTGATCCTGGGTTATTTCCACCTCTGTTTTTAATCCCTCTGTGTGGGATTCCTGTGGAAACCCCTATGGAAAGTGTTTGCTCTGCTCATGTCCTGCTCCAGATTACAGCTGGGGGGATGGATTTGTTCCTTGCAGCTCTGCAGGGGTGGAAACCTCCTGAAATTGTGGCTGTTGATGTAATTGATACATTTGTATTCCTCACTCCCTTATGTGGCTCCTGGTGGCCTGTAGGAAAACTGGGAAGGCCAAACAAATGGGAAAATAAACTGGAAAAGCCAAACAAAGTGCTGGGAAATGCTCATTCCTGGCTCTTCCATGGATATGAAGCATTCCCATGGCTCCCAGTCCTTATTCTGTGTGATCAGGAGCCCGTGGCAGCTGCCTTGGAATGGTGGTAAGTGAGGTTTGGTGCCAGAGCCTCACACAGTTCAAAATCACCGAATACTTCCATTAAATAGAACTATTGGGGGAGATGGCTGTCGTGGCTGACTCTCAAATAAGGAGAAAACAGAAACTGAATTTTTTTTGCATTTTTACTGTAACAGGTGTTTGAGGCTGGGGACTAGGGGTTATTTTTTGTTTGTTTTTAAAATACATCAATTTCTATGTAGAATTAACTCAGGGAACTATTTCAGACTGTATTTTTTATTTATTCCCCCCTTTCTTACACCACCTCCAGGCAGTTCTGGTGGGTCTGATGCTGGGCTGGAGCATTCCTGTTTTTATTTTTTTAAATACATCAATTTCTGTGTAGATTCAACTTTGAGAACTATTTCAAACCATCTCTTTATTTTTTTTCTTGTCTTCTACAACACTTCCAGGGAGTTCTGGTGGGTCTGGGGTTGCTGGAGCATTCCTGCTTTTATTTTTTGTTTATTTTTTAAAATATATCCATTTCTCTATAGAATTCTCTCAGGGAAATATTTCAGACCATCTTTTTTTATTTTTCCGTCTCTTCTACAACACCTCCAAGCAGTTCTGGTGGGTCTGGGGGTGTGATATTGAAATGGATCATCCCCGCCTTTATTTTGTATTTTTACATATAAATCAATTTTGTATTTTTACAAATAAATGAATAAGTAATAATAAATAAAGTCTGCCCAGGGAGGTGGTGGAGTCACCATCCCTGGATGAGTTCAAACAAAGACTGGATGTGGCACTGGTGCCATGGTTTAGTTGAGGTGTTAGGGCTGGGTAGGACTTGGTGATCTTGAAGGTCTCTTCCAGCCTGGTGAGATTCTGTGATTCTGTGTAATTTCTCCATCCAATTAACTTGGCAGCTGTTTCAGACCATCTCTTTATTTTTCCCCTCTCTTGCACAGCACCTGCTGATTTCTGATGGATCTGAGGGTGTGATGGAGCATTCCCGACTTTAGTTTTTAGTTGTTTAAATGCACCAATTTCTCACAGAGTTAATCTGGAGAGCTGTTTCAGCCCATGTCTGTGTTTCCCCCTGTGCCCAGCCCCTCCAGGGGGTTCTGGGGCTGAGGTGCTGGCCTGGAGCTCTCCTGCCCTTTCTCCTGACGCGTTCTTCTCTCCCCGCAGCCGCACGCCCGGGAACTGCCAGAACTCAGCCAGCGAGGTGGATCTGCTGGGCCCCAGCCAGAACGGCTCCGAGGGGCTGGCCCAGCTGGCCAGCACCAACGGGGCCAAGCCCGTGGAGGACTTCTCCAACATGGAATCGCAGAGCGTGCCGCTGGATCCCATGGAGCACGTGGGCATGGAGCCGCTGCAGTTCGACTATTCCGGCACGCAGGTCCCCGTGGACTCGGCCGCCGCCACCGTGGGGCTCTTCGACTACAACTCCCAGCAGCAGGTGAGGAGCTGCTCCTGATCCATCCCCGGGGATCGGGGGTGGGATGAGCCTGGCATCCTGTCTCGGGAAAAGGGATGGAGGAGGGTTGGAAGTGTTCTTGTGTGTCCTTCCTGGGAGCCGGGGCAGATCTGCTTCCCCTGGCAGCTGGAATAAACTGAATTCCCCAGCAATTCCCACAGCGCAGCCCTCTCTGGTCACCCCGAGTGTCTCAAAGAGCTGGCATGGAAAAAGAGCTTTAAAGTAGTACAAAGTGCTAAAAAACCCCCAAACACTTGGAGCCTGAGAAGTGACTGAGCCCCAGCACCTGCTCAGCCCAGGTGTGAGCCCCACGTTAGGTTTTGTTGAGCCCCACGTTGGGTTTTGTTGAGCCCCACGTTGGGTTTTGTTGAGCCCCACGTTGGGCTTTGTTGAGCCCCACGTTGGGTTTTGTTGAGCCCCACGTTGGGTTTTGTTGAGCCCCACGTTGGGCTTTGTTGAGCCCCACGTTGGGCTTGCCTGAGCCCCACGTTGGGCTTGCCTGAGCCCCACGTTGGGCTTGCCTGAGCCCCACGTTGGGCTTGCCTGAGCCCCACGTTGGGCTTGCCTGAGCCCCACGTTGGGCTTGCCTGAGCCACACACTGGGCTTTGCTGAGCCCTAACTTGGGTTTTGTGTTTTGTTAAGCCCTACATTGGGCCCTGCTGAGCCCCACACTGGGCTTTGCTGAGCCCCACACTGGGCTTTGCTGAGCCCCACACTGGGCTTTGCTGAGCCCCACACTGGGCTTTGCTACCCTAGCCAGAGCAGCCTGAGGCAATTACAAGTTCAACCCTTCTCTACCTGAGCCTGGGTTAAACTCCCAGGGCAGAGTCCAGTACTACAACGCTTTATCTGAGCCTGGCTTAGGCTTGTTTGACCTTTCTCCCACACAAGCCCAGACTCCCTCATGCAGAGCCTCCCTTGGCTCCTGCTGAATGCTGGGCCTGGCTCCAGCAATCGACTCCTGCTCTGCTCCTGTTCCTGCTCGTTTGGGTAATGATTGTAAACTTTATTGCTCTCCCTTTGCAAGTCTGATAGCCCTCAAAGAAGAAGGGAATCCTTTGTTGCAGCTGATTGCAGGGATATATAACTCTCCCTGGCTTCCTAAAATATCTGATTTTTTTAGCAGAAGAGCCTCTGGCACTCTGGAGTGAGGGAAGCCATTGCCAAGTTTGTGCTGAGTTATCACAGTCTTAAAAGCAATGTAAATATCTGTGTTGGAGCTCAATTGGCTGCTCTGTTCTACAGCATCTTTGGGAGGTTAATGATGGAAAATTTAATGATTAAATTAAAGAGCTGCTGTAGAGTTCAAAAAGGGAAAAAATCACACAGTTCCAAGTCTTTGTCTTGCTCTGGTGTAGGGCCTGGGATGCCAGAATTACTTTTAAACCAGGAAAGTTGTGTGTTTTTAGAAACATTAATTCCATTTTAAAAACATTGGGCTCCACAAGTGAGCTGTTTCTGCACAAGCATTAGAGATGGGGCTGGAGCAGCAGGAGTGGGAAGCCTGGAATTTGCATTTTGTCAGGGTTTTCTATTTAAGTGAGGGCTCATTTGCAAGTTCGAGATTTTATTTGTTTCTTCCAGCCTGTAAAAATTAAGATTTCAAATTTGGCATGTCTGGCACCTCACTAGTGGGAATAAACCCTCCCAAAGGAAGGCAGGGCAGGGAAGGGTCCCCGTTTGGGAAGCGATGTGGATTCCTGGCTGGGTTTGGATTTTTTATTTCATACCAAGTGGATGGGCACTGTCCATGTGGAGCTGATGTCACCTCGGTGTCACCAACTGCCTGGGAGTCACGGAATTGCTGAGGTTGGGAAGGATCTCTGAGACCATCGAGTCCGAGCTGTGCCTGATGCCCACCTTGTCCCCAGCCCTGAGTACCACATCCGGAGTCCTTCTTTGGACACCTCCAGGGACAGGCACTCCAAACCTCCCTGGGCAGTTCCCATTCCTGAGCCCCCTTTCCATGGGGAAATTCCTGCTGCTGCCCACCCTGAGCCTCCCCTGGCCCAGCCTGAGGCCGTTCCCTCTCCTCCTTTCCCTGTTCCCTGGGAGCAGAGCCTGACCCCCCCCGGCTGTCCCCTCCTGTCAGGAGCTGTGCAGAGCCACAGGGTCCCCCCTGAGCCTCCTTTTCTCCAGGATGAGCCCCTTCCCAGCTCCCTCAGCCCCTCCTGGGGCTCCAGACCCTTCTGAACTCCATTTCTCTGTTGTGAAGCCCAAATCCCCTCTCGTCTCTCCCTGATTTTGGGGGAGCATTGTGACACAGCTGCTGTCCCTCAGTCTCACCCAGGCCGTGCTGCACTGTCAGACAGGATCTGTTGTTTTCAATTTTCACCCTTGTTGCAGCTTTCACCTGTAGTGAAAGCAAACAGGAGCCTTTTGGCAGCCTGAGGTGCTGTAGTAAAGATCAGGACTCATTGCCCAGCCAGATATGCCCCCTCAGCGCTCTTGGCTCACATTTGTGCCCATTTCATTAACTGCTGATCCCCAAAGCCAGGGGTTCTGGCTGCCCACTGCCACTCTCAGCCTGCATGAAAGGAGTATCTGACTTTGGCCATTCTGCTGTCAGCAGGAAATCTGTCCTGAACATGGGATCTCATCCCTGAAAGTGCCTTCTGGGGCTGTGGGGAAGCATTCCATCCTGGAAGGGATTCCAGGCAGGGCCAGCTCAGGCAGTATGAGGAAGGGGAAGCTTTTACCCATGTGTGATCTGATTAGAGATGTCAGATGTTGATATTGCAGAAGAAACTGACTGAGGGAAATCTGATCCCCCAGCATTCCCATAACTGTGGGGTTGTGCTTCCTTGGAATTCTCTCAGTGAGCTCCTCCACGTGCTGGAAATCATCCTTCATTTGTCTGCACATGGAACTGCCTCACTGAAATGCTGGATGATCTCCCTGAACTCCTCCAGAACCGTGTCAGGGCTTTGTAGCTTTTCACTCCAAATACATTTTCCAGCAGCCTGAAGTGCTGCAGGTGCCCTTATCTGATACCTTTGTAAATTCAGGTTAATATTCCTTTTGCAGAGGTTCCTTGTCCTTTTTCCCCTGCCTCAATCCCACCTTTTAATGCTGATCTGTGGGTTTGGAATGTGGGGCTGTGCTGTCAGCAGATGGAGACAGCGCAGCAGGGCCTTAACAGCTCTTCCTAAATACCTTGAGTTGATGATTCCCAGAGCTCCCGTGGCTTATCTGGCTGAGCAAAGCCTGCAGTTGGGATGGTTTTTCTTGGCTCTGCTTCCTTGGACAGGCTGCAGGATGAAATCTGCAGCTGCAGGGTTGGAGCTGGGCTGAGGTTCTTCGGAGGGAGCTGAGCAAGGCTGTGAATTAGAACAGGGAGAGGGAGAGGTGACAGAATCCTGGAATGGTTTGGGTGGAAAAGGACCTTAAATCCCCTCCAGTGCCACCCCTGCCCTGGCAGGGACCCCTGTCCCAGGCTGCTCCCAGCCCCAGTGTCCAGCCTGGCCTTGGGCACTGCCAGGGATCCAGGGGCAGCCACAGCTGCTCTGGCAATTCCAGCCCAGCCCCTGCCCACCCTGCCAGGGAACAATTCCTGCCCAATCTCCCTCCTAAATTGTCCCTCTCTTAGTTCAAGGCCATTCCCCCTTGTCTGTATTGTAAAAAGTCCCCTCCAGCTTTCCTGCAGACCTTTTATGTCAAATTTTGCAGGGACTAGCTGAGCCCCAAGAGTAAGCAGACAACAAAAAGAGCCAAGAGCAGCAGGTGAAAAGTTGATGGTGAAATCCTGAGGCTCTGAGTAGGTGTGGATTCCTTTTCCCCAGTTTTTCTGATTCCCAGATGGATCATTGAGTTGCATTTAGGAGGTGTGGAAGTTCTCACTGTGTAAAGTGAGCACAAGAGGTGTTTTTTGGGAGATAAATGCTTTTTTGTGCCCTCAAGACAAGGTAATAATAACCCAGCCATTTCCTCTCTGCTTCACTGTGACAGAATCCACATCCACAGGCAGGAAAAGCAGATACCTGGAAAATAAAAACATATGGAGACTTCAAGGGTTGGCTGAAATTTTGCAGCTGAAGAAAGCTAAAAAGCTAAAATTGATGAACTAATAAGAAAGCAGACTCCAAACCTGAGGATGTTCCAGAGGAATCCACATTTCAGGAAGCCGTTTAGGGGATTTATATGGGGTTTTTTCCCCATATTTGCTGATCAGTGAGATGTTGCTGGTCACTCCCACAGAGCCACTGTCCCTCATTCCATGTTCTGCACCTCCTGCTGTCCCTGATCTCCTTGGTGTTTTGCACTCAGGGGTGTCAGTGGAGCTTTGCCCCAGCCCCTGGTGACAGGTGGCACTGAACAGAGCTGCCACCCGGCTTTGTGTGGCACAAATGGCACCTCCGAACAATGAATCGGCAAGAAAAGCAGGTGTGTTGTGCACCCAGCCTGCTCAGGGCGTTTTATGGCCCAGGGAGGCAATAAAGGAGCTGTAGGTCTGATCTTTTCCTCCACAAGGAACATTCTGGTACCCCCTGGGTGTCTGTAGGAGCCCCAGTGTCCTGAGGGATGAGCAGACAAAGCTGTTGGGAGGGTTTGGCACACAGCAGGTTAATTCTGCCTCCCCTCAGTGCTGCATTTCCACCTCATAAACCTGATGCTGATCCCTCAGATGTGTTTTCTCCACCTGAACTTGTAAAAAGACAAAAATAAAGGTGGATTTTCTCACACAGCTTTGCTCACCCTGCTCTCAGGAGAACCAACTCAAATTTTTGCTTTTAATAAAAAAAAAAAATCGAGTTTTCTTAATGTTTCTGGACTTCTTCTTGATGGTTGTGGGTTTCTGCCAAAAATTTGGGCAGAATTATTGCCGCTTCTGCCAGCAGTTCACTTGTCTGAAAGGAGGGCAGGATTATAGGTGAGAAAATCGCAGGCATTTGGGCATCCAAGTCCTTTCTGAGGGAGTGGAGGGAGAAAACGCTGCTCGAAGCGCTCTGTGAAGTCATTCCCACCTTGGAAATCATCCCTGGAAGTGAGAGGGGATGGATACACTGGATAATTTCAGAGGAGATGTTCAGCTGGTGTGTCCTTAAATGTTTTCATTAGAACTGAAAGTGATGAATTCAAGGATTTCCTTTAGAGAGAGGCAAAAGAAGCTGGGAAGAAACTTTTAGTAAGGCCCTGGAGAAACAAAAAAAATCCCTAAACCCTCAGCAGAAATACTTTAAGTGAATCCTATTTTGTTTCTTAGTGAGAAATAAGTTCTCAGTAATCTTGAGAATCGAGCAGGGAGACTGCAGGTTAAGGAATGTTTGGTCTGGGGTTTGTCCACCTCAGGCTGTGTCCCCTCTGGTGGCTCTGATGGCGTCTTGGGTGTCTCAGACTTGGCTCTGCAGCCCATTGCCATCCTATTGTACACTTCAGCAGACTGGGAGGGTGCACTGGTGTCACTGGTGTCACTGCCAACACCTGATATACTCCTGGTGACTGCAGGCTGCAGCTGTGTGTGAGCAGGAGCTGGGATAAATCCTTTGGGGTTGAGAGGGAGCAGCAGAGGGAAAACCCAGCTGGGGATGGCTGGGCTGCAGAAATGTGGGGTTTTCAGCTGGATTAACACATCGATTCCAAAGAGTTCAGATATTTTGAGATGTAGGGTGGAATATCTGTGGAGGTGAAAGGAAATGTGCTGTGAATGGGTTGCTGGAAGAAGAAGGAGTTGCTGCTTTTTGTGTCTGAGTTAGGGCAGTGTTGGTGTGTTTGTGTCTGAGTTCAGCAGTGTTGGTGTGTTTGTGTCTGAGTTCAGCAGTGTTGGTGTGTTTGTGTCTGAGTTAGGGCAGTGTTGGTGTGTTTGTGTCTGAGTTAGGGCAGTGTTGGTGTGTTTGTGTCTGAGTTAGGGCAGTGTTGGTGTGTTTGTGCCTGAGTTCAGCAGTGTTGGTGTGTTTGTGTCTGAGTTAGGGGCAGTGTTGGTGTGTTTGTGTCTGAGTTAGGGCAGTGTTGGTGTGTTTGTGCCTGAGTTCAGCAGTGTTGGTGTGTTTGTGTCTGAGTTAGGGCAGTGTTGGTGTGTTTGTGTCTGAGTTCAGCAGTGTTGGTGTGTTTGTGTCTGAGTTAGGGGCAGTGTTGGTGTGTTTGTGTCTGAGTTCAGCAGTGTTGGTGTGTTTGTGTCTGAGTTCAGCAGTGTTGGTGTGTTTGTGTCTGAGTTCAGCAGTGTTGGTGTGTTTGTGTCTGAGTTCAGCAGTGTTGGTGTGTTTGTGTCTGAGTTCAGCAGTGTTGGTGTGTTTGTGTCTGAGTTAGGGCAGTGTTGGTGTGTTTGTGTCTGAGTTAGGGCAGTGTTGGTGTGTTTGTGTCTGAGTTAGGGCAGTGTTGGTGTGTTTGTGTCTGAGTTCAGCAGTGTTGGTGTGTTTGTGTCTGAGTTAAGCAGTGTTGGTGTGTTTGTGTCTGAGTTCAGCAGTGTTGGTGTGTTTGTGTCTGAGTTCAGCAGTGTTGGTGTGTTTGTGCCTGAGTTCAGCAGTGTTGGTGTGTTTGTGTCTGAGTTCAGCAGTGTTGGTGTGTTTGTGTCTGAGTTAGGGCAGTGTTGGTGTGTTTGTGTCTGAGTTAGGGCAGTGTTGGTGTGTTTGTGTCTGAGTTAGGGCAGTGTTGGTGTGTTTGTGTCTGAGTTCAGCAGTGTTGGTGTGTTTGTGTCTGAGTTAGGGCAGTGTTGGTGTGTTTGTGTCTGAGTTAGGGCAGTGTTGGTGTGTTTGTGTCTGAGTTAGGGCAGTGTTGGTGTGTTTGTGCCTGAGTTCAGCAGTGTTGGTGTGTTTGTGTCTGAGTTAGGGCAGTGTTGGTGTGTTTGTGTCTGAGTTCAGCAGTGTTGGTGTGTTTGTGTCTGAGTTCAGCAGTGTTGGTGTGTTTGTGTCTGAGTTCAGCAGTGTTGGTGTGTTTGTGTCTGAGTTCAGCAGTGTTGGTGTGTTTGTGCCTGAGTTAGGGCAGTGTTGGTGTGTTTGTGTCTGAGTTAGGGCAGTGTTGGTGTGTTTGTGTCTGAGTTCAGCACTGTTGGTGTGTTTGTGTCTGAGTTAGGGCAGTGTTGGTGTGTTTGTGTCTGAGTTAGGGCAGTGTTGGTGTGTTTGTGTCTGAGTTCAGCAGTGTTGGTGTGTTTGTGTCTGAGTTCAGCAGTGTTGGTGTGTTTGTGCCTGAGTTCAGCAGTGTTGGTGTGTTTGTGTCTGAGTTAAGGAGTGTTGGTGTGTTTGTGCCTGAGTTCAGCAGTGTTGGTGTGTTTGTGTCTGAGTTAGGGCAGTGTTGGTGTGTTTGTGTCTGAGTTCAGCAGTGTTGGTGTGTTTGTGCCTGAGTTCAGCAGTGTTGGTGTGTTTGTGTCTGAGTTCAGCAGTGTTGGTGTGTTTGTGTCTGAGTTCAGCAGTGTTGGTGTGTTTGTGTCTGAGTTAGGGCAGTGTTGGTGTGTTTGTGTCTGAGTTCAGCAGTGTTGGTGTGTTTGTGTCTGAGTTCAGCAGTGTTGGTGTGTTTGTGTCTGAGTTAGGGGCAGTGTTGGTGTGTTTGTGTCTGAGTTAGGGCAGTGTTGGTGTGTTTGTGCCTGAGTTAGGGGCAGTGTTGGTGTGTTTGTGTCTGAGTTAGGGCAGTGTTGGTGTGTTTGTGTCTGAGTTAGGGCAGTGTTGGTGTGTTTGTGTCTGAGTTAGGGCAGTGTTGGTGTGTTTGTGTCTGAGTTAGGGGCAGTATTGGTGTGTTTGTGTCTGAGTTCAGCAGTGTTGGTGTGTTTGTGTCTGAGTTCAGCAGTGTTGGTGTGTTTGTGTCTGAGTTCAGCAGTGTTGGTGTGTTTGTGCCTGAGTTAGGGGCAGTGTTGGTGTGTTTGTGTCTGAGTTAGGGCAGTGTTGGTGTGTTTGTGTCTGAGTTCAGCAGTGTTGGTGTGTTTGTGTCTGAGTTAGGGCAGTGTTGGTGTGTTTGTGTCTGAGTTAGGGCAGTGTTGGTGTGTTTGTGTCTGAGTTAGGGCAGTGTTGGTGTGTTTGTGCCTGAGTTCAGCAGTGTTGGTGTGTTTGTGCCTGAGTTCAGCAGTGTTGGTGTGTTTGTGTCTGAGTTAGGGCAGTGTTGGTGTGTTTGTGTCTGAGTTAGGGCAGTGTTGGTGTGTTTGTGTCTGAGTTAGGGCAGTGTTGGTGTGTTTGTGTCTGAGTTCAGCAGTGTTGGTGTGTTTGTGCCTGAGTTAGGGCAGTGTTGGTGTGTTTGTGTCTGAGTTCAGCAGTGTTGGTGTGTTTGTGTCTGCGTTAGGGCAGTGTTGGTGTGTTTGTGTCTAAATTAGGGGCAGTGTTGGTGTTTTTGTGCCTGAGTTCAGCACTGTTGGTGTGTTTGTGTCTGAGTTAGGGCAGTGTTGGTGTGTTTGTGTCTGAGTTAGGGCAGTGTTGGTGTGTTTGTGTCTGAGTTAGGGCAGTGTTGGTGTGTTTGTGCCTGAGTTCAGCAGTGTTGGTGTGTTTGTGTCTGAGTTAGGGGCAGTGTTGGTGTGTTTGTGCCTGAGTTAGGGCAGTGTTGGTGTGTTTGTGTCTGAGTTAGGGCAGTGTTGGTGTGTTTGTGTCTGAGTTCAGCAGTGTTGGTGTGTTTGTGCCTGAGTTCAGCAGTGTTGGTGTGTTTGTGTCTGAGTTAGGGGCAGTGTTGGTGTGTTTGTGCCTGAGTTAGGGCAGTGTTGGTGTGTTTGTGTCTGAGTTAGGGCAGTGTTGGTGTGTTTGTGCCTGAGTTCAGCAGTGTTGGTGTGTTTGTGTCTGAGTTCAGCAGTGTTGGTGTGTTTGTGTCTGAGTTCAGCAGTGTTGGTGTGTTTGTGTCTGAGTTAGGGCAGTGTTGGTGTGTTTGTGTCTGAGTTAGGGCAGTGTTGGTGTGTTTGTGCCTGAGTTCAGCAGTGTTGGTGTGTTTGTGTCTGAGTTAGGGCAGTGTTGGTGTGTTTGTGTCTGAGTTAGGGGCAGTGTTGGTGTGTTTGTGCCTGAGTTCAGCAGTGTTGGTGTGTTTGTGTCTGAGTTAGGGCAGTGTTGGTGTGTTTGTGTCTGAGTTCAGCAGTGTTGGTGTGTTTGTGTCTGAGTTAGGGCAGTTTTGGTGTGTTTGTGTCTGAGTTCAGCAGTGTTGGTGTGTTTGTGTCTGAGTTAGGGCAGTGTTGGTGTGTTTGTGTCTGAGTTAGGGCAGTGTTGGTGTGTTTGTGTCTGAGTTAGGGGCAGTGTTGGTGTGTTTGTGTCTGAGTTCAGCAGTGTTGGTGTGTTTGTGCCTGAGTTCAGCAGTGTTGGTGTGTTTGTGTCTGAGTTAGGGGCAGTATTGGTGTGTTTGTGTCTGAGTTAGGGCAGTGTTGGTGTGTTTGTGTCTGAGTTCAGCAGTGTTGGTGTGTTTGTGTCTGAGTTAGGGCAGTGTTGGTGTGTTTGTGCCTGAGTTCAGCAGTGTTGGTGTGTTTGTGTCTGAGTTCAGCAGTGTTGGTGTGTTTGTGCCTGAGTTCAGCAGTGTTGGTGTGTTTGTGCCTGAGTTCAGCACTGTTGGTGTGTTTGTGTCTGAGTTAGGGCAGTGTTGGTGTGTTTGTGTCTGAGTTAGGGGCAGTGTTGGTGTGTTTGTGTCTGAGTTCAGCAGTGTTGGTGTGTTTGTGCCTGAGTTCAGCACTGTTGGTGTGTTTGTGTCTGAGTTAGGGCAGTGTTGGTGTGTTTGTGTCTGAGTTAGGGGCAGTGTTGGTGTGTTTGTGTCTGAGTTCAGCAGTGTTGGTGTGTTTGTGTCTGAGTTCAGCAGTGTTGGTGTGTTTGTGTCTGAGTTCAGCAGTGTTGGTGTGTTTGTGTCTGAGTTAGGGGCAGTGTTGGTGTGTTTGTGTCTGAGTTCAGCAGTGTTGGTGTGTTTGTGTCTGAGTTCAGCAGTGTTGGTGTGTTTGTGTCTGAGTTCAGCAGTGTTGGTGTGTTTGTGTCTGAGTTCAGCAGTGTTGGTGTGTTTGTGTCTGAGTTAGGGCAGTGTTGGTGTGTTTGTGTCTGAGTTCGGGCAGTGTTGGTGTGTTTGTGTCTGAGTTAGGGCAGTGTTGGTGTGTTTGTGTCTGAGTTCGGGCAGTGTTGGTGTGTTTGTGTCTGAGTTCGGGCAGTGTTGGTGTGTTTGTGTCTGAGTTAGGGGCACTGTTGGTGTGTTTGTGCCCGGTTTAAGGACACTGTATTTTGTGCCTGCTGTTTGTGCTCTGTGCCTGATTTGAGGGGTGTTTGTCTCTGGTTTCAGGACACTGTTTGTGTTTTGTGCCTGATCAAAGCACACTTGGAGTCAGTTATAGGAGTATTTGTGCCCGGTTTAAGGTCTGTTTGTGCCTGGTTTAAGGGTGTTGGTGCCCAGTTTAAGGACTGTTTATGCCCGGTTTAAGGACTGTTTATGCCCAGTTTAAGGACTGTTTATGCCCAGTTTAGTGGCTCTCTGTGCCCAGTTTAAGGGTGTTTGTGCCTGGTTTAAGGACTGTTTGTGCCCAGTTTAAAAACTGTTTATGCCCAGTCTAAGGGCTGTTTTTGCCCAGTTTAAGGTGTTAGTGCCCAGTTTAAGGGTGTTTGTGCCTGGTTTAAGGGCTGTTTGTGCCCAGTTTCAGGACTGTTTATGCCCAGTTTAGTGGCTCTCTGGGCCCGGTTTAAGGGTGTTTGTGCTCTCCCACAGCTGTTCCAGAGGCCCAACGCGCTGGCCGTGCAGCAGCTGACAGCAGCCCAGCAGCAGCAGTACGCCCTGGCCGCTGCCCACCAGCCACACATAGGTGAGTCTGCCTCTCCCGCAGCCCCTGCCACTGCCCTGCTCCTCATCCGTGGGGAAAACACGGGGGAAGAGGATTGGGGGGGGTTTAAAGTGTGTTACAGATGATAATCAGCGCATAGCAGGAGTGTGCTGTTAAGGATTTGTGGGTGTCTCCTGCACACTTGAGAAGCCTTTTAAAGGAGTTCCCTGTCTGGCAGGACTGACACTCTCACCCTCCTGAGGGTGCTGGTCAGTCTGAGAGGCTTTGGAAGTCTCTAAGTGAAGCATAAATCAGGGTAACAGCACCGTGAAGTGAGGGGAAATGCACAACTTCATATCAGCTGAATGTGCTGCCTGGGGTCTTAAAAGTGAAAAATGTCATTTATGCAAACACATGATTGATATTAATAAAAATTATTCATAAAAAATATTTATTAACTGGGAATAAAGCACTTAATCATGTGTAGAAAACCAGGAAAACTGTAGAAGGGCTGCTCCTGGATGATTAAACTTTAATGTTTCCAGCACAATAAGCAATTTGTGGTGGTTCTTCCTGCCCAAAACCCAATAAACATGTTGGGCTCTCCCAGCTCTGTGCTGTGCCCTTGTGTGCTCAGTGGAGTCCAGGGACTGCAATGGTTCAGCTTTTAACTTCCTGCCCTGCACACCCCTGTCCCAGCCTCCTGGGCTTTCTCTAATGATTAAACTGTCCCCCTGCAGGGGCTGGGAATGCTTTTCCACTCCTGAACCTTTCCAGACTGAGCAGGTGGAATGCTGGGGTCCTGTGGTGGGCATGGAGCTCAGAATGGGGTGGGTTGGGTCCTGATTTACTCGCTGTAGGAAATACAGAGTAGTAACAAGCTCCAGTCTCCTGAACAGGGTCTGTCTGCCCTGCAGAAGCATCTGAGCTGTTGGATATAAAGGATTTTACCTCCTCAGGAGCATTGAATCCTTGGAATTGGGTTTTTTTAATGCCACATGTCTCCTCTGCCCATCAACACTCACTGCTTGTTCCCTCCCTGTAGAAAACCTGTAAAAAACTCAAACCATGAAGCCAGCCCGAGTCTGGCATTGGCCAGGCAGCAGCAGGGGGTCGTGCTGGGGCTGCAGTCCCCTTGAGTTTGTTTTTGCTGACAGGAATGTTTCCAGCAGGTCTGGCTCCCGCTGCCTTTGTTCCCAACCCCTACATCATCAGCGCGGCGCCTCCGGGGACGGATCCGTACGCGGCCGGGCTGGCGGCGGCTGCCACGTTAGGTGAGAAACTGCAGCTCTGCCTTCCCCACCACTCCCTGCTCCAGACTGCTCTGGGTCTGACTGCTGAAGGGAAACAGCAGCACATCAGCATTTCTGTGGGGAGAATTGATAGAATGGTGTGGCTGTGAGTAAAACCGGAATTTGTCATTGAATCTGGTGGTGAAACAAGATAATTTTTGTTTAATGTGTGCTGTGGGGTCAGGCTCATAGGGCAAATGGGAAGGCAGCCACTCACAGACACAAATATTGCTCCATTTTTGGAGTGTTTTGGTGACTGACAGTAGCAAGGAAGCCCTCTGACATCAAATTTACGAAAGGCTGGAAAGATGCAGAATGTGTTTCCTGCCAGGAAGGTTGTTTCTCCTTTCTCTTCAGCTCGTGATGCATTCTGCAAACGAGCTCTTCCCTGAAATTCTGCTGGGAATTTCCACTTCCTGGGAGGTAAACACATCCATATCAGCTGAGGCTCATGCTGGGAAGGTGCCCTTTTCCAAATGGTAGCCAAGATGGAGCCTCTGCTCTTCCTGCAGGATCTTCCTCCAGATATTCCAGTATCAGTTCCTAATTCCTCCTGTCACAGCCTGAATTGGTGATCCTGGAGGTGCCAGCTCCGTGCCACAGCTTATCAGTGGGGACAGGGTGAACGTTGGACTGCTGCTGTGGGTGCCATAAAGCTTTTGCCCAAGCACTGGGACAAAGCAGGAACGTGCTTTTAGAGGATTTTTAAGGAAGAATGTTCTTTAAAGAGGAGAGGATTTTAAAGGAAGAATATGCTTCTAAAGTGTGTTTTAAAAGGAAGAACATGCTTTTAGGAGAGGATTTTTAAAGGAAGAATGTGCTTTTAGAGGAGTATTTTTCTAACCATGCCTGGCTTTCCTTGAGCAAGGCAGAGGGAATGTTCTGTGCTGCTCTGTTTGGACTGGGGCAGTTTGTGCAGGCTCTCACTGCTGCCATGCTCCACTTGAACTTGTACACTCACTTCAATCCTCTTCTTTTGGGTGGCCTGTCCCCAGTCAAACCCACAGACCGGGCTTGTGTGTGGATGTGACACTCTGTGGTTTGGGACACGACTTTGGGCCAGCTCTTACACAACCCCTGCTGAGGTTTTAAGCTTTGAGGCCAGCGTGGGGTCAGCTCTGAAACGGGAATTCAGCGCCTGCTGCCCACTTGGATGGAGTTTTTAGTGGATCACGCAGGTGTATGTAAAGAATTTGGATTGTCATTTGGGATCTGGCCTGGGCTGCTGGGAGTTTTTTGCTGGGAGTTTTTTGCTGGGAGTTTTTTGCTGGGAGTTTTGTGCTGGGATTGTGCAATGCCACGGGGAGATTGGGTGGAGGCAGCACCACGGCGTTGGCAAACAAGTGACGCCGTGACTGCGTGGGACAGAGCCAGGGACGGGAGCACGAGGACTTCTGCTGGTGAGGACTGGATGAACCCTCCTGTGGTGTGGATGGAGCAGGCAGTGAAGGAGCTGAGCTGAGTTGGCCAATTCCAGAGGGAAGTTGAGGGAGGAGCAGAGCGTTGGCAGCCGCGGTTCCAGGCAGAGGGGGAGGTTTGAGAGCGGTTCCTGCACAAAGAGGTTCCTGCTCGGCCTTTCTGCCTCACCTCAGGGCCTCCAGAGCCCATTTCTGGTAACCCCAGAGTGCAGAGGAGCAGCAGGTCAGCAGCTTCATTTCATAGAAAGACCACATGGAACTGGGGCCCATTTCCAGGAAATACAAAGTGTTGGCCACAATTTTTTTTTCTTTTTCTCAGCTCTGCTGAAGCTGCAGCTGCCTGAGCTTGTGCAGACTCTGAGCAGGAGAAAACCCCATCTAGGCTGTGCTTAACTTGGGTTTTGGACATTTGAACTGGAAATAACACCCCAAGGATACCTAAAGCATCCCAAAACTTGGCATCAGGGCCTCTACTTGAATAATTCTAAATTTATGACTCTTGAAAGAAACAAAATAATGTGTAATGCGCTGGGTGTATTTATAGTGTTACACCACTGAGAAACAGGAGTTATTTTAACCCTCTCATCAGGCTTTGGACCCTAGAAATGACAAGATAAACTTCATGTTGATGTTTATTTCAGAAAAGCATCTTTTCTCTCTAGGCCTGTTCAGTTTTGAGAACCCTTTTTTTCTGCCATGACTGAGAGCAGCACTGGAGGAACATGGGACAATTTAAATGTTTATATAAAGCCAAAAAGCCTCCTTGATGTTCCTGGGAGTGTTAAATTGGGAGGACTTGGAGAAGTCTTCTGAGATGGAAGAAATGAGTTTGGGGTTATTGGGAGTTGATTGCTCACAGTTACTCTCAGAGCAGAGAGGAAACTTTTGTGTGTGTTTTATGGCAGAGATAATCTGTCAGTTAAAGTTCTGCCATTATGGCAGGTTTGTCATGATTGTGAGACTGGCAGCTCTAGGATAATGCTCTTCTTTCCCAACAATAGCAGCATTTTAAAGAACAAATTTGAATGCAGAGGGAAGAACTTCCTAGGAAAAAACCTCATTTAGATTTTAAACTGTGGGGAAGATACTGCTGCCTTTGAATTGCCTTCCATCATTTGAGAAAGATGTCACTCAAAATACTGAAAACTTGCCTTTTTTAAGGCCAGTTGGGAAATGATTCCCTCTGGGGTGGAGTGTTCCAGGTATTAAAGTGTTCCTGTTCTTTGTGGAGAGGTGGATATGTGCTGGGATAACCTGGATGCAGGAAAAGCAGAGGCTCCCACAGCAGGTTGTGGGATTTTCAGCCTTGGGTGATGGGAAATGATTCCCTCTGAGCTGAAGTGTTCAAAGGAGAAGAGTCCTGTTCATTGTGGGGAAGTGGGTGAATGCTGGGATAACCTGGTTACAAGAGAAGCAGAGCCTCCCATGGCAGCTTCTGGGATTTTTTTCAGCCTTGGGAGTTTTGAACTGCCCAGGCCCATGGTGCTGAGCTGGGGCAGGTGTGGGGCAGGTGTGGATGTGTGCACACCTCGCCAGGGCTGGGGCTGGGGAGCCCCTGCAGCTGGGTTTATCCAGGTACCCCACAGTGCCAGCCAGGGCAGTCCCTGCCCTTCGAGCTCAGTTCCTCCCTGCCACCCCTCAAAACAGCACTCTGGGGGTGGCTGTGGGTGCCAGGCTGGGAATTCCAAAGGGATCACCCCCAATCCCTGGGAATTGCTGAGCCTCTCTCTGATCTCCCTGAGGCAGCAGGAGCTGGTGTCCCTGCTCCCCAGCCCTGGCTGTTCCTGCAGGAGGGATTGGAGTGTGCAGGCTGAGAGGAGAGCACAGACCCCGTTCTGAGCGCTGCCCCAGCTGGATTCGCTGCTGTTCCCGAAAGGAGCAGCTGTGGGTGTCCAGGGGCTGACGTGTCAGACCCAGCACGGGCAGTATTTGCTTTCAGAGGTGCTGGAGTGGTGTTTGTTTTCCCAGGAATGCCCAGCTCTAACGAGTGCAGAGGCAGGTGCAGCCTGTGCTGCAGGGAGGGAGCAGCTCTGGGTGCTGCTGCAGTCTGGCAGTGATGCCACACTTGCCCTCACTGAGAACTCTGTTCAATAATGAGCCTCTCTCTCCTGTGCTTGGAGCAGCTGAGCCAGACTCGCAGCCCTTTTAAGCCCAGCTGCCTGCAAACTTCAAAGCTTCTGTGGCTGCTCTGCTTTTACACACCCAAGGCTTTGGCAGCAACCTCTGAGTAGGAGAAAAACCCATCCAGGCTGTGCTTGGTTGATAATTAGGAGCTGAGACTAAAATATCCCAGAGAGATGCCCAAATTTTGCCCAGATAAAGGGGGTTGCAGCAACTTCCAGCAGCCTGAGGGCAAATGCAGGTTAATGACTTGCATTAAAAAGGAGCAATTGCAGCTCTTCCCTGTTGGGTGCAGGAGAACCCCAGGAGCTGGGGTCTGATGTGCTTTCAGTGATTATAAACAGGTTAAAATCACTCACTGCTTACCTGTCTGTGCCTGCTGAGGCACCACAGGCACCACCTTCGTGGCACTGATGCATTTGCTGCAGGTTTTTTTTCCATTTTAGCTAGCACTGCTCATGAATTTCCAGGTTGGATGGTAAGAAATGAGCAGTTTTTGCTCCAGATGTGAGTAGGAGAAGCAGATCAGCCTCTCTGATTCTGTAAATCCAGCAAGGATGGGCTTTGGGGTGAGATACGTATCCAGGTGTTCAGCAGCTGCCTGGAATTAGCCAGCACCTCCCTGCTGTGCACAGAGCTGGGCACCTAAATCCTAAATTTGGGGAAAGCATGGTGGTTAAAACCAGAGTGGTATAAGGGGAGTAACTCTTACGTGTTTGAAATATGAATTTAATATTTGGCACAAAGCATGGAATGAATATCCTGAAGTGTGGCTGTGGGAGCAGGAGCTCATCCAGGTCCTTGGCATCCTGCAGGAGTTCAGTTGAGCCTGTTACTTTAAAAAAAATCAAGAAGGGAACAAAAACCAAAAGCAAAAGGGACTTCCAGGATTTTCCCCCTTTGTCACAGCCAGGCTAACACTGAACACTCAGCGTTGTGTTTGCACCTCCCTTTTTTGTCATCCTTTATTTTCCATGGAATCACAGACTTGGGCAGAACCCAAGTGCTGAGTGTCTCTTTAAAAAAAAAAAAATCCCTGTTTTTACTCCAGACATGACCAAGAATCCCTAAAGATTTGTTTGTTCTAGGGTCACTCCTGGCTCTGTCTCTGCCTGAGTTATTCCTGCTGTGGGGAAGGAGCCCTTGCAATGGGGGATGTAGTTGGGAATCAAAGGGAACGTTTCTGCCTTTCTGCTGACCTTTCATAAAGATATCAAGCAGTCATATTAAAAAATGTTATTGGATTCCCATCCATGTTACTTGGTGGGAAGGGCTCCTCCCTCCAGCACTGAGAGCTTCCCCAGCATTGTTCCAACTGGGATTATTTAAGGAGAGAGGCTGCCATTCTGCCATCTCCAAATTTCTGTGCTGTCCTGAGACCTGATAAACACAAGGAATCTTCAAAAGTGAGGCTTTCTCTGTGCTCTCAAAGAGGATTATTATTATTTTTAAGCCTCTTAAGTTTGAGGAAGAAATGTGAAGTGTGAGGAGAGAGTGTGGGAAGGGACAGGATGGTGCTGCCTCTTTTGGGGAGATTTGCAAATGCAAAGCAGGGCTGGAAAAAGAACATTTTAGCACTTGAGGGTTGATGCACTCCAGCTGTGAGGAGGGTTTGGTGGTTTATGGAGGAGCTGAAGGTGGATGGCAGTGAGCTGTCAATGTCATCTGGGATGAGAGGTTGATCTCTATGCTTGAAACGAGGTTCCTCTGTTTGGGTTGGAGATTTTTGTTCCTTGCCTGTAAATAAATAAAATAAAAACATGGAATCACTGCTGGCAGAGTTTGACCTCATGCAGTGCTGAAATTCCAGCTCTGAGTTGAAACTTCACAAAAGGTGTGCCAGAGGTGCCAAATCCCTGTGTGTTTGCCGAGGGTTTCACACGATGCGGTTCAGGCAGCCCCGATGGGCAGGTGCTCTGGGGTGCTGTGTGCCCCTGCCCCGCACGAGCTCACCCTGCCCTGCTGTGTTCCAGGCCCAGCCGTGGTCCCTCACCAGTACTACGGGGTCACTCCCTGGGGAGTTTATCCTGCCAGCCTCTTCCAGCAGCAGGCGGCCGCCGCCGCCGCCGCCACCAACTCTGCCAACCAGCAAACCACGCAGCAAACCCAGCAGGGCCAGCAGCAGGTAAGGCTGGGCTGCCAGGGCACTCCTGGGCGGGGGCAGGGAATGTCCAAGCTGGAAATGAGCTCCCAAAGATCATGGACTCCAACCCTGGGCCTGCACAGACCCCCCGACAGTCCCACCCTGTGCGTCCCTGGGAGCGCTGTCCAGACTCCGGCAGCCTCAGGGCCGTGCCCATCCCCGTGCCCATCCACATGCTCATGCTTATTCCCATGCCCATCCCCGTTCCCAATCCCAATTCCCATGCCCATTCCCATGCCCATCCCCGTTCCCAATCCCAATTCCCATGCCCATTCCCATGCCCATCCCCGTTCCCAATCCCAATTCCCATGCCCATTCCCATGCCCATCCCCATGCCCATCCCCGTTCCCATGCCCATCCCATTCCCAGTCCCAATTCCCATGCCCATCCCCGTTCCCAATCCCCGTGCCCATTCCCATCCCCAGTCCCAATTCCCATCCCCATTCCCTCTGGGGGAAGAACATCAGGGAGAATTCCTTCTCACAAGGAGTGATGGGGTGATGTCATGGGTTGCCCACTGGAGTGGAGTCACCGTGCCTGGAGGTGTTTAAGGAGAGCCTGGGTGTGTCACTTTGTCACTCGGTGCCATGGGCTGGGTGACAAGGGGGTGCCAGGCCATAGGCTGGACTTGCTGATCTCAAAGGTGGTTTCCGGCCCAGCTGATTGGGTAAAACCCAACCTAAACCTCCCCTGACACAGCTCCAGCCATTCAAAACTCTGATTTTGCCCATGACTGATCCTGGCCTCAGCTCTGAGTAGTTTTACATAAGGAGAAAACCCTTTGGCCTCTCCTAAAAACAGGGACAAAAGCCATCTGTGCATTTGTAATTTGGTTTATCCCTCATGCACGTGGAGGGTGGCACACGTACATGGGTGGTGGTGAGTTACTGAGTGTCAGTGCTTTGGAAAACACCAATGGATCGGGTTGGGAATGGCCTGAGCTGTGCAGCAGCAAACCTGTGGTGCTGTTGGTGTGTGAGGGGGAATTGTCAGGAGCCAGAGCTGGCCTTCAGTCCCCTCAGCAGCTCTCCTGTCTGGTCCTTGGGTGATGGAGGTGGCAGAATAAAGAGCAACTGGCAGCTGAATTTTCAGCTCAGAAGCTGAAAACCCTTTAGAAACCAAACCCCAGAGTCAGGAGGTGTTCTAAGGCCTTTACAGATGCAGCAGGCATGAGCTGAGGGAGCTTCTGCAAGGGCTCAGGCTATTAAAATAAAATATCTCCGTGCCAGTGGCCTTTATGGGATGTTTCATTACTTTCATGGCTGTGGAGCAGGCGTGAGTGGGGTCGGGAGCGGGGTTTGGAATGCAAACCTTGCTCCAGGAGGGGATGCAGCAGGGATTGTTTGCATTAAAAGTGCTGAGGCAGAGGCTTTGGGAACCTGGAGCACTGAGTGTGGACACTTGATTTGTGACCCCTGTGACATCTTAACAGTGTGTTAATAAAACCCAGCAGCGTTGCAATGCTGCAGCCTGCAGAATTCCTGGCTCCCAGAGATTCCCTGGGCTGGAGGGTTCCTGTCCAGGCTGAGGGGCACATCCCAGTCAGTGAACCTGGGATCCTTCCCAGCCTCTCCGTGCACAGTCAGTTTTTCCTGTTAGTGACTCCAGCAGGTGACACCCCCGATGTCACCTTTGTGGCAGGATGTGCTGAGGGCACAGGGATGGCTCATTTCATAAGCTGAGCTTGCGGATTCCTGCAGCAGCTCTGAGTGAGGCTCTGACAGACCAAGCCTGTCCCAGGGAGTTGCAGCAAAGGCCACTCTGCATCCTCCCTTCTGAGGGACTCCCACCACAGCAGCTCGTCCATACAAACCCCACTGTGGCTCTGTGGTCGTGGTTAGCTGTGATTTAAGTCACCAGATCTCTGCTCTCCACAGGGGCTGTGGCTTGGAGACACCCAGGTCACCTCCTGTCACCTGCCCTCAGCTCCTTAGTTGGGCTTTGTAAGGATTCTGCTCAAGAGGGCTTTTGATGGGGCTGTAGTGACAGGGACCAAACCTTAGCTGGGGTGGGCAGGTGGCTTTTACACCCTTCTGACAGATGATGAGTGTTGGAGGTGGGATCAGGGAATTAAAAAGGTTGGAGAATCTCTCTAAAGATCAAGTCCAGGCATTAACCCAGCGCTGCCCCCTGTTCCAGGCACCATATCCACGTGTGTTCTGAACACTTCAGGGATGGGGACTCCACCACTGGGCAGCCAGTTCCAAAGCCTGAGCACCCTTTCAGTGAAGGAATTTTCCCTGATGTGCACCCTGAGCCTGCCCTGGCCCAGCCTGAGGCCATTCCCTCTCCTCCTGTCCCTGTTCCTGGGAGCAGAGCCCGACCCCCCCGGCTGTCCCCTCCTGTCAGGAGCTGTGCAGAGCCACAAGGTCCCCCCAGAGCCTCCTTTTCTCCAGGCTGAGCCCCTTTCCAGCTCCCTCAGCCCCTCCTGGGGCTCCAGATCCTTCCCAGCTCCATTCCCTTCCCTGGATGTGCTCCAGCCCCTCCGTGTCCTTTTGAATGTGAATAAAAGTGAATTAAGAGCAAAGAAGAGAGGGCTCCCCCCTTGTCGTGCTCCTGCCTGGTGACGGTGGCTGTCCCCTGGATCCCAGAATAACGCAGTGCCTGTTCTGTCCTCTCCAGGTGCTCCGTGGAGGGGCCAGCCAGCGGCCCCTGACTCCCAACCAGAACCAGCAGGGCCAGCAGACGGATCCGCTGGTGGCCGCCGCCGCCGTCAACTCCGCGCTGGCCTTCGGCCAGGGGCTGGCAGCAGGAATGCCAGGTACAGGGAGAGCCTGGGGATGGCACTGCCACTCCTGCCTTGGCAGGGCCTGCTTGTGTTGGTTTGGGGTTAACCCCTGGGCTGGGTGTGCCCCACCTGGGCAGCACTGAGGGGTCACAGGTGACCTTGTGGCACGGGTGGCAGTGATGTCACCTCCCTGTGGCTGCACTGTACTCCAAGAATTGATGGCTCCTGTGGAAAAGCACCTCCAGATTTCTCTGTGGATGGTTGGAGCTTATGGGATCTGTATTTTAAACCTCAGAGGTTTCTTAGTCCCATTCATTCATCTCAGCTCTCCATCCCTGCCAGGTGCTTGACTTAACAGAAGCTTCCTTCCAAGATTGCTCTTCCAAGAGGCTTAAAAACAGGGAAAGAAAAGGGATAAAAGGGAGCAGGGTTTAGTTCTTATTTCTGGCTCTTCACTGGAGGAGCTGCTGTAGGAATTCTGACTGATCCCTGAGGCTTTGGGGTAAAATGCTGCTGAAATTCAGTTATTCAGAATATTATTGTGATGGCGAAGCACAAACCTGAGCTCATTAGAATAAAAGTGCAGATATGTCCTGCTGGTTAAATGTAAGGAAAGAAGGATTATTTGGGTTTCAGGTCTCCTTGCTGGCAGTGTCAGGTGGTTGTTAATAGGGGTTTTTTGTTGTTTAAGAAGAATGTTGCAGTATTAAGTTACAAAGTGAACTGTGCAGATTTCCAGCAGTCTGTCGATTTCCTTTAATCTCTGTTATTTGGGTTGTATTTGCAAAGCAAATACACACATATATACAATTACAGATATATGTTTGTACCTGTATTTACAAAGTAAATATTCACAGGGAACATTCTCTTAGTGACCTCCCACCTTAGAGAATTACTGCATTTAATTTTAATGTTTTCATTTAATGTAAAATTCCTTAATGAGGTGCCTAAATCACTACATTCTGTCAGTCTGCTGCAGTGTGTATCACCATTATTTATGAGAGTTTATTTACATGCATTAAAGAATATTTTATGGTACCAACCTTACAAAATACAGGAGTGGAAGTTCCCTGTGGGTGCACCCTGGCAGCCCCAGCTCTGAGCATGTTGTACTTATCATGGAGCAGAAATGGTGCTTTTGTATCTTAAGCCCTTTTGTAGCTGAATTTACACTGGTGACAGTGTAATATCAGAGATTTAGGGGGCAGAAAGTCTTTTCAACCTGAAATTCTTAGTGTAACATCATAGACTTCTTCAGGAAAAACAGGGCTGTTCTTGCTTTTTCCGTTCAGCTTGTCCTTTAAAACCCTCTTGCACTGCACTCACCTGGCCATGCCTGATGTGTTTGTCACCTGCCCTGTCACCTGTGCTTGCCTCTGCAGGGTACCCAGTGCTGGCTCCTGCTGCTTACTACGACCAAACCGGGGCCCTCGTGGTCAACGCCGGCGCCAGGAACGGCCTGGGGGCTCCCGTGCGCCTGGTGGCCCCTGCCCCTGTCATCATCAGCTCCTCGGCAGCCCAGGCAGGTGAGTCCTGTCCCCTCCTGGTCAGGCAGGTGAGTCCTGTCCCCTTCTGGTCAGACAGGTCAGTCCTGTCCCCTCCTGGTCAGGCAGGTGAGTCCTGTCCCCTCCTGGTCAGACAGGTCAGTCCTGTCCCCTCCTGGTCAAGTCAGTCCTGTCCCCTCCTGGTCAGACAGGTGAGTCCTGACCCCTCCTGGCCTCAGGCAGGTGAATCCTTTCCCTCCTGGTCAGGTGAGTCCTGTCCCCCCCAGTGGCTCAGGCAGGTGACATCTGGTCCCTCCAGGTGCCTGCTGTGTCCCCAGTGTCCCCACCCCTCCGTGCTCCGCTGGCAATGATGACAAACTTGCCCTCACTGAGATCCATCCAGGGATGGTTGTTGAGAAACATTCTTTGTGCTCAACCTGGGCTGAGCCTCTGGAGCAGCCATGGAGAGGGAGTGGAGCAGGAACTTGAATGATTTTGTAGAGTTTCATGGCAGGTATTTAAATCTGTCCCCTGGCACCAGCTTTGCCAACTGCTGGAGCCTTCAGAATTCCCAGCAGCTCCAGGGAGAGCTCAGAGCCCCTGGCAGGGCCTGAAGGGGCTCCAGGAGAGCTGCAGAGGGACTGGGGACAAGGGCTGCAGGGACAGGAGCCAGGGAATGGCTTCCAGTGCCAGAGGGCAGGGCTGGCTGGGAGATTGGGCAGGAATTGTTCCCTGGCAGGGTGGGCAGGGGCTGGGCTGGAATTGCCAGAGCAGCTGTGGCTGCCCCTGGATCCCTGGCAGTGCCCAAGGCCAGGCTGGACCCTGGGGCTGGAGCAGCCTGGGACAGGGGGAGGGGTCCCTGGGATGTAACAGATGAGTTTTGAGGTCCTTTCCAACCCAAACCATTGCATGGTTTGTGCTTTATGATATCACCATGCCTAAAGTGGCCTTTGCAGTGAGTTGCTTTGGCGTTTATTTGGGTTTCTGGGGAGTTAAGCCTTTTTAAAGGATTTTTCAGCCAGAATCCATTGGTGTGAGCAGCTCCTGCCAGCACTGAGCTCAGATTATGAAATGGGCCTTTTAATTGTTTTCTCGTAGCTCTTGTTTATTTTGCTTTTTCTTTAACTTTGGAACTGGCTGAAAACAAAACGTCCTCGAGTTTGATATTCTTGGCACTGCAGGCTCGTGTTTCCTCTGCTGAAGGATCATTTCAATTGTTTCAACACTTGGGTTTCCTAATCAACCCTTGCAAGTGTGGGGCTGCACTGATTGGACTCTTGGATCTTTGGAGAAAGAACCATTCCTGATTTTGATCTGTGCAGCTCCAACAGCCCGAGAGCAGCAAGAGCAGCTGGGCATGGCTCAAGCCTGGAGCCTGTGGGCAGCTCAGACAGAAAAAACAGAGATTTTTGCAGAGTTTGGTCCTGAAGGAAAAAGCCTGTAGCAATTCAAAGCAACCTGCTAAGTTTTAACTTCCAGAAGTGACCTTGGAGTAAAGGCTGAGGAACTCCTCATGACTAAAAAAAGCTGTTTTGAGGTGGTTTCTGTGCTTTATTCTGGGAGTTGTTCCTGTCGCACACCAAAAGAATCACCGTGGTTGTGAGACACCTCCCATCCATGGTTTGATGTTGTTGGGCAGCCAGAAGTGCGACGGGAATGGATTTTCCTGGTGTCTTTTCCAATCTTTTCCCATTTCTGTCCCGCAGCGGTGGCAGCGGCCGCGGCGTCAGCCAACGGAGCAGCAGGAGGGCTGGCAGGGACCACCAACGGCCCCTTCCGACCCCTGGGCACGCAGCAGCCCCAGCCCCAGCCCCAGCAGCAGCCCACCAACAACCTGGCCTCCAGCTCCTTCTACGGCAACAACTCTCTGAGCAGCAACTCGCAGAGCAGCTCGCTGTTCTCGCAGGGCTCTGCCCAGCCCGCCAACACCTCGCTGGGCTTCGGCAGCAGCAGCTCCCTGGGAGCCACGCTGGGCTCGGCGCTGGGCGGCTTCGGCACAGCAGGTGAGGGCTGAGCTCCTCCGGGGGCTCCCGGGGTTGCTGTTCCCTGAGATTCTCCTTGGGGTTGCTGTTCCCTGAGGTGTGGAGGGTTTTTTTGAGCTTTTCTTGCCTGAAAGGTCCCATGCCAGAGCCAGAGCAGACAAGCTGAGTCTGCCAGTCCATGTTTCCAGGGTTGTTCATTCTTTCATTATCTCTCAGTCCTTTCTCAGCTCTGCAGGGCGTCCCCAGCAGAGCAGGACACGCGGCAGGACTGGGCAGGTCAGAGGGTCCCGGACCCTTTGTACCATTCCCTGACCCAACCACCATCCACAATGAACTTTTTATTTACAGAATTTTACCAATACTTACTACCTATGTTAACACGTCATTTCTACTCTAACCCAATCCTTGTGATCCAACTCAGCAGAAAATGGGGAACGAGAACAAGAACAAGGAGGACAGGGGCCACTCCCCAATTCCTCCATCTTGCCTCTTCAAACCCATACACTAAAAATCCTGGATTCTACATTTACATTCTGTGATTAACTAACAACTACTTATTTTGAATTCTCTTGGCTTGTGATTCTTCATACAATGTGGGCATTCACTCCCATGGCCAGGGATCAGAGGCAGTGTCCTCCTGGGCTCTGTGTGAGGCTGGCTGACCCCTTTGTACAGACCCCAGACCCCCTGTCCAGTCTCCAAACCCTCCTGCCCAGGCCTCAGACCCTTCAGGGTGACCAGAGGGATGCCCTGGGCTCTGACAGGAAGCAGGGAGGCCACAGAGCCTCAGATGGAAGGAGTTTGTGCCCTCAGCTGAGCCCTCCTCACCCATCCCAGCTAACTGGGAATTTTCCTTTAGGGACTGCTTCAGGCTTTTAAAATCTGCAGCAGTTCTTGGCAAAAATGCTTTTAGGAGGTGATAATTAGCAATTGCAGAGTGATTAACTTGGTTTGTTACGTGCGTTATCATGGTAAGTATTTTTCCCTGCATGTAGAATCCTGGGCTGACAGGAATTGATTGCAGAGTGTATCAGCCCCTCTCACCTTGGAGTAAAGGCTGAGGAACTCCTCATGAGTTTAAAAAAAAGCTGATGTGAGGTGGTTTCTGTGCTTTATTCTGGGAGTTGTTCCTGTCACACACCAAAGGAATCACTGTGGTTGTGAGACACCTCCTGTCCATGGTTTGATGTTGTTGGGCAGTCAGAGACTAAGGTTCCTCCCAGAATCAAACCCATGCAGAGATAGCTGCGGGTTTTTAGGATTTTTTCCCTCAGGTTGAAGTGGAACAAGTGTTTTAATTACTGCTCAGTCTCAGGGCAGTAATCATGCCCTGAACTTTGCTTCTCTCATCAGTGTGAGGGGCAGGTTCCAACCTGGCTCCATCAGAACAGGCTCAGGGAGGTGCTGTCACCCTACAGAGGAATAGTTTGCAATAAAAAGTTACTCTAAACATTTCCCTTCAGCCCAGCCTGAGAATTGGAACCATCTTGGTTCCAGGTAAACACAGCATTTGCTTCTCTCACCTCAGTTTATTTAACTAATTGAATTCCAGGAGTGGTTTGCTCAGTGCCAAGATGCACAAAGTTGTTTTCCCTCAATCAATGAATAAAACTCTGACCCTGCTGCTTCTGGAGCCCGTGTGCACTCATGAAAAATGATCAGTTCATTGCAGTTAACAATTTCACTATTTATTAAACAAAATCTTAATGCAAAATTGATTTTTTCCCCTCAAGTTGACAGTGCATTTAAAGAGTTTGTATTTGCCTATTGAGACAGCTCTTAAAAACCATGGGGGTTAGGAGTGAAACTGAATTCTGATTTCCAGCTCCATAAAGCTGGAGGCAAACAGGAGCTGATTTCTGACCTGATGGGAGGTGGGCACAGGGATTTCAGGGAAATGTGCACCAGGCTGGGCACACTCCTGAGCAAACAGGGAGATCTCCCGGGGCTTTGGTTCAGCTCTGATGGCCAGGAGCAAACAGGAGGGGGAGTGCAAATCCCCATTATCCTGGGAGGCTGAGGGAAGGGGCTCTGAGGAGCTCCAGCCTTCTCTGGAAGGGCCAGATCAAAGGTCTCAGTGTGTCCCCAAGGGTCTCAGTGTGTCCTCAAGGGGCTCAGTGTGTCCCCAAAGG
This sequence comes from Prinia subflava, assembly GCF_021018805.1. Lineage (NCBI taxonomy): Eukaryota > Metazoa > Chordata > Aves > Passeriformes > Cisticolidae > Prinia > Prinia subflava. The sequence continues at coordinate 5,853,318 of NC_086270.1, forward strand.
TCTCAGTGTGTCCCCAAAGGTCTCGGTGTGTCCCCAAGGGTCTCAGTGTGTCCTCAAGGGGCTCAGTGTGTCCCCAAAGGTCTCAGCGTGTCCCCAAAGGTCTCGGTGTGTCCCCAAGGGGCTCAGTGTGTCCCCAAGGTCTCAGCGTGTCCCCCAGGTGCTCAGTGTGTCCCCAGTGGTCTCAGTGTGTCCCAAGCCAACGTGGTCCCTTCCTTTAGAGGGATTTTTATCCTTTGTCCTTTCTGCTTTGGGATTTTTGGAGCTGTTTCTCCATGTGCTCTGTCAGTAAAACCTCCAAAGCACTGAAGGCAAAGGCAGGATTCCAGATAACTTTTAAGCTGTTTGATCATTACCAAGGTGGTTTTAATGACTGTAACTGGTTTTAAAGACTGTATTTCATCACTTTATCAGCCACCAGCCCAGCGCAGTGGAGCTGTGCCTCCCCAGTGTTCGGGCTGGTTGGCATCTCTGGGTTTTCCCGTTTTTCCAGTGGCCAACTCCACCACGGGCAGCGGCTCGCGCCGGGACTCGCTGACGGGCAGCAGTGACCTGTACAAGAGGACCTCCAGCAGCCTGACCCCCATCGGGCACAGCTTCTACAACGGCCTGGGCTTCTCCTCCTCCCCCGGCCCCGTGGGCATGCCCCTGCCCAGCCAGGGGCCCGGCCACTCGCAGACTCCTCCTCCCTCCTTGTCTTCACACGGATCCTCCTCCAGCCTCAACCTGGGTAAGGGCCCTGCTCTGATCCTCCATCCCCATCCTGGGTAAGGGCCCTGCTCTGATCCTCCATCCCCATCCTGGGTAAGGGCCCTGCTCTGATCCTCTATCCCCATCCTGGGTAAGGGCCCTGCTCTGATCCTCCTCCAGCTTCAATCTGGGTAAGGGCCCTGCTCTGATCCTCCATCCCCATCCTGGGTAAGGGCCCTGCTCTGATCCTCCATCCCCATCCTGGGTAAGGGCCCTGCTCTGATCCTCTATCCCCATCCTGGGTAAGGGCCCTGCTCTGATCCTCTATCCCCATCCTGGGTAAGGGCCCTGCTCTGATCCTCCTCCAGCCTCAACCTGGGTAAGGGCCCTGCTCTGATCCTCCATCCCCAGCCTGGGTAAGGGCCCTGCTCTGATCCTCCATCCCCATCCTGGGTAAGGGCCCTGCTCTGATCCTCCTCCAGCCTCAACCTGGGTAAGGGCCCTACTCTGATCCTCCTCCATCCCCAGCCTGGGCCCTGGGGGTTCTGGTCGACAGCAGCTGGACACGAGCCAGCCGTGTGCCCAGGTAGCCAACAAGGCCAATGGCTCCTGGCCTGGATCAGGAATGGTGTGGCCAGCAGGAGAGGGAGGTCATTCTTCCCCTGTGCTCAGCACTGGTGAGGCCACACCTCCGAGTGCTGTGTCCAGCTGTGTCCCCTCAGTTCAGGAAGGACTCTCAGACCCTTGAGTGCATCCAGAGGAGGCAGCGAGGCTGGAGAGGGGCTGGAACACAAACCCTGTGAGGAAGGGCTGAGGGAGCTGGGGGTGTTCAGCCTGGAGAAAAGGAGACTCAGGGGTGACCTCATCACTCTCACAGCTCCCTGAGAGGTGCCTGTGTCAGGTGGGGTTGGGCTCTTTCTCCAGGCAGCACTGACAGAAGGAGAGGACACAGCCTCAAACTGCACCAGGGGAAGTTTAGGCTGGATATTAGGAAAAAGTTTTTCACAGAAAAAGTGATAAAGCACTGGAATGTCTGCCCAGGGAGGTGGTGGAGTCACCATCCCTGGATGTGTTTAAACAAAGACTGGATGTGGCACTGGTGCCATGGTTTAGTTGAGGTGTTAGGGCTGGGTTGGACTCGATGATCTTGGAGGTCTCTTCCAACCTGGTGATTCTGAATTCTGTGAATTCAGCTTGGGTAGGACCCCTGGAGCTTCCCCTGGGGCAGGAGCTCTGTGGGGTCACACAGTCCTTTAGGTGGAAAACAATCTTGAATTCCACTCCAGCCCTCCTGTGTGTGTGTGTCCTGCGATGGGCACAGGTTTCCATCTTTGCTCCTCATTTCCTCAGCTCAAAATTAGGGATAATATTCTCAAGTGTTCAAAAACCAGGATTTTCTTGCACAGGTCTTGGTAACCGCAGCAGTGGTTTGTGGAATAAAATAGATAAGGAGGGTTGATCTTCAATTTAAATGGTTTTAAACGGGATGTTATAAAATACCCGTTAAATTTGGAATAATGAGCTTGGAATACAATTGCTCCTTTTAACCAAGATTCCCTGGAGCGATGCTCAGCTTTGAGCTGGGGATTTGGTGAGTTTACCTTGGAAGATTTCCCATCAGTGTGGCCTTATCAAAAGCACAGGAGGAATAATTTTGGGAAGATCCATGACTTTCTGCAGCTGAATCTTCTCAAAGAGCTTCTGCCTGGCCCTCAATAAAGTAAATCTTAAAACTAAATAAAGCAAATATTAAATAATAAAGCAATGCTCATCTGAACCTCCTGAAGTGTTCATTCCCTCATAAACAAACCAAAGAGATTATTTGTTGCACCTGCAGCAGGTAATTTAATATTTCCTCCAAAAATTCACTTGGTTTTGGTTGTGTCATGAATCTGCTGAGTTTAACAAAACAACTGCTTCTCAGGGCACTTTTCCCCCCTCAGCAGACACTGTATTTATCATGTTTATTCCATGCATGTGTGATAAATCCAGTGCTGGCTCTAGGTTAGCTGGAATAGTCATAAATATGATTTTTTGGAGATCAGGTTTAGATTTACCATCGTGCCTTGTTCAGAACTTTAATAGAACAGGAAGGATTTTAACTTTATTTATGCAGCTGTGGAGGCCTTGGCTGACAGTTAAATGGCCACAATAAATTAGACCTGAGGAGGAAGCAGATGCCAAAGCTGGCAGTAGGAAAAAATTGGTTGCCCCTGCAGCAAAAAAAAGAAAAGCAAACAAAAGAAAAACCCTTAAAAATTCTTTGGAATCAAAGAATCTTAAGAACTCCTCTGGATCAGAGGAAGGTGGATCTGTTTGGAAACAAACTCTGCAAAGAAAATGCAATTAGCAAACCCAGAAATGGACTGTGTTCCAGAGGATCAGTTTGGGGTTTCCAATCTTCCCAAAATATTCCTGTCCTTGTAGCATTGTCCCCTCAGTGGCTGAGTCCATGCTGGGTGATGATTTAGGTCAGATCTGAGTAGCTACCAGAGTAGCTCTGGTTTTGGGGGATTTGACCTTGAAATCCATGAGAAATCATTTGATTTTTTAAAGTTTCACCAGTAGTGGGAGGCAGTGGGAAGGGGAGATGAGGTTTCCTTTGCTTATAAAATCATTTCTAATGGAGAGGAGAAGGCTCCAGGGAGAGCTCAGAGCCCCTGGCAGGGCCTGAAGGGGCTCCAGGAGAGCTGCAGAGGGACTGGGGACAAGGGCTGCAGGGACAGGAGCCAGGGAATGGCTTCCAGTGCCAGAGGGCAGGGCTGGCTGGGAGATTGGGCAGGAATTGTTCCCTGGCAGGGTGGGCAGGGGCTGGGCTGGAATTGCCAGAGCAGCTGTGGCTGCCCCTGGATCCCTGGCAGTGCCCAAGGCCAGGCTGGACCCTGGGGCTGGAGCAGCCTGGGACAGGGGGAGGGGTCCCTGCCAGGGCACTGGGGTGGGATTTAAGGTCTCCTCCCACCCAAACCATTCCCTGATTCCATGACAGCAGACATTTTTCCATGTAAGAATTCAAGGCTTTCTCCTTTCCCATTGAGGAGCAGTTTGTGATAAAGAGCACAAGGCTGTTCCTGAGCAATCCGAAGATGAGGGCCCAGGTGGGAACAGCCCTGGTGCTGTTTGCACAGAGGGAATTCCTGGGGTTTGAGGCCACGTCCTGCTCTGGGCTCCTGAGGGGGCACAGCCCGAGGGAGGCACTTCCAGCTCTGGTTCCAGGGCTCCACAGGGACATGAGCTGCCTTTAAAGCGAGTTGCAATCAGCAAATCTGAGCTTAAGGCAGGGGGAGCTGTGGGTGTGCCTTTGTCACGTCTGGCTGTGAGCAATCTCTCCTTGGCTCGCTGGGGTGTGCAGTGATCCGCCTCTGGCTCCCTGGGAGCTCAGAGTGCTGAAAAATGAGGGGGATTTGTCAGGCTGGGGTTTTGCTGGTGGTGTAAAGTGACCTTGTGAAGTGTCGAGGCAGTGCTGAGTGCCTGAAATAACCACACACAGCTCCTGTGGAAAGAGCTCCTGCAGGACAAAGGCTGAGCTAAAAATGTGCTGATGCTCCAAGGTGTAAGGGATGAGCAGCTGTGCCTGGCTGGGGTGGAGCCGGGCTGTGAGTAAATCCCACCTTTGGGTGCCAAAGGCAGCAGGGGCTCTCTGCTCCCCAGGGTTGATCAAAATTAGAGATCTGTAAATTAGTAATTTTATATTTTTTAAGGTACAGGATTTTATTTTGGATAAACACATCCAGTCCTCTGGGATCCAGTTACACCTACAAAACCTGCTTGTGGGACTACAGAGAAATCAGGGAATGGTTTGGGATGGAAAGAACCTCAAAACTCATCCTGTTCCACCCCAGGGACCCCTCCCCCTGTCCCAGGCTGCTCCAGCCCCAGGGTCCAGCCTGGCCTTGGGCACTGCCAGGGATCCAGGGGCAGCCACAGCTGCTCTGGCAATTCCAGCCAGCCCCTGCCCACCCTGCCAGGGAACAATTCCTGCCCAATCTCCCAGCCAGCCCTGCCCTCTGGCAGTGGAAGCCATTCCCTGGCTCCTGTCCCTGCAGCCCTTGTCCCCAGTCCCTCTGCAGCTCTCCTGGAGCCCCTTCAGGCCCTGCCAGGGGCTCTGAGCTCTCCCCGGAGCCTTCTCCTCTCCAGGGGAGCACCCCCAGCTCTCCCAGCCTGGCTCCACGGGAAGAAGGAGCTATTTCATTGTAGTTACTGATAAAATCCAGCTGAAGTCTGGCATGTGACCAAGTCCTGGCACAGAGGAGCTGGAGGCGCCCTAAGATTTCCGGCCTTCAGTGGGTTCAGAATTTTGATTTAGGAAATTTTTTCCCCACAGGATCTCTCTGTTCCCAGGATGATGTTGAGCATCCTGGGGAGATCTGCAGTCAGCATTCCCATCAGGAGAGAGAGACATGGGGGGAAAATTGGAGTCACTCGTGAGTCTCCAAGTGATTGAGGTTTTCTCAGAAAACCTCTGACAGATTTTCTGTACTGATTGTGCTCTTAACTAAGAGATAACAGTCTGACTGCCAGACCCTTCCCTTCCCATCAGGAACTGTCCTCCACTTCACTCTGGACTCTTAATTTTGCTTCAGGCATTGAAACAAAAAGTGGGAATTCTGAGAATTTCAGATGTGTGGGAAGCATCAGTGCCCCATTGCTCAGCTTGTCCCTCCTGGCTTTCCTTCCTCTGGAAAGTTCTTTACTCATCCTGTGGCAATCCTGGAGATCAGCTGGTGGCTTTTGGGAGCTGTTGCTCAGTGAGGGAGTCAGGGTGCAGGAGGTGTGGTGGACACTCCAAGGCAGCACAAGGAGCTCTCAGCTCTCCTTTTCCTTGGGAAAAAAAGGAGGGAAAAGGGTCTTCCCCTTCCTTGGGAAAGGAGAGTTTTGGCACCAGCTCCAGAGAAATTTGCCCAGCTCAGAGATGTGGAATCACAAAATATCCTGAACTGGAAGGGAGCCATGGAGGTCATAATTAATAATCAATGAGTCTGTTATCAGATCCAGAGCTCTCATCCAGTTTCCTACATGAGCTTCCTCCAGGTGTCGATGGCTGAGGAGTGCAGCTCCCTCAGCTCTGTTTTATGGAATACTTGAATTCCAGCCCAGCTCCAGGAGCTGTGCTCTGCAGCCAGCCCTGCCAAGGTTTCCTTGGAGCTCTCCCCTTCATGGCACAGATTCCTGCAGCTTCCTTTCCCTGGGATTCCCCCTGCCTCACCCTGGCCCTGCAGGTCCCTGTGTGATCAGGATGTGTTCCCTGGGAGGACTTGGTTCCACCTGGGAGAATCCATGCAGGCTCCTCCTGCACCAGCAGAGGGATCCCGAACCCTGCAGGAAAGGCAGAAATCAAATCCTCTGCCACGGTGCTGAGCCATGTCCTGAAAAATTGCAGGCAGGGAAACGGCATTGGAAGGTTTGGGTGTGTTCCTGTCAGAGCTTCTCTGTGTGGGATGAAGCATCAGCTGTCCCCATATTCCTGTTTTTGGGTAACACAGCACCTCTGTTAATGTGGGTGCAGCTATTTCAGCCATTAGTGAAAGCACAGGGGTTTCAAATCTTTATTGTTTTCATGTGTTGCTAATTACCTGTGTTCAATAGTGATTTGTGTTTTTATAGCCACATTTTGTATACTTTTACATCTATCCCCCACCCCCAGCACATTTCTTTTTAACTCAGTCCTTGCCAGGGCATCAGGAGAGGTGGGAAAAACCCGAGGTTGGAGGCAAAGGCAGTGGAAACAGCAGAAAAGCGAAAATTTGGGAGTGTTGGGATTGCCACTGGTCTGGTTTAGACAGCTTGAACACAGAAGGAGGAACAGAAGTTGTTTCACTGTCAGAAAGCCACAGTCACAGGTTTGATGTCATTGAACAGAGTCAGAGTCACAGACTATCCTGATTTAAAAGGAATCACCAGAGTCCTTTGCTGGAGTCTGTAGCTGTTCCCACCTAATCCAGCAGTGCCACACATGCTTGGGCACATCCCCATCTAAATTCCTTGGAGGGCAGCTCTCTCAGCTTAGTCAGGAATCACAAAATGGAATCACTTTGGGGTCAGTGAGTCCCACGTGTGACTGATCAACCAGCCCAGAGTGCTGAGTGCCGTGTCCAGGAATTCCTTGGACACCTCCAGGGATGTGGATTCCAAACTTCCCTGGGCAGTTTCAAGTCCTGAACATGATAAAACAGGATCATCAAGGTTGGAGCAGCCCTCCAAGGCCTTCAAGTCCAACCTGTGACCAGTCTCTCCCAGAGCACTGAGTGCCACATGTTCATTCCTTGAACATCTCCAGGGATGGGGACTCTAAACCTCCCTGGTTCCAATGTCTGAACACCCAGTGAGGAAATCCTGCCTAGAAATTCTTAGAAATCTCACCTCAAGATCCTGCTTAGCTGAATGTCAGACCTCCCTCGTGATGGAACAGAACTCAGGGATCCAGTGTCACATCCCTGTGTCCCCATGAGGCCCTGTTCCCATATCCCATCCATTCCTGTTCCCTCATCCCCATCCATGCCCTGTTCCCTCATCCCATCCATTCCTGTTCCCTTATCCCTGCCCTGTTCCCTCATCCCATCCATTCCTGTTCCCTCATCCCATCCATTCCCATTCTCTCATCCCATCCATTCCCATTCCCTCATCCCATCCATTCCTGTTCCCTCATCCCATCCATTCCCATTCCCTCATCCCATCCATTCCTGTTCCCTCATCCCATCCATTCCCATTCCCTCATCCCATCCATTCCCATTCCCTCATCCCATCCATTCCTGTTCCCTCATCTCATCCATTCCCGTTCCCTCATCCCATCCACTCCTGTTCCCTCATCCCATCCATTCCCATTCCCCATCCCATCCATTCCCATTCCCCATCCCATCCATTCCCGTTCCCTCATCCCATCCACTCCTGTTCCCTCATCCCATCCATTCCCGTTCCCTCACCCCATCCATTCCCATTCCCTCACCCCATCCATGCCCCGTTCCCTCACCCCATCCCTTCCTGTTCCCTGTTCCCAGGGGGGCTGACGAACGGCAGCGGTCGTTACATCTCGGCGGCGCCGGGCGCGGAGGCCAAGTACCGCAGCGCCAGCAGCGCCTCCAGCCTGTTCAGCCCCAGCAGCACGCTGTTCCCGTCGTCGCGCCTGCGCTACGGCATGTCCGACGTGATGCCCTCGGGCCGCAGCCGCCTGCTCGAGGACTTCCGCAACAACCGCTACCCCAACCTGCAGCTGCGCGAGATCGCCGGGCACATCATGGAGTTCTCCCAGGATCAGCACGGCTCCAGGTGGGCGGGGAGCCCGGGCATGGCTGCTCCAGAAGGGGGAGCAGCGGTTGGGTGTTGGGTTGTGTTTTGTTGGTTGTGTGTTGGGTTGTGTTCTGTTCGTTGTGTTTTGTGGTTGTGTTTTGGGTTGCGTTTTGTTGGTTGTGTTTTGGGTTGTGTTTTGTTGGTTGTGTTTTGCAGTTGTGTTTTGGGGTTGTGTTTTGGGTTGCGTTTTGGGTTGTGTTTTGCAGTTGTGTTTTGGGGTTGTGTTTTGGGTTGCGTTTTGGGTTGTGTTTTGGAGTTGTGTTTTGGGTTGTGTTTTGTTGGTTGCATTTCGTAGTTGAGTTTCACGGTTGGGTTTTGTGTCACTTCCCAAAGCTGAGGCAGACCAGGGGATAAGCGGGAAAAGCCAAGCCAGTGCCACACTCAGAATCCCCAGGGATTGTCCAGTCCAATCCCTGGCCCTGCCCAGACACAACAGTTCCACCCTGTGCATGCCCAGGAGCGTTGTCCAAGGTTGAGGACAAGTGCTGCCAGCAGGAATTCCTCGTCCAGGAGGAGCTTCCCTGCGTTGTGCTTTGCTCACTTATCCCCTGGCACAGCTCCACTCATTGTAAAAGCCAGCTGGACAGAAGATCTGCTGCGTTATTCCACTGAGCTCTGCTCTGCTTGGAATGAGGATTCCAACATGTGGCCGTGGACCTCATGGCTGTGGCCACCCTGACCTTTCAGATGGATGGATAAAACATCTGTGTTTGCAAGAGCTTTGGAGGTTGTGGCTGAAATGTCTTAAATTTGAGTATTTACCCTGTAATAGCACACTCAGGTTAATGGAAGTGCTTCATCTTCACGGCATAACAGGATTTTTCACGGTGGTTCCTGGAATACACGGGTGAGGCTTTGGGAAGGGGTTGAACGGACAGATGTGCCCGTGGCATCACTCCAAGGTCTGTGTTTCAGGTTTATTCAGCTGAAACTGGAGCGTGCCACCCCAGCAGAGCGTCAGCTGGTGTTCAACGAGATCCTGCAGGCAGCCTATCAGCTCATGGTGGATGTGTTTGGGAATTACGTCATCCAGAAGTTCTTCGAGGTGAGTCTGCCCTCCCCTGCAAGCCTTCCCGGGGTTCTGCTGGCCTGAGGAGTTGGATGAGCCTGGGAAGCCCTGCCTCGAGGCTAAAATCATGGATAACTGTCACCACTGCCACCATCCTCCCCACAGGCTGTTGGATCCTTCCTGATGGGGTGACTGGGGGGTGGGACTCAGATTCCAAAAAGTAACACTTGGAAGCAAAATGTATCAGGATAAACAGCAAGGCGTGCAGGAGATGTACATGTCCAGTGGAAAGTGGAAGGGATTGGAGTGAACTGAGCCTTAAGGTCCCTTGCAGCCCAAAGCGCTGTGGCATTCTGTGAGGTACAGATCCAGCAAAGCTTGTCCAGGATGCTGAGCTGTGCTCCTGGAGTTAGGAACAAGGGAGAAGCTTCTCCAGCTACAGCAGCTGCTGGATGAGTGTTGTGTCCCTCCACGCCTCCCTCTTGATGCTGGTCTGGTCCTTCACCAGGTGTTCTGGTGCTTCTGCCCAGTAACTGGGAATCAGAATCACAGAATCTCCTGGGCTGGAAGGGGCCCACTAGGATCAAATCCAACCCCTGGCCTGCCCAGACATCCCAAGAACCCCACCCTGTGCATGCCTGAGGTATTGTCCCAGCACTGCTGGAGCTCTGGCAGCCCTGGGGCTGTGACCTGTCCAGGGCTGGTGGCCTGGCAGGTGTCACCCTGGTGGCCCCAGCCCCTTTGGGCTGTGCCAGGCACACACAGAACACATCTGGCCGTGCCAGTTCACCCCTTTCCCTTGGGGTTGGTCTTTCATCCTTCCCAGTGGGCAGCTCCTGTCCCTGGGTGGGAGGGCAGTGCCAGTGGCAGGGCAGGGCTTTGTCCTTGCAGTGAGTGTTTCTCCTGTCGCAGTTTGGCAGCCTGGAGCAGAAGCTGGCGCTGGCAGAGCGCATCCGTGGGCACGTGCTGTCGCTGGCGCTGCAGATGTACGGCTGCAGGGTGATCCAGAAGGCCCTGGAGTTCATCCCCCCAGACCAGCAGGTAATTGTAAGTTTCAATTTTAACTTTCTTCTTGATGTTTGACGTTCCTGAGCTGTCCCCTCCTGTCCCTCTTGTGCCTGGTGTTCCCTTGGTTTGGTTCCTGGCATGTTTGTGGTGCTCCTTGTGCATGACAAATCTGTGCCACCGTCCTTGGTTGTCATTGTCACCTCCTTGTTCCCCTTCCCTGGCCATGGGGCCACTTCTCTGTTAATTCACTGGAAGCAGATCATGAGTGTAGGGAAAACTGAGAATGAGGGTGAATTAAAAGAGATTTTTAAATCCCTTGAAGGAAGAGTTTTGCCTTTAATATTCACCGAGTTATTGCTATGTGGGTCAACATCCTGCGCTCCTGCAGGGAGATGGATGAGGAGCTCCTCGTTCTGGCTTTGGAGAGATGTGGCTGATAGCCCCACTCAGAGCTCATTAATAAAGCACTTCCTCAAGGGTTTTAGGAACAATGAATTGAGAGCAAAAATACGCTGAGCAGGCTGGCTTGGGAAGGGTTGGGAATGGTTGTAACAGGAATCTCAATGTGGGTTATGAAATTAAAAATATGAAAGAGACTTTAGGAGTGGTCCTTCCCTTCAGGCTGAGCCTGAGCCAAGTGTGTCAGCAGGGCACTGCCTGGGCTCCAGCACTGCTGCTCCAAGGATTTACTGTCTTCTCCAGAGTGCCATTTTTGAGTACTCAGTGCTCCCCAAATTCCTGGGTTTGATTGAGGTATAAAACTAAGCTCACCCAGCTCTTGTCAGAGCATTAAAATGCCCCAGTGTGTCATTTCTGCTTGTCAGTGAGACTTCCACCCTGCACGTGGTGTACATCAGTCATGTCTAAACTTCATTAATTCCTTAATTATCACTAGTGTAAAATCCCAGCAGGTTCTGGGTCCAGAGCTGACCCTGTTTTAGTGACAGGTGACCCTGATACCCAAAGAATTTGTGAACTTTGTGCGTTTTAGATTTGCTTCTCTTTGAGGGGAGCAGAGAGGAAGATGGGGAATGCACGGAAAAGCTGTGACTCAGTTAGGATTCCTTTAATTTGGATTCTTGGAAGAGGATGCTCACCAAGAAGGAGAGCTTCATCTTCCTAGAATCCCAGGGTGGTTTGGGTTGGAGTGGAGCTCAGAGCTGCTGTTCCAGGGACCCTCCCACCAGGCCAGGCTGCTAACGGGATGTCAGAGCAGGATTTTCCCTGCTGGTTTCTGTCCCCAGCAAAGCCTCATCTCCTGGCCCTCGGAGCACCCCTCACTCCTGTGCCATTCCTGCCCAGGCCAGCTGTGCCAGCTGTGCCAGCTGTGAGCCAGGGATGCTGGTGGTGCTTTCTGTTTGTGCTCTGTGCTCCGTAGAACGAGATGGTTCGCGAGCTGGACGGGCACGTGCTCAAGTGCGTCAAGGACCAGAACGGGAACCACGTGGTGCAGAAGTGCATCGAGTGTGTGCAGCCTCAGTCCCTGCAGTTCATCATCGACGCCTTCAAGGGACAGGTGAGGCCCTGCCCAGCTCCTGCTCCCTGCTTGCAACAGCCTCACAGTGGCTGGGACTTCAACTCTTGGGAATTCGTGATTTTAGCAACCATCGCTTGCAAGGCTGATGCAGCCACGTGAGAGTTCAGAACTCCTTGGTCACGTCCCTGTTACAATTTCTGGGCAGATCTGTCCGAGTAAAAGCTCCTTCAACGGGTCTGTTCTCCTGGAATATTGAGTATTTTTGAGTGATGAGGGAAAACAAGGCTCTCCCTAACCCATCTTCCCAGTGAAGGTGGTGAGCAGTTTTGTGCTGCTGAGGTACCTTAGTCATGTCTAAACTTCATTCATTCCTTAATTAATCTCCTCACTTGTGTAAAATCCCTGCAAGTTCTGAGCCCAGAGCTGATCCCTTTCTAGTGACTGGTGACCCTGATAACCCAAAGAATTTTGGGTGAACTTTGTGCATTTTAGATTTGTTTCTATTTGAGGGGAGCAGAGAGGAAAATGGGGATGCGCAGGAAAGCAGAGTTTCATTATGATCCCTGTCTGTGCAGGTGCCTTAGGGGAATGCTGAATGCTGATCCCCAAGGGCCTCAGAGCAGGGAAAAAGTGGGAGTTGCATCTAGAAAAGGGCAATTGTCCTTGGCTCTCTTAGTTTTTTGCATTTTTATTGGTGTCATCTCCTGAATTGATGTCACGGGTATCAGTTGTGTCTGGCTTTACTCTGCCTGCCTCAGCCCCGCTGCTTTTTGGGTGTTCCCAACCTCAGTGTAATTGGCTTTGTGAGGGGCACTTGGAAGTCTTGAGGACTTATCCCGGGATGTGAGAACAGCCAGGGGCTCTTACAACAGGACCGAGGAGTTGGGAGTCCTGGGAAAGTGGGGATTGGGTTGGTTGAGTCAAAACAAGCAGGGTTCTGGCTGGAAATTTGCTCCTGGTTAGAGTTTAGGCTTGGATTTTCCACTGGGAGTTTGGGAGCTTAGCTGATGGCACTGACATTTCCTTGACCAGTTGTCCCAATTTTATCTAAACCTTCACATGGCAGATTAAACTCAGCACCTCCAGATGATTTTTCTGCAGTTAATTGCACTCCAAGCCATTTCCCTGAAGGGTTTACTCACCAGTTATTAAAAATGTGTGACTGTTGATTTAAACTTCAGTGCTTGCATTTGCTGCTGTTGTTAAATCAAAGCCAGCAAACATGACTTTGTGCTTCAGACAGAAAACGGAGCAGCAATAACAAAATGTGTCATGTTCTCACCCACAGATCTGCTAATCCATTAGAAATGAGAAAGATTCTTTGTTGTCACTTCTCCTAAGCACTGTTAAGGCTTTTAAACAAATCCAAACAGTTGACAAAAATCCTTTGCTAGGCATTTTTAACTTTTCTGGCTCATAGCATTTCTTAAATAGCTCAAAATCCATGCTGGAAAGCAATGTGCTGGAATTATTTGGGAAGAATAACCAAGCTTCCAGCAATGCTTGGGGATTTTTTATGAATCAAGAGGTTTTATAATTTATTTTTCATAGATGAGGAAGCTGAGGCCTCCCTCCCAGGTAGGGATGGGATCCCGGTGAGTGTTTCCAGCAGGTGCTGCCTGGAGCTGGCATTCCCTGCACGAATCCTGGCAGGTTTCTGGGATTCCCAAGGACTAATGGGAATCTGCCTGTCCTTTGTCCCCAGGTGTTTGCTCTGTCCACGCACCCGTACGGCTGCCGGGTGATCCAGAGGATCCTGGAGCACTGCCTGCCCGAGCAGACCCTGCCCATCCTGGAGGAGCTGCACCAGCACACGGAGCAGCTGGTGCAGGTCGGTGTGCACGGGGCTGGAGTGTCCCCAGGTCACTGCTGAGCCCTGTGGGAGCGTTCCCACCTGGAAAAGGGATGGGAATGGGCACAGCAGGCAGGAATTTCAGCAGCACCGCCTGCTTTGGCCATGGGTACAAGTCCAGGGGGTGCCAGGGGTGTTGTCACCTCCCTTTCTGAGGAGGCCCCATGTCTTGGTGCTTCTCCCCAGTGCAGGGAAGAGCAGGAGGGATGCCAGGAGCTGGGTACTCCAAGGAAAAGGAGGTGTCAAGTCACTGGAATTCTTAAAAAGAGTTGGTTCTATGCTCACCCCCCTCCTGGCTGCCTTCCCTCCTCCCTGCAGTCCTTGGGAGAAGCTGGTGTGCCAGGGTTCTACACAGATCCTGCTCTGGGGGCCTGTGGATAAAACAGCAAACCCACTCCTGGTCCAGTTCCCAAATTCCCACTCAGGCCCCAAGGCACAGACTGGGGTGAAATCTGATCAGGTCCAGTTCCCAAGTCCTGTGTGCTCAGCGCTGGGAGGTGGGAGGAGGTTGGGTGTGGGCATCAGGCCATGCCTCTGGTACCCTGAACTGGAACATAAATATCCTGTGGTCTGAAAATTCCCAAATTCAGAACAGTGTCCTGTAGCCAGAGCCATGGTACACCCCTCCAGGACATGGGAGTTGGTAGGTTTGAACCTGGAGAGAGGGGGGGAAAATGGGAATAAGCAGAATATTGACATTTCCTGTGCAAGGACATAATTTTGAGTTCTATAAATAATATAATTTCTACAAAAATGCATCATTTAACCACCTGCTACCACCCTAGAATGCACATTTTTGCAGAAATAGAAAGTATTGAGCTGATTTGTACAGTAAATATTAGAATTAATCTTCAGTTAAACTTTTAACTCTGAATGCACTTTGGGAATCAGTTTGCTGGGAATGCTTCTAGTCCACTTATCCACCTTTTGTGCCCCCCTGCTGCTGCCTCCCCACCAGGATCAGTATGGGAATTACGTTATCCAGCACGTCCTGGAGCACGGCCGGCCCGAGGACAAGAGCAAGATCGTGGCAGAGATCAGAGGCAACGTGCTCGTATTGAGTCAACATAAATTTGCCAGGTAGGAATTCCTTCCTTAAATTCTCCCTCTGGGAGCATGGACACATGGAAGAGCTGCAGAAGGTGTAGGGGTGGTGAAAATTACTTTTACTTCATTAAAAAATGTTATTTAGAGTAGTTATTAGCTGGGGTGTGTCAGCCAGTCTGTCATGGAGGAGGATGGAGATGTGGAAGAGCTCTGATCCAAGCTCCTGAGTTTAACCAGGAATCCTCATGTGTTTTGGTTTATCTGGTTTATTTTCCTGGGGTTTAAGTTGTCACTACCCCTTGGATAATAAGAACATTCACAGTGCTGTGTCCAGCCACGGGGGGATTTGGGAAATCAGTGCAGCAACAAATCCATCCTGCTTTTCCCAGAGGAATTTCCACTCACAGCGTCATTCCCAGCTTTTTGCTGTGTCCCTTTCGAGTCACACCTGAGGAACCCTCCAAGGGGAGCTGCAGCAGTCCCTGGTGCTGCTGAGGCACACGTGGGTGAAGCAGAATGCAGGGATTTGTGGGTGTGAGGACAGAGCAGTGCTTCCCACCTGTGTGAATCCCTGCTGGAGGCTCAAATTCCCCTTTCCTCTGATGAGAACACCCATGGACATGAGGGAAGTGGAACAGTAATGAGAACTAGGAGAGCGTGGTATTCACGTTGTTATTTCAGGTTCCTCCTCCCTGCTCTGCCTGGCTCTTTTTTTCCAACCTTCTTTCCAGCTGGAGCATTAATTAGTGGAGGGTCCCCCGAGCGGACCAAACCCACTGGGTGATGCTGTGAGTCAGGCAGGGCTGTGGGATGAGCCCAGCACAGCTCTCAGTCCCCTTTCATGTACCCTACTTCTGGCTCTCCAGAGAGCTCAGGCTGCTCATTAAGATATTCAGGAATTTTGGGAATCCTCTGCTTGGCTGAGATTTTTCATTCCTGAGTGAGCATTTCCTTGTTGTTCTAACCTTGGATGTCCATTCCCACCGTGTTCCAGAGTGGAGAAAATCAAAACAACTTCTTGTTGTGAGAGTGGACACTGACCTGAACTGTTCCAGTTCCCAAACTCCCACTGAGATCCCAAATCCTGTTTGACATTGCTGAGCTCTGCCAGCACAAATCCCCTGCCCTTGTAGCAGCACCTGAGATCTTCTTAGGGTTGGATGAAAAGCTCTGAGGAGACATTCTGTGCTCAGTTCCCTGCTCCATTCCCGGGTCCCTGCTCCATTCCTAGTTCCCATTCCCAGCTCCCTGCTCCCATTCCCAGCTCCCTGCTCCATTCCCAGTTCCCTGCTCCCGTTCCCGGTTCCCATTCCCAGCTCCCATTCCCAGCTCCCATTCCCAGTTCCCATTTCCCAGCTCCCATTTCCAAGTTCCCATTTCCAAGTTCTCATTCTCAGCTCCATTCCCAGCTCCCATTTCCCAGTTCCCATTTCCCAGCTCCCATTCCCAGTTCCCATTTCCCAGCTCCCATTCCCAGCTCCCATTCCCAGTTCCCATTTTCCAGCTCCCATTCCCAGTTCCCATTTCCCAGTTCCCATTTCCCAGCTCCCATTCCCAGCTCCCATTTCCCAGTTCCCATTTCCCAGCTCCCATTCCCAGTTCCCATTTCCCAGCTCCCATTCCCAGCTCCCATTCCCAGTTCCCATTTTCCAGCTCCCATTCCCAGTTCCCATTTCCCAGTTCCCATTTCCCAGTTCCCATTTCCCAGCTCCCATTCCCAGTTCCCATTTCCCAGCTCCCATTCCCAGTTCCCATTTCCCAGCTCCCATTCCCAGCTCGCATTCCCAGTTCCCATTTCCCAGTTCCCATTTCCCAGTTCCCATTTCCCAGCTCCCATTCCCAGTTCCCATTTCTCAGCTCCCATTCCCAGTTCCCATTTCCCAGCTCCCATTCCCAGCTCCCATTCCCAGTTCCCATTTTCCAGCTCCCATTCCCAGTTCCCATTTCCCAGTTCCCATTTCCCAGTTCCCATTTCCCAGTTCCCATTTCCCAGCTCCCATTCCCAGCTCCCATTCCCAGTTCCCATTTCCCAGCTCCCATTCCCAGCTCCCATTCCCAGTTCCCATTTCCCAGCTCCCATTCCCAGTTCCCATTTCCCAGCTCCCATTCCCAGCTCCCATTTCCCAGTTCCCATTTCCCAGCTCCCATTCCCAGTTCCCATTTCCCAGCTCCCATTCCCAGCCCCCATTCCCAGTCCCTGCTGACGGCCGCCCTGCCCTTGCAGCAACGTGGTGGAGAAGTGTGTGACGCACGCGTCGCGCACGGAGCGCGCCATGCTCATCGACGAGGTGTGCACCATGAACGACGGCCCCCACAGTGCCTTATACACCATGATGAAGGACCAGTACGCCAACTACGTGGTGCAGAAGATGATCGACGTGGCAGAGCCCGCCCAGAGGAAGATCGTCATGCACAAGGTGAGTGCTGCTGGCTGCCATGCTGGTGTGGAGGGGAATGAGGCCGAGGGGTGAGTGATGGCAGAGGGGCTGGAGCGTTTCTGTAGCTGAAAGAGGGAAATCACGGAATGGTTCGGGGTGGGAAGGACTCAAAACTCATCCTGTTCCACCCCAGAGACACCTGCCACTGTGCCAGGGTCCCCCAAGCCCCATCCAGCCTGGCCTTGGGCACTGCCAGGGATCCAGGGGCAGCCACAGCTGCTCTGGCAATTCCAGCCCAGCCCCTGCCCACCCTGCCAGGGAACAATTCCTGCCCAATCTCCCAGCCAGCCCTGCCCTCTGGCACTGGAAGCCATTCCCTGGCTCCTGTCCCTCCAGCCCTTGTCCCCAGTCCCTCTGCAGCTCTCCTGGAGCCCCTTCAGGCCCTGCCAGGGGCTCTGAGCTCTCCCTGGAGCCTTCTCCTCTCCAGGGGAGCACCCCCAGCTCTCCCAGCCTGGCTCCAGAGGGGCTCCAGCCCTGCAGCAGCTCCGTGGATTCCTCTGGACTCTCTCCAGCAGCTCCAGGTCCTGCTGGTGTTGGGGGCCCAGGGAACAGTTCCTTCCCAATCTCCCATCTGCTCTGTCCGAGTGAAGCCATTTCCCCTTTCCTGTCACTCCATTCCCTTGTCACAAATCCCTCTCCAGCTTTCTGGAGAGCTGCGGAGCTGCTGCTGGGGCTGAGCTGCAGCTGCCTGCTGGCAGCAGTGCCCGTGTCCCAGTGACCCAGATATGCACGGAGCAGGCGCCACTCTCCTGCCAGCGCTGCGCCGGGGACACGGCAGGAGCCACCCAGGCCTCGGCTGTGTCCCCTAGCTGTGTCCCCCATCTCTGTCCCTCTGTGTCCCTCTGGCTCTGTGGGCAGTGTTCCTGCTGGTTGTGTCCCTGTGGGCTGTGCCCCCTCTGCCTGTGTGCCTCTGTGTCCCCCTGTCCATGTGCTGCCTGTGTCCCCCTGGCTGTGTCCCTGCAAACCATCCCTGTGTCCCTGCAGGCTGTGTCCCTGTGGCAGTGTCCCTTTGGCCATGCCCCTCTCTGTCCCTGTGGGCTCTGTCCCCCTGCCTGTGGCCCTCTCAGTCCCTGTGACTGTCCCTGTGTCCCTCTCCCTGTAGCTGTGTCCCTCAGGCTGTGTCCCACCATGTCCCTGTGGCCCTGTCTCTCTGCCTGTGTCCCTGCTGGCTGTGTCCCCCTGCCTGTGTCTGCTGGATCTGTCCTTGTGGCTGTCCCCCTCTGCCTGTGTCCCTCTGCTTGTGTCCTGTGTCCCTCTGCCCATGTCCCTGTGTCCTGTGTCCCGCTGCCTGTGGCTGCCAGCCCCTCCTGTCCCTCCATGTCCCTCCCAAGGCCACTGGCCCCCTCTGAGCCCACGGCCATTAATCAAATCCTGTTTCTCACTTTTAAATGAGTTTGATGTGACACTTCCCAGAATCCAGGGATCACGAGGCTGGAAAATCCCTCCAGTGCCACCAAGTCCAGCCTGTGCCCAGTCCCTCCCTCACCCTGAGTGCCACCTCCAGGGATGGGCACTCCAAACCTCCCTGGGCAGTTCCAAGGCCTGAGCACCCTTTCCATGAAAAAAACCCTCCTGATACCCTAAACTTCCATGGTTTAGCATTACCCTGCAGTGTCTGAATGCACAACCATCCCAGGAGTTTGTATTATCCAAAATTAAGACATTTGGAATGAAATCTGCCTTGCTGCCATCCCCAGGGCCCTGTGCCTGCTGCTCCAAGGACAGGGAGCTCTGGAAACAGGGAATATCTTCATTTTCCTGCTTTTGAAGGTCATATTTGCAGGGCTTTAGAATGGCAGTGGATGGAGAATAACAGGCTTTAAATGGGAGCTGGGACTGTGAGGGGATTTTAATTTTCCTCAGTGACGTTTTTTGGGGTTACTTGATGAAAAATCCCAGATACAGCCAGAGAAACAAAATCCTGACTAACCCAGGCATGGAAAAGCTGAGATTTATTTATTTTGAATACTATCAGGTATTCAAATGCTAATAAAGCATTTTTATTATTATATTTAAGCATCTTTGACTAAACCTGACTGATTTTCTGTAAGAAATGGGAATTTGTGTGAGGGAGCTGCTTTGACCTCCACATGCATGGAATCAACACAAGCAGCTGGAATAATCCTCAGGGATGTTAATTTTTAGGTTTAGGAGCCACTCAGAGTCATTCTTTTAACCCCAAATCTGTTTTAATCCACAAGAAATGCTAAAGATAATTAAATAAAGATACCTGACAAGGGATACACCAAATTTATCTGTGGCAGAAGGGCCCTGGATTTGTTAATCCATAACAGAGAGTTGTGTATTGAAAAAAAAAATTCCACCAAATTATTGTTTCTGACATTCCTTACTTTTTTTTTCCCCGTGGAGCAAAGCCTTTGGAATAAAATGCAAATTAGATTATCAGTGGGGCTGTCAAAAATAGCTCAGGGTTGACAGCTAAATGGGCCTGAGTGAATGTGATTTCAGCTGTGATCCCAGGCTGCAGGAAAGCCTGGAAAAATGGAGCCAGGGGCTGTGGGAATGGCTGGGGATTGTGGAAAACAGCAGGTTGGGATGGGGTTAAAATGGGATTTATTTAGTTTTTATTTTAAAATATGAAACTGAAAAATGATTTTAACAGTTTTGTCAGTAAAGGGGAGAAAGGAAAGAGATGAGGCTGGACAGAGAAGGAATGGTTGGAATTGGGAGTTTCACTGCTCCTTTTGCTGGGCACAGGGATCATTCCTGCTGGGAATGGGGAGCCAGGCCTGGGTTTGTGCTTTTGGAATGTGAGGGGCTGTGGGCTGAGCCAGGAGCACTTTGGGATGGGTTCCCTGGCTATGGTCAGTGAGGGGGTGCTGGACATCCACAGGCTGCTCCCTCTTGGAGAGGAGAAAATGGTAAAATCATGGCAAAATCATGGAATCCTGGAATGGTTTGGGTTGGAGAACCCTTAAATCCCACCCAGAATCACCCGTGCCATGGCAGGGCCCCCTCCCCCTGTCCCAGGCTGCTCCAGCCCCAGTGTCCAGCCTGGCCTTGGCCACTGCCAGGGATCCAGGGGCAGCCACAGCTGCTCTGGCAATTCCAGCCCAGCCCCTGCCCACCCTCACAGCCAGGAATTCCTGCCCAGTATCCCATCTAACCCATCCCAGGGAGTGTGAATCCATTTGATTCAAAGCCCCAGTGCTTGCCTTGTGCAAAATCCCGCTGGGAATTGGGGAACACCGCCTCAAATCCCAGGAATTGTGCAGTGCCAGCAAGGAGCATCGGCTCTGCGGGTGTGTGACCCCGAGCTCAGGGGGGATGGGTGTAACCACAGCCACGTTCCTAAATCCACACTTTTCCTGATTTTTCCTGACTTTTCCCGTGTACTGGTTTTAATGCAAAACCAGTGAGACTGTCAGAAATACAGTCTAATAGGAGAGAAAGTAGAATAGAATAAAATGAAGGGGAAGGGGAAGGAGAGGCAGAGGAATAGTACAGAATAGCACTGACAGAGTCAGAACACAGCCTGACACCCTGTTAGTTAGGGTGGTGGCAGCAGTCCAGAGGAAGCGATTCTTGTTGAAGCAGTGATCCTGTAGAAAGCTCTGGCAGCTCTTGTCCTCTGGGAATCCAGTGGGTCAGGCCCCTGTGCTGTCCCAAATCCCGGATTATATCCAGGTGGGAATGCCTGGCTCCTCCCCCTGGGCAGAGCATCTCCCAACGGGCTGAAATCATTCCATGAGTGCTGCAGGGGTTCCTTGATTGCCCATTGAACAGAGAGAGCTCCAGAGGAGTTACCTGTGAGCCAGGGCAAGGCCTTGGTGGCCCATGAACAGGAGATATCCGGAGGGAGGGCAAGGGAAACACTGCCCCAGCTGGTTCCAGCAGCTCCTGAGGGTGGTGACAGGACACACACTGTGGGCACATCTCACACTGTAACCCAGGACACCCTGCTCTTTGTGGGGACGGGGACAGGACACACACTGTGGGCACATCTCACACTGTAACCCAGGACACCCTGCTCTTTGTGGGGACGGGGACAGGACACACTCTGGGCACACCTTCCACTGTAACCCAGGACACTCTGCACTTTGTGGGGACGGTGACAGGACACACACTGTGGGCACATCTCACACTGTAACCTGGGACACCCTGCTCTTTGTGGGGACGGTGACAGGACACACACTCTGGGCACACCTTCCACTGTAACCCTGCCTTGCTGCCTCCCTGCAGATCCGGCCGCACATCGCCACGCTGCGCAAGTACACCTACGGCAAGCACATCCTGGCCAAGCTGGAGAAGTACTACATGAAAAATGGGGTGGATTTGGGGCCCATCTGCGGCCCCCCCAACGGCATCATCTGAGCAGGGCCCGGCCCCGGAGCCGCTCCAGGATCCCAGGAACCCATCCCAGGAATCCACCCCAGGAATCCACCCCAGGAATCCACCCCACGATCCACCCACACCACCCGCCACGGTTGCTAAAAAAAACCACACAAACAAGCAAAACCCACAAAAAACAAACAAAGAAAAGCAGAAAAAAAAAATCCAACAAAAAAAAAGATAAGCCTTTGTAAATTTCTTTAATTTTATTATGCATAACATGTACTAATTATTTTTTTTAATTAACTAATTGCCCTGCTGTTTTACTGGTGTATAGAATTCTTGTACATAGGTCTCAGATGTACATGGAAGGCCACATTTTTGTTCACTGTTGTATCTATATTCCGAATGTGGAGACTTTCAGGGTGGTTGGTTTGAAGACAACAAACAAACAAAACAGGGAAAAAAAACCCCATTTTTAATTCATCATTTTTTGCAAATACCTTTTTTTGGGTTTTTTTTAACCTCCTTTTAGCCCAGAAATCAGCGAGAAGTTGGGATTTTAGTTCAGTGGCACCACTGGTAAAAACACTGAAAAGAGAAAAATTCAGCTTGCTAAAGTTTGGTTTTAAACAAAGACACCAAAACTCTGGTTTTGGGACTTTTTAACGGCTTTATTTCTATTTTATTTGTGACTCTGACGTGCTGAAGGAGGGAGCTTAGCTGGCGTTTTGAGCAAACACCCAGAGATGATTTTAAAGCAGAGATTTTTGGGATTTTTTATGCCCACTCCTCTGTTCACCTGGAGAGACACAATTTGATTATTTAGCATGAGGAAAAACAAAAAAAAAATCCAACTCGGCTTTGGTCTTGCTTCTATAAATATATAGTGTATACTTGGTGTAGACTTTACATATATAAAAATTTGTAGTATTTTCTTGTTTTGATGTCTGATCTGTATCTATAATGTACCCTAGTAGTGGAACATACTTCTGACTGTACAATTGTACATTTGTAAACCTCTGTAATGTAAATGTGGAGAAGTTTGAATCGACATAAAACCCGTTTTTTGGTAAGAAAACAGGAAAAAAAAAAGAATTTAGCAAAACCTGTGCATTTCAGTGTATATTCACACCTTTTATGGTCGTAGCATATAGTGTTGTATATTGTAAATTGTAATTTCAACCAGAAGTAAATTTTTTCTTTTGAAGGAAATGTTCTCTTTATACAGCCTAGTTAATGTTTAAAAACAAAAAAGGAAGAAAAATAAACTGCTTGGTTTTATTTGTCACCTAGTTGGACGGTAGAGATCCTTTCTAAATGTTCTACAGACCTGATTCAGTTCCAAATAGTGTTTTTTTGAATCTTACAAAGTAATGTTTTGCTTCTTTTGTGACAGTAAGAAACAAAAAGTGCAAAAGTACAGCCCCCCCCTAGTTTTCCTTACAATCAGAGCCCCTTTTCACCTTGTAAAGTGTGAATCACCTCCCCCTTTTTTGTACAGAAGATGAACTGTATTTTGCATTTTGTCTACTTGTAAGTGAATGTAACATACTGTCAATTTTCCTCGTTTGAATATAGAATTGTAACACTACACGGTGTACATTTACAGAGCCTTGTGTATATTTCCAATGAACTTTTTTGCAAGCACACTTGTAACCATATGTGTATAATTAACAAACCTGTGTATGCTTCTGCCTGGGCGACTATTTTTTGTAACTCTTGTGTAGATTGTCTCTAAACAACGTGTGATCTTTATTTTGAAAAATACAGAACTTTGGAATCTGGCTCCGGGTTTCATGGAATCATTGGTTGGAGTTTGGAGCTTCAGTCCGTGGGCAGGACACAGGGAAGGGCTGGAGCTGAGCTGTTCATGGAATAATTGGAGTTTGGAGCTGCACTGGGACCAGGACACAGAAGGATTTGAAGCTGTGCTTTTCATGGAGTAATTTGGAGTTTGGAGCTTCAGTCCAGGACCAGGACACGGGAATGGGCTGAAGCTCTGTTTTTCATAGAATTGGAGTTTGGAGCTGCAGTGTGGGACCAGGACACAGGGAAAGGTTGGAGCTGAGCTGTTCATGGAATAATTGGAGTTGAGAGTTTTTGCTGTGGGACCAGGACACGGGGAAGGATTTGAAGCTGTGCTTTTCAAGGAATTAGTTGGAGTTTGGAGCTTCGGTCCAGGGACAGGACACAGGGAAAGGTTGGAGCTGTGCTGTTCATGGAATTCTAGTTGGAGTTTGGAGCCCGAGTCCAGTGGCGGGACACAGGGAAGGATTTGAAGCTGTGCTGTTCATGGAATTATTTGGAGTTTGGGGCTTCAGTCCAGGGGCAGGACACAGGAGGGGTTGGAGCTGTGTTTTTCATGGGATAGTTGGAGTTTGGAGCTTCACTGTGGGACCAGGACAGGAAGGGCTGGAGCTCTGCTTTTCATGGAATAATTGGAGCTTCAGTCCGGAGGCAGGAGCAGGGCAGGGGGAAGGGCTGGAGCTGTGCTGGAGGGTTGGGATGGGGATCAGGGAAAGGAGTGTTTAATGGCTTTATTTCTGTTCTCTTTGTGAGTTTGACCTGCTGAAGAAGGGAGCCGAGCTGGCGTTTTTTGGCGGGGAGAAAACACCCGGAGATGATTTTAATGTGAGGGATTGGGGGCCCATCCTGAGCAGGCTCCCCAGGGCGCAGGGATGGGGGGTTCTCCTGAGACCCCCCTGCAGTTGCCCCGGCTCTAGAGCCCCCAAAATCAAGGATTTGGAGCTGCTGGAGAGCCCAGAGGAGGCCCTGAAGCTGCTGCAGGGCTGCAGCCCCTCTGGAGCCAGGCTGGGAGAGCAGGGGGTGCTCCCCTGGAGAGGAGAAGGCTCCAGGGAGAGCTCAGAGCCCCTGGCAGGGCCTGAAGGGGCTCCAGGAGAGCTGCAGAGGGACTGGGGACAAGGGCTGCAGGGACAGGAGCCAGGGAATGGCTTCCAGTGCCAGAGGGCAGGGCTGGCTGGGAGATTGGGCAGGAATTGTTCCCTGGCTCTTCTCCCCCTCGTTTCTTTTTGTCCTCCCACCTCTCCAGGCTGCTCCATGGATCTGCTGGTTCTACCCCCACTCATCCCCTGCTCCCCCACGATGTCCTGGTCTCCCTTACTCCCCCAATTCCCTAGTTAGGGAAGTTCCAGGTCCCCAGTTTTTCCCCTCTGTGAACAGAACCCCTAAATCAGCCTCTCCTTCCCACCAGTTTCCCCCATTTGCAGCATCCAGGACCTTCCCTGTCCCTTTGCTGCATTTAAAACCCTTTTCCAGAGGGACATTTGGGGAATGCTGATGAATCTGGGAACTTGTGGTGACAGGGTCACGTGTGGCCAAGAGATGGAGGGGAGGAAAATGCCCATTTTACAGGAAATTACTTACTTTGGCTTAGCACGTGGAGAGGGTGGGTTTGGAAGCCCGGGCTCTTCCCATGCCCCATTTCCACCCCTCAGCAGGGCCAGCACCCCTGGGACCCACCCTGGGACTGATGTGGGACCCACACTGGGACTGATGTGGGACCCTGTACTGGGAGTGACCTTTTCCCACCCTGTTGGTATTGAATTCAGCAGGAGATTTGGGGTTTGACACCATTTCTGCCTGGCTTTGAAGTCACTCTGTGCCCAGCATCGCCCCAGGGGCACGGGTGCTCCTCCTTCGGGGTTTTAGAGCTCTTTGGGTGTCTCTGAGCTCTTCACCGCCTCATTTATCTGGTGGTGCCTGTGGAGCTCAGCCAGCTGCAGGTTTGGGGACAAACATGGGGAAAACAATGGATATAAATCTATTTTTTAACGTTTAATTCAGCACTGAGCATTCAGTTCAGGCTGGAGAGGAAGGGGAGCGTGCCCAGGCTCTGTTTGTTCCCTCAGACTCCTGCGGGTCCGGGCTCATCCCTGGGCACCCTTCGCACGCCGGGTGCTCGGAAATGGGATGGGATGGGATGGGATGGGATGGGATGGGATGGGATGGGATGGGATGGGATGGGATGGGATGGGATGGGATGGGATGGGATGGGATGGGATGGGATGGGATGGGATGGGATGGGATGGGATGGGATGGGATGGGTTCCCCCCAGAGCCCTGCCGGGTGACAGAGGGGACACGGCCCGGGAAGGACAGAGGGGCTCCGTGCTGGCCCTGCTGCGGTCCCTGCTGAGCTGGAGGGATGTGACGGGCTCTGTCACCTCAGCCGGGACCCTCCGTGACAGCCCCTGTCCCGCGGCACCGCGCAGGGCCCCAGGGGACACGGGGCCGCAGCCAGGACACGGACCCGGTGGCAGCGCCCTCCGCCCCCCCGTGGGCTCCGGCAAAGCCCCGCCACCCTCCGGAGGCCACCCTGGGGTGCCGCCCCTCGGTCCCTGCAGGGGCGGCGGCGGCCACGGCGGGGCGGTGCAGGCCCAGCAACGCGCCCGGGCCGGGCTGCGACCGGGACCTTGTGGGAGAACACCCCTGTGGGGACACAACACCCCTGCCTGGGGACAGCCCCTGCACTGGGACCGCCTGCCTGTGTGGGGACAGTACCCCTGCTTGGGGACACCCCTGGCACCCGGACCCCTGCCTGGGGCAACACCCCCAGGCCGGGAACACCCCGCCCTGGGGATCCCCCTCTGTCCCCGGGACACCCCTGCCTTGTGACACCTCCCAGCCCGGATGTCCCCAGTGTCCCTGAGACCCCCCGGTGTCCCGGGGACTCCCCCACCCCAGCCCAGGTACCGCCCCTGCCCCAAAGCCACCTCCTGTTCCCGGCCCCCCCCAGACCTCAGGGATGCCCCGGACCCCCCTCCATGGGACCCCCGGGGATCCCCCATCTCTGCTGCCCCCGCCCCTCCAGTGTCCCTGGGATGTCCCCGGGACCCTCTGTTCACCCCCAGCCCCAGGGACCCCTCCCCACTTCTCACTCCTATAAATGCACTTTAAAAAATTAATTTGGATTCTGCTAATTACAGGACAATTAGAACCCAACCGAGCCACTCAGGTGGGGTCCCCCAGAGCCCCCCGCGATATTTCCCACTCCTCCTCGGGTGTTCCCTGGGTTTCCAGTCCCAGGGGCAGTTTGGGGATGCTCAGTGGGGAATTTGGGGGGGCCGTGTCCCTGCTCCCTCCTAGGTTCAGCCCCGTTTTGGGCTGAATTTGGCTGATTTCCCCTCCTTTGTCCCGGTGACCTCCCCTAACTCCCCGAGCCCTCCCCGGGGTGGATTTTGAAGGTAAATGAGGTTTATGACAATCCTGATCTGTTTTTAGGCCCCTCACAGGAAAGGCGGAATTCCACGTGTGTGGAAATGGCTCCTTCCCATCCCACCCATCCTCCCCCAGCTCACCCACAGCCACGGCACCCCCAGGGCCCCTCGGGGTGACCAAACCCCCAAATTCAGGGCAGAGCCACCCGGGGACACCTGGCAGGTGTGGGGCAGTCACGGTCCTGGCCCTGCGCTCTGACCCCACTCTTATCGCGCGTTTTCGAACGGGGAAACTGAGGCAGGTTCAGCTGTCGGCCCGGGAGTGATTCCCGGAATGCCCGAAGGTATTTCCCTCCTATCAGTCCCTGGGTACCCCCAGGTGTCCCAAATACCACCTGGGGCTCCCCACCTAATCCTGGGTGCCCCCAGACCCTTCGATCTCCTCCTGGATCTCCCTGGTCAGCCCCAGTTCCCCCCAGAGATACCCCAGGCTGCCCCCAGTTTGCACCAGTGCCCTTCTTTATCTGCCCCAGTGCATCTCATCCACCCCAGCCCCTTCCATCTGCCCCAGATCCCTCCCTGATCCCCCCCAGGCTGCCCCAGGTCCCCCTTATACGTCCCCCATGCACCCTCCCATCTGTCCCAGGCTCCCCCCATTTAATCCCCGGTCCCCCTAATCTACCCCAGACCCCCCCGAATGTCCCCACGGTCCCCCTCATCTATCCCCGGGTCCTGCCACCTGCGCTGGACGCCCCCCACATGTCCCCTATGCTCCTCGCCATCTGCCCCAGGGTGCTCCCAATTTTCCCAGACCCCCCTTCCTGTCCCCCAAGGTGCCCCCAGTTGTCCCAGGTCCCCCCCAGCTGTCCCCCAAGTTCCCCCCAGGATCCCCCAATCTACCCCAGCCCCCTTTGGTCCCCCCCAGGCTCCTCCCCCGGTCCCCCCGTCTCCTCCTCGCCCCCTCCCGCTGTCCCGGGGCCGGGGCGGGGCGGCGGCGGCGCGGGGGGGGCGCGGCGGGGCCGGAGGGCGGCGCGGCGGCGGCGGCCCCGCACCCAGCGCCCGCACCCACCGCCCGCCTCCCGCGGGCGGCGGCAACAAAGGCCCTTCCCCGCCCCCGCCGCCGCCTCCCGCCGCCTCCCGCCGCCGCCGGCAGCGTCCTTGCGGCAGGAAGATGCCCGGGGAGGTGCCGCCGCCGGCGCCCCGGGGGCTGCGGAGCCTCCCGCTGCTGCTGCTGCTGCTGCTCAGCGCCCGCGCCGCGCTGGTGAGTGCGGGGGCACCGGCGGGGGCACGGCCCGGGCACCGGGGGGGACCGGGGACATCGGCACCGCGGGGAGGGCGGCGGGGACCGGCACCGAACGGGGGCTGAGGGAAGCGATCGGCACCGGGAGGGAGCAGCGGGGACCGGCAGCGGGCGGCACCGGCCCCGCGGAGGGGCTGCCGCGGGCAGGGGGGTGGGACCGGCCCCGGCATCGCTCGTGGATCGGTACCGGGGGAACGGGGATGTGTGGGGTGGCACCGGCATCGTGCTCGGGCCGGCTGCGGCAGCGGCACCGGTCCGGAACCGGCCTCGGTACCGTGCGTGGATGGGCAGCGGGCGGGGGCACCCGCAGCGGGCGGGGGGCGTGGGGCCGGCAGCGGTACCGGGCGGGGACCGGCACCGAGCGGGGCCTGGCAGCGGCAGCCGGCGGGGGGGCGGCACCCCCGGGACCGGGACCCGGACTCGGCTTCGGCGGCTCCGGCACCCGCCCCCCGCTCTGGGTTCCCCCAGCTCCCGAGGGCTCCGCTCCCCTGCCCCTGCCCCGCGCCAGCCCCGCCGTGCCCGCAGAGCTCCCCGAGCCCAGCAGGCGCTGCCCCCGGGGCTGTCCCCTCCCCTGCGACCCCCCGGGCGGTGCCGGGCAGGGTGGCGGCCGTGGGGAGGGGGCTGCGGGCAGCTGCCGTTTGAAGGTCGTAGGGAAACACGCCTTGAAAAATCGCCTTGAGGGGCGGAGAGGGAGGAACCCCCCTGCTGCTGCTCGGGGGCGGCAGAAACTTGGCCCCCCCATCCTTCCCCTCTGCCTCCCCTCCCCTCCTGCATCCCCAGCCCCTGGTGGGGCGGGGGGCGGCAGATGCAGCCCGGGCTGCGCGGGCAGCGCCCGCTTTTCCCCTTCCATGAGGAGAAGGGGCTGGGGGTCCTCGTGACACTTCCAAAACCGCTGCTCCCACCGCCAGCTCCGCAGGGGAGGATGTGCGTGCGATCCCCTGAGGTCCGTGCGATCCCGGGGTCCGGGGGAGCCCCCCTGCCCCGCCTGCTCCCTGCCCCGAGCCAGGCCTTGGAGTTTGGGGGGTTTGGGGCGCTGCTTTTTGGGGGCTGCTCTCCGGGAAGCAGTCGGAGGATGCTTTTCCCTCCCAGCCGGGAGCAACGGGAGAGGGTGGTGGGGAGGAAGGCTGCTCCTCCTTCTCCTCTCTTTAAGAGGGGAAGAACCCCCAGGGCCTGGCTGCTGCATTGAACCACGCAGAGCTCACCCCCTCCTCCCGGGGCTCTGGTTTGGGGTGCCCCAGGCTGGCTCCCCATTTCTGCACGAGGGGCTCTCCCAGGGGCAGCTCTGCCCCTCCGGAACAGAGAAACAACTTCAGAGTCTCGGAGGGGATGTGAGCACTCTTCCAGCGCCTCTGGCAAATCTGCACGGCCCTGGATCCAAGGGCACTTTATTCAGCCCGATATTCCCCCTGCCATGGATCCAGGGAAGCCTCTGCTCCCCCGGGAGCTCCCCTCCACCCCGGCTGGCCGCGGTGCTGCGAGGTGAGTGCGGCTGTGCCACTGTCCCCAGCGCCCCGGCAGTGTGGGCTCGGCTCTGGGGGTGCTCACCCTCCCCAGACGAGCCCTTCCCCTTCCCCTGCTGGGGAACTGGAGTTGCTGGATGCTGGGTGAGGTTGTTGGCGTTTCCTGAGGGGATTTAGGCCGTTCAGGAGAGGCTGTGGGGTTGTTCGGTGATGCGATGTGGGACTGGAGGAGCTGCTGCTTCCACCCGGGTGGGACCAAGGCCTCTCCTGTCCCCTTCTCTTCCCTGAAGCTTTTCAATCCTTCCTTCTCCTTGGACACGCTCAGCTCCTCCCCTGGGCCGCCGGGAGGGAAGCAGTGACCTGGCCCAGCCCCGGCACACCCGTGCAGGTGGGATGGGGATGGATTTGGGGATCTCTGTCCCCCCCCAGTGCCGGATCCTGGGTTCTGCCAGGGAACCTTTCCCTGGAGCAGCACCCGGAGCACTCCCGGCTGCTCGGAGGAGCCCGGAGGAGCCGCTCCAGCCCCGCGCCCGCGACTGCCTGGGGGGAGTCCCTGAGGCCACCCAGGGGGGACAGGGGATGGGGACAGGGACAGGGACAGGGACAGGGGACAGGGACAGGACCCCGGCGAGGCCGGAGCGTTGCTGCTGTGACACCTCCCGGGACTCGGTGCCTTCCTTTGATCTCCCGCTGTCCCTGACCCCTCTGGCTTTGGGGCAGCTGGGATGGATCCCCTTGGGATCAGCCCCTGTAACCCTTTGTGTGCCGGCGTGGGAGAGCCGGGGGACAGCGGCTGCTTCTTCCAGGGGGATCCCTCCCTGGCTGAGCGGTTTTCCCAACAGTGCCGTGGACAGGTTTGGGGTTGGCTGCGATTTCCCGAAGCTCACGAGCTCATCCCTGGTCCTGCCTCATCCCTTTGGAGCTGGATATGGACCAAGCAGAGAGGGAATGAGGGAGACCCAGGCTCCTGCATCAGCCATTCCCGGGCCGGGATGGGCTCAGCCCCGTGTGGGACAGCCGAGATTCCCAGGACAGCTCCTCCCCGTGCTGCTGGGAATGCTGGCTGCTCCCCGCCAGACCACACACACAGACTGGGCAACCGCTGCTTCCTCCTCCTCCTGCGGGCAGGCAGAGCGGGCCGCTGGCAGCAGAGTGGCAGCCGGGGACCGCTGGGGACACCTGGGCAGAGGGGGCAGGACGGGCAGCTCTGCTCACGGTAATTAGCGGCTGATGAGCTTTAATCAGCCCGCAGGTTACGGAGGGCTGGGCACAGCCAGCCCTGAGTGCCACCCCCGCCGCTGGGGTCCCCAAGGTGCGGTCAGGGTGCTTTGTTGTGGCCCTGGCTGCTGTCGGAGCCCAGCTTAGGGATCAGCTCATCACCTTAATTACCGGCAGAGTTGATTGGCCCTCACCTTTCCGGGCCCTGGAGCGCTGCTGGTGTGGCGCTGGGGCCGGCCGGGTCCTGACTCCCTGTGCAGGACATCGGGGATGCTCTGGATTCAGCCCTGGGTTGTTTCCCTGTGGAAATCCCTTTGCTCCCTGCGACCCCTCCAGATCTTCCCTTGGCTCAATCCAAAACCAAAGATTCCCCCAGGCCGTGCAGAGTTTGGGGTGAAGCACCCCCTGCCCTGCAGGGGTCCGGGGGGATTCAGCCTTCCCACAGCCCCACCGGGGCTGGGGGTTCACAGCCCTCCCTCATTGCCGTGGTGTTTTCCAGTGTTTTCTCAGCAGCTCCCTGCTTTCCAGCCTGGCCTTGGGGGAGCGTCTCCCCTGAGGTTTGGGGGTGCTGTGGGGTTTGGTGTAATGGGTTTGCAGGGCTCAGCCCGGGCCCAGGGCTGGACTGGAGCTCCCTGGTGTGAGCTGGGGTCACACGGGGTTCAGCCCAGCTCTCCCATCCAGCCGTGCCCAACCCCAGCTCCTTCCTCTTTCATGGAGAAAATGAGGAAAAAATACATCAATAGAAAAGGAATGGGTCCCCAAGGGGTGCAGGCTTCTCTGGCCACTGTCACCCGGTGCCCTGGCCCGTGTGTGGCAGTGAAGTCCCCGAGTGTCCCCGAGGCTCCTTTTCCCCGGGAGACGCGCGGCAGCCCCGGGAGACGGCAGCGGGGGCCGGGGAATGCCGGGCCCGGGGACGTGAGCCGGGTACCAAACCCTGCCGGGCCCGGCGGGGCTCTGGGAACCGCGAACCCCTCCCTGCCCGAGCCCTCAGGGGCTTCAACACCGCTCCGGGTCCTCCTGCCTCGCCTCCTGCCCGGCTCCGGGCGGGTTCTGCCGCTGTTCGCTCCTGGAGGCTCAGCCCCGGCATTCTCGGTGTTTGGGGGATGGGAGCGGGGATCTGGGGGGAGAAACCCCCTTCAGATGCGGTGGGGGCTGTCCTGGGAGCGCGGAGGTGCCTCTGCTGGAGATGTGGTCCCTGCATCCTCCAGGGTCTCCTTTCTCTCCTCATCCTCCCCACCCAGCCCGAGACTCCCTTGGCTCAGGAGCTGCCGCAGGATTTCTCCTCCGGAGCAGGGATGTCCCCGAGCCCCCGGCGGGCACGAGGGGCCGTGGCCCTGCCCGGTGTCACCGCGGCCCCGGCAGTGGCCGATGGACCCTGCGGGGCTCGGGAGCCACCGCTGGGCTTGGAGGGAGGAGCGGAGCCCTCCCCGTGCCTTGTGCCATTCCCAGTTTCCTACCAGTGCTTTGTGCCATTCTCAGTTTCCCACCAGTGCTTTGTGCTATTCCCAGCTTTTTCCTCATGTTTTGTGCCATTCCCAAGTTTTCCCCCTTTGCTTTGTGCCATTCCCAGTTTCCCACTCATGCCATTCCCAGTTTTCCGTTGTTGTTTTGTGCCGTTCCCTGTTCCCTCCACGCCGTGGGGGGAGAATTTGCCCCGGGGAGTGTCCGGCGGTGCTTCCCTGGCCCCGGGGGAGCGGGGCTGGAACCGGGAGCTCTGGGGGAGCTCTTGCGGCCGCTCCTGCCTCCCTCCCCCCCTCCCCATTAATTAATCTGACATTTAAGGCGAGTTCCTCGTGCAGAGCTCCCGAGTGTCTCGGTGACCTCCGGAGCAGCTCCAGGGTGGAGCTGCTGGAATCCCAGCGGGGAGGGGAGGACGTGGCCGGGTCCGGGCGGAGGAGGCTCCTGGCCCACAGCACCTGCCCCAAACTCTGCTTTGGGGCCTTCTGCGGTCAGGAAGGAGTGGGACGGGCCTGGCATCCTGTGGATGCTCCTTGTGGCTGTGGGAAGGTGAAAGTGTTTTTAGAACTGGTTCTTCCAAGGATTTTTTTTAAAAATAGACTCAAAAATTTTGAATTCTGGGCTGAGCCAGCATTGAACCCAAGTATGGCTCTGCATGGAGAGGACAGCAGCGATTTGGGGGGACCCAAACCTCCTTTTCCACCTCAGCATCCCCGAGTGGGTGAACCCAGCTCCCTCCGGGCTGGGCTGGGCTGGGCTGGGCTGGGCTGGGTCTGGCCAGGCCGGGCCGGGCCATTCCCTCTGCCCTGCCCACCGAGGCCGGGTGTGTTTTCATCTCTGTGGCCACGACAAAAGCCTCTCCCTCCCTCAGCACAGCTTGGCCACGGCTCAAACTCTTTCCTTTCATGATAAAAATAACAGCAGCAACCTCGGGGCTGCTGCTTCTGCCCCGGCTGGTGGAGGAACAGGGATTATTTCAGGAAAAAAAGGGGAGGAAACCTCAATGTGGGGGAGCCTGGGCACAAATCCCCCCTGGCTGCAGCCCCAAGTGGGACCTGGAGTGGGGAGGAGCAGGCTGGAGCCAGGGAAAAGCCGGGAAAAGCCGGGAAAAGCCTCATCTCCCAGGCAGCACGGAGCACAACTTGTTGGCAAAACAGTTTGTTTGCCAAAAGCTGCAGTTTTCTGGAGGAGGAGGGGAATGGAGCCGTTTCAGGAGCTGGCTGAGGCTCTGGGGGTTGGGAGGGATGCTGGGGCAGCAAATGTCAAAAATCCAACGCAGGGCTGCGTTTTGGGGCAAGGGAGTGGGAGTTTGGGGCCAAAGCAGGCATTTAAAAGAGAGAAAAAAATCTTATTTATTTCTCATTTTTGCAAGTTAAGCTGGAAGGGAACAGAAAATCTCTGTTTGTGTCCCTCCCTGAGCAGATTTCCCTGCAGAGGCAGCAGGTCTGGGAGCACACAGGGAACTTTACTTCCCCAAACTTGATGTTAATCCACCATTCCCAGCTTTTTTTAAGGCAAATTTGGGCTCCTCACAATTTTTTCAGGCACTGGGAATGGCCACTGTGTCCCTGGGGAACTTCTCCATGCACCCAGTGAAAATCAAGCAGAAAAAACTGGGGTAATGTAAATTTTTGCAGCATTTTGGAGTTTTTTTGGGAATGGCATCATCCAGATTTTCCTTTCTCCTCTCCCTCGGGCTCCAGTGCTGGGTGAGGGAGATGTGGGATCTCCTGGAGCCAGGATCAGGGTTTGGAGCTGGGACAGCACCTGGGAGAGCCTGGGCTGCTCCAAAGCCCTGGCTCCAGCCCCGTGGAAAATCCGGGAGCTGCCAGGGATTTGTGGATGGAACTGGGGGGATTTTGGGCAGCTGAGGGCCCCTGGAGGTGGCTCCAAGGATGAGGTTCCCTTTGTGGTGAGCCCCTGCGATTTTGGGTGTGATTTGGGGCTTTGGTGTCACTGTGCCTTGGTCACCTTCTCCTCCAGAAATAACCCAGGACTGATTAATCCCAGTTCCTTTCCCAGCTCGGTGCACCCCAGCCCGGGCTGTGTGTGGAGGCTCTGATGAGCACTAATTAGCTCTAATTAGCCCCCTGTGGCCGCAGGTCAGTGCCCTCTGTGCTGCCTCCGTCCGAGGACCATTACAAACACCCCGTGCAAACCTGGGGGGTCCCGGTGTTAATTACCCTGCAGTTAATTAGGGACAGAGCTGATGGGCACACTGGGGGCCTGGGCATCCATCAGGGACTCCAGGACAGGGATCTGGGATGGGATGGGATCCTGGGCAGGGTTTGTTGGCCAAGGGGTCTCTTCATCCCCACAGGCTCCTCTGTGACGTGGGAATCTTGTCCCAGTGGGACACCCAGGTTCCAAAATCCCAGATCCACAGAATTCCTTGGGTTTGTTTTCCCAGGAGCTGGGGGAGCCATTTCTCCTCGTTTACCAGTAATGAACGGGTTTAGGTGGGAGCTGGGGTGGGTTCCCCTGGATCCTGGGGTCACCCTCTGGCAGTGATCCCGGGATCTCCCCGTGGCCTTGAGACATTTCCTTCAGCGCTGGGAGCCCAGGGCTGGGCAGGACCCCTTGGATTCTGGGGGTGGCCCAGATGGTTCTCCCCCTTTGCCTTCCTAATTTGGGTTAAGTGATCCCTGCTCCTCCATCTTGCAGGGTCAGGACCTGGCAGGGTGTCCCCAAGTGCCCCACAGATGTCCCTAAAGCCACCGGGGTGATGCCCAGGGGTGGAGGTGGGAAGATGCTGGCAGGATCTGTGGGTGGGATGCCGGGATGGGAGCAGGTCCCAGATTTGGAGCATCCTGAATTCCTTTATTTTCCATGGCAAGAGCTCTTCAACACCCAGCCAGGAGGAGGAGGAGGAAGGAGAATCCATTGAATGTGGCACAGCCGGGTGGGCAGGGATGGACACTGTCCCCTGCAGGGACATCCTTGTGTCCATGGGGACACCAGCCCCTGATCCAAGAGGGAATGGGAATTCAGGGAAGGCAGCAGGCAGGGCGTGGATGGGGCTGCAGGGAGCAGCAGCTCCAGGTGCTCTCTCCCACCCACCATGGGAGTTTGGGGCTAAACTGTGACTTTTTGGAGCTGCCTGCTCAGGGAGCTCCTTCCAGCCCTGGAGCACGTGGGAACTGTGCTGGGAAGGGATCTGGGAATGGCATCTCTGTGGGCTCTGACCAAGATCTGGTAAAGGTCCTTTATTTCTGTGAGGGTTTTGTGATTTTCTTTTTCCCGAGGAGCTTTTTGGCTGCTGGTCCCACCGGCCTGGGGTGAGGCTGAGGGTCTGGCTGGGATCATCCCAGAGGCAAGGGAGTCCCAGGAACCCGAATGAGGGGATTTTCCTGCTGATTTCCCTTCTGATGCAACTCCAACAATTCTGATTGCTCCTGCCAGCTCCAGCCAAGGCTGAGTCTGTGATCCCAGGGCCGGATCCCCTGGATGAAAACATTCCCGAGTCTGAGCCAGCTGCTGATGCTGCCAGGGGCTCCAGGGCAGGGAGGGGAGCGGGGCTGGGATGCAGAGCCAGCTCCCAGCCTGTTCCCATCCCTGCATCGGGAAGGGGCTGCTGCCCCTGGGCCTCCCCATCCCTCCCCCTGCTCATTCCCAGCCTCCAGCTGGAGCTTTTCCTCGTGGGCTGGGTTAAATCGGGATGTGAGGAGCAGGGATGGGAGAGGAGCTGTGCTGGACACTGAGGATTGGGAGGAAGGGACCATTCCATCCCTGATGCTCCAAGAGGTGAATTCCCCACTCCCGGAAGATGCTTTTGGAGCAACGGGTGCCTGGATTTTTGTGAGGAGCTGCAGAGCAGCAGCTGGGCTGTCCCTGAGCCTCTCAGCCTCATCCTCTTTGCTCTGGGTTCGGCCTTAAAACCCCAAATCTGCCCCCGGACCCGGCACGGGTGAGATTCCCACGGGTCCCTGCCCAGGGGGCAGCAGGGCCGGGGCTGACCCAGCCGGGGGGGTCACCCCCAAACCCCACAAAGCCCCATCCCCGCTGCGGGCAGGGCCGGGTCCATCCTCGGTGCGATTCCAGCTGCTCCCAACCTTCCAGCCGGAGTTTGCCTGCAGCTATAAATACCTCGGAGCGCAGCAAAGCCCCCGGAGGGTTTAGGCTCTATATTTAGGTTCCTGCAGCACAAAGCCATATTGCACGGGGGCTGGGCAGTGGGATCTCCTTCTAGGAACCGGGGGGAGGAGAGGACAGGAGCAGAGGGGTGTGATGGAGCCTTTCCATGAGGATCCGGGGCTGGATCCTCCCCCTGCAGCCGCTGTCCCGTCCCGGTGCTCCAATCCGGGCCTTTCCTCCTCCAAACCCCAGCAGAAGTTGCTGCCTGAGCGCGGAGGGAAAGGGACATCAAACATTTATAGGCCTTGCGAATCGTCAAGGAAATGTCTGGTTCTGCTAAAATAGCAGCAGCAATTAGGGGAGAGGAAAAAAAAAAAAAGGAAAAGCCCAACTCAACCTCCACGGCTCGTGTGTTATCCCAGCTCCTCCCGTCCTCAGCCGGGGCCGCAGCTCCGGGTTGGACTCCCCAAGCCCATCGGGGGATGGGACAAGCTCTGATCCCCCTAAAACCGTGTGAAACCCGACCCCGCGGCTCTCCAAACACAGCCCAGCCTCGGTTCTGCCCCAAGCTGAAAGGGCAGCGAGAAGTTAATTGGGTTCCTTCTCCTTTCGGGGTTTCGCAGCAGGGTCGGTGCTTCCTGCCCGCCTCAGGTCGCTCCTAATTAGGGAAGCACCAAATCCGAACTTCCCCAGCGCCTCTGCTGGGTTCATCCTGTGGGGACTGGTCCTTCCCCTCACCCAGGGTGAGGACGGGGTGGGAGGTGAAGGAAAGCAGCCAAATCCCGAGGAGCAGGGGAATTTTGCTGCTGCTTTGTTTGACCCGGGATGTTCCAGAGGAAAAATCCGCTGTTTCTCCAGTGCGCAGCAGGGCACGAGGGTCACCCTCGCCTGCTCGAGCTTTGCACTTCCCTGCATAAAAATCAGGGCTTTGGTGGTTTTTCGGTATTTTTTTCTCTTTGGCAAAGGTTAGAAGCTGAAGGAGGAGCAGAGCGAGCTCTAGAGTGAGGAGGAAGTTCAGGGTCCAGGATCGGGCATGGATTTGGGATCTGCCTACCCCAAGCTTTTGGGAACTGGGACTTGTCTGGCACAGCTCAGAGCTGGTGTGGAAAAGAGGAAAGAAAATCCCTGGAGGGGAAATCCAGGGCTGGGAGAAGCAGCAGGAGGGTGCTGGGGGGTGATGGCCACAGGGACCTGGAGGGACACAATTTCCTGGTCCTGCTGACGTGTAGGGAAGTGTTTGGCAAGGAAGAGAAGAACTCAGGTGGTGGGAATGAAGGTGGGCCTGGCTGGACTTGAAAACGAGGGGTCAGTTGGTGTTTCAGACTCAGGAATTGGCTTTGGGAACAATGTTCCTTCCCAATGGGATCACCCCAGCCATGGAACCCCATCGTGAAATCAGAATTTTGGGTGTTTCCTTCACCCTCTGGGCGGTGAGAGCTCCCATGGTCCCATTTTTAAGATTTTCCTGCTGGCTCCAGAGCTGGAAATGCTTTTCCAAGCACAAGGTGGATCCTGCAGCTCCTGGAGTGGAGAATTTGAGGAAAACCTGGTGTGTGGTGGAGGATGGTCACTGCAGGGAGACAATCTTGCCTGCTCTTTACAGAGCCTGGAACGAGTCCCCGGAGGAATAAGCTGAGGATGGGGTGAAAGGAGCAGCTCCTGCTGGGGCTGCCAGGGAATCCCGGTGCCCTGGGCTCACATTCTCTTGGGATGGAGCTCTCCCTCATTTTCCTCCTGCTGTTGGGCTGTGGGTGGGGAGAGCTGTGGGGTGTGAGGTGCTGAGGCTGGAGGCAGGGCCCGGCTGGGGGGTGCTGGCCTGGGATGCTGGGAGCCGCTCCCACGTGAAAGTACTGGGAGCTGGCCCTGGGTGGGGATACTGGTACCAGTCCATGGAAATGCTGGGACACATCCCCATGTAGGGATCCTGTCCCTGTGTAGGATTTTGGGGCCCATTCCCTTGTGGCGATCCTGGTGCCCATTCCCATGGGAGGATCCTGGTGCCATTCCCTCGAGGAGATGCTGGCGCCATTCCCATGGGAGGATCCTGGTCCCTCTGACATTCCCACTGTTGGGGTTCTGGTCTCTGTCCCCCCCAGGGACGCTGCCCTGAGCACCCCCTCAGCAGGATGAGGTTTCTCCTCCTTCCTCCCCTCCCTGGGGGTGCAGAACATCCCCCCGCTCCTTTTTGTCACTTCCTGTGGTGCTTTCAGTCACCTGGCACCCAAAAACTGCTCTGGCTGGGAAAAGAGGCCTCAGGTGCAGCGAAACCCCCTCATGACCGATCTGTTCCTCACCTGCTTCCAGCTGGATCCTAGAGCTGCCGGAGCTGGGTTTGATTTTCCCTCTCCAATAATAAATTTAATTCCCCAGCGAGAGCAGGAGCGTTGAACAGCTCAGGACAAATGACACCAAACGTGCCAGGAGGGGACAATGCCAACAGCAGGCTAGGGCTGCCGAAAATCCTCACTGCTGTAAGGAAGAGCAGGAACATCCATCCTGCCTGGATGTCGCTGAGGGAAACAACAGGTTGGGGAATAAATATTGGCATTTCTGCCCTCGGGGGCTGCCCGGGAGAGGGAAGATGCTCACAGTGGAGGATTAGGCTTGGATCTTCTCTTTTTTTTTCCCCTTAATGGAAAAAGCCGTGTTCACACGGAAACCAATCGGTTCGTGCGGCCCTGAAAGGCAGGGGCACCCCAGAGGCGCCGGGAAGAGCTCTTGGCTCTGCGCTCGGCCTTGAAAAAAGGTTTAGAAAACGAGAAATAAAAGCGTGGAGGGCGCGCCTGTGGAGCGCGGGGCTCTTTGTGGAGGAGCTGGAGGCTCTGGATCGGCAGCGGGAGCCGCGGGATGAATCCCCACGGATGCTCCGAGCCCAGCGCTCCTTCCTGGCGGGATCCGGGCGGGAGCAGCCGCGCATCCCCCGGGAGCAGCGGGACGCGGGTGAAGGAGCAGGGATAAGGGGTGTGGGGATAGCAGGGATGCAGGGATGAGGGGGATGCGGGGATGAGGGGACAGCGAGGATCCGCCGGGGTGGGCGGGGGTGGCCCCGGGGCGGCCCCGCGGAGCCGCCGCAGCCGCGGGCGAGCGCAGGGCCCCGCCGGGCTGCTGGAAAGTAGGTCGTGGCTGTGCTGGCGTGGCCGCCCCGTCCTACATATGGAAATCGGGGCTATTTCTGGCCGCTGCTGACGGGCTCGGCCGTGTCCCCGCTCCGGCCCCTCCGCGGGTCCCGCCCCGGGCACGGCCCCGCGGATGCTCGGGGGATGCTCGGTGATGGAGCTGCGGGGCTGCTTCCCGGGGATTCCTGCCCGTGAGACCTTTCCCCCTCTCCTGGGATGGGTGACTCCCTCCTGTGGATCCCACTCGGCTCCGGGGGTTAATTCCTCACGGAAAAACCCTTTAACAGCTGCGTGTGCAGAGCCTGGGGCTTGTCCAGGCTCCTCAGTCCATCCCAGGCGGGGGCTGGGTCTCCCTCCAAGGCTTCCCCCCAGCCCCACCCCTGGATTGCTCCCATCCCTGCCAGGCTGGGCTCCAGCTGGAAATCCTGGATTTGGCAGCGCCTTCATCAACCCCGCTTTCCATTTCCATGGCAACCCCGAGGAAGGTGGGCAGGAACTCCTTCCTGTTGGACACACAGGAGCTGGCACGCACCGGGTCCTGCTGCTGGGGCACAAAAGCACCTCCCTGGATGGGATAATCCCAGTGAAACGGCAGGAGCAGAGGGAAAGGGCTGCTCGAGATTTTCCACGGTTTTGAGTCCTGCCAGTGAGGAGGGGGAGCCGGTGTTGATCCAAATCTGCCCATGAGAGTCTCGAATCTGTTCCTGATTAATCACTCCTAGGGGTTCATTAGCTGTGGCTCAGCACCAAGACAGGTCCTGAGGGGTCCCCAGTAACGGGACTGGCACCGTTTCGGGGCAGACAGGTGAGGGTTGGTTTCAGGGCGGTGACAGCTCTGTCCTTTGCCTGCCACTTGAATGTGGCTTGGACATGCCACCCCCACATTCCCAGGGTTTAACGTGTTTGTGGGGAGCTGGGAAGGGGCTCAGCCTGGAGAAAAGGAGGCTCAGGGGGACCTTGTGGCTCTGCACAGCTCCTGACAGGAGGGGACAGCCGGGGGGGTCGGGCTCTGCTCCAGGGAACAGGGACAGGAGAAGAGGGAACGGCCTCAGGCTGGGCCAGGGGAGGTTGAGTCGGATATCAGGAAAAATTTCCTCGTGGAAAAGTTTGTCAGGGCGTGGCACAGCTGCCCAGGGCAGTGGGGGAGTCCCCATCCCTGGAAATATTTAAGGAATGTGGCACTCGGGGACAGGGGTGAGCGGTGACCAGGCAGTGCTGGGTTAATGGTTGGACACCGCGGGCTGAGGGGGATTTTCCAGCGTGAGTGATTCCAGAATCCTGCTCATGTGTGACCTGGATGGGCCTGGATGCTCCCTGCACCCCTCAAAAGGAGAGCAAAACGCTTTTCCAACTCCACGTGCAAAGCTTTTCCAGGTGCACTGAGGCTGGGACAATGCCCTTGGAGGAACTCCAAGGAGGGAGAACCATACGGGGGGAGCCAGGGCGGATTTCCAGGCTGGTCCAGCCGGAGCAGTTCAGGAAGAACATTCCCACCAGTGGGGTTGGTGGGGTTTGCACAAAACACCCCCAAACCTGTTAAAGCAGAGGGCACCCGCAGCTCTGTGGGCCCTGTGCCCACCCTCCCTGAAGGGACAGGACATGGCCCCTCTGCCCATGCCAGCCCCCCTTTTCTATGCTGGAAAATCCCCCTCAATTGTGCTGATCCCTTTGCTCCTGTTTGGGAGTTTGGGGCTGGGGGAGCTTCTGGGTCCCCCAAACTGCAGCACAGAGAGCGGCTGGGGAAACTGAGGCAGCGGCTGGGACGAAGAGGAGCCGTCGGGGAGGAAGGATTTGGGGAAAAAGGAATGATTTGTAGGGCTGGAGGATGTTCCCTCCGGGAAATCTGGCCCTGGATCCCTCCTCTGCTTTCCTAGCCCATCCCTGGGGGGCTCAGCCTTTCCCTCATCCCCTTAATGACCACAATTAAGCCGATCCGAGCAAATGAAGTGGCGTTTAAGGAGCCAAATAAAACGGGAAATACCCCACGATCGCTTCTGTGGTCGTTAAGAGGCTTTTTACTCCCGCAGCTGCCTCTGCTGCGGTGTCGGGGAGCGTCCCCTGGCACAGGGACAGCGCCCTGGCACAGGGACAGCGCCCTGGCTCTCCAAGGCCACCCCCAGCTCCCACGGGGATTCCTTTGGGAGCGATCCCGGTTTCTCCCGATCCTCCTTGGGGGGAAAAGCAGCAACGGTGCAACCAACACCGTTGGCACAGCGGGACAGCCCCCTCGGGGCTGGTGTCCCCATGGGGGAGGTGGTTTTGTGCCCGCCGGAGGGGGTGGCACCGCGGTGGCCCCGGAGCAGGGGGATTTCTGCCTCTGAGTCACCGCCGGCGCGGGCACCACGTGCCCGAAAGCAGAAGAGGTTTGGGGCTGGCTCGTGGTCCCTGCACCGCGTCCTGGTGTCCCCAAATCATCCCGTGGGGCTCCTTGGGTCCCCGCCGGGCCTGGGGGGCCGAGCCCCGGCTGCTCACCCCGGAACGCTCCGGGAAAGCGGCTGCGGGAGCGCTCCCGGTGCCGGCTCCACCGGGGCTCGTTTCCCCGCGCCCAGAGGCGTTTCCAGCTGAAACCTTTCCTGGCACAAACACGAGCTCGTTTTCCTCTCCCCGGCGCACAATGCGCCATTGTCCTGCTGCTCCGCTGGAAACCGAGCCGGGAACGTGAGCCGGGAACGTGAGCCGGAGCGCCCTGATCCCTTCCCAGCGCCGAGGGAGCCGGGATGGGGCTCCCCAAACATCCCAAAGCCTTCTTGGGATGGGTTTTGCGCTGGGAGAGGCCGAGATCTGTGGGATCGAACGGCTGCGGGTTCTGCTGGAGTCTCGGGGCCAAGGAGGGGTGGGAGGGCCGGGGCTGCGCTTGGCTGCCTGTAAAAAACGGGAATTGCTCTTTTCCTCGCCTTTTCATTGTTCAGCGCCGGGCTCTTATCGGAGCCGGCAGGAGCAGCCGGGGTCGGCTCTGGGGGAGAGCTGGGAGCGGCAGGAATGAGACGTCGGGTCCGAGGGCTGGGGGACAAAAATCCCGCGGTTTTGTGGAGCTGTGGAATGATGGAAACACTTGGGCTGGAAGGGAGATTTAAACCTCACCCAGTGCCACCCCTGCCATGGCAGGGATCCCTCCCCCTGTCCCCATCCAGCCTGGCCTTGGGCACTGCCAGGGATCCAGGGGCAGCCACAGCTGCTCTGGCAATTCCAGCCAGCCCCTGCCCACCCTGCCAGGGAACAATTCCTGCCCAATCTCCCAGCCAGCCCTGCCCTCTGGCACTGGAAGCCATTCCCTGGCTCCTGTCCCTGCAGCCCTTGTCCCCAGTCCCTCTGCAGCTCTCCTGGAGCCCCTTTAGGCCCTGCCAGGGGCTCTGAGCTCTC
Organism: Prinia subflava; assembly: GCF_021018805.1. NCBI lineage: Eukaryota > Metazoa > Chordata > Aves > Passeriformes > Cisticolidae > Prinia > Prinia subflava. The sequence goes on from NC_086270.1 coordinate 5,895,575, forward strand.
CCTGGAGCCTTCTCCTCTCCAGGGGAGCACCCCCAGCTCTCCCAGCCTGGCTCCAGAGGGGCTCCAGCCCTGGAGCAGCTCCGGGGCCTCCTCTGGACTCTCTCCAGCAGCTCCAGGTCCTTCCCGTGCTGGCAACACTCCCCACGGTGTGAGCGGGATCTGGCCTGGATTGCTCGGAAGGGGAGGAGGAGGAGGCTGGACAGAGCCTCTGGGAGCTCTGGAAACCCCAACTCTGCTCCCAGGGTGCCCGTCTGGGTCCTGGTGTGCAGCCCACGGTGCTGGCAGGGATTCCCCATCGGGGTCTGGCATGAGGGAGAACAATCCCTCATCCCCTCACCCCCCACCCCCGGCGGCTCCCTCGGCTCAGCCATGTCTGGTGTGGCTCCTTCTCCTCCTCCCTCTGCTCCCAGCATATCCCAGGACACAAAACCCCTTCAAATCCCCAGCTGGGAGCATCCCCACGGAGCCAGCGCAGATGGGGACGTGCCACCAGCCCATCTGCTCCCTGTCCTGTGCTGGCCACGCTCTGCCAAATCCTCCTGAGCCACCCAGGGCTCGTTTTTTTTTGCATCCATTGCTTTGGGCTCCCTCATTTCACATCTCCCTATGTGGTTTTTCTGTGTTTTTTCCCTGTCTTAGTTGATGGGAACCATCCAGGTGTGCAGTAACAGCAGCAGGTGAGCCCTGTTTTGCACACTGGGTCGGGATGAGGAGCTGGAGCACAGGCACCCTGTGGCCAGCACAGCAAACCTGGCCTGGGACCAGCAGGGAGAGAAACCGGGATTTGTTAATCCCTGGAGGCAATGGTCTGGAGAGGCCAAGCCTGGATCCAGCCCTTTCCCAGGAGCTCCCTGTCCTCCACGCCTTGGGGACAGCCTTTAGCCAGGGCTGCTGTGATGGGAGAAGGAAAAATGGCTTTAAATTAAAATAAGGGAGATTTAGATGAGATCTGGGAGAGAAAATATTTGCAATTAGAGTAGTGGGACACTGGAACAAGATTCCCAGAGAAGCTGTGGCTGCCTCTGGATCCCTGGCAGTGCCCAAGGCCAGGCTGGATGGCACTTGGGGGACCCTGGGACAGGGGGAGGTGTCCCTGCCATGGCAGGGGTGGCACTGGATGGGAATTAAGGGTTCTCCAACCCAAACCATTCCATGATGATCCCAAGGTGCAGGTTGGTAGGATTTAAGCCTAGACCAGGCAAAGGGTCTTCTGCAGCTCCTTCAGGCACGGAGCTGCTTTTCCTTGGAGTTCTGTGGCCTTTGCTGCTGGGGCTGGAGCAGCCTCGTGCCAGCAGTGCCCAACCAGCTCTGGAAGTGCTGCAGCCCAGCAGGTGTTCCTGAATTCCCTGTGGATTTTTCCTGGAGTTTCCTTGTGCCATTCTGTGGGGAGGAGGGGATTTATCCCCCCAGGAGCACCTCAGAGCTGTCACAGCCCCCATCCCAGGGCACTTTCCCCTCAAAATCCCTGGGTTTCTGTCCCCTGGTTTGGGACACTCCTCCCTTGTGGCTTTCCCCCTCCCCAGCTGCCTGTGCGGAGCCTCTGCCCCCTAACCCCGGTGGGATTAGGATCCCCCTTAGGGATTATTAGGATCCCCATTAGGGATCAGGGTCCCCATTAGGGATTAGGGTCCCCATGAGGATCCCTGGAGCCATCTGGGCCCTGCAGGAGCAGCCCCTGCTCAGCCCTGGGAGCTCAGAGCGGATCCTGCAGTGGGAACTGGATCCGTGTGGGATGTCCCGGTGAGGGGCTCAGCCCCCAGGGAGGATCCCCCTCAGAGCCTCCCCGTGTCCCCAGAGGGACTGGCTTGGGGGACACTCCTTGTTTTGGGGCTGCTGGGGTGGCAGGGGTGGGTGGCAGCCTCAAGGGCCCAGTTTGGAGCCAGGTGCATCCATGGAAAGAGATGGAAAATATCCCAAGGGCATCTCCCAGCTGTGTTTTGGGAAGGTTTGGGCCAGCCCCACCTGCCATGGTTGGGATTAAGATGAAGGATCTCAGCATGGCCTTGGTGGGATGGGAATTCAGGGATCATCCTGTTCCAATCCTGATGCTTCCCCCTGTCCCAGGCTGCTCCAGCCCCAGTGTGCAGCCTGGCCTTGGGCACTGCCAGGGATCCAGGGGCAGCCACAGCTGCTCTGGCAATTCCAGCCCAGCCCTGCCCACCCTGCCAGGGAACAATTCCTGCCCAATCTCCCAGCCAGCCCTGCCCTCTGGCAGTTCCATGAGAACAGGGCTCCTGGGATCCCAGTGTCTCAGCTGGACACCTCTCCCTGGTGCCACCTCGGCTCCTGGTGGCTCCGAGTGGCTGCTGTCACCCGTCTGAGCGGTGCCATAATTCCCTGTAATCCCTGGAGCGGCTCCTGCCTCACCTGGGGCCGGCTCTCACGGGAGGGGCAGCGCGGGGAGCGCCGGGGCCACAATCGGCTTAGGGGGATAAAGAGAGGGGACAGAGGGACAGGAGGGACAGGAGGGACAGAGAGACAGAGGGAGAGGAGGGACAGAGAGACAGGAGGGACAGAGGGAGAGAGGGACAGAAGGACAGAAGGACAGGGGGACAAGAGAGACAGAAGGACAGAGGGACAGAGGGAGAGGAGGGACAGAGGGACAGGAGGGACAGAGGGAGAGAGGGACAGAAGGACAGAAGGACAGGGGGACAGGAGGGACAGAGGAACAGGAGGGACAGGAGAGACAGAGGGGCAGAGGGGTAGAAGGTCACAGGGACAGAGTGACAGAAGGACAGAGGGACAAATAGACAGAGGGACAGGGGGAGCTGCTGACTTCTGGGTATGCAGAACTGAGCCATGGGGGAGACCTGGCCATTCCAGGTTGGGTGTCCTGGGTGACAGCAGTGTCACCCTGGGGACCAGGGTGGCCTTTGCCCCCTCGGACATTCCCGGTGTCTTTGGGCTGCCGATGGACGGCACTGGAGATGATTTTTGGGGTGGGTGCAGTTCTGTGCACGTGAGGGGGGTCAGGGCATTCGTGCCCTCCCTGGGTAAAGCCTTGAGGTGCCTGCCCCACCTCACTCCTGGCATCCAGGGGAGGATCTTCCTGGAGGATCTTCCTGGAGGATCTTCCTGGAGGATTTTCCTGGAGGATTTCAGGACACTGCCCCGTGGATGTTGTGTGGACAGGGAGCACCGCCCCGAGTGGGATGTGAGGGCACTGGGGCTGTTCCCTGTTTCTGCAGCCTCTCCTGTGGGGTTTGGGGCCAGGGAGAGCAGAACCACCGGCCCTTTTCCAGCATTCCCACTCCGGGGTTGGGCTGGGAGCCTGAATCCACATTTTGAGTGCAGCCCAGTGTGTAAAACCCTTTATTTGGGATAATTGTAGGTGAGCGTAGGGGACAGAAAAAGCACTTTATTTTGGGTAGTTTGAGGTGGGCGCAGGGTACAGCATCTCCTCCACCCCAAAAAGGGGCAGCTTGGTGCCCTGGGGGTTGTCCTACCTGGTGTCCCTGTGCCTCCCCCATCCTGGGATTGATGCACCCTTCGAAATCCGGGAATGCCACGAGTCCCAGAGGTCCGTGATAGGAGCTGCTAAAAATAGGGGATTTATCCACAGACACGTGGACTGTGCTTTTTGGGAAGTGGGCAGGAGGGCAGGCAGGACAGGGCTGGGATGAGCACGAGCTCTGGGTGCAACGGGGACGTTTTTGGGGGTCCTGATGTTTGTAGGGAAAAGAGCAGAAGAGATTCCTGGTTGGTGAAGAGGGGACACGGCCCCGCCGGGACTGGCTCTGTGACTCAGTTTCCCCCTGGGTGACAAGGGGGTGTCACCAAAGGTTACAAATTCCCGGGAAAACCAGGAATTTCTGTCCCGTTGGTCAGACAGGGATTGCTCACCCCCTCCAGCGGATTTCTCTCCCTCCCACCCCAGCATGTGCCCATCCCACGGGGAATTCCAGCATTTCAGCTCCCTGGGTTTTATTACACCCCAAAAATCTACAAAAGGCAGAGCCCCGAGGTTTCCTGTGCCTCCCCCACGGGGAATTCCAGCATTTCAGCCTCCCAGGGTTTTATTACACCCTGAAAATCCACGGAAGGCAGAACCCCGAGGTTTGCTGCGCCCTCCCCCCTGTCTGCGGGAGCCGGGCAGGGCTCTGGGTAATCCCTCCCTGTCACATCCCTAATCCTCGCCCTGTCCCTCGCTGAACCGCCCGCGGGAGCTCGGGCCGAGCCCGGGGGGCCAAACCCCGCTGCTGGCCCGGCTGCCAGGGCTGGAAGTGGCACCAGCACAGAAAAATATCCTGGATTTGGAGGGGCTGGATTGCTGGAGCATCCCCTGAGCGTGGGGGAGGGCTCAGTCCCGGGGCGGGGGTGACAGAGCCCTGGGACAGCAGGGTGTCCTTCCCTGGGGACATCCAGGAACTGCAGGGACACAGCCCCGGGGATGTCCCCGGTAGGGGGGGACCGGGGCACCTCCAGGTACCCCCCAGCCTGTCCCAGTCTGTGTTTTCCACCTGGGATTTGGGGCCTGGGCACTCAGGGAGGGCTCTGGGACCACAGTCCTTCCCCATCCCAGGGCTGTGGTCCCCGTCCCCAGGGAATGGTGACATTCCCGAGGCTGCCGGAGCTCCAGCAGCGTTGGGACACTTCCCAGGGCTGCACAAGGCTGGATTTGGGTGGTCTGTGCAGGGACAGGGCTAGACTGGATCATCCCTGGGGGTTCCTCCCAGCTCAGGATATTCTGTGATTCCATAAATCCCTGTCCGAGCATCCCAAAAACGTTGCTCAGCGCAGGTCAGCTTCCCTGGATATCCCACAGGCTGCAAAACGGCCAAGGTGACCCAGGCACAGCCCAGCAGCCCCTTCAGCCAAGGCTGGGCTGCTCCTTTTGCTCACACACCTCACCCCACGGCTTTCCAGCATCATTCCTGCTGCTGGGTGGGCTCCCACGATTTGTGGGAATATTTCAGGATAAACTACCAGCAGCCCTGCAAACAGCCCAGGAGAAAGAGGCAGAATTTTTAACGTCAATTCTCGCTTTTTCTGAATTTCCTTTTTCAAACAAAGCAGCATCTGGGTGAGCTGGGACCTCGCTGCTCCTCTGCTGAGCAGAAATCCGTGCTGGTGGTGGCTTTTCCGTGCGGAATTGTGGCATCAGGAGGATTTGAGGAGGCTGCCAGGGAGAGGCCAGATCTTTTATTAGAGCAACTGATACGGTTGGGGAAAAAAAGCTCCAAAGCAGATCAGCTTTTGGGCTCACCAGTCCTTATTCAGGTCCTAAATAGAAGCAGCTCAGTCAGATCCCCCGGTTTATTTTAATCAATTTTACATCTGAAAAAAAAAAAAAAAGAAAAAAAAGAAAAGAAAACCAACTGGTGAGCTGAAAGCTTCCCCCCCCCCCCCCCCCCCCCCGCTTTCTCTGGTGGTTTTTTACCCTTTTTTTTTTGGATTTGTTTTCCTGGGAGCCTCGTGAGCAGTGCTTGGCAGAGCTGCAGGCTCAGTCACAGCCCTGACACCCCCAGACACCCCAAATTTGGGCTTTTCTCACCCCTCCAGGAGAGGTTGTGTGAGGTGGAGGTCAGGACAGCTGGATCCTCTCCCAGATCATTCCAGGCTCTGGGAAATGCCTGCCCAGCTGCGTTTTGGACTCATTTCCCCCCTGGATGTCAGAGATGCTCCCAATCCCACATGGGGCTGTCCCTGGGTCAGATCCTGCTCCGGGACCCTGTGGGGTGCCCAGGCTCAGTTCTGTGGCCTTGAGCCATTCCCAGGATTCATCCATCCCTGGGAATGGACATCATTCCCCCCTGACAGCTGCCTCCAGCCCCTGGAGATCACCTTTCCATGGAAAACCTTGGGAAATTGGGAGTATTTCCCCTCCTAGAGCCTGGCTCCCCTGCTGGGGGCACAGCGCTGTCCCCTGGGCTATGGAAAAGTGAAAGGGGCAGAAATCCTTCTGCTGCCCCATTTCCAGTGGGAAAACCCAGGGACTTGACTAAGGAATGATGGAAGTGTGCTGGGACAAGGCCTTGGATCCCGTCCCCTGTGTCCATCCCACCAATCCAGCTTGGGAAGCTGGAGCAGAGCAAAGGCTGCCTCTGTTTATTGAGAAAATGCTGGAATTTGTCACTGCCAGGCATTCCTGCTCTGCCTCAGTTTCCCCCTCCCTGGCCAGCACAGGGGGAGGATTTTCCCTTCAACAGGAGTTTTATCCCTTCCATCACCAATCCTTTGGGATGGGGGAGGTGAAGGGACCCTTGAACGTGAGGGACATCTCCCCCTGGAGCCCCTCAACACTAGCTCAGCTCCCAGCTCTGCCCTCCTGCTGCTTCCCTCCGTGGAATTCCAGAATTCTGGGATCATTTGGGTTGGAAGGACCTTAAATCCCATCCAGTGCCATGGCAGGGACCCCTCCCCCTGTCCCAGGCTGCTCCAGCCCCAGTGTCCAGCCTGGCCTTGGGCACTGCCAGGGATCCAGGGGCAGCCACAGCTGCTCTGGCAATTCCAGCCCAGCCCCTGCCCTGAGCTCCTGCTGTGTCCAGGGCAGAATTCCCTGTGGAGGAGGAGGGCAGGAGCCATTGGGGCCCTGGTGGATCTCTGGGAACAGGGAGGGAGCCGATGGATCCCTGGGATGGATCCCTAGGATGGATCCCCGGGATGGATCTCCCATGGCTTTGGGGCTGACACCTGGGAGGCGTTTCCCAGTTTTCCTCTCCCTGCCAGGTGTGGAAGTGCCACCATCTCGCTGTATCCATGGAATTTTCCTTGGGAAGGAGGGGTGGGAGCAGCTGCTTCAGCTCCACTTCCCTGGGAGAGCTTCAGGGGCTTTTTTGTGGGTTTTTTTTTGTTTTGTTTTGTTTTGTTTTTTTGCATGTGGTTTTTTCATTTGTTTGTGGTGTTTTGGGGTGGGATTTTTTGTGGTTTTGTGGAGAGGATTGTTGTTTTGGCTTTGTGGGGGGTTTTTGTTTGTTTTGCGGGTTTATTGTGGTTTTTGGGGTTGGTATTTTTCATGTTTTGTTTTGTTTTTCTTGGGGTTTTTTGTTGGTTTTTGGCAGGTTTTTATATTTTTGTTTGTTTGGTTGGTTTTTATTTGTTTTGGTTTTCGGGGTTTGTTCGTTTGTTTGTGTTTTCGGTGTTTTTGGCGGGTTGCTTTTTGGTTGGATTATTTCAACCCCTGTCAGCAGCAAACTCGGAGAGCTCCGTAAATATTTGATCAAATCCTTCCAGCACCGCCAGCATCCCATCCTCCCTGACACCAACAGAAATCCTGGAAACGCTTCCCAAACACTCATCCCAAAATCCCCCCAATCCCCAATTCCCCATCCAGGAGCAGCAGGATCGGGGGTGGGATTGTCCTTCCCGCATTTCTGGGATTGGGAACCTCCAGCTCTTTTATTTTTCGCGTAAGCCGAGCCCAGCAGGGCTGGGATCAGAAACTGGAGCTGGGCCAGGCTCAGGTCAGGGCTCAGAGCTGAGTCCAGACTTTTCCTTTTGGCTGGGAAACCTGAGCACTTCCAGGGGGGATCCCTCAGGAATGACCCCAGGGCCAGGAGAAATAACGCAAAAAACGGGCTCGTGGTGGCATAAAATGGTGGGAAAGGGGGAAAAGGTGGTGGAAAATGGGCAAAAATGGTGAAAAATGGGCAAAAATGATGGCAAGGAGGCAAAAATGGTGGGAAAAGGGGGGAAAGGGGGGAAAGTGGTGGGAAATGGGAAAATGATGGAAGGGAGGCCAGAAATGGTGGGAAAAGGGGAAGAAGTGGGGGGAAAGGGGGAAAAATGATGGAAAGGTTTGAAAAGGGGGAAAAAGTGGCTGGAAAGGGGGGAAATGGTGGAAAACCGGCAAAAAATGGTGGAAAATGGGAAAAAAGTGGTGGGAAAGGGGAAAAAAGTGGTGGAAAAGGGGGGAAAGTGGTGGACAAGATATTCCCCCTTCCCCTGAATTAAATTTAAGGGGAAAAAGGTAAAAATAATGGAAATACTTGGATGAAAGTGTGACTGGGTGGGTTTTTCTAGGCTTTTTTAGTGTTTTGTTGTTGTTGTGTTTTCAGGGTTTTGTGGAGGGTTTTTTGAGGGGGTTGTTTTGTATTTTTGGAATTTTTCTGTTGATTTTGGTTTTTGGGTTTTTTGGGGGGGTTCCTTTATGTTTTTTGTGGGTTTTTTGTTTGGTTTCTGGGAGGATTTCTTTTGTTGGTTGGCTTTTGTTTTGGGGTTTTTTTTATTCACTTGTTTCTTGCTTTTGGTTTGTTTGTTTTCAAATTTCCTTTTTACTTGCATTTACCCCCAGTTTTTGTGCTGAAGGCGAGGTGAGATCACTAAAGGAGGGTTGACTCCATTTCCAGCTGAGCAATTCCAGCTCAGGGCAGATAAATCCGGGTTTAGGGCTCTTTGTGCACTGAGCAGAAAGAGGAAATTCCTTTTTTTTCCCTTAATTTGAGCTCCGGGGAGAGTGGGAAACACCGAGCAGCTCCTGAGTGCTTTTGGAGGGTGGATTTTGCAGCTGGAAAATGTGGATTAAAGGAATTTTGTGCTGCTGGAACATGGAGAAACCAGGAATTCCAAGCAGGGAGGGAGCGGGATTGGGTTTCCCCCGCTCCGGTGGAGAACAAGGACATCTCTGTCCAAGGCATCAAACCAGCCCTGCCCAGAGTCCTCCTTCCCTTCTCCCTGCTGCTGGAAAGGAAAAACTGAGCCTGGAGAAAGGATTTCTCCATGGAATTCCTGGGTATCTGTGTTTTCTTGCCTGTTGGAGGGAAAAGAATGGGATCCTGTTGGCAAAAAGGGTGGAAAATGGGAAAAAAGTGGTAGAAAATGGGAAAAAGTGGAAGAAAATGGGCAAATATTGGTGAAAATGGGCAAAAAAGCTCTTCCCAGTGTTTTCCTTCCTCTTTCTCCTGCTGCTGGGATTAGAAGGGAAAGCTGAGCTTGGAGAAAGGATTTTTCCATGGAACTCCTGGGTATTGGTGTTTCTTTGGCTGCAGGAGGGAAAAAATGGGATCCTGTTGGCAAAAAGGGTGGAAAATGGAAAAAAAATAGTAGAAAATGGGAATATGTGGTAGAAAATGGGCAAACATTGGTGGAAATGGGCAAAAAAAGAGTGTCTCAAAGTTTTCCATCTCCTTTTTCCTGTTGATGAGGTTGGAAGGAAAAGCTGAGCTTGGAGAAGGGATTTTTCCATAGAACTCCTGGGTATTGGTGTTTCCTTGGCTAAAGGGGGAAAAAATGGGATCCTGTTGACAAAAAGTGGTGGAAAATGGGCAAAATTGGTGGAAAGGAGGCAAAAAAGGGTGGAAAGGGGGGAAAAAAGTGGTGGAAAATGGGCAAAAGGTGGTTGAAAAGGGCAAAAGGTGGTTGAAAAAGGCAAAAATGGTGGAAATGAGAGCAAAAAGTGGCAGAAAAAGAGGGGGGAAATGGTGGTGAAGGGGCAAACAGTGGTGGAAATGTGGGAAAAAATGGTGGAAAGGGGCAAAAAGTGACAGAAAATGGGCAAAAAGAGGTGGGGAAGGGGGAAAAAAAGCTCCTTCCCGATTGGAGGCTGGGAGAGGGAATGTTTCCTGTCCCTGGGAGCCGCCGGGAGCGCCGGGGTGCCCCGGGGTGACCCAGGCTGTGTAATCGGCCCGGCCATCTGCTGCGAGATTTGGGTGCTCCCGGCAGCTCCAGCTGTCACCAAACCTCTCCCGGATCCCAGCAGGGCTCGCGCTGCTGGATTTGGGAGGCTGGAATTGCAGGGATGCACCCCGAGGGATCAGCCTCGCCTCGGGGATGGGGAAAAACCCTCAGGAGGGCAAAAATGGCGATTTTCACCTTCCTGGGCAATGGGCGGCTGGGGGTGTGCATGAAAATGTCCTGAAAATGGGAATAATTTATTCAGGTCTCCAGAAAATCCTCTCAGGGATAATTTTGGGATTAATTAGGAGAGAGCAGGCTGCTCCCCAGCAAGTTATTCCCCACAGCTTCTCCTCCTCGGCTTCCTCTTTACTGGAAAATAAGTTTTTATATTTTTCCAGGTGTGCAAAACTTCCCATGGAGCTCCTCAGGCATGGCTGAAAACCCCTGGAATTTTGGGCTTTTTTTTTTTTTTGTTGTTTCTGGTTTTGAGGCTTTCAGGTGCAAATTTCTGGGGTTTTCTTCCCATTCAGGAGGGCTGGAAATGAACTTTTTTTTTTCTGTCTCTTTGCTGGGAAGAGCCCAGAGGTTCTGGAGCCTGGAATTGAGGAGCTGAAAAATGGGAAATAAACATTAAAGGGAGAATTAGGGGGAAAAAATAAAGAAAGGGAGCAGACGCATATCCAGTCCCAGGGGTATCTGGGGGAAAGGGAAAATGGAAACGTGGGTGAGACGTGGATGTCCCGATTGAAAAGTGTCCCCAGCACCCCTGGAACGGGAGAGGAGCCACTCCCTGTACCTGGATTATTTGAACTCTTTTGCAGACAGGTAAACTGAGGCACGTGGTGATTTCTTTTCCCCCCTGGGCAAATGCGCTCCCTCTGAACTCTGAATTCCAAAAAATTCAATTAAAAACCCATCAAACTCCGTTTTTCTTGGCCAGACTCCCTCTCCATGGCCTGGGTAGGGAGCAGAGGAGTGGATTCCCTCGGCCGGGAGGGGTGAGCGCTCCTGGAAGAGCTGGAAGGAAAACAGGGAATGTGGGAATCCCTAAATTCCAATCAGCACCGCCCTGGAGCCATCAGGATTTAACAGGCAGCGCCCATCCGTGTACCCAGAGCTCCGGGAAGGGCAGGAAATAAAAGGTTACACAAAAAAAATTTCCTATTTTGGAGCTCTCAGGGAAGCTGAGAGAGCTCTGGAATGAGCTCTGGGGGAAGGTGAGAAAAGCCCAGGACAGTTCTGCACACTAAGCTGCAATAGGATTATGGAGCAGAGCAAATTAAAACAATTCCGTAATGAGGGGGGGAATTCCTGCTGGGAGAGCCGGGAAGGGAGGAATGGATGGAGCAGGGGCAGGAATGGATGGAGCAGGGGCAGGGATGGATTGAGCAGGGGCAGGGATGGATGGAGCTGGAATGGATGGAGCTGGGACAGGAATGGATGGAGCAGGGGCAGGAATGGATGGAGCAGGGGTAGGAATGGATGGAGCAGGGGCAGGGATGGATGGAGCAGGGCAGGAATGGGTGGAGCAGGGCAGGAATGGGTGGAGCAGGGCAGGAATGTATGGAGCAGGAATGGATGGAGCAGGGGCAGGGATGGATGGAGCAGGGGTAGGAATGGATGGAGCAGGGGCAGGGATGGATTGAGCAGGGGCAGGGATGGATGGAGCTGGAATGGATGGAGCTGGGACAGGAATGGATGGAGCAGGGGCAGGAATGGATGGAGCAGGGGTAGGAATGGATGGAGCAGGGGCAGGGATGGATGGAGCAGGGGCAGGGATGGATGGAGCAGGGGCAGGAATGGATGGAGCAGGGCAGGAATGGATGGAGCTGGGGCAGGAATGGATGGAGCAGGAATGTATGGAGCTGGAGCAGGAATGGATGGAGCAGGGCAGGAATGGATGGAGCTGGAGCAGGAATGGATGGAGCAGGGCAGGAATGGATGGAGCTGGAGCAGGAATGGATGGAGCAGGGCAGGAATGGATGGAGCAGGGCAGGAATGGATGGAGCAGGGCAGGAATGTATGGAGCAGGAATGGATGGAGCTGGGGCAGGGATGGATGGAACCATGGCAGGAATGGATGGAGCTGGAGCAGGAATGGATGGAGCAGGGCAGGAATGGATGGAGCAGGGCAGGAATGGATGGAGCTGGAGCAAGAATGTATGGAGCAGGGCAGGAATGGATGGAGCAGGGCAGGAATGGATGGAGCTGGAGCAGGAATGGATGGAGCAGGGCAGGAATGGATGGAGCAGGGCAGGAATGGATGGAGCTGGGGGTGGGAGCCACTGGGAGTGTCCGTGGATGGTGGTCTGGAGGCTGTGGGCAGCATGAGGGCAGGGCTGAGTTTTCTGGGATCAGCTGTGTCGCCATGGCAATGAGCAGTCCCATGGGAATTAATAACCCAGGAGCTGGGAATCCTTGGGGTGGGAAAGGACAGGCCTGGCCAGGTAGAGCAGGGACAGAGCTGGGCCCCATCCCAAGCTCTGCCCATCCCTGCCGTGATCCAGCTGGAATTGCCCATCCATGTCTCCATTGTCCTCATGGATTAGTGGGACGCTCTCCATGAGAGGATGGAGGATGCCAGAAGTTTGGGGTGTCCTGGCCAGGCAGAGGGTGGAGCTGGAGGGGGCAGAGCTGGGGGTGCATCTGTCCAAGCTCTGCCCATCCCTGTTGTGATGCAGCTGGAATTGCCCATCCCTACTTCCCATGGATTACGGGATGCTCTCAGGAGGAGGATGGAGGATGCTGGAGGTTTGGGGTGTCCTGGTGAGGTAAAGCAGGGAGCTGGAGGGGGCAGAGCTGGGGATGCAGGTGCCCCATCCCAAACTCTGCCCATCCCTCCCTGAGATCCAGCTGGATTTGCCCCATCCCATCCATTGTCCCCATGGATTAGGGGATGATCTCCCTATGGAGGCCACAATAAATTTGGGGTGTTTGGGCCCCTGGGTGCCGAGGGGGATCTGCAGAGCCCCCCCTGCCTTGGCTGTTCTCTCTTCCAATCTTCAGGACTGGGGGATGCCCCTGCTCCCTTCCCACATCCACTGCCAGCCCCATTCCAGACAGGGCTGCCCCAGCCCACGGCCCTGGGAGGAGGGGACACGTTTGGAGCCAAACACAACATCCCTGGGCTGCTCAGGGCTGGGGATGTGCCACCCCAGGGAATCCCAGGAAAACACCTCACTTCCCTGATCCCATCCCAGCCAGACTCCCTGGCACTGGTTGTGCCTCCTCATCCCGTGTTTTGGCACAGGAGGATTTTGTTTGTGGGTTTGGGTTTTTTCCTCCTGCCTTTTCCAGGAGGTGAAGAGTGGAGCATGCTGGAGATGAGGGCTTGGATACAATTTACATTGGGAATTTCCTGATTTTTCCTGCCAGTCCTGGCTCTGGGATATTTACTATGGAGTGGGGCGGGATCTGGCACTGATCCATGGAAGAACTGGGATAAAAAATGTCAGTGGAGATGGGCAATGCCAGGGAGGAGGAGGAAGAGATGGAGTTTGAAGGGCTGAGTGTGATCCAGAGTACCTGGCCCTGGAGTTCCGTTGTATTCCTTGAGGGATGATGAAACTCGGGAGCATCCATGTCCATTTTTGGGATGTGCCTGGCTCCTCGCATCGGCAGTGGAGAATCCAAACAAATCCGGAATAATTGCAGTTCCTCCATCAATGTTAATGATTATTTTCCTTGCAGAAAATGAGTGGCCAATTAAATCCAAACGTGGCTGGGCTTTGGGCAGCTCTTAATTGGGGGCTTAATTAATCTGAGGAACAATGAAGGGACGCAAAACAAGGGCCTGGTGCTGGCTGAGCTCATGTCAGATTTGGGAGTGGAATGAGCATCCACACCCCTTTTCCAACAGCCCACATCCCAAATTCCAGTCCATCCTCCTGGGCTCTGCCCTGGGAATCTCCATCCCAAGCAGCCCTTGATTCCATGGTGGTCTTTTCCCAGGCTCCTGCCTGGAGCAGCTTTCCAACAGATTTATTTTTAGCTCCCAGCCTTGGATCAGGGAGTGGAAATTCCGTGATGTTTTTTTGGAGTGGGAAAAGAATTGTGGAGCCATTTAAGCTTCAGAAACAATGTTTTCAGTCCAGCTTTTTGTGCGAGCCTGTATTATTCCAGCTGTTTACAGTATCCCTAAATCACTGACTGGGATGAGTTGGTGATGTTTTCGGTATAAAACACCAGAAAAGGACTTTCAAGGGGTGATCAAAGGAAAATATCCCATGGAAAATATTCCAAGAATCAACATTTCCCTGGTGATATATCCTCAGTGTAGAAGTGTTCTCTTGGAGAAGGAATTTTCTGCTCCTGACAGATTCCTGCCCCTGGCTGTGTCATTCCAAGCTTTCCAACGTGCCCAAATCTGGAATTTCCCTGGGAGGAACAGCCTGGGATGCTGCTGATCCATTGGCTCCATCCTGGCAGGGCCACTCTCCTTCAACTTCATCCTGTCCTGGTGCCCCTGGAGCACTTGGAGCTGCTGGAATGGGATTTGGGCTTCCCAGAGCTTCTCTGGGGCTGGAATCCAAACAAGTGCAGTGATTTTGACTTTTTGGTTTTGCCGTTCATTTTGGAAGTGGGATGGGCAGGAAAGGGATGCAGAGAAGAGAACCTGGACATGGGGATTTGTGGGATGGGAAATGGATCCTTGTGCCACCTGCACAGCCCTTTTCCATTCTCCAGGTGCTTTCACCCTGGTTCCATCCTCCTTTCCCTCTTTTTCCCATTGGGATGTGGACCTGGCTGCTTCCCTGTGTCCCTGCTGATGCTCCCCTTTCCCTGCTTTGGCCCCAACCCACATCCCAGATATTCCAGAGGCTGCTGTATGGACACAGATATTCCTATCATGGAATAAAATCGCCTCCATCCCTAACTCTCCTTTCCAGGTCTTCTCACAGCAGGAACCCCCTCATCTCCAAACACTTGTGGTCCCAGGGGCTGTGGGATGAGTGGGCTCCTCAGGATGCCTGGATAGCCCTGGACTGGGCTCCTTGGAATTCCGTGTTTTCCTGGCATTCATCTCTCTTGGATGCTCGTGGATGCTGCCAGAGAACCTAGGAAAGGACTTGGCCACCTGGATGTGTCCCCTCAGCCAGAGCTCCAGGCACACCCAAACCTGGGTCCCAGCTCCTCAGGAACCACCACATTCCAGAGCCAGATCCTGATTTCCTTTCCCATTCCCTCAAGGAAAAAACTCCTGAGGTTCTGCCCGCAGCCAGGAGGGCTGGGAACAGCCACAGGCTGGGGCTGGGGTGTCCCTGTCACCTCCACCCTGGCAGATCCCTCCCAGTCAGGGCTGCTGGAGCTGGGCTCCTGCTCTTTCCTCAAAATCCACGGATGGATGCCTGGAATGAACTCAGGACCCTCCCCCTGCCTGGAGGGCTCCCCCAGGAGCTGGAGGTGCCTCCTCTCCCCCTGCCCCACCTTATCCCCCCCCATGACCCCATTTCACTGCCCCCACCCGGGAAGGAGCCTCCATCCCGGGTTTGAGCCGGAGGACACCACCCCTGGCTCCAGCGGGATGCGTCGCCATGGAGGAGGCGTTGCCATGGCCACCGTTGCCGTGGCGATGGCGACCGGCGCAGCAGGGCCCGAGAGCATCCCAGGGAGGTTCCCCGGCCTCTCCCGGTGCTTGGAGATGGATTGAGCTCCCAGCTTTCCCTCCTCCCCAGGCAAAACGCTCGGCGCTGGGAGCTTTTACCGCGGCAGCGCGCCTTGGGTTCTGTTTTGGGGCAGGTTTGGGGAGTTTTAAATCCCACGGAATGGAAATGCCCTAAATAATGAAACAGCCTGCCTGGGAAAGGAGGGATGTACAGGGAATTGAGGAAGCTCCAAACCAGGCAGTCCCTGTCCCCCAGGATGTGTTCAGAGATGAAGAGGGGTCTGTAGGGACATCCCCGTGCCACACACGGAGGTGACAGGAGGGTCCCTTCTGCGCCTTAGTTTCCACATCTTTTAAGCTCCCAAATCCTCTGTCTCTGCAAAAGCCCTTTTGGGAATGCCCTAAATAATAAAATGCCCTGATCCCCCCTGCCTGGGGAATGAGGGATGCACAGAGAATTTAGGAAGCTCCAAACCAGGCGCTCCCTGCCCTCCAGGACACGTCAGGGATGCAGAAGGTTCTGCGGGAGCACCTCTGTACCAGGAAGGTGGCAGGAGGGTCCCTTCTGCACCCTGCACTCTTTAAGCCCCCAAATCCTCTGCAGATCTGCTCCTGGGGGGGCTGAGTGACACCCTTTACCCCAGATTTACATTTTTCACCTGTAAAATGGTGTCACCCGTGCTGAGGGGACAGGTGGGGACAGGGGAGAGAAGAGGCAGGAGGTGGCACTGTCCGTGCTGGCTGGGTGACAGGGCTGATGGAGAGGGACTGAAGCCTCCTCCATCCTCCTGCCCAGCTCGGATGCTGCCAGGCCAAGGGGTCCCAGCCCCCCGTGGCTTTCCAAGGTGCTCAGGGCGGGGTTTGGGTGGGATTTGTGCTGCTGGGGCCCCTTGGCTGCCGTTCCCTGCCAGCCCAGCCAAGCTGGAGGCGTGGAAGGGGGCAGGGAGTGTCCGTGTGGGAACCATCACCTGCCGATCTCCCTTTTCGGGTGGAAAAGGCTCCTCTGGGATGGGGTGGGGGATGTGTTTCTTACCCGAGCTGGATGTAGTGGCCGTGTCACTGCCGAGATCCAGACCCTTTGTGTCTGGCGCTTATTTGGGGTCGTTTAGAGCACAATGAGGGAGCATTCAGTGAAATGTGACTTCCTGGCCCTGCCCCGGCGTCTGCTCTTCATCAGGGCTTGTTTTTGTAGCAGCAGAGCTGTGACCTTTGGGGGCCCTGGGGGAGTGGGAACGGGGCCGTTGTTTGGGGTCAGGGTGATGCCAGAGCCGTGTCCTGGCCCGGGCTGCCCCCGGTGACGGCTCGTGGGACACAGGGATGTGACAGGAGCAGTTCCCTGGCTGCGGGACAGCCCTGGGCACAGCCAGCACCTCCCTGGGCACACTGAAACCTTCCCAGTCTTCCAGAAGTGAGGCAGGCCCCCAGCCCAGCCTCATCCCAGCAGCCCCGCCGTGATCCCGGGTTTAATTTCCCTAATGAAGCAACGCTGAGCTGGGTGAGGAACCCCTGCCAAGAGCCGTCAGCAGAGCAGCTGGAATTGCGGGGCTGGAGCTGCTGGCCCTTGGCTGGAGCTGGCTAATAAATGGCATCCTGGTGCCACCAGGGCAGGCGTGGCAGGGGTGACAGGGGGAATAGAGCCAGGACCAGCAGCACGCTGGGATTTCCTCCCTGCCCCGAGGAATTCTCTGCCTGGCTCGGGGATTGAGCCTGGACAGGGCTGCCCAGAGCACCTGGAACTCTGCGAGCGTGTTCCTCATCCCAGCCACGGGAGGACACTGACCCAGATGGGGACATGGCCTGTGTGACACTCCCAGCCCTCCGCAGCCACAGAATCCATGCCCTGGAAAAGGTTTTCCCACTGGAACAGCATCCCCATCCCTTCTGCAGGGGGGTGGGCACAGTCCCTGCCACCACCCCGGGGGACTGGGGATGGACCCGGCACATCCAAGGGTCCCTCCAGCCGCGGTCTGACCACACAGGCCCTGCTGGGACACGGATAAAGTCTGGATGAAGTTTCTCTTTTCGGACAAATCCAGGCAGCTGTGGCTTGGCTTGGGGGTTGTGATGGATTGGGAGGGGGGGCTGTGATGGATGGGGAGGCAGCCCCAGGTCGGGAGGTGGGATCAGCTGTCCTGAGTGATTTGTGGTTTCCTGGCTGGCAAACTCTGCCTTCCCTCCCCTCTATCCTGGCCAGGCCAGGGGGAGCAGCCCCTCATTCCTGGGGGAGCAGCCCCTCATTCCTGGGGGGATCAGCTCCCATTCCGGGGGGATCAGCCCCCCATTCCGGGTAGGGGGCCATGCACGGCCAGGGGCACGCGGAGCATTAACGATCCAAGCAGCACTAAATCCAAATAAACCCTGACTGCTCCCAAGATTTATGGCATGAGCCTGACCTCAAACCATCAGGACTGCAGATGGGAGGGGTTACGTCAGTGCCTTGGGAACGGAGCGATGAGGGGCTTTCTTTGGGAACAGCCATGTCCCAAAATCCCGGTTCCTGTGCACTGGGAACACCTGGAGATGGCTCCCAAGTCTTTAAGCCTTTGTGGAACTCGGCTGGGGCCGTGCTGCAGGTGGGGTTCCCCCAGGTCTGATCCTGCCTGTGGGGTTGCTGTGGGGTTTTGCTGGTCCTGGCTGTGGGGTTGTTCAGGTTTGGGGTTAGGTGGATGGATGGATGGATGGATGGATGGATGGATGGATGGATGGATGGGTGGATGGATGGATGGGAGATGGATGGGAGATGGATGGATGGATGGATGGGAGATGGATGGATGGATGGATGGATGGATGGATGGATGGATGGATGGATGGATGGATGGATGGATGGGTGGATGGATGGATGGGAGATGGATGGGAGATGGATGGATGGATGGATGGATGGATGGATGGATGGATGGAGGGATGGATGGATGGATGGATGGGTGGATGGATGGATGGGAGATGGATGGGAGATGGATGGATGGAGGGATGGAGGGATGGATGGATGGATGGATGGATGGATGGATGGATGGGAGATGGATGGGAGATGGATGGATGGATGGATGGAGGGATGGATGGATGGATGGATGGATGGATGGATGGATGGATGGGAGATGGATGGATGGATGGATGGATGGATGGATGGATGGATGGATGGATGGATGGAGGGATGAATGGAGGGATGGATGGATAGGTGAATGCATGGATACACAGTTGGGTGTTGGACAGATGGGAACTGCTGGTGCTTCCGCTCCCATTTCCGGCTCCAAGCCTGGAGCCAGGAGTCTGGAAGGGCCTCATCTTGTTCCAATTTCAGGAGGAACAAAGGCAGCGAGGCCATGTGGCTTCCATCAGGGAGAGGCTTTGCAGGTCACACAGGGAGAATCCCACCCTCAGGAATGGGGATGGGCTGGGGAGCGCCGGACTCTCTTCATTTCTTGATACTGATGGTAAAAACATCAAAAGGCAAATGAGAGCTATTCCCAATGTTTCTTCCCTCATCCCCTCAGTCCTTGGCATTTTTCCTTGCCTTCCCATCCGTTTTGGTGACCCATCTCATATTTTTGGGCTGTGCAATTCCCTGCAGATTTATTCTCCTGGATCACAAATTCCAGTGAGCTGCTGGTGAGCGGGTGTTGGGAATCCAGGATGGTGCATCAGCTGCGGGGCAGAGGCTGAATATTCCCAGAGATCTGGGAAACACATGCAGGATGCATCCAATGGCTGCTAGGAAGAGCTGGAGCAGATCCAGCCAGAAACAGCTCAGACACTTAAAAGCTCAACTGCCCCTGCCTTCACGAGCTGATGGATTCTCTCTCCTGAAGGGAGAAGGGATGAGGGCACAAAACGCAAGCCAGGTCCCAAATTTCTCCTCTTGGCTGTTCAAAACTCCTTCCTGCTCCAAGCTGCAGTGAAAGCAAAGAAACCCCGAGCTGTTTTTGGGAGGTAAAACGCTCCGACAGGCGACAGGGACCCTTCAAGGCCTTGATTTGAAACTGAAGCTGGAACCTGGCTCGTTACATCTTGAAACATCTGATGCGATCTCGGAGATCAAAGCCGCCTTGTTTGCCTTGTAATGAGGTGTCAAAGCATTTCCTTGCAACGCCAACAGGAGACACTTTGATCTGCAAAACAAGATGTTTAAGAGCGCTGCTAGCGAGGGCTCCCCGCGTTTTCGCAGCTCGGGGAAGCAGGGGAATATTTGAAGTCTGCTGTTGTTTCCTCTCGAGGCTTCCCAAGCTGTGGCAGCTGATGAGGTGTTGCTGTCACACCGGAGCCAGGACTCACAGGGAAATTATCGAGGCTGAACAGCAGCCAGCTGGAGAACCAAACCGAGCGTTTTTCTTACAGCTTCCAAAAGGAATTGTTGGGTTTCCCCCCACAAAAAAAAGGGCTTTTTGTCCATGGGAAATTTTGGAGTCAACGTGAGCTCACTCTGAGTTGTTTTGGGGATAATGTTGTGATTCTGGGTGGTTCAGATGGAGGCTGCTTGTGCTGCTGCTGCCTTGGTCTGGCTTTTCCTGTGCCTCGCCCCACAAGGGGTGGCCGGGGTGTCACCACCCTCGAGGGGTGCCTGGGGTGTCACCACCCTCGAGGGGTGCCTGGGGTGTCACCACCCTCGAGGGATGCCTGGGATGTCACCTGGGTGGGGCTGGAGCCTCTCACGTGTCCCCCTGGTCACAGGCTCAGCGCTGGCGCAATGAGAACTACGAGAGGCCCGTGGACCTGGAGGGCTCCGGGGATGACGATCCCTTCGGAGAGGATGAGCTGGACGACATCTACTCCGGCTCTGGCTCGGGGTGTGAGTAACTGGGCTCCTGGGAAGGGTCCCTGTGTGGCTGGGGGGTCCCTGGGATTCCTGGGAAGGTCCTTGGCTGACTGTGGGGTTGGGGGGCTGGAGAGGGGATGTGAGGGGGAGAATTGTCCTTTATCCATCAGTGGAGTTGTGCTCAGACAAAATCAATGGGAGCTGTCCCAAAAGTTGGGTTCCAGTGCCTCCATGTCGCAGTTCAGCCTCTGGCCCTACTGGGCAGGACCGGCCCTTCCACAGACCCCAGAGAGGGCTTTGGCCCCCCACGGACACAGCCCTTGGTCTCTGCCGAGCCTGGAGCCATCCGTGCCCTCGGATTTTGGGGGTGGTGCCAGGGAAGTGCATCAGCAGGGGTTTCACTCTTCCCTCCTGTCCCCACGTTTCAGATTTCGAGCCAGAGCTGGGGCTGGACACGGCTGTGAGCCTGACCACGGACACGCTGGTGACGCTGCCCACCACCGCGGCCATGCTGCCCGTCACCGCTGCCCAGCCCGTGGCAACGCCCCTGGAGCCGTCCCCCACCCCCCAGGACACCACCCCCGGGCAGGCAACCAGCGCCTTCCCCATGCCCAGGACCACAGAATCACCAGTGGTGCCCAGCTGGAAAGCCACCACCACCACCAGCACCACGGCCAGCAAGCCCCCGACCACCACAGCCACCACCACCACCAGGGCCACCACCACCACCAGGGCCACCACCACCAGGGCCACCACCACCACCAGGGCCACCACCACCACTACGGCCACCACCACCACCACGGAGGCCACCACGACCACAAGCACCACCACCACAGCCACAGCCAAGCCCACCACCATCTGGAGGTTCCTGCCCCCCTTGGCCACCAAGGCGGCCACCACCCGGGCCACCACCCTGGAGACCCCCACCACGCCCGTCCCCGAAACCACCACCCCAACAGAGGCGGCCACATCGCGCCTTGTCCCCACCAGCACGGCCAGGCCCAGGGCCCTGCCAAAGCCCAGCACCTCGAGGACTGCAGAGCTCCCGGAGAGAAGCACGGCCCTGCCGCCCACGGCCGCCACTCTGCCGCCCACAGAGGCCCCCCAGGTAGGAGGTCAGAGCCCTTCTCACCTGCACGGGTCCTGGGCTCCGTGGGAAGCCAAGCGGTGGCCACGGGAGGCCTTTGGTGCCCGTCCATCCTTGGTCATTTGCTCTGAGGGAGGTGGAGGCAGGCTGGGCTCTGCCAGAGCAGAAGGAGGTGAGAGGGGCACAGCCGGGGCAGGGGTTCCAGCTGTGTGTGCCACAATGTGCCACCCATCGCGGTGCTCCCGGCAGTGCCTTCTCCAGAGCAGCTGCCCCAGGCAGGAGGGCAGCAGTGCCACATCCCACGGGGACACAAAGGCTTTCCTCGGGGTTTGGTGTCATGTCCCAGCTCCCAGGCCTCTCCAGGAGTCCCACACTCTCCTCAATTACGGCTTGATGGTGCATTTCCAGCCGGTCGGGTGTCCTGAGCAGGAATTTCAGCTCCATCTCGCATTCAGAACCCCTCAGGGGCCCTTTGCAGCCGCTTTGACTGAAAGGTGGAGTGATTTGTCTAAACTACTCCCTCTTTTCCGCCTGCAAATGCGTGCTCAGGGCGCTCGGGGCTCTCGCTGACCTTCAATTAATCCCTGTCACAAACCCGGCTCGTGGGAAGCACTGAGCCGTGCGCTGGCCCCGGGGCAGCGGGACGTGGAGAGGGCTCCCACCCCCGCCCCAGACAGCTCCTGGCTCATCCTGACTCCTGGCTCATCCTGACTCCTGGCTCATCCTGAATCCTGCTTTGTGATGAGGAGGGCGGGAAGGGGCCGTTTGCCCCGCCAGGGAGGGATCCCGGGGAGGTTTGGCTCGGGGATGCTCCAGCTCAGCGGACACGCCGAGGGACAAGGGGGAAAGTCCAGGGGATTTGGTCCCATGGGGATGTGCAGGAGGCAGTGAATGGATCAGGGATGGGATGGAGGGGGTGGGATGGATCATATTCCCAGGCAATATTTGCCCTCAAGGCCGGGATCCCCTCCTTGCCAAGGGAATTGTGCAGGGACAGCTGGGAGCTGGGCTGGGTGCCAGATCTGTGCCCGGGGTGACAAGGACCCATGCTCCTGCTCCCACCCTGTGCAGCAGGAAAGGGGGAAGGGACCCCTGGAGCTCACCCAGCAGCTCCCAATCCTTCCTCTTGCTGAGCAGGTGTGGCATGGGTGTTGTGTCACCTCCTGTTAGGACTGACCTGGGATATCCAACCTGCGCTCTGGAGACAGCGCCCGGCTTTGGGATGGGATACTGGGGAGAAATTCTTCCCTGTAAGGGTGGAGGCTTTGGGATGGTGTCTCTTTTGGGGAAACTACAGGGACAGGTCCTGGGGTGGGCACAGAGAATGGCCCAGCTCAGCCATGGTGGCCTCAGCCATTTGGTGACCATCAAGTTGTGGGGTTGTGTTGTCACTGCGGTACAACCTCAGTGACACGGAGAGGGGAACACCCCAATGTTATCCCCATGTCCCCCACCCTGTCCAGGGCCAGTGATGTCCCTGTGGACACCCTTTGGTCCTTGTCCCCTGCTCCATCTTGTCCTTTCTCCCAGATGGAGCCTGGGGAGGTGACAACAGTCCCCGACAAGGAGCTGGAGGTCCCGGCCAGCAGTGGCCCCAGCGGGGACTTCGAGATCCGGGAGGAGGAGGAGACAACTCGTCCCGACCTCAGGAATGAGGTGATGGCTGTGGTGACACCGCCGGCGGGCCCAGGGCCCGGCAGGAACGCGGAGACGGGGCTGATGGACAACACGATAGACTCGGGCAACTCGGCTGCTCAGCTGCCCCAGAAAAACATCCTGGAGAGGAAGGAGGTGTTGATAGGTGAGGTATGGGGCTGGGGGGTTGGGGGGCAGTGTTTGGGGGCACAGGGAGCTGGGCTGTACCAGGAGAGGGGACAGTCCTGGGAGGGGCACTGGGATAACACACACCTGAAATTGCTCCTGGGGGTGTCCCAGGGTCTCCATGTCTTTGTCAGGAAAGAATTTCCTTCTACTGAGAGGGATTTCCAGGAAAACAAATGGGATTTTAGTGCAAAGATGTTCTGTGGTCATAGCTCAGCGCCCAGCGCTGCTCCCAAACTTCCGAAGCCAGGCTGGGATCCCAAACGATGTCCCCAAACTGGGGTTGTGCCGAGTCTGGCATAACCCACACCCACCTCCCAAAATTGCTCCACAGCTCTGCTGGGGGGTCCCAAGGGTCTCCGTGCCTTTGCCAGGAATGTTGTGCACAATTTGTTTGCGCTGAAATGGATTTCCAGGAAAGAAAAACGGGATTTTTTCCTGGAAATCCAAAGATGTGCTGTGGTGACCTGGCACTGCTGAGAGGCTGCTCCCAAATTTCCAAAACACAAAACCAGGCTGGAATCCCAAATGATCCCCACCAAACCCTTCCTGCTGGAAGCCAGGCTGGGGCTGGCAGTGGCACTGAGGGCAGGGGGTGGCACTGATGGCCAGGGATGGGGTGGCACTGACAGCTGTGGATGACACTGGTGACCAGGGGATGACACTAATGGCTGTGGATGGCACTGGTGACCAGGGGTGTGGCACTGAGGGCTAGGAGTGTCACTGATGGCTGGGGGTGGCACTGATGGCCAGAAGTGGCACTTATAGCCAGGGAGAGTCACTGGTAGCTGGGGATGACACTGATAGCCAAGGGTGGCACTGACGGCCACAGGTGGCACTGATGGCTGTGGGTGGCACTGACGGGCAGGGGGGTGGCACTGGCGGGCAGGGGGTGGCACTGGCAGGCAGGGGTGTGGCACTGACAGCTGGGGTGGCACTGATGTGTGAGGGTGGCACCGACAGTTGTGGGTGGCACTGACAGCCACGGGTGGCACTGATGGCCGTGGGTGGCACTGATGGCTGCGGGTGACACTGACGGGCAGGGAGGTGGCACTGACAGCTGGGGTGGCACTGATGTGTGAGGGTGGCACTGACAGCCGTGGGTGGCACTGACGGGTGGGAGGTGGCACTGACGGCCGTGGGTGGCATTGACGGCCGTGTCCCCTGTGCACTGTTGCAGCGGTGATCGTGGGCGGCGTGGTGGGCGCCCTTTTTGCCGCCTTCCTGGTGATGCTGCTCATCTACCGCATGAAGAAGAAGGACGAGGGCAGCTACACCCTGGAGGAGCCCAAGCAGGCCAACGTCACCTACCAGAAGCCCGACAAGCAGGAGGAGTTCTACGCGTAGACGGAGAGCCCAGAGTGCCTCATGCTCCCTCCCTCCCTCCCCACTCCAGACCCTCCCCCTCCTCTTCCCCATCCGGTCTCTCTCTTCTCCCCCTCCTCCACCTCTCTTTTTTTGGGATCAGACTGTGAATTTACAAAGCAAAACCCGCAGCGGCTGAAGGAGGAGACGCGTCCCTGGCACGGGGGGCACGGGGTGCCCGCAGCAGCGCCGGGTCACGCCCAGCCCCGCTGGCCTTTCTGCTGGCGGGAGGGATGGGGCACGGAGCCGGCGCCGAGGGGCCGATGCCAGGGCAGCCATGCCTGGGAATGCCCTGGAGAACACGGGACGGGCTGCCCATGGCGCCTGGAGCCAAGCTGGACTTTTCCCACCACCACAAACTCTGGGATCCGGACATCTCCTGCCAGCCCTGGGGTGCAGGGTGCTTGCTTTGGATTTATTCTCCTTTTATTTTTTTTTTTTCCATCCATAAAGGAGGGAGATTTCCTCCTCTCTGTCTCGTCTTTGTTTTTTGGTTTTCTTTTGGAATGGGGTTAGTTGCTCCGCAGGAATCCCCTTCTGCTGGAAGAGAGAACACGACTCTCCAGCACTCCTGGAACCCTGGGAAAAGCACAAGGGGATGGAATACCTGGCGTCCCAGGATTCGCTCATGGAGTGTGGAAAAAAGGAAATGAGTACAAACGCTGGGAATGACCCTTGTGGATCAATATTCTGGAGAGCTTGTGGAGCTGCACTGGTGCATCCCAGGCTGCTGCCATCCAGCCACTCCCTGGAATCTCTTGGATCCACATCTGCCTGCGGGGTTTGGCTCAGGCTGGGTTTTCACTGTGACCACTAAAGCTCGGCTTTGCGGGACGTTCCTTAGGGAGGAGCTGGGAATGGAGGAGCTGAATCCTGTCCCTGGCTCTTCCAGAGGGGATAACAGAGCTCTGCAAGGAGTGGGATGCAGCCTGAGGAAGGAAATGCAAGCAGGGACCATCCCTGTCCCCTCGGGGCCCGGCAGAGATCCCGCCGGCTCCAGAGGTGAGGAAGAGGAGGCAGAACCACGGCTCCACCGCAGGGTTGACTGGATCATTGGAAAGATCCCAAAACCCACGGAAATTCAGTACTGATGGTTTTCCTTTGCTGTTTGAATCGCCAGGATTGATGGTCTTCCTTCATTGCTGTTTAAATTCCAGCACAACCCACAGGGCTGGAGAGAACCCGACCCTGGCACGCCCAGGGGTCCCTCCGAGGCTGCCCAGGGTGCAGATCCAGACCCTCTGGTGCCTTCGGGAAAGGTTGGATTTTCCAGAGCAATCCCTGCATGCAGATTCAATTCAGATATTTCAACTGAGGTGTTTCAGTGGGGTGGCTCTCCGTTAGCTGGACCCCTGTGGAGCTTTGTTGTCACCACGGTTGTGATCTCGGTGGGGTCCCTCGGAGACTTTGGATTTGCTCTTGGAGCAATTTAAATGGGAAAATTTAGGGAAAAAAATCATTGCTTTGTGAATTAACCTGCACACAGCCAGGGACACCTTGGCCCCTGAGGGGGTTGGTGGATTTAAGGTTTTGTGGCCCTGGTGGGGATTACAAGACAGAAGAGCTTGGTTGTGGGTGGGATATTTGAGGCCATATGAATATTTCAAATATATATAAATATATATCTCCACTCCTGTACACCCACACTACCACAGGTGTGGAAGGAAATGAAATCCCTGGAATTTCTCAGTGCACTGGGATGCTTGGGTAGGATTTGGGGTTGGGAAGTTGGGAGCTTTGGGCTGCTTTTCCCTGGGATAGAACCCAAAAAGATGGCCTGGATTTCCTTCAGGATAGGGAACACAGCCCACACATGGATCAGCTCTAAATCCTCATTTTTGAGCTGCCAGCCTCAAAAGCCTCATGGTTTAGGTTCTTGGAGATTGGAGAAGGCCCTGTTGGATGTTTGGGGTGGTGATGCTGGGAGTGACCATTTCCGTGTCCATCCTAGAGTGACAATGATGATGAGGATGAGGGATGAGGATGCTCCAAGGGAGGGAACACACTCTGAAAGAGCCTGGTGCCAACCCAGAGACACTTTGGGCTCCTGGATTTGATGATTTGGGGGATTTTGGCCCTGCTGGGATCACACAAAGGGGAGTGGCACAAACCCAGGTCACCAAGGCCACCCAAAATCCCCATCTTTTGGGAAAACCTGGATTTAATCTTTGAAGCTTGCTTAAAAAAAAAAAAAAAAAAGAAAAGAAAAAAAAAAAAAGAAAAGGAAAAAAAAAAAAAAAAAGAAACCAGCCCTCCCAGCTTAATCTTTTTAATGCTGCTTTTCAGAGCTGCCTCCTTAATCTTCTTCATTCCATTTTTTCCCCCTATTTAATAGTCTGAAGTTCCATAATACAATTTTTTTACTCATTCAAGCTTAACCTCGTCCCTCTCAGCTGGTGTTAGGTTGTAATCCCGGCACTTAAATCCGTCACAGCTTCAGGAGTGAGGAAAACTGGAGGTGGGAGGGTGAGAGGAGCCTGGGCAGGACTTCTGCAGTAATTAAAATATGAGATAAACACAATAAAAAAAAGGTGAAGGCAATTAAAATGCTAATCAGAAGTGATCAAATAATTAATTGTTTATCTCCTGCTTCCACGCTTTTTCTCTCCACTATCAGAGGGTTGTGAGCTCCAGCAGAATTTTTTGGGTTTGGAGCCGACTTTTTGTGGTGCCAGTGATGTCACAGCCTCTTGTGTCACCTCAGCTCCACGGGGACTGTTGGAATTTGATGTTTGAAGGGAAAAAAAAGTCTTGTGCTGGAGGATGTGATCCTGTGCCTCCCTCTGAGGAGCTGGGATGGAGCTGGATGTTGCAGGATTTTTTGGGAAAGCCCATCTCCCAGAATAACCCTGGATAATGCCATTTCTCCATGAGCAAAGCCACAGGGATGAGTAAAACCCCACGGGTTGGTGCCTAGTGCAGGTGGAGGCAGCTGCTCCCTCCTGCAGCCATCCCTGCTCCGGGGCTTTCCAGGGATTCCCGGTGGGAAGGTGGGTGGGGAGGAGGTGAGGAAGCAGCACACAGGAGGAGCCAGCCCCCGGCTGCTGATCTGGCTGTAGAGAGGATTTTTGGGAAAATCAACTCACTGTGAGCGGAAGCGTCTCCAACACCTTCCCTTCCCAAAGCTGAGTCTGACATCGTCCCCCCGCCCAAATTCCCATCCCTCATGGTGATCCCAGCCAGGAACAGCTGGAGCAGTGCCCAGATGTGCTGGTCCTTCCAGCTGTGCTCCCTGAGGGATTTTCCACAGCTTTTCCATTTCTTTTCTTCACATTCCTGCGTGTGTGTGATGTGCTGGAGCCGCAGGGGGACTCCTGGCTGTTCCAGCTGGATGATTTGAGGACTTCCTGGAATTGCAGGGTGGCGTGAGCTGCTCTGCCAGCTGTGCCAGCCTTGGGGCTCTCCCTGCTGGAATTGCAGCAGGAGAATGATGGAGAATATCCAGCAGGAGGATATCCAGGAACTCCTGGGCCACATCCATCAGGGGAAAGAGGGAGGAGAGGATCAAAGGGAAGGGAAGAGCAGAGAGCCCAAGCCAGGGCTGGAATGGGGAGTTTGGGAAGGGCAGGGATGGACGGGAAGGGCAGGACATGGAAGGGGCCCAGCAGCAGCAGGAGCCAGCCCTGGGTGGGTTTTGCAGGGCTGGAAGTTGTCCTTTTGCTCCAAAGATCTCTGATTTCCATGACGAGCTGTGCTGGGGGGATCCCGCTGCAGGGAAGGGCACGGCTCGGGCTGGGTGACTGCCAGGACGGGCTGGTGTGCCTCAAATTCCCCCACTCCTCCCCCTCTCCCTGACAATCCCTATCTGGGCCTTCCTTTGCCTCGTCTCCAGCTCCAGCATTCCGAGCTTTCCGTGCCGTGAATCACCGGCTCAGAGGCTCCCACAGGAACAAACCCACCAGCCGAGGACAGGAATGGATTTTTCAATTTCCTTTTTCTCCCATAACCACCCTTGCCATGATTTTTCCCGGGCTCTGAGGTTTCCTGCCAGGCTCTAAAGTAACGCTGAGCTCTCGATCTGGAGAGGTTTGGTGGGAAGGAGCTCCCTGGGCTCCCCAGGCGCGGGGCTGGGGTGTCTGTGTGTGTATATATGTGTATGTAATTAATGTATATGTAGAGATGTATAGATGGGCAGGGCCCAGGGGCTCTGCTCCTGATGAGGAGGAGGGGGAAAAGGAGGAGGAAGAACAGGAAAGGGAGGAGGATTTATTCTCCAGCACCACGTGCTGGGCTCTGCAGCCCTCGGCCCCTGTCCCAAGGAATGTGGGATTCAGCCTCGACCCCAGTCCCAAAGGATTCTGGATTCCCCCTCATTCCCTGTCCCAAAGGATCTGGGACTCAGCCTCTTTCCCTGTCCCAAGGGATGCAGGATTCAGCCTTGGCCCTGCTCCCCAGAGATGTGGGATTTCCTGTTCCAAGGAATGTGGGATTCAGCCTCGACCCCTGTCCCAAAGGATTTGGGATTCCCCCTCATTCCCTGACTCAAGGGATTTGGGATTCACCCTTGGCCCTGCTCCCAAGGGATGCAGGATTCCCTGTCCCAAAGGATGTGGGATTCCCCATCAGCCCCTGTCCCAAAGGATTCAGGATCCAGCCTCATTCCCTGTCCCAAAGGATGTGGGATTCCCCCTCAGCCCCTATCCCATAGGATGCGGGATTCCACCTCTCAAATTCCTGCTGCTCCTCCCTCCCCTCCCTGCCCTTCCCATTCTCCCGATCCCGATCCCACTGGGTTGGGATGAGCCAGGGCAAGGATCAGGAGCCTTTTGCTGCTGCCAGGGCTGCAGCAGATCCTGGGATGGGATCCCGGGATGGATCCAAAGCCCTGCAAGCTCCGGAGCACCCCCAGCCCTTGTGCTGTGTCTCTGTAGAGGAGCCTCAGTCTGCAGCGTCCAAACTTTTTATTTCCATGTTTATTTTCCCCATTATTTTGATTTTTGGGTAAAAAAAAAAAAAAACCCGATTTTTTTCACACCCCACATTCCAGTGCTTCTCCCAAACTTCCAGGGCGCCAGGAATTTTTCCTGCAGGAATTCCCCCCGTTGAGGGTCCCCCCCTGGCCGAAGTCACCCCAGCCCAGCTGACAATCAAACCAGACTCCTGAAAAACAGGATTCCATTGCAGTTTGATAGAAAAACTTTTTAAAATCTCCCCCTCCTCTCTCACCACCACATCTCCAGGACAAACCATCACCCACTGCTCCTCCTGTAAATAAACATCAAACCTTCTTGTATAAATTAAAAATAAAATAAATTTTAAAAAAGACAAAAAAAAATTCCATTGATAAACATCCCAAAAATAAAATCTAAAACCTCTCCCTTTCCAGAAGATTGAAGTAATTCCAACTTCACTTCTTTTTTTGGAGCTGATTTCCAATCCCAATAAGAGAACAAAACAAAGATCTGGAACACTACAAACGTTGGAGCTTTCAATGAATCCGGGAGGGAAAAACAATGCATGTAAATATTTTTAATAGGAGACATATCTTAAACAGAACTTTTTTTTGTATGTACATAACTCTCCTAGAGTTTAGTACTGAAATGGCTTCATAGTGTCTGTTTTGAAAAGGAAAGGAAAAGAAAATGTTTGTTAATTGTTTCTGTTCTTACTCAATGGCCAAAACTTTAAAAATAATGACAAAAAAAAAAAAAGAAAAAAAAGACTCTAAAATTAATCTTTGCCAATGGATCTAGCACTGTAATGGTACTGTCTATTTTTTTTAATTATTTCTGTGCTGTGCCCATTTATAAAATGAGGAAAAGATAAAAAAATAAAATCATTTAAACATTGTCTGCCCAGGGCCTGGCCTGAGTTCTTGGTGCCCGCTGCTGTGGGGTCTGTGATGCCCCGGGAGCGGAGGGAGAAGGTTCTGCCTGGTCCTGGGCCCCTCAGGGGGTGGCTGATGAATGGTTTCCATGGCAACTGCAGCGGTGCTGAGGAGCCTGGACCATCCCAGCATACCCATGGATGATCCCAGTACAGCCCTGGAGGATCCCAGTACAGCCCTGGACCATCCAACCACAGCCCTGGATGATCTCAGCACAGCCTGGAAATGTTCCCCTGGAGAGGAGAAGGCTCCAGGGAGAGCTCAGAGCCCCTGGCAGGGCCTGAAGGGGCTCCAGGAGAGCTGCAGAGGGACTGGGGACAAGGGCTGCAGGGACAGGAGCCAGGGAATGGCTTCCAGTGCCAGAGGGCAGGGCTGGCTGGGAGATTGGGCAGGAATTGTTCCCTGTGAGGGTGGGCAGGGGCTGGGCTGGAATTGCCAGAGCAGCTGTGGCTGCCCCTGGATCCCTGGCAGTGCCCAAGGCCAGGCTGGACCCTGGGGCTGGAGCAGCCTGGGACAGGGGGAGGGGTCCCTGCCATGGCAGGGCTGGCACTGGGTGGGATTTAAGCTCCCTTCCAACCCAAACCATTCCAGGATTTTGGCTGAGATGCTGTCACCCCACACACCAGCAGTGTCCCTGTGAGCTGGGGCTGCTGTTCCAGCTGGGGGATCCATTCGCCCCAGAGCGGGAAGTGGGAGCAGCCCGGGCCCCCTCTCACAGCTCCTTTCCAGAGGGATTCCTGGGAATGCCTGTGGTGACAGATCTGGCAGAGCTGCTCTTGGCCTTCCTAGGGACATCCTGGATCCAGGAACAGGACAGATCCATCCCTGGAGCAGCAGACAGGGTTTGGATGTCACCATACCACCCTTACAGCTCTCCCCAAGCACAAGCAAATGCCAAAGCCCAGGAGGCTCCCAGGAATACTCCCCCAGCCCCAGTGATATCCTGCTGGCCCGAATTCCAGGGGACATCCCTCTGTTTGGGCTTGGGGAATGTGTTTTCATGACCCTGCTTCCCTCACAAACCTCTGCTCCAAGTGCTTCCAGCTCAAGGAACTCAGCAGCTGGATATCCCTCATCCTTCAGCAGGGACAGATCCACCCTCCTGGGAGCAGCTCAGGGATCCCTCCCTGGGTGGCCACAGCAGCAGAGCCCCAAATCCCTCCCTTTTCGCCCCATTTCGCAGAGCAGGGCAATTCACCTCAGCCCAGCTCTGCTCCCTGCAGCAGCAGCTCAGCATTCCAGCTGGGAAGAGCTGCAATCCCGGTGTCCAGCCTGTCCCAGCCCCAGTAACGACCCCACTGTGCCGTGCTCCCGTCTTTGGCAGAGCAGAAATGAGCAACTGCCTGCCCGAGGTGTTGGAATTTGGGCTGAAGGCTGGAAACAGCCTCTGATTATATCCCAATCCCCATTTTTTATTTACTTTCCCCCCTCCAACGGCTCTTACAGGAATTTTCCATTCCCGCAGCGCCGTTGCAGAGCCCGGGATTTACCAGAACAACCCCAAATGTGGTTTGTTTGGATTTCTTTTGCACCCTGTGAATCAGCCTCTGTAAATCTCTGTGATGTGAGAAAAGCACCCAAAAACAACACCAGGATTGGGATTTCACCTGGAAAATGAAGGGTCCAAAGGCACCAAGCCTGTGGTGACCGACAGGGATTTTAGGGAACAGCCACACCTGAGTGAGCTGGTGACAACTTTGGGGACACACAGCTGGGAAGGGTCCTGAGGTGCCAGCCCTGAGCTGTGGAGGGTCCTCAGTGGGTCCCAAATCCTCCGTGAGCTTTTCTGGAAACCCCAAATAGAGAGGATTTATCCCCTGAGCTGACCTGCTGCTCCCAAGGCTCATCCCAGAAACTGCTCCTGCCTCTCTCCATGGACACAGTGAGTCCCCTCCCACCTCTCTGGAAAATCGAAGTCCTATTTCAGAATCCTCCACATTCCTGGACATAAACAACCCCTCCCCACCCTCGTTCCCACCTCTTCCCATTTCTCCCACCCTCCTTCTCCTCGGCTCCACAAATCCTCCTCACCCGAGCACCCTCCATGTGTTTTTTCCCACCTTTTTAAGCTCCTGGCCCCTTTTCCTTGCTCTCCAAGGACAGGAAGCCCTTTAGGACAAAGAAGGCTGAAATCCCAGTGGGAATGGCCGGATACAACTCCTTGTCCTGCTCTGCTAGCCGGGTGGGAGCGATGGATATCTGGACTCAGCGGCCGCTCCGAGGATTTTTGGGCCATTGTTCAGGACTGGAGGGAAGGAGCAGAATTCATGCTCCAGGAATTCCAGCATTTCCTGAGCCCCAGTGGTTATTCACAGCAGCTGAGCCAACTTTCCCTGTTATTTACCTGCTCCAGGACAATTGGCAGCAGGAAGGCACCTTTGGGAATTGCGTCCCTCCTGTTCCCACCTATTTCCTGCTCTCCGATTGTTTTTCCCTAGGCTGAATCCATCCCTGGGCCGGGGCCAGGACAGCTCACCCCATGTCCCACATCCCCGAGGACAGAGAATTCCCAAGGGAACATTTCCCACTATAGAGAGGCTCCGTGTTTATCCAGGACTGCTGGAGCCCGAACATTTGGAGCCTGGATTTGCATTCCGTGAGGAATTGTGCCCGCTGACGGATCTGTGTTCGATCTAATGAGGAACGAAGCCAATTAAAAATAATGGGGAGCCTGAGCTGCTGCCTGGAACAAAACAATGATAATTATAATTATAATTAAGACAAAACCCATCCCAGAATTTCCACTTAGATCAAATCCAAACCTTCTGAGCAGATCCTGCCTCCCCCATTTTTTGGAACCCTCTCCCATCATCATGGAGTCGCTGGGAAGGGGGAACTGGAACAGCTGCTCCTCATAAAGCTCCCACCCAATTTCCTCCCTGGCAATGAATTCCAGAGGAAAACGTGAGCGCTGCTCCCAGCATGGATGGGGATTCCTGGCGTTGCCATGGGATCTGGATTTGGTCCACTGAGTCACAGGGAGGCTTTAAACTGGGAGCAGGGTTGGATACTGGGCAGGAATTGTTCCCTGGCAGGGTGGGCAGGGGCTGGGCTGGAATTGCCAGAGCAGCTGTGGCTGCCCCTGGATCCCTGGCAGTGCCCAAGGCCAGGCTGGACACTGGGGCTGGGAGCAGCCTGGGACAGGGGGAGGTGGGACGGGACGGGACGGGACGGGACGGGACGGGACGGGACGGGACGGGACGGGACGGGATGGTCTTTAAGCTCCCTTCCAACCCCAACCCATTCCAGGATTCTGTGATTCCTTGAATTTTTGGGAAAGCCTCATGACAGAGGTAGGAGTCACCCCCTTCTCTCACAGCCTGTGGATCGCTCCAGGTCTGATCCAAATTCTCCTGGCAGGAGGAGCTGCTGGGTGATCCTTACATCCCACCCCAGAAATCCTCAGCATTCCCTTGAAACAACTCCCCTGGAGAAGTTTGGAAGTGCCTGAGACACCTGATGGACCCCGGGACCACCCCTTGGACTCAGCTGGATCCCATGCCCTCCCACAACCTTTCAATAGGGCAGGAGATCATTTTGGGAATGTGAGATGAGGCCTCCGTCTGGAAATGTTCCCTCCAGCTGCCAATCCTGGCACTGAGCAATCCGTGGGATATTCCTCACACAGGGCAGGAGGGATTTTTTTTGCCAGCAGTGTTGCAGTTTTGCAGCTCAAGGTTGATAAATCAGGGATTTGATCCCTTTGAAACCCCCCACGGATGGAATCCCCTGGGAACGGGCAGAATCCCTGGCCAGGACAGGGAATTTGAGAGGCAGCAGGAGGAGGAATCAGGATCCCCTCCCCACTGCCCTGTCTGGAGCATCCCGCAGGAATTCCAGAGGGAATCAGCTCGGATTTAAACGACTGAACCTGTTTGAAATGTGCTTTCCCCCCCTTTATTCTCTCACCTGTGTCTCCTGCAAACATCCCCGGCTCTGCTGGCTATTTTTAGACTCCGGGAATTAACACCTTGATTTGCATTTTCCCTTGCTTTGGCCGCGGCTCAAGGCGATTTCAGGGTAATTGGATAATGACAGGGCTCTCATCAGCCGAGGCTGTGACAAATCGCCACACCTGGGCCACAGGAGAGGCGGGGAGGGGCCTGCAGCGGCCCCAAGGAGCAGAGGGAAGAGGGGGGGAGAGAAGGAATTCGGGGCAGGGAGGGATTTTTTTTTTGAAAAATCCTAAAACCCCGTTGGAACCAGGAGTTTTTGTGGGGTTTAGGCTTTTGGGCTGGGCTGTTTCTTTGGGAAACTGAGGCCCAGACAGGGATTTCTGTCCAATCCCCCTAATCCAATATTTTCCGTCCCGACACCGGCTGAGGATGCAGCTGGGGATGGGAATGATTCCTTCTGCTGCTCCCAGAGCCAGAGCCGGAGATTTCATCTTGGCAGGGAGGGTTTGGAGTTAATTCCCACTCAGGAACCCGAGCTCTTGTGCCCAGTGGGGCTCAGGTTTCAGGCTGAATCCACTTTACTGTCCCCCAGGGAACTGCTGTGGTTCTGGCCCAACTCTTGGAATCCAAACCAAGGCAAGAGCAGCCAAAATCTATGAAAAAGCTTGAAAAACAAGCTGGTTTTCAAGGATTTCTATCCTGTGTGTCGTGGAATCACAGAATGCTTCAGCTTGGAAAAGATCAGGGAGTCCAACCTTTAACCCGGCACTGCCAAGGCCAGCACTGACCGTGTCCCCAAGTGCCACATCCACAGGGCTGTTAAACCCCTCCAGGGATGGGGACTCCACTGCTGCCCTGGCTGCACAGCCCTTTCCATGAGGAAATTTTCCCAAAATCCACCTTGAGCCTCCCCTGGCCCAGCCTGAGGCCGTTCCCTCTCCTCCTGTCCCTGTTCCCTGGGAGAAGGGGGAATGTCACCTTGGGGGGGTAAATCCCAAACCTGATGTTCTCAGGTCTCCATGGAGAATTTCTCCATAGGATAACCTGGAGGGTGGTTTAGGTTGGGAGCACAAAGCTCTGATCCTGTTTGCTGTGGGACATGTCCAGAGTGTGTTCCTTGTTCTCCTGCTCCATCCAAAAGGATTTTGAATCACAATCTTCCACTCTCACCTTTCATTTCTACTCTGGAACCTTACTGAGACCCTCTTCTCCACACTGCTGCCACTTCTCATGGTAATGGAATCAGGGAATGGTTTGTGTTGGAAGGGATCTTAAATTCCCTCCAGTGCCACCCCTGCCCTGGCAGGGACCCCTGCCCCTGCCCCAGGCTGCTCCCAGCCCCAGTGTCCAGCCTGGCCTTGGGCACTGCCAGGGATCCAGGGGCAGCCACAGCTGCTCTGGCAATTCCAGCCCAGCCCCTGCCCACCCTCACAGGGAACAATTCCTGCCCAATCTCCCAGCCAGCCCTGCCCTCTGGCACTGGAAGCCATTCCCTGGCTCCTGTCCCTGCAGCCCTTGTCCCCAGTCCCTCTGCAGCTCTCCTGGAGCCCCTTCAGGCCCTGCCAGGGGCTCTGAGCTCTCCCTGGAGCCTTCCCCTTCCCCTTCCCCTTCCCCTTCCCCTCCCCCTTCCCCTTCCCCTTCCCCTTCCCCTTCCCCTTCCCCTTCCCCTTCCCCTTCCCCTTCTGCTCTCCAGATCCCTTTGAACATTTTTGGAGCCTCAGTCTGGGTGAGCTGAGCAGGTTCCAACAAACATGACACAAACCAGGCACTTCCACAGAAAAAAAAGAAAAAACTCCCCAAACCACAACATCTGGGACAGTTATGGAAAATAAAAGGAGGCTCTTCCTTGATTTTTTTTTTTTTTGGTGGGGGGAGGGAACAAAATTCCCACCAGCAACACAACAACATAAAGCTTCTGAGCCTTTTTCAGACACATGGCTGAGATTTCCTGCCTTTGGCAGAGGATGCTCAGGGCACTGCAGTGGAATTGGGATCTTTCCTGATGTTTCCCAAACAGAAGATGCCTGGAAAACAAGAGGGACCAAGTGATCCCTGCCGGATCCTGATTTCTCTTCAAAAGTGACCTGCAGGATGCTCTGCTCTGCTTCCCTGAGCCACAGAAGGGACAGCTCTGGAAATGCCCCTGGGATGGCAGGGAGGGCTCCTGACTGTTGGGAAAACCTGGATTTATTCCATTGGAATGGCAGGGATGGCTCCTGGGAAAAACCTGGATTTACCCCCCTGGGATGGCAGGGATGGCTCCTGGCTGTTGGGAAAGCCTGGGTTTATCCTCCAGTACCAAGTGACCCTGGAACCCTTTGGAATAAGGATGCTCAGAGGGAGATGCCTCTTCCCAGACATT
The DNA here is from genome assembly GCF_021018805.1 of Prinia subflava. NCBI lineage: Eukaryota > Metazoa > Chordata > Aves > Passeriformes > Cisticolidae > Prinia > Prinia subflava. Next base: position 5,931,839 of record NC_086270.1, read on the forward strand.
TGGCTCCTGGCCCCACCACACCCCTGCCACCCATGTGGAATCCCTCTCATTCCCGGCCAGGATCCTGGGGAAGAAGCAGCTTTGAACACCAGACCCCAAAGTGCCGCTTCTGGTGTCAAGCCTTGGAGAGGGATTTGCTTTGGAGTCTGTTCCTGTGATCCCAAAGGAGCCGCCTGCCGCTCCTCAGTCATCTCCTGCTTCCACACATCCTGCGGTGGCGGATGAGCCACATCCCAGGTGGAATTTCCCTTCCCCAAAACCCCCATATGGGTGTAACTGATGGCAGGGACTCTGAACAGCTTGTGAGGGAGGATGCATGAGGAGATCCAGCCGTGCCTTGTCCTGACTTCTCTGGAAAACAAGGGAAAAAATGGGAATCAACCCCAAATCCAACCCCACCACATTTCTTATCCATGGAGCTAACCAGCTCCATGGTTTGTGGGATAGTGTAAAAGGGATCAGGGATGCAGCAGGTGCTGAGGGTGCGCAGAGAAGATTTTGGATGCCTCTGGAATAGTCCAGGGCCAGCTTGGATGGAGCTTGGAGCAGCCTGGGACAGTGGGAGGTGTCCCTGCCCTCGGGAATGGGATGGGCTTTGAGGTCCTTCCCAACCCAAAGCATTCCAGGAGGATTCCATGTGGGAAGCTTTGGGCACTGGGCAGGTGAAGGTGCAGTGGCTGGGGCCCAGCAGCCTCCCTCTGGAATAAAGACGGATCAGGAGGAAAATGCTCGGGAGAGGCCGGGAATGCAGCAGCAGGGAAACGCTGCGGGGCAGAACCTCCTGAGGAGGATGGGGCACCCCAAACCCCTGACACTCCCAGCTGTCCCTGGCACCTCCCAGCCCAGGGAATCCGGGAAGCAACAGGTGTGGGGCTGAGCCCCTGGGGGTTCAGGGATCCCAGAGTGGCTCCTGCACAGATCAAAGGCTGATCCCATTGGATTCCCGGCACAAAGGGAGCTCGGTGGGGCCGGGAAAGCCCCGGGAAGGGCAGCACATGGAACGGGAGTCACACAAGGGCGCTGCTGGCTCCAGTTGAAGTCTCAGTGCTGGATGGGGCCGGGGGTGTTCCCGGGAAGGGGGGTTGGTGTTTTCCCAGGGATTTTGCCTTTCAAGTGCAGCCGGCGCTGTTGTGCCTTTGATGCCGGCGTTCCCAGCTGGAGCTCAGCGCTTGGCAGACAGAAAGGGATTCATCCCAGCCAGGGCAGTGGGATGGTGGCAGGGACAGCACTGCCAGCTCCCATTCCCATTCCTGGATTTCTGCCGCTCTGGAAACGAGTTTTCCCTCGCAGGAAAAGGGAACGAGGAAAAGGGTTTTGCGAAATCTCTGCCGGTCAGAGCCCTGGCGATGCCACCTGACGGCTTCAGCAACTCCAAGCAGACAAAAAGCTCCTGCCAGACCCATCCCTGCTCCCACTGAGAACTTCCCAGTTGTCCTTCCTCCTGCGAATCCCTGGATGTGATTCCAGCAGCTCCCAGCATCTGCTCCCGGGGGGCTCTGCTGGGAATGCGCTCCTGTAATTGAGAGCAGCGCTTGGCTCGTTGTCACAGCATCCCTGGGGACTGGAGAACAGGATGCAGCATTCCTGCGGCTGCTGCGCTTGGAACAAATCGGGATTTTAAGGCTCAGATGTAGCTCCTGGGTGGCAGTGGCTGATCACAAAGAAATCCACAGAGAAGGAGATTTTATGGGGTGGGTGGAGGTGCTGCCCCCCTTTGTAACACCCAAATCTGCCTGGTGAAGCCTCTGTTTCCACCAGCTTTTTTTCCAAGTGTTTCCTCCTTGGATTGAGGCATCCCGGGTTGAAGGCTGTGGGAACAGCTCAGGAAAAGCAGCTCAGCTTTGGTGGGGTGAAAATTCCAAAGGGTCAAGCCACTCCTTGGCCCTCCGGGGTTCCGTTTGTAAAACCAAACCTGGAGGAACCCAGGATGGTGGGAATTACCTGGGAGGTCCGGGATGTGAAACAGTGTCTTGGGTCACGTAACAAAAAAAAAGTGTATTTTATTTCATCTGTAGAAAGCAGTTGGGGATGGTTTCTTTTTCCTTTCTCTCTTGTAACTCCAGGGGAGGAGGGCGGATGCCTTCTGATCACAGCCCAGCTGTTAAACCAGGTGGGGCAGTGTTTGTGATCTCTGTCACCACTGCCCACCCTCGGGGATATCTTCTGTTCATGGGCCATTGAGGCTCACCAGGGACTGACACATTCCATCATCCATTGGGAGATGGAACACCCAGGGGGAGGAGCCAACCATTCCCTGCCCAGATAAAAATGGGGACACAGGGACCCCAGACATTCCTCTTTGCCACTGGATTCCCAGAGGAAGAGCGGACCCATCTCAGCACCCCTGAACCTGTCTGCAGGATCATCTCTGCTCCAACAGAACCACATCTGTCACTGCAGGAGGATTTATTTGGGCTGCTCCCAACACCCTGAACAGGGTGTCAGGTCATATCTCTGACTCTGTCAGGGTTTTCTGGGACTTTTGTTTGTTTGCTTGGTTTTGGTTTTGGGTTGTTTGTGTGGGGGGGGGTTTGGGTTTTTTTGTTGGTTTTTTTTTTTTTTTTTTTTTTTTTTTTTTTTTGTATTACTGCATTTGTATTTTTAATATTCCTAGTAAAGAACTGTTATTCCTGTTCCCATATTTTTGCCTGAAAGCTCCTAATTTCAAAATTGTAATAATTTGGAGGGAGGGGGTTTTACATTCCCCATTCCAAGGGAAACTCCAGTTTTCCCCTACAGACACCTGTCTTTGCAAACCAAGACAAACAGCTCCAGGTTTGATCTGAGGATGCCGAGCTAAGGGGTTTGACATCTCCGAATGTTCCTGCACAGGGAACCTGGTTCTGATCCGAGCTCAGAGGATGATCCCAGTCACTGGGCTGTGATTTGGCTTCTGCACGGGCTGAGATGAAGTTGCCTTGATGTGAAGTCTGGATTCAATCTGCCTTTCTGTGGCTTTGGTGTCCCACGGCCACGCTTCTCCACAGAGAAGATGCAGAGCTCTTCCAGATGTGGGCTTGGGTGCACAGCTGGGCCTGGAGCTGGGATCACTCCTGGCTGCAGCATTCTGGGTGAATTAATCTCATTCCAAACTGGTTCTGTCCCCTCCTCTGGCACGGAGGGTCCCTGTCCCCAGCAGGTCACCAGGGAGCCTCGTGCTGGGCAATCTCACACTCCAGCTCCACAAAAAGCAGGAGAAAATCCTCCAAAATGTTTTTTTCCCAAATGGTTTCTGTTATGCCAGGCTCTGAGAAACACCAAAGACAACGCAATTAAAAGATGTTTTTAAGTATATTTAAATGTTTAAATTTAAATCCCCCAAATCAGTGAGAGTTAAGGGATCCCTTAACTGCTCCACTGGGCCAGACAAGCAGGGGATGAAGCCAATATTTTGATTTTATTCCAGGAGAATCCATCAGAACCCATCTCTGTGAATCATCCATCACCTCGCTGCCTGTATGGGATGGGATCCTTCCTCTCTCACAGCCCAGAGGATCTCGTGGATCTTGGGAGGAGGGGAAACCCTTGGAATCTTGGATTGGTGTGGGCTGTGCATCCCCCACACATCCAGCTGTGGTTCAGAGGGAAGCAGCAGGTTGAAATGCAGGGAATACAGGCAGGGAATACACACACAGAATAAAACTAGGGAATATTGGCAGGAAATCCTCTGGTGCTGCACAAACCTGGCCCGTTTCCAGCTCCTTCATCACTTTTTGCCCATGTTCAACCCCTGACCTTCTGCTGCCTTTGCTTGCAGCCAGTTTCAATTACTCCAGACTCTTTTATTTTCCAGATGTTGATTCCTTAAACTCCTCGCTGACAAAGCCCTGGTCAATCTGCACATTAAACATCCCAGAGATTGGAGTTGGCTTCATGTGGCTCCGGTCAGCCCTGGAACCCAAATCTCCCTCCCTGGAACCCAAATCTCCCTCCCCAGGAGCTCCCCTTTCCCTTTCTCCTCCAGCTTAAGACGATAAAACTTTGGAGACATAATCTGGGCATTATCTGCCTTTTTGGATAATGTTCAACAGGAATTTCAGCCTCGTCTTTATCTCCAAAATAAAGATAAATTCAGCTGCTTCTCTCCCAGAGCCTGCCTGGATTTGCAGGCAGCAAAGCATTTTTCTCTGTGCTTTTCCTGTTGGGGCAGATTTTATTTTTTTTTTGCCCCTGGTTTATTTTGTTTCCCACTGTCATAGCTCCTCAGCATTCCTTGGCTGTTATAATGTTGGGATATTTGTCCCTGTGGAAGAACCTCTGTCTTGGTTTGGAAAGACAGGTGTCTGTCAGGGAAAAGTGGAGTTTCCCTTGGATTGGAGAATGTAAAACCCCCTCCCTCCAAATTATTATAATTTTGCAATTAGGAGCTTTCAGGCAAAAATATGGGAACAGGAATAACAGTTCTTTACTAGGAATATTAAAAATACAAATGCAGTAATACAAAAAAAACCAAAAAACCAAAAAAACCCCAAAAAAACCCCCCAAAAAACCCCAAAAAAACCCCCCCAAAAAAACCAACAAAAAACAAGCAAACAAACAAACAACAGTCCTAGAGAACCCTGACAGAGTCAGAGATACGACCTGACACCCTGTTCAGGGTGTTGGGAGCAGCCCAAATAAATCCTCCTGCAGTGACAGATGTGGTTCTGTTGGAGCACAGATGATCCTGCAGACAGGTTCAGTGGTGCTGAGATGGGTCCGCTCTTCCTCTGGGAATCCAGTGGCAAAGAGGAATGTCTGGGGTCCCTGTGTCCCCATTTTTATCTGGGCAGGGAATGGTTGGCTCCTCCCCCTGGGTGTTCCATCTCCCAATGGATGATGGAATGTGTCAGTCCCTGGTGAGCCTCAATGGCCCATGAACAGAAGATATCCCCGAGGGTGGGCAGTGGTGACAGAGATCACAAACACTGCCCCACCTGGTTTAACAGCTGGGCTGTGATCAGAAGGCATCCGCCCTCCTCCCCTGGAGTTACAAGAGATAAAGGAAAAAGAAACCATCCCCAACTGCTTTCTACAGATGAAATAGAATACACTTTTTTTTTTTTTTTTTGGTTACTTAACCCAAGACAACCTCCTGAATCCAAAGCATTTTGCAGAGATGGACCCTGGGGGTTGCTCCTTTTTTCCCACCAGAGCTCTCCCAGTGGGTGCTGCAGTAGCAGGGAAAAAATCCTTCTACCCTTGGGATCCACTCAAATATTCCAAAACTCCTCCCAAATTGCACCTGATGGGATATTCCCCCTCATCCCAGCCTTTTCCCTCCTGCTTCAAGCGCAGCAGGAATTCTGTGTCGTGTTTTGGGCAGAACCATCCATAACAACATTTAATTCTCTCTGCTTGGAAAATAAATACATTTAAATGCTTACCCAGGTCCTCTTTGCACAATCTGGATACTTTACATTGGGGATCCTCTTTTCTGAGCCCTCCCGCCAAACCCTTCAGCATCCCTGCAGCCTCGAATTCATCTTCCAGAGACAATCCCTGCTTCCCATAAAACTTCCCTGGAGACAGCGGATCTGGCTCTGCCTTCCCTGATTAAATGGGCCAGGGATTTAATTTGACAGCAGATAAAGAATCCTGTCTAAAGGTGATGTTTCCATTGCTGCCCGATCCCTGCCGGGGCCCTCCTGCCATGTGTGGTGGAAAAATCACCTTTTCCTGAGAGATGTTTGTCTTTTCCCCTCTCTTTTTCCCATATTTTTTGATAGGATCTGTCTAGAAAAGGGGTTATTCCTCTAATTCCAGGATTTAAGAGGCAACCTGGGCTGTGTTTCTGTGTGCTTGGACAGAAATCCCCCCTGGAAAAGTGAGGAGGCCCCACTCATCCAGGGATGTCAATCTGAGGATTTATGGGAATCTCCTGCTTCCCAGCACAGCTCTGGGAAGCTGTTTTTGTTTTCCCTTTTCCTGCAGCTTCATGGGTTTGGCTGGAGAGAGGCTCAGGGGGCTCAGGGGGTGTGGGATTGGCTGTGAACCACCAGGGAGAGGGATTTTGCATCTTGGAACATTTTCCAGGAGCAAATTCCCCCAAAAGGTGACATCTAGGGAGTTCTTCCTGCTCGGTTTCAAGGAGGATGGGGTGGGCAGGGCTGGCTGAGCTCATCCTGCTCCATTCCAGGATCCAGGGAGGAGCACCCACTCCCAGGGTGCCAAAGCAGGGAAGATGGGCCGGGGATGGATTGTCTGGAGTTCCCAACAAAAGTTTGGAGTTCCCAGTGAAATGCTCTCACTGCTGGTGTCACCACTGGCTGAACTGTGGGGTCACCGTGGCTGTGACGTCCGGAATTCCGGGTGCTCTCCAGGGTCTTCAGGAAAGAATGGAGAGACAGGAGAGGGGGAATGGATCCAAACTAAGAGAGAGACGGTTTAGATGGGAGATTGGGCAGGAATTGTTCCCTGGCAGGGTGGGCAGGGGCTGGGCTGGAATTGCCAGAGCAGCTGTGGCTGCCCCTGGATCCCTGGCAGTGCCCAAGGCCAGGCTGGACACTGGGGCTGGGAGCAGCCTAGGACAGGGGGAGGGGTCCCTGCCATGGCAGGGATGTCATTGGATGAGATTTAAGGACCTTTCCAACCCAAACTATCCCTGATTCCATGACTTGGAACACTCCCAGCCCTGGTGGGACACATCCTGTGCCACCCCAGTGTCCCCAGCTCTGGCACACGCCAGGGTCCTGCTCTGTGCCAGGGATCCAGCGAGAGCTGTGCCAGGGGGTGCTGCGGATCCAGGCAGCAATTCCCATGTGGGAGTGTCCCTGCAGCCCGGGCAGGGCCAGGCTCTCCTGACTGACACCAGTGGCATCCTCAGCTCAGAAACAGGTCACTGGATCAGGAACTGTGTAGAGCCAGGAGCTCCTTATTTTTGGAAATCATTAAATGCACGTGTTGTACCCATCATGGTTTATTTATCAACATTTAGTCTTGGAATTGTTTGGGTTGGGAGGGAGCATAAATCCCATCCCATGCCAAGGACCCCTCCCCCTGTCCCAGGCTGCTCCCAGCCCCAGGGTCCAGCCTGGCCTTGGGCACTGCCAGGGATGCAGGGGCAGCCACAGCTGCTCTGGCAATTCCAGCCCAGCCCCTGCCCACCCTGCCAGGGAACAATTCCTGCCCAATCTCCCAGCCAGCCCTGCCCTCTGGCACTGGAAGCCATTCCCTGGCTCCTGTCCCTGCAGCCCTTGTCCCCAGTCCCTCTGCAGCTCTCCTGGAGCCCCTTCAGGCCCTGCCAGGGGCTCTGAGCTCTCCCTGGAGCCTTCTCCTCTCCAGGGGAGCACCCCCAGCTCTCCCAGCCTGGCCCCAGAGGGGCTCCAGCCCTCCCAGAGAAGGATTTCTCCCTGAACAAATTCCCATGTGTGTCTCTACATTTTCCCTACAACTGCTGCTGCAGCAGCCCCTGGGGGGTTTTCCCCGTGCTCATCCCTCCCCACACATCCCAGTTCCAGTGCTTGCCTCCTCCTTTTATTCCAGGTATACCCCAGTGCTGCCCAGCACCCTCCAGGCTTTTTCCCAGTGGGATTTCTGGGGAAGTGGGAAGGGAACAGGGGAATGTGGCCAATGCATCCCACAGTGAACCCCAGAGCACTGAAGCGCTGCCCAGGGGTTCTCAGCATTGAATTATCAGCTCAGGCTCCTTGATGGGGAAGAATTCCGTGAAGGGAAGTGTCACCATTCCTATGAAATGTAGATCCTGTGAAGGGAGGATTTCCATGATGGGAGATTTCTGTGAAGGGAAGATTTGTGTGCAAGGAAGATTTCCATGGAGGGAAGAATTCAGTTAAGGGAAGATTTCCATGAAGGGAAGATTCCCACGAAGGGAAGATCTCTGTGAAGGGAAGATTTCTATGGAAGGAAGATTTCCATGGAGGGAAGATTCCTGTGAAATTCTTCCATGGCGGGAAGAATTCCATGTAGGGAAGATCTCCATGAAGGGCAGATTTCTGTGAAGTTCTTCCAAGCCAGCCACACACCTGTCCCAAACCTTTTGGCTCTGACAGCTGGAATTCCCCTCTGGAATTTGCTGGGCTGAAATTCAGGATTGAGAAGAATTGGTATGTGCAGGTCCAGAGTGTTCCAGGTGTGAGGAAGATGAGGATGATCTTCTCTTGGAGCAGCCTCCTCAGGCACTGGGAGCTCCCCCCTTTCCGTTCCCTGACCCCTCCTGGATCCAACCCCCCCGCAGAGGAGGTGGCAGGCGCTATCCAGAGGGAAATCCCGTGGGATGTGTGCTCAGGGAGCGTGAAGGCAGCGCCAGCCGCGCTGTCAGCAGCGGTTTGTCACTGCCCCCGAGCTCAAACCCCTCCTGCTGCTTTTCCCTGTCACCTTCGGTGTGGATTCATCCTGGTGGGAGCTCCGGGGCTGATTTCCATGGATAACACAGCCCTCAGTGTGTCCTGAGGGCTGGCACGGCGTGGATGATCCAGGATTTCAGATGTCCCTCAGCGAGAAAGGAATTGTGCTGTAATGACTCCTGGGATGAGCTCCTCACCTGGCTGATCCCTGCCTGCTCTCATCTTTTATTTAGGATGTTGATTTCCTGCTCTATTTTTACCAGAGGACAGCCCCAAACCATCCCTGCAGTTTTCCCTCTGTGGGATTGGGGATTTTCCATCCTCACCCTGATATTTCTGCAGTTCATCCCCAGGATTTCCTCAGAACAAGGATGAGAAGTTGGATTTTCACAGTTCTCTCTAACTGATATTTTCTCAATTACTTTCAGGATGTTTCAAAGTGTCATTGATGGGAATTTTGGGAGCTGCCAAGACACAGCCAGGGAGAGACCGCCAAAAAAACCTCTCTGACCTCAGAGCAAACTCAGGAAGGAGAAATGGCTGGGAATGTTATCCCAGAATCAGGGAATGGGTTGGGTTGGAAGGGACCTTAAAACTCCTTCCCTCCTTCCCTTCTTCCTCCCTTCCCTTCCCTTCCCTTCCCTTCCCTTCCCTTCCCTTCCCTTCCCTTCCCTTCCCTTCCCTTCCCTTCCCTTCCCTTCCCTTCCCTTCCCTTCCCTTCCCTTCCCTTCCCTTCCCTTCCCTTCCCTTCCCTTCCCTTCCCTTCCCTTCCCTTCCCTTCCCTTCCCTTCCCTTCCCTTCCCTTCCCTTCCCTTCCCTTCCCTTCCCTTCCCTTCCCTTCCCTTCCCTTCCCTTCCCTTCCCTTCCCTTCCCTTCCCTTCCCTTCCCTTCCCTTCCCTTCCCTTCCCTTCCCTTCCCTTCCCTTCCCTTCCCTTCCCTTCCCTTCCCTTCCCTTCCCTTCCCTTCCCTTCCCTTCCCTTCCCTTCCCTTCCCTTCCCTTCCCTTCCCTTCCCTTCCCTTCCCTTCCCTTCCCTTCCCTTCCCTTCCCTTCCCTTCCCTTCCCTTCCCTTCCCTTCCCTTCCCTTCCCTTCCCTTCCCTTCCCTTCCCTTCCCTTCCCTTCCCTTCCCTTCCCTTCCCTTCCCTTCCCTTCCCTTCCCTTCCCAAACCTTCCCAAACCTTCCCAAACCTTCCCAAACCTTCCCAAACCTTCCCTTCCCTTCCCAAACCTTCCCTTCCCTTCCCAAACCTTCCCTTCCCTTCCCAAACCTTCCCTTCCCTTCCCAAACCTTCCCTTCCCAAACCTTCCCAAACCTTCCCAAACCTTCCCAAACCTTCCCAAACCTTCCCAAACCTTCCCTTCCCAAACCTTCCCTTCCCAAACCTTCCCAAACCTTCCCAAACCTTCCCAAACCTTCCCTTCCCAAACCTTCCCTTCCCAAACCTTCCCTTCCCAAACCTTCCCAAACCTTCCCTTCCCTTCCCTTCCCTTCCCAAACCTTCCCAAACCTTCCCTATTGTTCCCAAATGTCCAACCAAAAATGTGCTAGGAACGGGATCCTTTTCCCAGGCAGCTGAGCCAGGGATGGGACAGGATGTTCTGTGGTCATTTGGCACTGGAATTGGAGGGATTGGAGCATGTGGAGAAGAAAGGAACAACAGGAGAGGAAAAGGCATCAGAGATGGATTTATGGGAAAGACAAAAGGAAATCCATGGCCAGGGAGAATCTCTGCGGCTCTGGTGCTCAGAGCAGCTCCAGGATTTCCTGACTCCCATCCTTCCTGCCTGATGTCCTCTGGACAGGGAAGTGCTTCGGGGCCCTCTGGAAAATCCAAACCTGGGGAAATCCATCTGTTTTCTGGAGAAAAGCGGGATCCTGGCTCTTCCCAGATCCAGCCAGGCTGCCTGAATTCAGAGGGAAAGCCCCGCCTTGGGATTTAGGATCAGCTCTCCAAAGGGGAACTGGGATGAGTTGGAAATAAACCTCAAACTCTTCCAGTACCTCAAGGATGGGAATTTTAGGGAATATTTCCATCTCTGAAGGGCTCCAGAGCCACCTCAACACTCCCATTTCCTCAGAGGTGAGAATTTAAGGGAATATTTCTCTGAACAGCCCCCAGGAGAGGGTCTGGAATATTCCAGCAGGACACAATCATGGCCTCATCTGCTCCAGGTTTTAATAGGAAAAACCCTTTTTGATCGCTCTGCACATCCCACAGCCCTCTGTCCAACCCCTGGAAAAGCCTTTGCGGAGTTTTGGGCAGGGAATGGTTAAAGCTCAGCCTGGAAATCCTCCCGAACTCATCCCAAGATGTTTTTTCCCTTTCCCTTCTTCAATCAGGATGCCGTAATTGGGCTGAGGGCGGGATTTATTCCCGGCCTTTGAGTGTGACCTAAATCCAGTCTCGCTCCTCATCAGCCACCTTTGTTCTTGGGCCGGGTTTAATCACTCGTCTCGCTAATCCAGACTGATTGTTCGCTGCCTTTCAAACACGTCTTCTTCAGAGCAGGCAAAAAAAAAAAAAAAAAAAAAAAAAAAAAAAAAAAAAAAAAAAAAAAAAAAAAAGAAAGGAAAAAAAAAGAAATCCAGGAAAAGTTGTTTCCTTGGAATTCATCTTCTTGTGCGGTGCTGATTTCCTGCCCTGGTCGCCGTGGGATGATCCCAGGGTCTCTGGATTGGTTCAGGTGTTGTCAAAGCAGGATCAGGAGTCATTTTTTATCCCTTTTTAATTTCTGGATGATCTAAATTCCAGCAGGACTCGGCAGCAGTGCTGGGCAGGGCTCATCCCTCCACTCAGCCCAACAAAGCCGGGTTTATCCCAGCACCTCTGGCTGAAGGAAGAGCTGGATCCTCCCAGGGATTGCTGAGCTGCATTTTGGGATGGGGAAGCACCTCTGGAGGGTTCCTCAAACCCCCCAGTATTTCACAGGTGTGAATTTAAGGGAACATTTCCACCTCTGACAGATTCCAGAGCCACCTCAAGCCTTCAAACACCTCAGGGATGCGAATTTTAGGGAATACTTCCACCTCTCAAGGGTTCCACAGTCACCTCAACATTTCAGTACCTGAGGGGTGAGAATTTAAGGGAAGATTTCTGCCTCTGAAGGGCTCCAGAGCCACCTCAGCCCTCAGGGATTTGAATTTAAAGGAACTTTTCCACCTCTGAAGGGTTCCAGAGCCTCCTCAAACCACTCAGTACCTCAGGGATGTGAATTTTAGGGAATACATCCATCACCTTCACGCAATTCCTGAGGCCCAAAATGCAGGTCCCAAAATTCAGCTCCCAACCTGCAGATACGAAAGCATAACTCCCAAAATTCTGCTCCCCAAATGCTTCCCAAACCAGGGGGATTCGTGGATTGGGATAACTGGGGGGTGATGCCGTGGAAAGGCCACTCCTCACGGCCAAAACTTTTCCAGGAATCCGCACGATTTTCCAGGAATGCCGGGTGATTCTCCCTCCCTGCATCATCCTTCAGCTCTGGGGGTGGGATGAATTCCACATTTTCTATTGAACTGTTCATTCCTTGCCTCATTTTGCCCATGGAACAGCTTTTGTTGGCCCAGAAGGAACCCCAGGAATGATGGATGGCCCTGCCAGGGAGATGAGACATCCCATTTACCGCCCCTGACTCCGGAATTCCGACAGCCCGGGCACGGGAGCGGCAATAAAAGAGTCCTGGAGCTGAGGGAAAACAGGGATTTCTATCCTCAGCTCATTCCTGAGGGAGAAAAGGGCAGGGAGGGGAAGGGAAAGGCAAAAACAGCGGGAGGAGAAGAGATGGGCTGGAAAAGGGAGAAGAGGGGAAATCATCATAGGGGGGAAGTGGGAAGGAGCTTTTGGGATTTGGAGGGAACGAGCTCCGAGTCAGCTCAGGGTCGGCAGAGCCAGAATCGGGGCACAGCAGCCGAGGATTGTCCGGCTGGGAGCCCTGGGAGCCGTGGCCTGGCCGCTCCTGCTCCAGGGGCAGCTCCTGCCTGGTTCTTGTGGGTTTTTTTAGGAATTGCAGCTGCTCTGGCTGGGTGGGAGCTCGGGAAGTGTGGGATGGCTGGGGGTGAGTGGGAGTGGGGGCTCTGACGGGGAGAGCAGAGCTGGGAGAGCCCAGAGGGCAGAGCTGGGCTGAACTGGGCTCCTCCAGGGCCAGTCCCGGATGGAATCCTCGGTCCTGGTGGGGATGAGAGGCCCCTGACTCTCCTGCAGCTGGGGCAGCTCCGGCTTTGCTTCCAAAGCTTCCCAGGCCCCAGGGGGAGCCTCAGCTCCTCTTCCATCCCTGATTTTGGCTGGCATCGAGCCCTGCCCAGCTCCAAACCTGGGCACAATGGGAATGTCCCTCAGTCAGGTGAGCAGAGATCCTGCTCTTCCCAAAACCCCCTGTGATGGAAATCTGAGGACACCAGAAGTGGAGATCAGAGCATCACCCCTGTCTGGATGCTTAAGCCTGGCCTAAAAGGGAAGCTTGGGGCAGGTTTTATCTACTTGCCATAGGACGCAGCACTTGTGTCTGTGGGAGGGGCCGTTCCCAGGAATCTAAGCCCTTTATCTTCATCCCTGCGGGTTTTTTGGGATGAAGGAAGAATTCCCCCTGATGCCCCAGTAGGTTCTCAGTGCTTGGTGTTAAAATTCCCTCTTCCTTGGGTATTTTAGGGTGACAACTCCCAGCACTGACCTGGGACACAGAAAATTCCCTGGCCAAGCCAGTGGCTGATTTGGGGACAAATATTCCTAAACAATCGAGTTGGGACTTTACTGGAGGTGCCTGTACCAGTTCTGCCCCTCCTGAGACTCCTCTCTGCCATTCCCTAAGGGATGTGGGATTCTGTTTCCCTCTCTGGATCCTTCCCACTTCAGAATCATGGAATGCTTTGGGTGGGAATGGACTTTAAATTCCACCCAGTGCCACCCCTGCCATGGCAGGGACCCCTCCCCCTGTCCCAGGCTGCTCCCAGCCCCAGGGTCCAGCCTGGCCTTGGGCACTGCCAGGGATCCAGGGGCAGCCACAGCTGCTCTGGGAAATCTCTTCCAGGGCTTCCCCACCCTTTGAATGTCCTGCTTCCAGAGCCTGGAATGCCAAAATCCTTGGAATCTGAAATAATCCTGAAGGGTTGGGGTAGGGGACAGCTCTGAGCACTGAATGGGGTGACCCAGATCAGTGGCAGCACTTTCCAAATCCTGGAATGAGCTCCCACAGATGCTGGCACATACTGGGGGGACACTGACCCTTGGGGCTGTCCCTGTATGCACTGGGAGTGGCTTTGGTGGCGTTTGTGCCATTCCCAAGGCTTGGGAAATGCCCCTGGAAGGATCCCAGGTCCCAGGCAGCCGCGGTGATGGATCAGCAGCAAGAAAGGTCAACTCCAGCCATGAATATTTCAGGCCTGGTGAAAAATTCATCAGGAGCTGGGAATTTTCCAGAGGTGGGATGGGCCAGGAGCCTGCCAGCCTCAGCTGTGTCCCTGTCCCTGTTCCTGTCCCTGTCCCTGTCCCTGTCCCTGTCCCTGTCCCTGTCCCTGTCCCTGTCCCTGCCATCCTCATCCCCTCACCTTTGTGCCAAAGGCTTTCCTAAGGAATTATCAATATTGGCAATATCTTCCCCCAAACCCCCCTGCCCTGCCCCTCACATCCCCAGCCCGTCTCCAGCAGCGTTTTGGGGGTGATGTGGGGTCCTCTGCTCTCCCCAAATTCCTCCTCTCACAGCCTGTGACAGCAGAAATGTCCCTGAGGAATGGCCGGAAATGCCTGGGAACGAGAGGTGGCAGCTGGAAAAGTGTGGAGGGCTGGAAAGAGTGCCAGGAACACAAGAGGTTGGGAATCTGGCAATTCCCAGGATTTAGCCCCAGCTGCCTGGCTGAGGATTTGTCTCAGAAACCCCAAATTCAGTTTGGGGCTGCAGTGGAGTCACTTAAAACCAGCTGGGGACACCAGAGCAGCAGCACTGACCCCTGTGTGCCTGGAGAGAGAAATTTTGGGATCTTTCCATGGAAATGTTGCAGCTTTGGCCACCCCAGGCTCCCTGCTTGCTCCGCAGGAGCTCCAGATCAGTTTGGAATGTTGGTTTTTCCCATTCCCAGGGTGTTTGGAGAATGGAATTTTTGGATGTTCCCATGGAAATGTCACAGCTTTGGCCCCCCCAGGCTCCCTGTGTGCTCTCCAGGAGCTCCAGATCAGTTGGGCTGGGTTTGGAATGTTGTTTTTCCCACCCCCTGGGTGCTCCCAATGCCCAGCTGGGAGCATCCTGCTCCTCCTGGAGCAGATTCCCTGCTGGATCCCACATTTTTGGGATCTGCAGGGAGCCACTGCCCCCGGGAGGGAGCTGAGGGATGGATGATGGGGAGCAGATGGGACTGGCTGGGAGGACAGGGAAGAACCCAAACCCACTTCCTGCTCATTTTCCGGCTTCCAGGAAAGCTCTGGATCCACCCCACCAGCGCTAGGTGGGATTTGGGATTGGCTTCTCCCAGAAAACCAGCGATAGGATAAAAGGAACAGCCTCAGGCTGGGCCAGGGGAGGCTCAGGGTGGGCAGCAGCAGGAATTTCCCCATGGAAAGGGGGCTCAGGAATGGGAACTGCCCAGGGAGGTTTGGAGTGCCCATCCCTGGAGGTGCCCAAGGAATTCCTGGATGCGGCACTCGGGGCTGTGGTGGGGATCGGGCACAGCCCGCACTCGATGACTTTGGAATGCTTTTCCCGCCTCAGCGATTCCGGGATTCCAGTCCAGGCCGGGCTGTGAGCGGGGATGGAGCAGCCGAGCCCGGCCGGCCCCTGGGCACGGAGCGCTCCCGAGTTCGTTCCCAGCTCCCGCAGCCCCGGTGCCTGTCCCCGCTCCCAGGTGAAGAGCTCCACCTGCCGACATCCCTGCCGGCATTCCCGGGATTCGGGCATCGCGGCGGCCCCCGAGCCGCGCTCCGCACGGGGCTTTGTTTGCTGGCCGGGTTTTTTGGGAAGAATCCGCGGAGTCTGGCGGCTCCAGAGGAAGAAGCCGCTCTGTGCCAGACACCAGGCCCTCCCTCAGCTCCCGGGAATTGCACAAATCCCTTTCCATGCCTGGCTGAGCAGGATGTGGTGGTCCAATCCTCGCTGGAGCATCAGTGATTTTGGGATTTAAATATCCAACGTTATCCCTCAGCATTTTATTGGAAAACTGTTCAAAACGCCGTAGGGATGTCGGGAATTTTGCCATGGATTTTTGTCCCAGTGTCAAATGATTGTCCTTTGTCCCCGTGGCAGCGCTGGGCTCCACTGGAGCATGGCTGCTCCAGGAGGGAGCTCCGGATCCAGGAGATTTCAATATGGATGAGCTGATGGAAAGCAGCCGTGGAAGGAAGAGCGTGGCTGATGAGCCAGGGTGGGAATTCGCTGTTCCTGAATTAATCGCGGCAGATGAGGCAGATGAGAGCATCGCCTCCCTCCCGCAGCCCTTGAAGAGAAAACCCTCCAAGATCCCCTCGGTGACTCTTCCTTCCCTCCCTCCCTGCCCTGGCTCTGCTGTCCCTGTGTCTGCTTTTCCTCTTTCCAGACATGTTTTGGGATTTGTTTTGCTCTTATTCCATAACTTTCCCCTCTGTATTCCCGCCTGGAGCTCTGAGGTCGTTCCAGCACTCCTCAGATGCTTTGGGAACCAGCTGGGACAGGTTTTGGGACATTCCCAGAGCATCCTGCTGCCCAGTGGGACATCCTGGAGCTCCAGGAGAAGCAGCTCCTCCTGTCCCAGCCTCTCCTGGAGGGATGGAGCACATGGAAACCCTCCCTGCACCGAGGGGCTCCTGCCCCGCTCGTGCTCCCCCCAGGAACGGGGAGCCCCTCCCAGCCCCAGGTCAGGGCTGGTGGCACTGGGAATCCACAGGAAAAGTGGATCCTGCCTGGAATGGCAGCACTGGGAAGGTGGGATGGACATCGGCCAAGCTGCAATCAGCTTCCTAAGGGCTGGAAATTACCTGGGAGAGAGACGGAAGGGTTGTTCTGGCTGCCACCAGGCACTGGGAGCACTGGGAGCACTGGGACGCACTGAGATGCACTGGGATGTAGTGGAATGTACTGGGAGCACTGGGATGCACTGGGATGCACTAGGACACACTAGGATGTACCAGGATGCACTGGGAGCACTGGGATGTACTGGAATGTACCAAGACATGCTGGGATGTACTGGGATGCATTGGGATGCACCAGGATGTACTGGGATGCACCAGGATGCACGGGGATGTACCGGAATGAACCGGGATTTACTGGGAGCACTGGTATGTATCCGGATGCATTGGGATGCACCAGGATGCACTGGGAGCACTGGGATGGCCATTCTGCCATTCCTAGGGCTGTGAAAATCGTGGATTCGGACCTCAGCCTTCCTCCCCTCCCAGTTAAACCCAAGAAGGAACACCCCACTGTTCCCTTTTCAGCTTCACCACGACCTTTCCCAGCAGGGTTTGTCTCCATTTCATTTTCCAGAAGTTTAAAGGAACGCTTCAAATCCCAAGGAAATCCATTTCGTTTTAATTTGCCTGGTGGGTTTTTTCCCCTGATTGACCTAAATTCAGTTTTCTCATCACAAATTCGGTTTCCTCGTCACCCCTTGCCCCAGATTTTTATTTTCATCACATGGCAAGAAGCCAAAAGAGGGAGGGAAAAAAAAAAAGAAAGTGGAAGGAAAAAAAAAAAAAGAGGAGAGATCTTCACAAAGCTCTGTTTGTTGAATTTCCTGGAGGAGCTTGATCCAAGCTCTCCTGCTTTTTATTCCCACAGAATCCAGGGATTCTGTGCTTTTCCCAGCTGGTTTAATTGGCTCCTAATTGTGGATGGGATTGTGGCAGAGGAGATGGGAGGTTGGAAACGGCTTAAAAATCCAATTGTAAAATCTTGGAATATCCCAAGGTGGGAGGGATCCACAGGGATCATCAATTCCAGCTCCTGGCCCTGCACAGAATACCCCAAAATTTGGGTCAGCCAAGCAGCAGAGCCATGGGGATCATGGATGGGAGCACGGCAAAGGAGATGGGAGGTGGGGAATGGCTTAAAAGTCCAGTTGTAAAATCATGGAATATCCTGAGACAGGATCCAGGGGGATCACCGATTCCAGCTCCTTCCTTGCACAGAGCACACCAAAATTTGGGTCAGCAGAACCACTGGGATCATGGAAGGCAGGTGGGAAATGACTTAAAAATCCAATTATAAATCATGGAATATCCTGAGAGGGAAGGGATCCACAGGGATCATCGAATCCAATTCCTTCCCTGCACAGAACATCCCAAAAATTCCACCATCTGCAAAAATGGAGCCTGTAGATCCTACAAGGGAAGGGTGTCAGGGAATTTTCTACTTCTGTAGGATGTGGTATGTAGATTGCCCATCCTGGAATTAATCCTTCATGGCTTGGGTGGAATCAGCCCTGCTGGCACAGGAGTTGTCATTCCATGTCAAAATTCCCAATGTTTATGAATGATATGAGGGGAAAGGGATCAAAAGAGCCCCACAGGAACCTCCCAGTCCCACATCACAGGGATTTAGTGCTTCGTTTTCCCTTTTTGTGACCCAGAGCTTGACCTGTGGCTCAGCTGAACCCGGCTTTGTGCTTTTATCACCCCCGGGCAGGTCTGGCCCTGGGGAAGCCTGAAATGTGAAGCAGTGAAGAGGGGCTGGGGCAACTCTGGGGACACCAGGGTGGAGGAAATTCTGCTGCAGAGCTGGGCCGGATCCAAGGAGAGCCAGCTCACCTCTGACATGGGGCAGGGTCACCTCTGAACATCACAGCCCAGACCTGAGACCCCAGTTTAGGCACTGTCCCCATCCCAGGCAGCTCCAGCTTGGCTGGAGGTGATTCCCTCCTCCTGGAGCATCTCAGGAGCTGCCTCCTGCGGGATCTCAGGGAAGAGCTGCCCTCTCCCTCCATCTGCCCCATGGATTTTCTGCTTCCTTCCTTCCCTTTATCCTATCCCTTCCTCCCTCTCTTTCTCTGTCCTTCCTTCCCTCCCTTTCTCCTTCTCTCCCTCCTTCCCCCTCCTTCCTTCCCTCCCTTTCTTCCCTCCTTTTCTCCTCTCCCTTCCTTCCCTCTCTTTCTCGCTCCCTTCCTCTTTTCCTCTCCCTCCCTCCCTCCCTCCCTCCCCCCCTCTCCCTCCCCTTTCTCCCTCCTTCCCGGGCAGCTCCCGGCAGGGTGGGAATGCGGAATGGATTCACGAAGAGCCGGGAATCCCCTGCCCTTCCCGAGCCACCAAACCCAAGGGCAGGTGACAATCAGGGCAGGTGACAATCAGGGCAGGTGACAATCAGGGCAGGCGACAACCAGGAGGTCAGGAAGGGCCGGGCTGTGGAAGCCCCCGCAGCCCCTGCCCCGGGTGGGGCTGTCCGGGAGGATTTTCCCCGAATAAAGCGCAGCTCACTCCCGGGAATTCTCCCTTTTCCAAGCCGTGTTTCCATTTCCATCCCTTGACCTTTCAGCTGAGCGAGCTCTGCTGCTCCAGACCCCGGGCAGGGCTCCCAGGAATTCCCTCTGGAAGGGGCGGGAGGCTGGGCTGGGAGCACCGAGCTCTTCCCGGGATTCTCCATGAATCCAGTAAAATTGCAAAATGCCTGCCAGGACCCCTGGGCTCGGGCACACGGCGTTTGGGCTGAAGAAACATCTCTGTCTCCACGGAAAAGGTCACCCCATGCTCAGTAAACACCTGGGGAAGCTCTGCCGTGGTTGTAAATTCGGGGAAGGGGGTGCTCAGCTTATTTCAATAATTTTTAAATGTTATTTTAAAAATAAATGGATTGTCTGTTTTCCCCCTCGTAATTGTTCTCCAGGAATGATAGGCTGGAGAGGCTGTGGCTGATTCTCTGCCATTTGAATCCATTAAGGATTAAAAAAAAAAAAAAATAGTGTGGATGTGGCAATTTTTGAGGGATTTTCCAGCCTTAACAGCCCCGATTTTTTGTGCCTCAGTTTCCCCATGCGAGGTGAGAAGAGCATCACAAACCCGAGGAGGGTCTGAGAGGATCCATGGGGTCACTGTAAAAGGGAAAAGATCCCTTTTCCAGTTCTCCTAGTGATGGGAATTGCTCTCATCATCCTGGATGGGTTTGGGTGGAGCACCCAGCCAGGTTTGGGCTCTGGAAGCTGCAGGGAAGGGATTCCCTCAGCATGGAGGGAAGGAAAACTTTGGGATTCCCAGGATAAGGTGATGGGAACCCCCAACTCCTCCAGCTCCTTCCCTGCTGTTTTCCAAGGGCTGTTTGGGACAGATCCCTGCTCCAGGGAACATTTGCCCTCTCCAGCCTCACTCTGCTCTCACTTGTTCCCAGGCACATCTGGAATATCTCTGGTGACACTGGCAGGGAGAAAGGGCAGGGATGAGTTTCCCATCCCTCTCCAGCCAAGGATGGAGAAATGCTCCAAAGGGTCCTGCTCTGGCTTGTCTGGAAGGAAACCCCAGCCCCATCCTCACCTCAAAATCCTCCTTTCTCTTCCTCATTTAACTGCTCCATCAACATTCCCATCCCCTCTGGGATAGTTCAGGAAAAATCCTAATTCCCTCTTCCCCTTTAGGCTGCTGGGATGGCTCAGGGAAAATTCTGAATTCCCAATTCTCCTTTAGGCTGCTAGGATTGCAGCAGGGGCATTCCAGGGGAGAAAATGAGGCAGGAGACAAAGGACAGACCTTAAATATTCTAATGGGTTCGGGGGATTCAGGATGTGTGTCTGAACTGGAACAAGTTCCAGGGAAAATCCTGGCTGCTGCCCTTCCCTGACTCCCCATTTTCCTGGCTTGGTCCCACTCAGGAACAGCTCGAGGACACTGGAGGAGAGGGGAGGGACCAGGCTGGAAACTGAGCAGAGAGACTGAGCCTCAAAGGGGCTGGGAATTCAAACCTCTCCACAAAAGGCTTTTCCTGCTTTTCCTTCTCTCTCCTGGCTCCTTGTCCTGCCCTTTCCACTCACATCCTGGGCCTGTGCCCACAGGGAATGGTTTGGGTTGGGAGAAACCTTAAATCCCCCCAGTGCCACCCCTGCCATGGCAGGGACCCCTGCCCCTGTCCCAGGCTGCTCCAGCCCCAGTGTCCAGCCTGGCCTTGGGCACTGCCAGGGATCCAGGGGCAGCCACAGCTGCTCTGGCAATTCCAGCCCAGCCCCTCCCCACCTTCACAGGGAGAATTTATCCCAAGTATCTTCATTCTCATCCTCACAGGAAGGAATTTATCCCAAATATCTTCATCCTAATTCTCGAATCAATCAGAGGAGTGAGCCAGGGATGTCCAGAGGAGATGGGCTGTGGTGATTTGGTGTGAGCAGCACAACCCATGAGCCAAAAAACCCCAAACCCCCACCTTCACAGGGAGGAATTTACCCCAAATTCCTTCATCCTAATCCCCACAGTGAGGAATTTATCCCAAACATCTTCATCCTAATCCTCACAGGGGGGAATTCATCCTGAACAAACCCACAATTAGCGCTCGGCAGATCAGCCCAGCCATTTCTACTTCAGCTCCGACTTTTCCTTTCCCTCTTCCCTCCCCTCCAATTACGCAATTAGAGGCAGAGAAAAGCAGGGGTGGCCCTTGGGCTGATTGCTGCTGGAGGTGCCCGCGGGGGGGAGGGGGGTAATTAATGCTAATTAATGCCTAACAACCTGCCTGGCATTCCCAGCTCGCTTCATCTCCTACGTGGAGGGGGAGCATCACTCCCTGCATGCCCAAGCCTGGGAAAATTCACCTGCTGGCAACTGAATTTTTTACATGTTTGGAACCACCTGTTTCACCCCAAAATCTGCCAGGAGCGTGGTGAGGAGCTGCGGGAACTTCAGCCTGTGAAGGGCTGCCCGAAAATGATGGATCCCAAATATCTTCATCCTAATCCTCACAGGGGGGAATTTATCCTGAAATATCTTCGTCCTGGTTCTCAAACACTCCAATCCATCCCTGATCTGTCTCCTCTTTGTGCCTCTGCCCTCCTGAGCTGTATCCCTGTCCCTCACCCTTCCCTGCTGCCCATCCAACTCGCTGCCACCGGCTCGAGTTGTCTCCAAAGGGATGCTCACCCTTTAAATCCTATTTTTGTGGAGGTTTGGGATCTTCCTGGGATTATTTTGAACAATGACAGTGAGGCAAAGCCCGGAGAGGAGCAGGAATGAGAGGTGTGAGGTTGGTCAGGGGCTGCAGCCCTGCCCTTCAGCCTTCCCTCTGCCTATCCAGCTCCTTGCTGCTGGCTTGAGCTGTCTCCAAAGGGATCCTCATCCTTTAAATCCTATTTTTTGGTGGTTTGGCATTTTCCTTTTAGCCCTCCTCTGAATCCCTGAGCCCTGTAAGAGGCTGGGATTAACCAGCACCAAAATAAAGGAGAAGGAACGCCCACAAACAAAATCAAAGGCGCCACGGGGCTCTGCCGGTTTGTTTTGACAGGTCTGGCTGAAGTTTAATTATTTGCAGCACTTCAGAGAGCACCAGAAGCCAGGCTGCCACACGTTTTGTGTCACACGTTTTGTGTCACACATTTTGTGTCACACGTTTTGTGTCACACGTTTTGTGTTGTACATTTTGTGTCACAGGTTTTGTGTCACAGGTTTTGTGTTGCATGTTTTGTGCCGCATGTTTTGTGTCGCACATTTTGTGTTGCATGTTTTGTGCTGAACATTTTGTGTCACATTTTGTGTCACATATTTTGTGTCACACGTTTTGTGTCACACATTTTGGACTCACATTTTGTGTCCCATGTTTTGTGTCATCCGTTTTGTGCTGCACGTTTTGTGTCACACTTTCCGTAGCAGTAACGGAGCCTCAATGGCTACACCTCAATAAGGGCTCTGAAATCCCAGGGAACGGTGAGGGGGAGGCTGTGGGGTCCTGAGGCAGGAACCAGGTGGGATTTAGGGAATTTGTGCATCCACATGGGACTGAAAGCTCAGCGGCAAGAGCTTCAGTGGGTGGTTCTGGGGTGGGAGGTGGGGAGGAACCTCCAAGGGAACCAGAACCTGCTGGAGATGTTGGGATGAGCAGCCCTTGTGTGGCTGGGGGTGCTGAGCCTGGCTTTAAAGAGCCCAGCATCTTTAGGATTCGGTTTAGGGAACCCCCAGCTCTTTCCTTGACCAGCTCCACTGGCTGCCTTGAAATTGAAATATTCCATTCCTCAGAGCTGCATTTCGCTGGAGCTCTTGGACACCTCTGCAGCCTTGATTCAAGAGAGATCTTGATATGGAAGAAAAAAAATCCTTATATACGGAAATATTTATACAGAGACTGCTTTTGAGGTTGTTTTGGGAACAGAGCTGGTGGAAACACCTGGAATTCTCTGTTTAAGCCCAGGACATTGCTCCCTGCCAGGCTCAGGTAAAATCCCAGCCCAGCACCAGCTGCTCTTGGGTTTGCCCGGGACAGTTGAGGTGTCCTTGCAGGAACAGCTCTGACTTCACCCCACAAACAAACTGCAATCCTGCCCCAAGGGAAATTCCTGCCCCTGCCATTCCCTCAGGGAACAGAGCAACCCCTTTCCAGCCCTTTTCCAGCCTTTGGTCCATGCAGGACCAGCCACAGCCAGCCAGGAAAAGCAGACAGGGGAGTTTGCTCCTGTTTAATGGGGCCTCGTTGAGATCTCTGGGATCTCCAAGGGTTTCTCCAGGCCAAAAACCACCAAGAGAGCTTCAGGTGACCCTGAGAGGAACTCTGGGTGCTCAGATCCACGGATCCTGCATGGCACGGGGTGGGGCAGAGGGCACACTGAGGAATTTGGGAATCTCCGCTGAGGGAGAAGAGCAAATGAAGCATTTCTTGTCTGGAGACAGCTTTGGGACTAATAAATCCAGCAGCTCTCCTGCCAGGCTAAATTCTCTTCCAGCTGCCCTTTGATGATGGATTTTAGGGGCTGTTTCCAGCCATCCTTTGGTTCCTGCCCAAAAAAACCACATTGGCCTCTCTTTCCTGATGGGAAAGAGGCACAGGCAGGTCCTGGAAATGTGGGAGGGGATGGAGGGAAAGGGATGTGGGGAAGGGGATGTGGGAAATGGGATGTGGGGAAGAGAAAGTGTGGAATGGGATGAGGGGAATGGAATGCAAGGAAGGGAAATGGTGTGTGGGGAAGGGGATGCTGGGAATGGGAAGGGGATGTACTCCTAATATCCAGGAGTGGCCCTGGATGTGCTGTCAGGTTGGTTTTTCCTGCGGGTTGGACTCACATGGAGGGACAGCCATGGGAACAATTTTGCCTCTGCGTTTTCAGCCCAAATTTGTGCTGGGCCACAGCAAAAATCCTCTGTGGTTTTCCAGCCTGGTTCATTCCTGTGGGGAGTAGCACCTGGTGCCCATAAACCTCCAGTTCTCTGCTCTTTGGGAACATTTCCTGGCAGGACATGGAATTATTTTCTGAGTGGCTGGTGGGGCTGGAAAAATCCTCTTTGGACAAATCCTCTTGCACCAGTGAGCTCCAAACCCCCCCAAATCAGTTTCCTCAGGGCCATCGCTGTTTAATGAACCCTTTTATGCTGCTGGGTGGGGAATTTTGGGGGCAGGAGCTTGGCAGGGGAATTCCTGAGCTTCGTTAGAGCTTTAAGAACCTTTGAGCTGCCTGGATGGGCAGCCTGGGGCGGGAGGAGCAGCCAGGGATGGGCACTGCCAGCTGGGCTTGGGCACCAGCACCCAGCTTTGACCTTTTCCTGCTCTTCCCTTGCTCCAGGGACAAAACCGGCTGGAGACAGAGCTGGGACCTCGGCGAAAACAGAAACCTTGCCAGCTGTGGTGGCTCTGGAAGGGATTTCACCTCCTCTCCCTTTCCTTGTCAACAATCCCTTGTCCTGGGTGGGTTTTGCTCCGGGAAGGGGATGTGGGGACGTTGGCAGGGGACTTTGTGACCCTTTTTTCTGCAAAGTGGGCATTGAAAGGAGCTGGGGCTGGGGCTGGGAGCTGAACAAGGGGCTGTTGTTCCCAGGCCTTTCCCCGCACACGAACAAAGTTCAAACAAACAACAGGAGACTGTTCCCGGTGCTTTTCCACTGGAACTCCTCAGCCCGGGATGGTGCAGGGCTGGAAATTCCTCAGAGTTCCAAACTGATCCCAAAAGGTGCTGGGGACAACCTCGAGGTCTCAAGCAGGGCAGTGCCACTGCTGCCTTAAAACACCTCACACCTGCCAAGGGTGGGAATTTTAGAGCCAGAGAATCCTGGAATGGTTTGGGTTGGAAAGGATCTTAGAGCTGGGGCTCCATCATTCCATGGGTTCCTGCTCCACTATCCCAAGGGATTCTGCTGGGTTCCTGTGCTGTCATCCCAGAGATCCTGCTGGGGTCCTGCTCCATCATCCATGGGGATCCTGTTCCATCATTCCAGGGGTTCCTGCCCCATCATCCCAAAGGGGTTCCTGCTGGGGTCCTGCTCCACCACCCCAGGGATCCTAAAAAGCTCCTTTTCCTGGGTATTTTTTGGAGTTTAGGCACCGAGTGGAACCTCGGCTCCATTCTGTGGGATGGCTCCCAGAAAATCTCCTTATCTGTTTTTTATTCAATTAAAGGAGGTTGGAATGCTTTCCTGGCCCTCCTGCCATTCCTGCTGGATAATGGGAGCACATTTGGAGCAGTTCTTTATCTGAGCAGAAAGCCTTAATGCATTGGGATGTGGCACTTGGAGTCCAGGAGCTCCTGTCCATTAGACTGGAACTCAATTAGCCAACAAAATGGAGCCTAATGAGGATCTGGGGCTGCAGGGAACACTGGGAGAAAACCATCCTCATTCCCAGGATCTCAGGGCTCTGTGCTGCCCTTCCAGGACCAAGGAGGACCTGTTGTGGCACAGAAGAGGAATGGTTTGGAACCAAAGGAGGTTTGGTTTAAAGTGGGTGCAAGGAGAGATTTTTTTATGATGTGGGTGTAAAACAGTGGCACAGGTTCCCAGGGAAGCTGGGAGCTTTCCAACATCCATCCATCCCTGCCCTCTGTGGGAAGCCATTCCCTGTGTCTGCCCCTCCATCCCTGTCCCAAATCCCTCTGCAGCTCTCCTGGAGCCCCTTTAGGTAAAAACCCCAATGGAGCATCAGTGGGGACAGAGCCCAGCTCCATACACATCCTGTCCTGCTGGAACCATTCCCAAATCCCTCCAGCCCAGGTTTTCCCCTGTTTATTTCCTGTTTTTCCCTCTCCAGATTCTGCTTAACCCCCTCAGTTCATCCTCCTTTTTTTTTTTCCACCTTTTTTGATGCTTCTGGCCGCTCCACCATGCTCCTGTGGCCCAGTTGTCAAAAAGCCCTCCCCAACAAATTCTATTTGAGCTCCAGAGGAGACCATTCCTTGCACCCAATTTGCTGCCTCCTGTCAGAGCTCCTGCAGGCTTCCATTAAATCTGAAATGGAAAACAATTCAGAAAACAATGACAATTTGTGCCTTTGAAAAGAGATAGGTTTGGCTTTAAAGGAATTATTCCCAGGGAATAAACAGAATCCTGGAATGGTTTGGGACAGAAAGGACCTTGAATCCCACCCAGTGCCACCCCTGCCCTGGCAGGGACCCCTCCCCCTGTCCCAGGCTGCTCCAGCCCCAGGGTCCAGCCTGGCCTTGGCCACTGCCAGGGATCCAGGGGCAGCCACAGCTGCTCTGGCAATTCCGGCCCAGCCCCTGCCCACCCTGCCAGGGAACAATTCCTGCCCAATCTCCCATCCAATCCAAACCTCTTCTCCTATCCTTGCATTCCCTTGTACTTGAAATTACCCCAGGAACGGCTTTGGAAGGAGAAAAGTTTCGGTGAGGAGCTCTCAGAGCTCTCCTCCTGTATCCTTGCCCAGGAGGTGGAGCAGGGATAAAAAGCTTGGAATTGGGAGCTGGAACCCTCTCACCCTCCCCCAGCAGTGAAAGAGAAATAATTCCAACTTCTGCTGATTTCCACTTTGGATCCATCAGGAAACCTCCCCAGGAGCGTGGGCGTGACCTGATGGCCCCCAGGCTTTGGGAATCATGCTGGATTTAGGAACTGTTTGTGGCAGGAAACCTTCCCTCTGCTCACCCCACAGCCCTGGCAGAGGGCAGATCCTCCCAGTTCTCTCCATGGATACTCCCTGTCCTCGCTCAGAAATGCTGCTGGTTCCCAGCTCTCTCCCCCACGCTGGTATTTCACAAGTCAGGCCCCACAGAACGTCCCCAGCGTTTCTGTGGGTGGTGTTCCCTCACCCCTGCTTTTCCTGCCACCACAGCTCTTCTTTTCGGGACAATTGCATCCCGTTCCTGCCGCCCAGGGAGGGCAGCCTTGCCTTTAATCTCCAGGGCATCCCACTGCAAGCATCTCCACTGCAGGGGGACAAAGAGACCGACTCCGCAAACTGCCTGAAAGGGCTCTTTGTTCTCCTCTGGCTGGGGCTGCAGTGCCATTTCCAGCCCACTTCAAGTCTCCCTTTTATTTTATTTTTTTTCCCTTGGAATTCAGTCATTTCAGCCATTTCCAGCTCCTTGCAGGAACTCTTCTGAGTGGGGAAAGTTTTCCTGATTTTCACCTCCAGTCACTGGCTGTGGGGAGCTCTGGCCCAGCCCTGCTGATTTCTCATCCTGTTGGGTTCCTGGGAGAGCTGCAGGACATGGAGCGGGTTCCAGAGGTGTGTCAGACTCCACAGAGTGTCAATAACCTGGATTTTGCTGCTCTCTCCCCTCTGCTCTCAGCAGTGACTGGTGAAGGATGCACAGGAGGATGCTGAGGTCGGGATTAAAACCCATCAATAATTTTTGCTCTTCCCTCCTTTTCCTTTGTTTTCCTCGGAATTAGGTCTGGTAACAAGAGGAATTGATTCCTGCTAAGCCCTGGGTATCCTGTTGCACAACATTCTGATGGATTTATGGTGAATTCTGGGCTAAAATCCTGTGAAATGAGCTTGGGGGGGGGGTGAGCTGAGCTCTGAAAGAGCGGGGGAGGCATTGCTCAACGGGAATGGCACCTGGAGATTGTGCCAAGCCCTCTTCCAGGCCAAATTATCCAACATTTTCAGCAATGATCTGCAGGAAAATCAATGCTGATAACACCAGGATTGGCAGAGCAATCAACCACGGGGAGGATGCCGCAGTCAGAGGAACCTGATGCCCTAAATAATTCAGATTAATTCAAATGAGGTGGAATTGGAATCAAAATAAACTCAAGGTCACTGGTTAAGGAGAAAACAAATGAGGGCCAGGCCTGGGAAATACAAAATTATTTGTGGGAGCACAGCAGGGGAGGGAGTCTGGGATGGGAGAGCTGAGCAGGAGCCCCATGGAAAATGGGGCTGAGTATTAAATATTAAATATTAAAAGGGGAATTATGGGGTGGGGAATTGAGAACTGACTTTGCCCGGGTCAGGGGCTGGCAGAAAGTCCTTGAATTTGGAGCTGGCATTTTGCAAAGGTGGTTAAACATCCAAGGGGACAGTGGGAGCCCTTCCAAGCAGCAGAGCAGCAGAGCTGCCTCCTGTGCTCCCTGATTTTAGCTCATCCCAGGAAAATGAAGGGATAACTGAACTATTCCACCTAAAAACCACACCAGGGTGTAGGCCCGATGTTTCTGAAGCCTGAGAATTGCTGGTTTTTCCAAGGGAAACTTTTCAGCAGTTTCTCCTTTCCCAACCAGCTTTGTGTAAATAACTTTTCTTCCCATAACATTTTTGGGTAAACAATATTCCTTTCCCACAACAACCTCTCTCCCAGGTGTTGTTTGTGTTACTGAACCAGTGGAGAGGTGTCCATCCTATGCACCAATAATGTGCCTTTTTAGCTCAGGGGGTTATAAAAAGGCTGAATGAATTGTAAATAAACCCTTCTGATTTTCCTCTGCCTGTTGACTGGAGTCAAGCATCTTTATTTCGTGTCCAATAGTGACATATGATGACCCCAATGTGAAAACACCGAGGTCTAAGGGGCTCTTTAACCGTGCAGGGATGGACAGAACACGGCCCTAAAACCAGAGCAGCCCCATGGAAACGAGGGAGGCAGCCCCATGCTGGCCCTGAGCAGTGACAGTCCCTGGTTTTATCCAAGGTTTTATTCAGGAATGATCCAGGGGGGAGAGGCAAACCCTGATTTTAACAGGGCCAAAATGGGGAAGGGGGGTGGAATAAAATAACAACAAAAAAAGGAACCTTGTCCCTGTGTCCTGTTGGATTTTGGTCCTGGCCAGGCTGCTGGACTCAGCTCAGCTCCACCATCACACCTTGATGAATGCAGGGAAATTCAGCTTTAACCGGCTGTTCATGAAATGTTCCTGCTGCTGCTCATGTTTCACAGCTGGAGATGGGAGGTGGTGGGGAAAAGGGGAAAAATCCAGGCTGGTTTGGGATCAGGACTCTCCGTAAAATTTATGGAATCCTTGGGGTTTCATAATTAAAGGAAGTATGGGATTAGATGGAAAAGGGGCTCTGAGGAAACTTTTGGGTTTTGCACAGGTGTGAGGGCTGTGCTCAGGAATTCCAGGAGAGTCCATGGGTTGGGGAAGAAACCTGGAATTGGGATTTTGGGATTCAAGCCTGATCTGCACCTCTGGGGTGCCCTGGGAGGGGTTTCCTGTTCCCACAGTCCCTGCTCCAGGCTGGGCGTGCAGCAGGGCCTGGACTGTGCTGCCCCCACAGTGGAAGGAGCCGTGGGCAGGTCCTGGGGAATCCCACCCTGGAAAGACTCTGCAGCTTTCCTTGGATCTCCTGCCCCCCTGCCCCCACAGCCACAGGAGCTCCAAACCCACGGGATGTGCCTGGAGCTGGGATGGGGCTGGGAAAGGCACTGGGATCATACACCAGCAGCCTGCAGCACTCCAGGACACCCTGGACAAGGACTGGAAAATCCTGTGTTCTTTCCAGAGGTTCCCAAGGGTGGCAGGGACCCAGCTCCTGGGATTTAGTCCTTCAGCAAATCATGGAAGCAGATAATTTTAGGCTGGAAAAACCCTCTGAGATCATGGATTCAACCATTCCTAGCAGTGCCAAGGCCACCACTGAATGTCCCCAAGTGCCACCTCCAGGTGGATTTGAAGTCCCTGCAGGGAGAGGATGCACCCTGCTGAGCCCTGGGTTATGCTCTGCTGCCCCCAGGAGCTCCTTCCTCTCCTTTTGGGAATCAGGGATGAGGAGCTGGGAATGGGCATCATATCCAGGGATTCCAACCCTTCCCCTGAGGAGGAATTGAGGTGCCGGAGGTGAGGAGCAGGGATGGACAAATGTCACAGTGGAGGGGTGGGAATTGTCTCTGCCCTGCTGGGTTTGACAAAGTTCAGCTTTGTTACACCAAAACCAAACCCAATCCCCCTCCTGAGCTGCTCTGTGGGCTCTGAGGGGGATCAGGAACAAGCAGGAGCCCACAGGAATCACAGGGAGGGTTTGACACCAAAATCAGAGGAGCTGAACCCTCCCCAGCCCCAAAAACTCTCCCTGGGCTCAGACCTGGCCACGGAGCCTCTGCTGCCAGCAGGGATTGGAAATCCAGCCCCAAGCAGGGAAAAAAACCCTCTAAAACTCAGCCCCACCCCAAAATGAGAGGTTCTGGGACATCTCAGTGGTGTGGCT
This sequence comes from Prinia subflava, assembly GCF_021018805.1. Taxonomy (NCBI): domain Eukaryota; kingdom Metazoa; phylum Chordata; class Aves; order Passeriformes; family Cisticolidae; genus Prinia; species Prinia subflava. The sequence continues at coordinate 5,961,567 of NC_086270.1, forward strand.
GAATGAAAACACCAGGGCTGGCCCTGGAGTCACCCACAGGGTGCTCCAGGGATCACCAAACACTCCATAAACCCGGAGTGGGGGGCCTGGATCCAGGAAAGAAAGAGCAGTCTGCTGGCAGCTGCCGGGAAAAGAGGCATGAAGGGGGGGAAAAGAGAAGCAGTCAAAAAAAAAAAAAAAAAAGGTAAAAATGGCACTGGTTGAGGCTGGAACAGCAACACATTCCAGTCCCGTCCTTCCTCAGCTCCTGGGAAACGTGGAGGAGACACAGGGAGACTCCAAACCCTGCAAGCTCATCGGGAAGGGCTGGGAATGCCAGAAATTTCTTCCAGTTTTACTGATTTCTGCAGGAATAAACATTTTATTTGGTGTAAGGCAGCCTGACACTCACTATCCATAAAACTTCCTGGAGAAACGTCACCCTCCTCGTCCTTCCAGGTTGGAAGGAGCAGAGCCCAGGATCTCCTGCCTCCAGAGAAATCCCTGGGATTTCAGCTTGCCTCAGGACTGAGCTGAAACCTTGGCCCATCTTTAATGGCATTCATTAAAAACCCTTTGGAAGCAGACGCAGGATTGGGGTTGGCAGCGCATGGACGTTGTCATCTCCAGAGTTTTCTTTTTCTCAAGGAGTTGGGTTTTAAATGGAATTTTCATTTTTTAGGGAACCTGGCAAAGGCTGAAAAAACATCATAAAACCCCTGAGTGCTGGCAACTGCCTGGAGACCCCACAGGTACAGGGGTTTGGGATCACACAGGCACAGGGGTTTGGGATCACACAGGTACAGGGGTTTGGGATCAGGCACAGGGGTTTGGGATCAGGTACAGGGGTTTGGGATCACACAGGTACAGGGGTTTGGGGTCACACAGGCACAGGGATTTAGGATCAGGGAGCAGGGAAGGGACTTTTTCCCGGTGGCTGTCCCCAAACTCTCCCTGGCACCATTCTCTCCCCAGCCCCTCCAGCCCTCCCCTCCCCTTCCCGGCAGCTGATTATCTTCTGATATGCAAAATCATGCAAATGAGGCCATAAAGATTGTAATTATGCTTAAGGAATTAGCTGCTCATTAACGTCAACTTCCTGCTCGATTATTGTCATGACTGTCCCTTCTTTGGTGGCGAAAGGGAAGGACAGTCCCAGTCCCGATATCCCAGGATTCCCAGAGATTTCCTACGGAAAATTACATAGGTACAGGGGTTTGGGATCACACAGGCACAGGGGTTTGGGATCACACAGGCACAGGGGTTTGGGATCACACAGGCACAGGGGTTTGGGATCAGGCACAGAGGTTTGGGATCACACAGGCACAAGGCACACGCCACAGGGACACCTCCTGGTCCCTCCGAGGGCCGTGGCACTGTCCCCAGTGGGTAGGACACTGCGAGTGGCACCCGCCTCATCTGTCACTGCACGGCCTGGATCGAGCTGTCGCCTTTCCCCAATGGAATAAGGCTGATGGAGAGCTCGGAAATCCTCGGGAAAAGAGGAAATGAAAGCCTCGGGAGGTGTCAATGGTCAGATGAGATTGGGAAATGCCTGTGAGGAGTGGTTTGTGACAGCCCGGACACAGCCGAGCCACCTCACGGTGACAGGCGCTGCCACTCCTGGTTTTGATCCACGGAAATGCCTGGACCAATATCCCAGATCATTCTTCACGCTGGCAACTTCCATCTCTTCCGTCTCTTTCTGCTCCCTGGAAACTCTCGGTGTTGGAACAATTAAATTCCACCCGAGGCATTGACACCAATCCCGCAGCTGGGAGCGGGGTGTGCGGGTGCCCTGCCACCCTCGGGGACAGGGATTTGTCACCCTGCTGGGATCAGATGTTGACATCAGAGCTGCCTGCGCTTCCAGCCACAGCAAATCTCACCGAGGGATGGGTTGGAAAAGTCACGGCTCGTCTGGCACGTCTCAAAGGGACATTTAGGCTGATCCCCCGCGAGGCGCTCCAGAGGAATCAGGGAAGGAGCTGAATCCAGGTTGGGAAGGGAAGATGGAGCAGCAGAGGTGGGGGTGGCCTCTCCAGCATGTCCCTGTCCCTTGTCCCAGACGGGACAATGGGAACGTGGGGACAGGGGCGGAGCAGGACACACAAACCTTCTGGTTTGCAGCTCTGAGGGGTTTCTGAGCAGTGTTTTCCCCTCGAGGGGTTTTGTTCCATGCACTTCCCACTTCCCCACGGGAATTCCCATGGCCAGGAGCTCCATGGAGAAGGAGGAGTGGCCTCTCTTGGTCTGCTTTGAACCCCACTCCTGCTGACATTGTTCACATCCCCTAAATCCCGCTCTGGAGGAGATGCCACAGGACAATTCCCTATTTCCAGCTGTTTTCCCTGCTGGGATGAGGGGATGCTCCTGGAGAGGGCTGGCAGAGCTGCACATGGCCCTTCCTCATCCCATCTGGATTTCATCTCCATTTATTTGCACAGGGAGGGCAACAGAACCAGAACCTGGCCAAATCCTTAAAGCTGGGGTGTTGGTTTTCCAGCCCCAGCTCTGCTCCCTGCTCCAGCTCAGCGAAGCTGTGGCTGAGGCACAGCAGAGGAGGAAAAAGGAGCATCCCGAGGTGGGAACTGTCACTGCCTTGGGCTTGGAGCTGCCACGGTCCCACCGTGGTATGGAAAAGCTGCTCACTGAGCCGGGGGGAGCTGCCAGGGGAGTTGGGGAGCTGGGAAAAGGAAAAGAGCCCTGGAAGAACAAATTTCCCAGGAAAAGTGTGGGTTTGTGGAAGGAGAGGCACAAGAGCAGCAGCTCCTTGTGCTCTGTAATTACCAGCAGGAGAGCAGAGCTGAGACTGGGAGCTGCTTTCATCCAGCAGAAAAAAACCCCAAAACCTGGGAAATCCAGCGGCCAGTAGCTGGAATTAGCAAAAACTGACATATGGGATGCAGATAAGATTGGAGATAATTAACAGCCTCCCTAATGAGTGAGGCTCAGCTGCTGAGGGAGGGCCCAGGCTGGGGTTCTGCCTCTTGTCCTGGCACTGGTCAGGGCTGGCCCCCAACCCCTGGGAGCTGAGCTGGGATTTGCCTGGATGTGGGAGGACACAGGCAGTCCTGACCGGGATATTTTCCACCACACGGACTCCAGACCCCCAGTTCAGCTTCACAGGAGGAGCCACATGGGCTCAAACCCGTTCAAAATCAGGGAATCACGGAAGATCCTGAGCCGGGAGGGACCCCCAGGGACCATCGAGGCCTCAACACCCCCAAATCCCTCCCTGTGCCTCAGAGCATCGTCCCAGCACCCCTGGAGCTCCACAGCTGTGACCCGGGGCTGTCCTGCTGCCAGCAGGTCCCAGTCACCCCAGCCCTGGGACAGAGGGGACATCAAATTATGAGTGCCCCACATCTGAGACAGAGGAGACATCAAACTGTGAGTGTCCCAGCCCTGGACAGAAGGGACATCAGAGCTGGCAGTGTCCCTGGCACAGTGGCTGTCCCTGGCACTGTGGCTGTGCTGAGCAGGCTGTGCTGGTGCCAGGGCTGTTCTGTGGGCCGTGTCCCATCCTGGACTCTGTCCCACTGCTCTTCTGGCAGTTTCAGTCCCAATTTCGATGGTTTTCCCTCGGCTCCTGCCTTGCAGAGGTGGCAAATCTGCACAGGGCACCTCGTGCCCCATCAATTTCATGGACTGCAGTGGGTCAAGGCTGATTTAATTCCCAGATCAAGCGTTGGTTTAGGCGTGTGTCAGTGTGCTGGGGACACCGGGGGTGTTTATTGGCTCTGTGGATGCCTGGCTGGCTGGTTTTACTCCTTAACAAAACCATTTGGCAGAGCTGTGGCTTCTCGCTGCCTCCCAATTAGGGCCGAGAACGAGCAGTGCTCGACTCCAACACAGAAGTTTATGGAAGCAGCTGAGAAACGCAGGGAGACCTCCAAGAACAATGAAGGCAGAGCTGCTGGCTGCTAATGAGGAGAAAATGAGTTATATTTAGCTCCCCAGAAGGTGGAAGGTGACAAAAAACAACAGAAGAACAAAGAAAATCCAGGGGCCAATCCTGGAAGCCAAAATCGATGCCAAAAAAAAGAGTGAGGTGATTTTCTGCAGGATAATTCCTACAGGGATGGGGAGGAGGGGGCCAGGTGTGAGGGGGCTCTGAGTGAGAGTTTTCTTGGATCAGGGAAGATCCAGAAAATCTGGGGAGAGCTGAGGCCCCCTTGGGCTGGAGCAGGAGCAGGGCTGGGGCTGCAGCCAGCAGAGAGCTCAGCTCCTGAGCAGGAAAAGCTCTGCCAGGCCTTGGGAGCAGAATTCCAGCTGCTAGTCCTGCATTCCTGGCAGGGAAGGAAGGAGGGGATGAGCCGCAGGGGGAGCAGAATTCCAGCTGCCAATCCTACAACCCTAACAAGGGAAGGAATCCCACCGTGGCCCAGCTGTTGTGGGAGCAGAGCTGCAGTGTTGGGAGAAAGGACAAACCCCGAGCTCGGCAGGAAAACACAGAGAGAGCTGCGGGACCCCTGTGAGGGCTCCTCAAACCCTCAGAGAGTGAATCCCAGACCTGTATCCCACTCCTGTATCCCAGACCTGTATCCCAGTCCCGTATCCCAGACCTGTACCCAGTCCTGTATCCCAGTCCTGTATCCCAGTCCTGTATCCCAGTCCCATATCCCAGTCCCATATCCCATTCCTGTATCCCAGTCCTGTATCCGTCCTGCAGCCTCTCTGGTGTGGGGCAGACAGGTGACCCCACAGGCATGTGTCACCTGGGATCAGGACTGGTGATCCTGGGATCAGGATTTTGCGGTGTGGAATCAGGATTTGGTGTTCCTGTGGATCCACCCAAGCAGCTGGAGCTGCTGGAATGCTGATCCCAGCCCATCCCTCTGGAATGCTGATCCCAGCCCATCCCTCTGGAATGCTGATCCCAGCCCATCCCTCTGGAATGCCCTGGGAAGTCCAGCAGCTTCCAGGGATAATATCTGGAGTCCTGCAATGTAACAATGTGGGATTTAGATGGTGTTTGCTGCCGCTATTCCCAGTAAGCATCACTTTTGGAGAAGCTGCTTGGGTGGCACTCAGGCACAGCAATCCAGTGCACACCACACACAGCACGGCCAGCTCAGCCAGGAGAGGCAGCAAGGGCCTTTGCTATATCTCGGGTTTGTTTTCCCCAGATATGTTGATTAAGAGTTTTTCCTTGGTTTTTCCTTGAATGCCTGTGCCAGAAGCAGAAGGAGGAGTCGGAGTTCACCAGTTCAGGTTTCTCAAAGTTGTTTATTGTCTCTTATCTCTCAGTTCTTTCCGTGCCCTGCCAAGGTCCTTGCTGCAGCAAGGGCACGCGGTGACTCCCCCCAGGTTGGGAGGGCTCAGACCTTTGGTACCTTTTCTCTGACCCAACCTTCACCCAAGATGTATTTTTTATTTACTGTTGATTACCAATACCTACTGCCTATGTTAGACAGGTCACTTCCATCCTAAACCAATCCTCTGTGACCCACCACAGCAGAAGATGGAGGACAAGGACAAGAAGGAGGAAGGACAGGGCCACACCCTGATTCCTCCCTCTTGCCTTCCCTGAGTCCATTCTAAAAACTCCAAATTCTACATTTGCACCCTGTGATAAACCAACTACTATTTACATCAAACTCTTGGGGTCTGTAGTTCTTTGTGCAATGCTGGTAACTTTTCCCATGGGCTCAGATCAAAGACAGTGTCACTTTGGGCCCTGTGCCAGGATCTCAGACCCCCTGCCAGGGTCCCAAACCCCCCTGTCGGGGTCCCGGACCATCCAGGGCAGCCAGAGGGATGCCCTAGACTCCAACAGGTATGATGAATCCCAGCCAGGTTTATTCCAGCACCCGAAGGGGATCAGGGACAAGAGACCCGACCATGTGGTGTGCACAGGGTCAAGTGTGGGGTGAGGAACCAATGGTTGAGGGCACAGGGGCGGTACAAGGGGCAGTGCCCTGTAGGGGACATGGGGCAGGGCCACCAGGGATACCACAGCCAATGGGGAAACAGGGAAAGGGGAAATCATGAGATTTAGGGGCATATAGGGAGAGCAAACTGTGGTGGATCACGCAGTGCTGCAAAGCGCGATGGGGGAAGCCTTTTCTTTCAGCTTAGGTGGAGACTCTGCTATGTTCTTCCAGGACAAAGCCCTGGGGATTCCCCTGAGGGGTTCAGAGGATTCCACACAGCAAGAGGAGTTGGGAGATGCATTTGAGGGGGACAAACCTCAGTATCTCCAGCAGCTGAAAAATCAGGGAACAGGCTCATCCTGTCCCCCCGCAGAGGTGGCACGTGTCCCTCTGTCCTGGGCTCGGCAAGGGCTGGAAAACCAGGCTTCCATGAGATATTTGGGATAAATCCCCCACCAAGGGCTGCCTGTCCACCTGGGACTGGGGGATCCCGCAGCCCCAGGGTCCTGTTCAGTCCTTTTTCTCCTCCATTCTATTTTGCTGCTGTGCAAGTCTGTTTCCCAAGCTCAGTGTCCAGTTTTGAAGGACACAGCTCTGGATCATGGAATATTTGAGGCTGCTCCCCATGGGAACAGGGCACAAAGATCCCCCCTGGGATGGAATAGCCCATAAATATCCATTCTCCTCTTTCCTTTTAATGATGGAATTGAAGGTCAGCAGCAGCTGTGCCCCCTCTGGCCTCTTCCCCGTGCTCTGGGGGAGAGCAGCGATTATCCTGAGCCTCCTTCCCAAGGACGGCGCTGGAAATAAGCAGGACAGGAATTTCTGTCAGCTGAGCTTCTGCTCCTCACATCAAACCCGAGGGATAATTGAGGCAGAGGGATCACTGAGGATAATGGAATTTATAAAGGGCTTGGAGATCTTCGCGAGAAACATGGACAGGTTTGACCGTGGTGACATCCAAGCCCTGGTGCCTTTTCCATCCCAGCCCTGGTGGCCTCTCCCATCCCAACTCTGGTGACTTTTCCATCCCAACCTTGATGGCTTTTTTCATCCCAGACATGCACAAAGTTCATCCTTGTCTTGGGTTATGTAACCAAATTTTTAAAAAAGTGTATTCTATTTCATCTGTAGAAAACAGTTGGGGATGGTTTCTTTTTCCTTTATCTCTTGTAACTCCAGGGGAGGAGGGCGGATGCCTTCTGATCACAGCCCAGCTGTTAAACCAGGTGGGGCAGTGTTTGTGATCTCTGTCACCACTGCCCACCCTCGGGGATATCTTCTGTTCATGGGCCATTGAGGCTCACCAGGGACTGACACATTCCATCATCCATTGGGAGATGGAACACCCAGGGGGAGGAGCCAACCATTCCCTGCCCAGATAAAAATGGGGACACAGGGACCCCAGACATTCCTCTTTGCCACTGGATTCCCAGAGGAAGAGCGGACCCATCTCAGCACCCCTGAACCTGTCTGCAGGATCATCTCTGCTCCAACAGAACCACATCTGTCACTGCAGGAGGATTTATTTGGGCTGCTCCCAACACCCTGAACAGGGTGTCAGGTCGTATTCCTGACTCTGTCAGGGTTTCTAGGACTTTTGTTTGTTTGTTTTTGTACTACTGCATTTGTATTTTTAATATTCCTAGTAAAGAACTGTTATTCCTATTCCCATATTTTAGCCTGAAAGCCCCTAATTTCAAAATGATAATAATTTGGAGGGAGGGGATTTACACTCTCTATTCCAAGGAGAGCTCCAACTTTCCCCGACAGACACCTGTCTTACCAAACCAAGACAATCCTGCAGCAGTTTTGCTCAATGCCCAGCACAAAGTGGGGTTGGAGGGGTGATCTTTTGGGGTTTAATTGTGCAAATGACCTCAAAACCTTCTGGTTGCCTACTTGAAAAGCTCTAAAACCTCAAATTGGACCCAAGGAAAGAAGAGAAGTTCTGTCCTGTCCTGCTGTGGATTTGATCTTCCCAGCTGCTCCCCCCAGCCTGGCATCAGAACCATTTATTGGCACCGGCTGAGTCCCAGATTTTATCTTCCATTGGTAAATCTGATATTTTAAGCTCCTTTTCCAGCCCAAATCCAAACCTAAACAGTGCAGATGTAAAAATTCCCCAAGGAAAAGAAACATCCTAAAACTGTTGCTGTGGCAGAGTGGAAAATTTATCTTGCACCTGGCCAGGTCCAGCCTAAAACCTGAAGTCTCAGTCTTAAAAAGAATGGTATTTAGTTTAGGACAGAAAATGTCGGAATAATATTTAAAGAATGTTTGGGGAAGGTAATAAAAAGGGAAAATAATATTTTTTCTGCTTTTATGGGTGAAAATCCCTTTGCATGAGTCTTTTTTCTTGGCGATTTATGGATGATGACAGCGTCCCCCTCTCTCTGGGGCTCAAGGGTTGGTTTGCAGGGGCACCAAAGGGATAATTCCAAATCCAGCAGAATTTTCCCACACCCTGGGGTTATTTCAGGCTGTGTGGTCCCATCCCCTCCATCAAATATTGCAGCATGGAAATCACATCCAAGGGCATCCCAGGCCCTTCCCAGGAGAAGGAGAAATTTATTGGGCTCACAGGATCCCTCCCCAAAGAGAATCCAGTCTGAGTTTGGTGCTGGAGGAGCCCCGGATTGGATCAGGAGGAGGCAACACCTCCAGCACCTCCAGCTTCGTTCGCTCCCTAGAAATGATTTCTTTTCAATTAAGAGATCCACCAGCCCAAGGTTACATTTACAATTCCTTCCAGCCGCCCTCATTTCTCCTTTATCTCATCGGGATCTTCCCATTGCCCCATTCCCACACAGAGAGGAGTGGCTGCGATCCAAGGGGATGATTTAAGGGTTAAGGAAGGGGGTGGGGGCCCTGGCACAGGTCCCTGCTGCTCTGGGGACACCTGAGCTGCTGGGAAATGCAAAGCCCAGCTCAGAGAGGCCTCACCAGCATTTTCTGCAGGTGTCCCCTGTCCCCAGCACCGGGTCCTTGTTCCTTTTCTCTGCTGGAAAGAGCAGCTGGTGCCTGTTCCAAAAAAATCAGCATTTCCAAAAATTCAGCACTTCCAAAAAAGAGGTGTTTGGTGGAAAAGCAACACCTGGAATGGGTTGGGAGGTGCCGCCCATCCCTTAGGGCAGCTGGGCTGGGCTCTGAGCTGGGTCTGGCTGGGCTGGGCTTCAGTCCTGGTTCCCAGACCAGGAGCTGGCAGAGGAACCCCAAACCCCATCCCTGTGCTCACAGGGAATTGGGGATGGATTTCCAGGCACAGACACTCCTGGGAACACAGCTCCAAGGAGCATCTTCCCAAATCCCAAAGTCTTCCCTGGTATGTGCCCTTCTCCTTTGGGATGGGGTCCCTTCTCTGCTGGGAGGAGGAGGAAGGGCCAGAGCATCCTGTGATCCCAGGAACCCTGGGATTCAATCCCAAACCCCTGCCAGGGCTGCCACAGTGGGATTTCCAACACGGAAACAAAACTTCCATTTCCCAGTCCCTAAAAAATGGGATTTGCTGAGCAGCTCAGGATCAACCCCACTCATTTGGGATCTCCAGGCCTGCATTTATAAATCCAGATGTAAAAACAGCAGATTAAACCCCTTCCATTAGCCCTGTGGGATGGGAGATGCCCCAGGAATATTCCCTGTGGTTCCATCCCTTTCCCAGGGGGTCTGAGCAGCCTCTCCAGGCTGATTTGGGAATCCAGCAGCCACTAAAGGAGTTTTGAGCCATGCTCAGCTCATCAAGGATTCAAATGGAACCGTGGCGTTTCTAATGGATTTAAGGGGGGGAAATAACTCCCTTCATGAATAATTTATTTACTCCACAAATTTATGGAGTGGGAAATGTGCTGTGTGAGCTGGGAAAAGTGCACAGCCAGCACAGGCGAGGAGGAGTCGCAGATATTCCCTTCACCCCGAGGGTCAGAGGCACTCCAGGTGCTGCTGGCCTGCAGGAAATGTCAGCCTGAGCTCAGGAACAGATCCCAGCTCTGATTTCCAGCCTGGTGCTCCGGGTTCCATCCCAAACCCCAGCCTGAACAGCAAACAATTCCCAGGAATGCAGAGCCTGGAGCCTCCCTTGGCCTCTGTTGTTTTTAGTGTGAGCCGAGCAATCTCTGCCCTGGAGGAGTCCGAGGCTGCAGTTTGGGATCTCAGCTCCTTCCAGGAGATGGGAAAAGACTCCAGGAGAGGCCTGGGAGGGGTCTCACATAAATCCTGGGAGATGCAGGTTCCTTGGAAAGAGCAAAATCACCTCAGGTGCCTCCCCTGGAGGAGTCTGGGGCTGCTCCCTGGGATATCAGAGAGGAAAATGCTCTGGGACAGGTCTGGGAGGAGCCTCAGGTGAGTCCAGGAGGACACAATTCCCTGCCAAGGCAAAAAGTCCCCTGGAGCAGCTTCCCTGGAGGAGTCTGGGGTTGGTACCTGGGATAACAAGGGCCTAAACCAGAGAGGAAAAGACTCCAGCAGAGGCCTGGGAGGAGTCTCCCATAAATCCTGGAAGATGCACATTCCATGAAAAGAGAAAAATCATCTCAGGTACCTCCCCTGGAGGAGCCTGGGGCTGCTCCCTGAGATATCAAGTGCCTAAATCAGAGAGGAAAAGGCTCTGGAAGATTCCTGGGAGGAATCTCTGGTGAATTCAGGAGGACACAATTCCCTGCCAAAGAAAAAATCCCCTGGAGCAGCTTCTCTGGAGGAGTCTGGGGCTGTTTATCTGCACAGAGAGTTTGGGATGACCCCGTGGGGGGTGGATGCTCCAGGGCCCCACAGACACAGAATTCCTGCCGGGAAGGATGGAATGCTGAGCTCCCTTGGCAGAGGGGTGTGGAATTGCTGCCCTTCCAGAGGCTCCCGGATGCATTAATCAATTTTCTCCTCATTCCCTCTTTTCCTGAGGCTGAGTTCCATCCTCCTGGGGCTCAGTGACCTCTCCCTGCCCTGGGAGCTGGGTTTCCACGAGCCCCAGGGCAAAGGGAATCCTGAATTTCCCATCACTCCCTGAAATAAATGACATGGCATTAACGTCCCCTAATGAGCCAATCTGTCACTGCTGCTAGGCCTGGCTCTACCGAGGGGTTGGGGGTTTAAAGCAGCTCCAGGAATTCCTTTGCTGTTCCCTCTTACAGGATGGGGTTTTCCATGAAGGAATTTACTGGCAAAGCAGTGAGACAGTGGGGGATGGATCCAAGGAGAATACAAAGGAATGAGCCCATCAGCTTTGGGGACAGCTCAAGAAATTAGGGATTTTCCTTCATCCAGGAATATCCAGACAGGAATTCTTAGAGCCTTTCACACAGTACCAGTGCCACAGCCGCTGATTGATTGGAAAGACTTCATTTCCAAAGGTTTTTGGGAACACAGGACTGAAATATCTGCCAGAAAGGGGCTGTGCAGAGCTGGAGCTGGGATAAGATTAAATTTCCTCAGAGCTGTCACTGCCAGGCCAGGCTCAGATAGAAAATGTCATTTTTAATGTTAAAAATCCTGGGAAAATGCAGAGTGCTCCATATTTATATATTTAAATTTGGGGAATATACACCTGAATATTAAACTTTTTATTTCCCAACCCTACTGAAGTTTAGATTTAAGGAATTCTAAAAAAAAAAAAAAAAAAGTTTCTTACAAGTTTTTGGTTTGTGTGCGTTTTTTGTTGGGTTTCTTTATTATTTTTTTTTTAATGAGAACCTTGGAGTTTTCATCTTCTTTGGAAAATGCCACTGAAATCAGGGATGAAAGTTTTTACTGGAATAAAAAAGGGAAGCAACCTGTGTTTTCCAATAGGGAATGGATGACTTGGAAGTGCAGAGCCACCCTGACTCCAGGAATTCACTCAGTGGCCCCCAGAGGGGTTTTCTGCTGGAAAGAGGAGTTAAAACATCAACTCAGGGCTCCCCCTGAATCTTCAGCATTGAATTATTGTTGTCATTAGTCCATCCTTGGCTTTGCAGGGATATCCATGGGATAGGGAAGAGGGAAGGGAAAAATTCCCCCATATCACTGGCGGGGTTGGAAATCCATCCCCACCTTCACAAACCTTTGTTCCCTGTTTTACATGGAAACCCTCCAAATCCTCTGGAAGGGCAAAGCCTCACTGAAGGGTTTGCTCCTGGTTTTCCAAAGAAACCAAATCTTGTGGAAGGACAGAGCCTCATTTAAAGGTTCACTCCCAGTTTTCCAAGGAAAAACCCAAATCCTCCGGAAGGGCAGAGCCTCATTGAAGGGTTTGTTCCTGGTTTTCCAAAGAAACCAAATCCTCTGGAAGGGCAAAGCCTCGTTGAAAGATTCCAGGAGGAAAAGTAGCTCAGCCCCCAGAGCCACTCCAGGGAACTCAGGAAACTCCTTCCAAAGGTCAGGGATGTGGGAGACTCCACATGAACTCTGGGACAACTCTGGAGAAGTCTAGAAAAAGGTCAGAGCAGGGTCAGGACTTCTCTCCCTCCACTGCAGCAAAGAAATCCCCTGGTTCTGGCTGCTGTGAACATCCTCTCATCCCTGCAGCCTTCCCGGGAGTCCGGAAGACAGAGAGGGGGAATGGCCCTGCCGAGGGCAGCAGGTGAATTCCTGGGGGTGAATTCCTGGGGGTGAATTCCCAAAGCACCAAGGGAATGGATGGAATGCCAAGGATCCTGCGGCTGCTCGGGTCATCCTTGGACAGCTCAGAGGGAAAAGGGCAGGGATGAAGTTCAAAAGCAAAGAAGGAAAAGGAGTGTCCTGGGTTGCAATGCAAGATGTAACCAGCAGTCTGTGTTCTATTGCCAGATGTTGAAACCAGCTGGGGAGGTGTTTTGGTGTTTTGTTTTTTTTCTGTATCCCTTCCAGGACCCATCCTCCCTCCAGGGGATCTCTGCTGTCCAGGGGCCATCGAGGCTCCCTGCAGGGCTGATCCAATTCCATCATCCATGGGAGATGCTCCACCCAGGGGAGGAGCCCAGCATTCCCACCTGGATAAACCCTGGCATTCAGAGCCCAGCACAGCCTGTGTGCTCTGCATTCCCACCTGGATAAACCCTGGCATTCAGAGCCCAGCACAGCCTGTGTGCACTGCATTCCCACCTGGATAAACCCTGGCATTCAGAGCCCAGCACAGCCTGTGTGCTCTGCATTCCCACCTGGATAAACCCTGGCATTCAGAGCCCAGCACAGCCTGTGTGCTCTGCATTCCCACCTGGATAAACCCTGGCATTCAGAGCCCAGCACAGCCTGTGTGCTCTGCATTCCCACCTGGATAAACCCTGGCATTCAGAGCCCAGCACAGCCTGTGTGCACTGCATTCCCACCTGGATAAACCCTGGGATTCAGAGCCCAGCACAGCCTGTGTGCTCTGCATTCCCAATGGATAAACCCTGGCATTCAGAGCCCAGCACAGCCTATGTGCACTGCATTCCCACCTGGATAAACCCTGGCATTCAGAGCCCAGCACAGCCTGTGTGCTCTGCATTCCCAGAGGAGACCGGACCCATCTCACCCCACGGCACCTTCAGAGGAAACTGCCCCTGCTCCAGGATCATCTCTGCTCCCACAGAGCCACAGCTGCACTGCAGGAGGGCTGGGCTGGACCTGACCAACAGGGTGTCAGGCTGTGCTCTGACTCTGTCAGGGTTTTTTGTTTGTTTGCTTTTTCTGTACTACTACATTTTTATTTTTAATATTCCTAGTAAAGAACTGTTATTCCTATTCCCATGCCTTTGCCCAAAAGCCCCTTAATTTCAAACTAATAATAATAATTCAGAGGGAGGGGGTTCACATTCTCCGTTCCAAGGGAGGTTCTGGCTTTTCCCTGGCAGGCATCTGTCTTTCCAAACGAAGACAAGGAGGAAGGAGAATTAGGATTTTTCAGGACATCTCCCAGCTCCTTGAGGGTTTTTCCTGTTAATTGCAGGAAATTTTCCTTTTTTCGAGGCTTTGCCCAATATTTCAATCTCCAGGGTGTCCAGTTTGTGTCTCCATCCCTCCTTCAACAGAAACAACCCAAACAAAAAAAAACCCCAAAACAAACCAAGGCAAAAACCCCAAAAATCCCCTCACAAAAAACAACCAACCCAAAATTACCAAACCAACCAAGAAAACCCCAAGAAAATTCCCATTAAAACCAGAAATCCTGCAGTTTTTTCCAGCCTTTTTTTCTCCTTGCAGGAGACGTCGAGGCACAGCCTGTGGAGGGAACAGGGAGATGATTCCCCTTCCCTGGGCACAGGGAGCAACAACTTTCCCAAAGTCCTCCCATCATTTCCGCCCCATTCCCTGGGATGCTCCAGGGAAAGGAAACCCAGAAACCCACTCCTAATTCCAGCCAGGATTTACAGATCCCAAAGAAAGATGTGGCCCAGAGCCATTAACATTCCATGGGAGTGAAAACTTCCAGCCTAAATCCGCTGGAGTTGGGACGTCAGGAGCATTTCCACGGTTGAGAGCAGGAGAGGAGATTTCAGTCCTGAACACAGCAACGTCCATGGAACTTAAACCCAAAAGTATCCTGCTTTTTTCTTTCTATTTCTTCTTTCTTTTCCTTTTTTTCTCTATTTTTGGCCTCTTGCTTTGAAGGAGAAGAAAGGAAGAAGGGAGAACATCGGCACTGATCCTGTCATTCCATTCCCAGGACAGAATTAGGGTCAGGATCTTTTTAATCATTTCAAAGGGAATTTAATCAGTCAATTAATACTCCAGGAGCGAGGAGAAAAATGTCAAGGAGAAGAAAACACATTCCAGAGGCAACATCAGGAATATTTGACCTACTGCTCCGGGACTTTTAGCAAGGAACAAAGATTTTCCTCATCAGAGTTAATTAATTCCTAATGAGTTCCTGATGGGGGTCACCAGATCAGGGCAAGGTTTCCTGGGATTTTTCTCCAGGTGAGAGCCATTCCTGCCTTCCTGAGGGGCTCATCCCAAATCCAGCACTCAATCCATTCCCGTCCCACCTCCCTGCTGGGAGAACAAGCCTGGAAAAACAGGAATGATCCTCTGAGGTGCTCTGGCAACAACACAACCTCATCCCAAAGATGGAATTATGGAGCTAACTGGAAAAGTCCAGGAATCCTTGGGGAACCACAAAAGCCCCTGAACCACCAAATCCTTGGGGAACCACCCCAATCCTTGAATTCCTCCGTGTTCCAACGTGTTCTCACAGAATTTGTCACCCAAATCCCCAAACAGCACAGGAACAGCCACCAACATTCCCATGGAATGGATGCCAGCAGCATCCATGGATATTCCCCGCAGAAGGGGCCAGCTGAGCCTTTTTTTTTGGGAATAATCGCTGGCATTTTGCAGCCATTTATATGCTGAGCTATTTATAAAAACCCATTAAAACAAATCCCAGCTCCTCACGCCTCGTTCTCCTTCATCCTGTTCCATTTGCTGCCGGAAGCAGCCGGAGCCCGGGGCCATCGGGATCGAGGGTTGTTATCCACAGCTGGGAACTGGGTTAGGATCCAAAGGAGGCTGGAAGGAATAAAATCAGGCCAAAAATAGCACAGCTCCCACCTGGGATGAGGCCGTGGGCACCAATTCCAGCACAGCTCCCACACGGAATTTAGGGAATTGTTACCTGCTCCTGAGCTCTGCCTCCTCCGGATTTACAACCTCCTCTTCAGTACTAAATGTCACCAGGATTTTGGGATTGTTGGAACTCTGGGAAGAGGCATTTAGTGAAAATTTCAGTGCTGAGCACCTTTGGGAGTGTAAGAGTGGGAATGAAGAGGTGATTTGGGATGGGGACCTTATCCATATCCAGTGCCTTGCCTGGGAATAGGGATGGGTTGGAAAATTGAGCCCTGCCTGACCCAAGAAGAAATTCCTCCCTGCTCCCCATCAATCCCAGAATCCCAGAACCTCCCACTCATCCTGCAGCCTCTGGAAGCCCCACTCAGCTCCTGCCTTTCCTCCAGGAAAATCCTGGATGAATTTCCGTGTCCTCAGCTCCCGCCTTTCCTCCAGGATGGGTCCTGGGTCAATATTCCCTGTCCTCAGCTCATTCCCACCTCTCCCCTGTGGCCCTGCAGGGCTCAAGGCACTGGGCCAGGCTCAGAAAAGCCTCTCCTCTCCTTGGAAATTCCCACCCTGCATTCCTCAAAGGTCCTTCCCCATCCCATCTTCTCCAGACCAGTTGGGAGGTGGAGAAATTCCCCACAGGAAACCCTGGCACAGAGGGATCCATGCTCTGAGCCCTCATTCCACCAAATTTCCAGGCATTTTGCACTTTTTGGGAGCCACCAGCCAGCGAATCCATAAGGAATATCCCAGTGCCACCAGTGCCCTGGGTTTAATGGGATTCAGGACGTCCTGGTGTCCCTGGAGTGACACTCTGGGAGTTGTCACCATCTCCTGAACCCCACATGTCCCTGAGCACACCCAGTGACCCCACAGCTGCCAGGAGCACATCTGCAGCCTCACAATTCCAGCTGTTCCATCCTGAGGAACCTCTGGAGTCCTTGGATATGAAAAGCTGCAGGCCTGGGGCCAAATGACCCTCCAGGCCACAATTTCTGTGGTTTTTTTAGGGAAATTGGAGTGGAATTGATCTCTGCAAATCTCCCCAGAACACCCAGCTCTGTGCCAGGTTTTTCTCAGCCCTTTTACAGCACCTCCCATAATGGGGTTTATTTATGGCCTCCTCAGAAATAAACCACATTTTAAAGCCATTTCCACGAGATCAGCTCTGGTTCTGCAGCAAATGGATAAATAATGGCAACACAGCTCCAAACACAGTTCAGATCCAGGGTTTTGGCAGCGTGAAGCTGCAGGAGCCTCTGCAGATGTTCCACCTCCATGGGCATCACATGGAGCCCCTTCTCAGAGCACAAAAGCCCGGAGGAGGGGCTGGAATTCCAGCCCTGCCCACCCCAACACGAATCCCATCATCGCTCTTTATCTCCCATTATCAGCACCTGCCACTCCACAGGTGCCAAAAGCTTCCAGGCCTCTGGAAGCAGCACAAACCCAGCCCGTGCCAGCGCTGGGAGCAGAGCAGGGGCTGCTGTGCATGGAGGGGCCCGGCGGGCAGAGCCTGGAGAAACAGAAATCCCAACGCTGCCATTACCCATCCCCTGCAGAGCTGGGGGCACTCCCTGAGCACCACAGAGGGGAGATGTTCCACCCTGGGCTCGGACGCCTCCTCAGACACTCATTCCTGGTCCTGATCCCAATCCCAGAGCTCAGGGACAGCTGTGGACTCTGACACCTCCTCAGCCCTTCAGTCCCACTCCCGATCCCAATGTCAATCCCAATCCCAGAGTTTAAGGAGAGCTCTGGACTCTGACACCTCCCCAGCCTTTCAATCTCAATCCCAATCCCAGAGCTCAGGGAGCACTGTGGATTCTGATACCTCCTCAACCCTTCAATTCCAATCCCAATCCTAATCCCAATCCCAGAGCTCAGGGAGAGCTGTGGACCCCAACACGTCCTCAGCCACTCCTGACAGCATCCGTGGTGTCAGCCAGCTGCTCTCCTCACTCCCAGGAGGATTTTATTCCTACAAATTGCCTTCCCAGGAGGCTCCCATGAATATGCATTTTCCCTGCTCTCCCTTATTAACTCCAGGATGTCTCTATCCATCCCTTCCAGACCTCCCTGAATGCTTCCCTGATAACCCCACTGCTCGTGTGGATCCTGTCTGGGCAGGGCAGAGCAGGAGGCAGTGGGAATTTGCATCCTTCTGGATTTCTCCCTATGCTGTGGGAAGACGTTTTCCACAGGGCTGTGCTCATTCCAGGGATGGAGCAGGGACAGTGGGAATGTGCCCATGGATCCTCAGTGCCCTCCTGGGGAGTGCCTGGTGTGAAGGGCAGAATTCAGAGCAAACAATAAAAATACTGGATGGCCTTAAAGAAACCTAAACCCCAGGTTGGGATTTGGGGTTTAACTCTGCCTTTGCTGCAGAAGTGTTGGGAATGTGGGTAGATCCTAGGATGTCTCTGCTTCCTTCCTCCCATCCCACTGCTGCCTCATGGAAAGGATGGACAGGGCTGTGAGAAGGGTGGGGAGGGACTGGGGACAAGGATGGAGGGACAGGAGCCAGGGAATGGCTTCCAGTGCCAGAGGGCAGGGCTGGATGGGAGATTGGGCAGGAATTGTTCCCTGGCAGGGGGGGCAGGGGCTGGGCTGGAATTGCCAGAGCAGCTGTGGCTGCCCCTGGATCCCTGGCAGTGCCCAAGGCCAGGCTGGACACTGGGGCTGGAGCAGCCTGGGACAGGGGGAGGGGTCCCTGCCATGGCAGGGGTGGCTCTGGGTGGGATTTAAGTTTCCTTCCAACCCAAACCACTCTGGGATTCCATGAAATCACCGGTTCCCTTAAAAATCCCTTTCTGCCCAGTTTAAATTACCCTTTTTGCACAGTTTGAGGTTCTTTTATCCCACTTTTCCCTGATGGTGTTGCACCTGGGACAAAGGCACCACTCGAGGCTGTTCCTGTTGAGGACCCCATGACCATCGCTGAGCTCCCACTGAGCGTCATCAAATCCCCCCAGTTAACAGCAGCAATTCAGGCCCTGCTGAGCATCCCGGGCTGTGACAGTGACACCTTTAATAGGTGACAAAACCCCTGTGGCACAGGAGTCACTCTCAGTGCCACCACCACCAGCAGCAGGAAGGGTTGGAATCACCGTCCTAAAAATGTTAGGACATTTTTGTGACATTGTCCCCCTGTCTCTGTTCCCATTCTGCTTTTTACCCTTTTTTCCATTCCCCTCCACTTGATTTTCCCCTCGGTACTGCCGGGTCCTGTTCACAGGTTTGTGGCTGTTTGGGTTGGGTGTGATTAATAAATCCTGCTGGGACTGATGTTCGGGGAGCCCTCAGTGATTTGATTTCATTCTCCATCAATGGGGCTCTCCCTGGGCTCAGCATTTCCCTGTTGGAACTGTTCAGGTGTCTGACTGTCACACCAGGAGGGCTCAGCAGCCTGAATTCCTCACTCAGGTGGAGTTTTGTTCTTTTTATTTTTAAGATTCATTGCTTAAAACCCCCAAAGTGATGCCAGCCATGGGCACGGTGGGTGCTTCTTGGATTTATGGACACCGGGGAGCTGAATTTCTGACCCAGGACAGGTGAAAACATTTTGATCCTCACCCCAGGTAAATTTATTTGAGGCTCACTGAGATCCCTCCCTGCTCTGCCTGTCGACACCTGGCCGGGTAAAGAACCCTCCAGGAGAGCCAGCACTGATCCAGCCTGGACCTGCCAGGATTTTCAGGACAATTTTGCTCCAAAACGCTCTGATTTTTGCACTGCTATGGGAAGGGAAGGGGCAGGGCTGTGACATTTCCTCCTCCACTCAGGAGGTGATGGCACAAAGCTCCAGTTTGGGCATAACTGAATTAAACTCCAATTTTAAGATTTTTTTTTTTTTTGGGGGGGGGGGGGAGGTGGGGCTGGGCAAAGCAGAGCAGACAGAGATCGTCGGAGCTCTGCTCTGCCAGGTGAACCCTCAGCAGTGCCCGGTGCTTTTCCAGGCTCTCCATCCACTGAATTTTCACCTTTTCAGGATGTGTGGCATTCCAAGAGCTGGGAGAGATTTTTTCCCCCTACTGCAGGAAACCCTGAGCAGCAGCGAATGCCCCAGGAGCAATTGCCCCTTCCACCTCCTGAATATTTTGAAAACAGAAAGGCAAAAGGCTGAACTGAAATGAAGGGAAGGAAAATTATATCCCACAGTCAGCCCAGGCCCCGCCTGGCCCTGGCTTCCCATCCCTCCTGAGCCGTCTGACCAACAGGTGCCCAATTTGGAAAATTGCAGCAGCCTCAACAAAAAATAAATCCAGCAGGGGACGAGCAGAGCTCTGCTGCAATTCCCGAGGCTGCCACGGACAGAGCTGGGGTGGGGGGAGGAGGAAAAATCCATTATCCATCTCCTTGCGTGTATTCCAGAGCCTGGGAAGACCTTGATTGCAGAGCCGGGAGAATTTGTCCCTTCGCTCGGAGCGTTATCTGGAAGGCTCCGATAATCTCTGCAGATAAAACAATTCTCCTCCGGCTGCGGCATTGTGGTGGCTGAACAGCCATTAGAGGTGACAATAATCCTTTCATTTTAACCTCGGGCAGCTCCAGAGATCGGTGTTCCCGAGGAGGGCTCGAGGGGCAGATAACCTGATGGATATTCAATTATCAGCAAGGAAAGCTGATAGGGAATATTTATTTCTCGAGGGGCGATTCTCCATCAAAAGGTGATTGGGGAAAGGAGGGGGAGTTTTGTCACTGTGAAAATCCAGTCCCTCGAAGCAGAAATCGCTTTTTTTTCTCCATTAAAAAAACCTCCAGAACAACAAACCAGGAAATCTCACAGCGTTAGGAAGTTTAGAGCAGCTGTGTGTGAAAATTGCTCTGAACCTTTTGGGGAATTGTTCATTATCTGAGGAGAGGAACATTCAACGCCAGCTTCAGTAGGAACGAAACATCCGATCCAAGCCGGGAGCTGCTACAGCAGGAAAAATCCCGTCCTTGGGATGGATGTGCCCCACCTGAGCCACCCTCAGGAAGGGTTGGACCTCTCCATGGCTGCCGATTTCTCCATGGGCTGGAAGAGGATCCCAGAGTCTGGAGAGTCCTTAGGGAACTTCATTATAATGGAAAAGCCTGGTAAAAATCATAGAATTATCAAATCACTGAGGTGGAAAAGGGCTCCGAGGTCATCGAGTCCAACCCGTGCCCGATGCCCACCTTGTCCCCAGCCCAGAGCCCTCAGTGCCACATCCAGGAATTGCTTGGGCACCTCCAGGGATGGGCACTCCAAACCTCCCTGGGCAGTTCCCATTCCTGAGCTCCCTTTCCATGGGGAAATTCCTGCTGCTGCCCACCCTGAGCCTCCCCTGGCCCAGCCTGGGGCTGTTCCCTCTCCTCCTGTCCCTGTTCCTGGGAGCAGAGCCCGACCCCCCCGGCTGTCCCCTCCTGTCAGGAGCTGTGCAGAGCCACAAGGTCCCCCTGAGCCTCCTTTTCTCCAGGCAGGGATGTGCCAGGCCATGAAATCCAAGGAACTGAGAATTCCCGAGCTCTCTGGGATGGATCTCGGATTCTCCCATCAATGACAGTGCGGGGGTTTCGGGGGGCTCTGTCCCACACCCCTGCAGCACCCGCAGCCCACCCCGGGCTCCTCATACCCCGATCCTCCTCTCCCTCTGCCCCCTTGGCTCCAAGGAAAGCTGCGGGAGAAGTTTTGGGGTGAGATCCCAAGGACTCAGCCTGGGATCGCCCCTTCCCTCTCCCCGCGGCTCCTTCCCTCTGCTGGTGACCGGGCTGCGGACACCGCCTCACCCTCCGGAATATTCCCCGGGAAAAGGGGGAAAAGGGGAAAAGTGCGTTTGAGAGCGGACTTTCAGGGCAGGGACCCATCCCAAATAAATCCCACTGCAGAAATCCCAGGGAAGCGGCTTTAGGGCAAAACCCAAGGAAGAAGAAATGAAAGGAAGAGGAAAACCTGGATTTTGTTGCAGTCAGGAGGGATGGAACCCGGAATCTCTTCCAGTCACGATGGGTAATTGTGTTGTTAATTAGCCATTGATTTAATGAGCTCATGGTGTCACCACTTGACCCCCACCGATTGTGTCACTGCCATTCCTGGGGTCGGTGACACCGGAGCTGCTCCATGAGGGGATTTGGCCTTGCCAGGGATGGCTCCAGGCTGGAATTCCTCACAATTCCATGCAAACACAGGGCCCTGCAGCATTCCCAAGGCTCATTAGGGACCCTGGACAATGCGATATTTTTATCCGAGATAATTAAGTCATTATTGCATGTAATGGAGAGAGCAATCAGTTGGACCCAGGCTGCTTCCATTTCCATTGTGGCAGGGAAAAGGAATGTTTCCTTTTCCTTTTCCTTTTCCTTTTCCTTTTCCTTTTCCTTTTCCTTTTCCTTTTCCTTTTCCTTTTCCTTTTCCTTTTCCTTTTCCTTTTCCTTTTCCTTTTCCTTTTCCTTTTCCTTTTCCTTTTCCTTTTCCTTTTCCTTTTCCTTTTCCTTTTCCTTTTCCTTCTCCTTTTCCTTTTCCTTCTCCTTTTCCTTTTCCTTTTTTCTTTCCCATTCAAATTCCATTTATTAATTATTATCCTCTGTCAATTTGATGCCAAATTAACCTCGAAAACACCCAAATCTCAGCAAAATAGAAGGAGACAAAGAAGCCCCTGAATTGTGATTTCATTCCCAGGCTGACACAAACTCCCCGCACTGGGAATTCCGAATCCATCTTCAGCCTTTCCCGGAGCTGGGGGGGATCCTTGGGCTGTTCCCGAGTGTCCCGGGGCGGGGAGGATGCTCAGCCCCACTTCTCACTCCCAGCCAAACCTCGGGAGCCTCCCGGGTGCTTTCCAGAGCTTGGATCT
The DNA here is from genome assembly GCF_021018805.1 of Prinia subflava. NCBI lineage: Eukaryota > Metazoa > Chordata > Aves > Passeriformes > Cisticolidae > Prinia > Prinia subflava. The sequence goes on from NC_086270.1 coordinate 5,983,729, forward strand.
CCCTCTTGTGGCTGCGCCTCGCGGATTCGGGATGAACATTCCGGGCTGGGAACCTCAGAGGTCCGGGGGGAGAGGGGTGGGAGCTCCCTGGGCCCCCGGCAGCTGCTAATCAATGGAAAAGGGCCTTGGAATAATTTTAATTTGAATTGATTGTAAATTTAAATTTAAAAATAATTTTTAGATTTTTAATTTTTATTTGAAAAAAATCTTTATTCTAATCCTTCGAATTCTTTAAATCCTTGATTTCTTTAATTTTTTGAATTTTTGTTTTTTCCCCCTACTGAAATTCTGATCTGTTTCTGCCCAGCCCCTGGCACAGGGAATATCCAGAGACCCAAACTGGGGCCTTTTCTGTATCACCCCAATTTCCACAGCCATTCCCCGCAGGAGAAAGGTCTTTTTGGGATCATCTAACAGCAGAGCTGGGACATTCCCAATGAGGAGAAATCCTGGATATTCCCAAGAGAAGGGGGGAAAAGAGGGTGGGAAAAGGCAGCAAATAAACCAAAACAATGGAAAAGAGTTATGAAATCTGAGGAATTCAAACTCAAATCCTGGCCCAGGTTATCCAGAGCAGCTGTGGCTGCCCTTGCATCCCTGGAAGTGTCCAAGGCCAGCTTGGAATGGGATGATCCATAAATTCCCTCCCAACGCACCGTGGGCTCTCTCAGGATTTCCAGGCCGCCCCCCGGCCCCTCTGACATCGGTGGGATTCTGCTGCATCCCAGGAACAGCTCCCAGCCCCCCGTCTGAGTCCCATCTCCTGAAATTCCCACATTTCCTTTGCACCTCGGGCCGTTCCCTCAGATCCATTCCCAGCCCCGCTTTTCCCATTCCAGTTCTCAGCTGGGAGCGGCTCCAAATGTGCCAGACACGGAAATTCCTTAATTTGGGAGTGGGAACCTGCCCGGGGCCGCCCCCCGGCCCTCGACCCCCTCCCAGCTCCCCTGGGAGCAGGATGGGGAAGGGGCCGGGATCGGGAATCCCTCAACAAACGCCTCTTAAGGAGCTCTAGGATGAGCTTGGATCGGGAAGGGGCCGGGATGGGGAAGGGGTTGGGATCGGGAATCCCTCAACAAACGCCTTTAAGGAGCTCTGGGATGAACCGGGATCGAGAAAGGGCCGGGATGGGGAAGGAGCCGGGATCGGGATGGGGATGGGGAAGGGGCCGGGATGGGGAAGGAGCCGGGATCGGGAAGGAGCCGGGATCGGGGATCCCTTCACGAACGCCATCCCACGGATCTCTGGGATGAGCCGGGAGCGTTGCCAGGGTGACGCTCCTCGTTGCCATGGCTCTGTCACTGTCACCCCCTCCCGCTGCCACCTCCTCCCCGATGTCCCTTTGATGACCGGGACATCAGTGGGCTGGTGGAATTCCGGCCCGGGAGGGGATCTGCGGGACACAGACCCATTCCAGTGGGAATTCCCATTTCCGGAGGGTTTTTCCCTCCCAGGGTCCCCTGCCTGGGGCTCTCTGGTAGCACCAGGGATGGGTTTGGTCACCTCCAATTCCTTCCAGGCACTTCCAGACTGAGAAATTTGGGATAATCTTGGATATTCTTGGCTATAAACATGGTCTGGTGGATGATGGCCCTGCTGAGAGAATTAGAGAATTAGAGAATTGGAGAAAAATAAAATTATAGAATAACAGAATCATAAAATTACAGAATCAGAATTATGGAACCATAGAATTATAGAACAATAGAATTATGGAATTCTAGAATTAGAGAATAATGGAATTATAGAATCACAGAATTACAGAATCATGGAATCCCAGAATTACAGAATGACAGAATTATAGAATCACAGAATTAGAGAATTACAGAATCACAGAATCACAGAATCACAGACTCGATAGGAGAACTAAAACTTCTTTTACTCCATGGACAAATCTCATTAATTTTAAAAAACCCAAACCCAGTAATTTTAGTGCATTACAAGACTAAACAGAACAAGGGATCTCCTTGCCTCCACAGAATGGAGAATTTTCATTAAGGATAAACCTTTTCATTCCTATAAAATAATTACATTAATAATGACCTTAAAAAGGGTTTGTGGGGTGCTTATGAGAGGAGCAAATCCTGATTTAAATGAAATGAGCACTTTCCAGCCTCCTGTAGATTATTATAAACAAACAAACAAAGAAAGAAAGAGATGGGAATTCAGCATTTTTTGGTAAATATTCGTTTTGTCCAAAAAAGAACCAACTTTGAGGAGCCCCCTCCTGTCAGGAGCTGTGCAGAGCCACAAGGTCCCCCTGAGCCTCCTTTTCTCCAGGCTGAGCCCCTTCCCAGCTCCCTCAGCCCCTCCTGGGGCTCCAGACCCTTCCCCAGCCCTGGGCTCGCTCCAGCCCCTCCAGGTCTGGTTGTGATGGGCCCAGAATTGAGTTTTAGAGCTCGACCTCAGACCAAGGGAGAGCCCAGAGCAGCCCCAAACCTGTGATAATCCTGTCGCTGACTGGAATTTAGGAAAACCCTCATTTAATTCCAGTTATGTGCAGATCCAGGGCAGTGACTGATCCCCAAAAACTCAGGAGCCAGCGCGGTTCTGGACAAGCAGCAGGACTTCTATCCTCTCCAGAGGCTCCCGAGAACTTTCCCAGGAAAACAAAGATTCCCATGGATTTCCATCTCAGAGCCATTTTTGATTGCTGAGCCCACCCTGGGATTTTTTCCTTGCTCAGGTCGGGATGGAAATTCCAGTTCTTGGCTTGTGAAATCCTGGGAAATCCTTGAATCTCACCCCATTTCCATGACTAGATTTCTCAGGGGCTCCCAGTGCATTTCCCGTCCCAGGAAGCAGCAGTGGGATTCATTTTCCTGCTGGCCCAGGTCTGGATTAGACCTGAGGGATTTGAAGCAGAGGGCTCCAGGTGTGGAGCACAGCTGGACCAGAGCCAGGTGTGTTTGGGGTCTCCTTGCAGGGTCAATAATGAAACATTTGGGAATCAAGATGGGAATTTGCTCCATGATTTCCTGGCTCACAGCTCTGCTGGAATAAGTTCCTTTCTGTCTGGAAAAGCTGGATTTGATGTTTATTCGCTCCTATCACAATAATTCCTTCTTTTTTGGAGGATCCCTTTTGCTCCTTCACCATCCCTGACCTTGGCTGCCTGCAGGGATTGTGTTCAGCTCATCCACCCCAAACGATCTCCAGGCGTGACAAATTCACTCCAAAAGATGAAAGGGTCGGGAAATGTTCAGAGTTCATGGAAAAAGGGGATTTCTGCGGGATTGCAGCCTCCCCTGGAGCTGCCCTGGGATCCCTCACACCCACAGGGCCAAAGCTCCTGCAGCTTTAGGGGAAACTGGATTAAAGTTTGAGCCTAAAGCCTTGGGAATAATCATCCCACGGGATCCTTCAGGGCACTGCTTCACCTCAGAGAGGCTGGGATAATTCCCTGGGTGGCAGAAATGAGAGCCTGGAACAGGACAGGTCTGATGTGGAATTCCCAGTGAAAATTCCAGTGGAGGAGTGGTGCCTTTCCTCCTTCACGGGAGTGAGCAGAGCTCTGGATTTGGATCTGGGGCTGATTTTGGGCTGCTTCACTTCAGAGGAGCTGCAAAGTCACTGGGATAATTCTCTGGGTGGCAGAAATGGGAGTCTGGAACAGACTATATCTATTCTGATATAGAATTCTCACTGAAAACCAAATGGATGAGTGGTGCCTTTCCCTCCTCATGGCAGCAAATCCAGAGTTCCGAATTTGAAACTGATTTGGAGCTAATTTTGGGCTGATTTTGGTCTGCTTCACTTCAGAGGAGCTGCAAAGTCACCTGGATAATTCCTTGAATAGCAGAAATAGGAATGTGAAATGGGAAAAGCCTGAAGTGCAATTCCCACTGAAAATCCTGATGGAGGAGTGGTGCCTTTCCACCTTCATGGCAGTGAGCTCCGGATTTGAAGCGGATTTGAAGTGGATTTGAAGTGGATTTTAGGTTGATTTGAAGCTGATTTGAAGCTGAAGTGTATTTGAAGTGGATTTTTGGATGATTTTAAGCTGATTTTAAGATCATTTTAAGCTGATTAGAAGCTGCATCCCCACCCTAGATCCTTCCAGATATCCCAGACAGGGGTTCAGAGCTGCTTTCAAGAAACCCTCAGAAAGAACTAGAGGCTCCAACCATGAATAAATGTGATTTAGGACGCACTAAGAGCCTTTTGGGAGCAGCGTGAACCATTCAAATCCAATCCAATTAGGACCCAATCCCAATTAAATGGCTCCTGTGGCTCAGGCAGCCCCCCCTGTCTGGCCAGGGGAGGTTCAGTTCATTTGTTTGTGGCATCAAACCCTCCCTGTGGGCATATCCTAAAGAAGTGTGGGCTGAAGGATTTGGATTAATAGGAATAATAATGATATCATTAATAGAAATAATAATGATATAATTAATAGGAATAATGAGCAGAGCAGCTGGGGCTGGAATGGGGTGCAGGGAGGGTTGGTTCCTGTGCATTCCAGCTGTGTCCTTGGCACACAGGTCCAAACCCTTTTATCTGAGTATGGTTTAACTAATCAGGCTTAATTAATCACAAGCCAGGTGAATTTTTGTGGCACTTCCAGTTTTTGGGTTGGTTTTGTGAAAGAACAAACTCCTCAGCATTTAAAAAGCAATTCCCAAAGGGGTGTGACCTCCTGAGGGAAAACCAGGGTTGTTTGGGGGTTTTCTTGCTGGAGTTCGGTCCAGGAATGGCAAAATGAGGATTGGGATGGATTTGTGTCCCTCAGGAACCTCGTGCCGGTCACCAGGGCTGTGCCAGAGTCCCAGGGACAGGTGGGACAGAGGGCAGGTCCTGCTGGGGCAGCACTGACATCCCACAGAGCTCGGGAGTTCTCAGTTCCTTGGATTTCATGGCCTGGCACATCCCTGCCTGGAGAAAAGGAGGCTCAGGGGGGACCCTGTGGCTCTGCACAGCTCCTGACAGGAGGGGACAGCCGGGGGGGGTCGGGCTCTGCTCCCAGGGAACAGGGACAGGAGGAGAGGGAACGGCCTCAGGCTGGGCCAGGGGAGGCTCAGGGTGGGCAGCAGCAGGAATTTCCCCACGGAAAGGGAGCTCAGGAATGGGAACTGCCCAGGGAGGTTTGGAGTGCCCATCCCTGGAGGTGCCCAAGGAATTCCTGGATGTGGCACTCAGGGCTCCGGGCTGGGGACAAGGTGAGGATTGGGCACAGCTCAGACTCGATGACCTTGGAGCACTTTTCCCACCTCATTTCTGGGATCCTGAACACCAGAATCCCAAAGGCTTTTCCCAAAGAGGAATTATCCATCCAGTCCAACCCCCACCAGCAGAGGTGTCCCTACTCCAGCCCCTTTCAGCAGGGAACATTTCCCGTCCCAACAGCTCCAAACCCTTCACACCAAAACCGGAAAAGGAGCCCTGAAAGTCCTTAAGATCCTGTTTCCATTTTAGAACAATTAATGTCAGCTGATTTAAATAAACGCCTTAATTAGGAATGATCCTTTTTAACATCTGCCTGGGCAAGGCCTGGAGGTTGGAGGTGGGTGAGTGCTGCCCATTTCTCATCTCCAAACGCTCTTTGGAGGACACTGGGTGAGCTCGTGTCCTCCCTGATTATGCACAGGGCTGTGATTTGCATAGAGAAGGCAAATTTCATTCCTTTTTTCTTTTTTTTTTTAGGAACACCTCCTGGCAGAATGGAATTGTACAGGCAGCACTGAAGGACTTGGGAAGGAGAAGAGAAAAATTAAAAACTGGGACTGGGAGAAGTGATACTACCTGGGGCTGCGTCAGCCCATCCTGACAGTGCAGAATGAATGCCCGATCACACCCAGAATTTTGGGGGATGTGGGATTTTAAGGGAATGTTGAGAAGGGATGAGGCCCCAGGAAATGAAGTGGGAATGTGCAGTTCCTGCCTTGCTGTTGGTCAGAAGCTGGGCTGAGCCTGCAGCTCTGGGTCTTGATTCTGGAGCTGAATCAAAAAGGTTCTGGAGCCAAACCTGAGAGGTTCTGAAGCTGCATCCGATGGATTCTGGAGCTGAATCCAAGAAATGCTGGAGCTGAATCTAAGAGACTCTGGAGAGCTGAATCTGAGAGATTCTAGAGTTGGATTGGAGAGATTCTGGAGCTGAATCTGAGATGTTCTGGAGCTGAATCCAAAAGGTTCTGGACCCAAATCTGAGAGGTTCTGAAGCCAAACCCAACAGATTCTGGAGCTGAATTTGGATTTGAGGGCTGGCCCTGTGTGATAACTCACTCTGAACTCCTTCAGAACCCCCCAAAAAAGGTGGGAATGTTCTATCCAGTGCTCCAAAGGTTTATCTCAACCAGTTCTCTCCACCTGAGCCATCAGACAGCACAGCTGACAGGTAAAATCCCATTTTTTTCCTGTGAGGAGCCAAGAATGGAGCTGTTCAGACAGGAATGGTTGGACTACTCCACAGAGGAGAAACCCCATGGCATGATCAGTCAAATTTTAGGGATCAAATAATTTAACTGGAGCTCAAATTAACCTTAAACAGGCACAGCTGCTGCTGCCAAGGAGCTGGATAACCCAATCCAGCCGGAATTCTGCTCTACTGTTCACAATGGACAGGGGAGCATCACTTCAATCCCTAAATCTTGGGTGCTGGAGGAATAAATCTTGAAAATCTGACCAAAAACAGCCATGAAAAATTCCCTCCTCCTCCTCCCTAAGCCCGAAAGTTTTTGCAGCAGTGGAGCAATCAGCTGGTTGATGACATCAGTGCTTCTGGAACTGGGGCAAAATAAATACGGAGATAACGAGTGAGGGATGAACAATTTGGAATCCTAAACCAAACAGGAATTAGGAGGGAAATTTATTGGATATTTGGAGCATTTCTGAGCTCTGACAGAGCACCTGTGTTGTTTCATTTCCTTAAAAACAAATATTCAGGGTTTGGTGCACTTCTCAAACACAGCCTGGAGGAATTTTGAGCTCTTCAACTTCATCAACAGAACTTGATCGAGAGCTGGGACTTTTCCATGAGGAAAAACTCATCCTAAACTTTATTTGGCTGATTCATCCATAAATAAATTGACTTTGGGGATTTCCCTGCAGATTTAGAAAATGATTCTTTCTCATCTTCCTCCCTTCCCAAAAATGAAGATTTTTTTGTGTCCATAAAGAGTTCCTTGGTCCAGTCAGCAGAGGGAATACTTCCCTCAGCAGAGAGGCCACTGGGATCAGGGCTCATGGAAAAGGCTGGAATTCTCTCTGCTCTTGGAATTTTGGGAGCTTTTCCCTTGGTTCCCTGCTCTGGCTGTGCTGGAGACCCCGGGGGCTGGGGCAGGTTCAAAGGTTGTGGCATTTCCCAGATTTCCAACTCGAAAGTAGATCTGGAATCCTCCAAGGAAATTTCTGCTCCCTCTGGAAGGGTGCAGGGCTGGGCTGTGGCCTTTGGGAATCAGACTGAAAAACTGGAGGGGGTATAATTTAATTTAATTTATAAATTTTTACCATAGATTTCTCCTGGATTTTCCAAATTCAGCCCCACTGAATGGACACAGGTTTGAGAGCTCCAGCTCCCAAGGCAGACAAAGGGACTGGGACTGGGAAAAAGATTGAGTGACATCAAACATTGCAAATTCTGAGGGGTTTCATGGATTGAAGAGTGCCTGGAATAACAGGGAGAGTCCTGCATGCAGCAAAATTTCCTGCAGAAAACAGGGATTTTGGAACTGTTGTTCCACAGTCACTTGTTATGGAAGGTTCCCATTTTTGTCCACGAAAGCAAATACACACAGAGCAAAATCAGTGTTTTGATGAAATTTTCCTTCTTCTGGCGAGGCCCTGGTGGCCCAGAGCAGCTGTGGCTGCCCCTGGATCCCTGGAAGTGCCCCAGGCCAGGCTGGAATACCCTGGGACAGTGGGAGGTGTCCCTGGTGGAACGGGGTGGGTTTAAGGTCCTTCCAACCCGAACCATTCCAGGGTTCTTGTCCGAGACCCTGGCAGGAGGGTGTGGGACCCTGGCACAGGGCCCAAAATGACGCTGTCTGTGACCTCGGTCCATGGGAGAAACTGCCAACCTTGCAGGAAGAATTACAAGCCTCAAGAGTTTGATGTAAATAGTAGTTGGTTTATCACAGGGTGCAAATGTAGAATTTGGAGTTTTTAGAATGGACTCAGGAAAGGCAGGATGGAGGAATCAGGGTGTGGCCTTGTCCTTCTTCCTTCTTGTCCTTGTCCTCCATCTTCTGCTGTGGTGGGTCACAGAGGATTGGTTTAGGATAGAAGTGACCTGTCTAACATAGGCAGTAGGTATTGGTAATCAACAGTAAATAAAAAATACATCTTGGGTGATGGTTGGGTCAGAGAAAAGGTACCAAAGGTCTGAGCCCTCCCGACCTGGGGGGAGTCACCGCGTGCTCTTGCTGCAGCAAGGACCTTGGCAGGGCACGGAAAGAACTGAGAGATAAGAGACAATAAACAACCTTGAGAAACCTGAACTGGTGAACTCCGACTCCTCCTTCTGTTTCTGGCACAGGCATTCAAGGAAAAACCACTCTTAACCAACATATCTGGGGAAAACCAACCCGAGAGGTTCCGGGATCCCGGTGGGGTTGCTCCAGGACTCCGAATGTCGTGAGTTTGATCCTCACACGGGGCACCACCAATGTGCTGGTGTTAGCTCTTGCTAGGTCTGGACAGAAGACACTGGACACGATTGTATCTCGTTCGGGCTTGGCTGTTTGTTATTTCTTATCTAAGTTACATTCTCACAAGGTGTGAGCCCTGTCTAAGAAGCCAAGAAAATGGCCATTTCTAACTCATTTCAAGGGCTTTGAACAAGAAGCAAAACCAATTAAAACCCAACACCTAAGTTATTTTTATTTATAACCCAATTAAAGATCACTCAGTGTCCTCAATGCGGGCTTTCACCAACCAGTTAGAAAAGATCACCAAAACCCGAGAAGGAGGAGGAAGAAGCTGAAGAAGAAGGACCCAGGCAAAGGCCAGATCCCTCCGTACTGTTCTTTCTTTATAGAATACTATATTCTATATCCCAAATCCCCAGACTCTGAGTATTTCACGCTGTGCCATCACACACTCCTGTACAAACTGCACACACACACTCCCAGTGCTGCCCCTCAGTTCTGGGAGCCGTTCCCACGGCCCCAGGTCAAAGGCAGTGCCCTCCTGAGGGTCACCACCTGTCAGAGCAGAAAGCCTGACATTTTCAGCATCCAGGGTTCCAACACAGGACAACTTAGCTTCCCAATGTCCCTCCAGAGGAGAACTGTTCTCCTGACATTCTATCCCACATTTTCCAGGCACTCTCCATGCCTTGGGTGCCCTCAGGGTGCTGTAAATGAAATAAATTCTCAAGGAATTAAATTGATCCCTGGTGATTCTGTGGGAAGTTGGGCACTTTTGTGTCGTGGTGCGTTTTTTATGATGCCTGATTCAGAGAGATCCATTCCTGTAACCCGCTTGGTGTTCATGGTTTTTCCCTGCCCCTCATCTTCCCAGGTTCGAGTCAGTCCCTCCCTCAGACCCCCAGAACTTTCTCTGTCCCTCCCCAGAGCTTTGTCCATCAAAAAAGAAGTTGTCCCCTTCAGGAGAATTCCAGAAAAAGGTGTTGAGTGATAGGAAGAAAACAAAGGAAGTCTCCCGCTAGAAGAACACTGCCCCCCTGGGTGTCCCTCTGCCTTGGTTAACTCCTCCCCTGCCCCCTCGTTGATGGCATTAAATCCTCTCAATCTGCAGGGAAATCTCATCCAAGTCCCATGGGATAAATGGATTTGCTGTGGAGAGGGACATTTTGTGTCCCCTTCAAGCCTCTGACCCCCAGTGGCAGCTTTTTAGCTGAGGAGCTGCTTCCCAAATTCCCCCTTCACAAATCCCTTGGGGGAGGGATTGTTTCCAGGCATCGCTGCTGTCACTCCTGCCACATGGAATCCTGAATGGCTGGGGTTGGAAGGACCTTAAAACTCATCCCATTCCATCCCCTGCCGTGGGCAGGGACACTTCCCACTATCCCAGGCTGTGTCCAGCCTGGCCTGGGACCCTTCCAGGGGTGAGAATCCAGAGCTGCTCTATGCCAGGGCCTCCCCATCCAGATCTGGGGACTTTTCCTGCTCCCTGAAGTGCCCCCAGAGCTTGAACGCTGAGGAAAACCAAACTGTGGCTTTCCAGAGCTGGCCTAAAACAAGTCCTGCTTTTTAGGGCTCTCCCTGATTCTCAGCAGCATCTCCAGAGAGCCTGAGAAGGATCTGCCCTTGCTGGGTGCAGAGGGAAGTGATTTGGGGCAGTTTTGGTTGTTCCCATTTGGGATCTCTGTGGAGAATCCCAAATATCCCCCATGGAAAAGCAGAATGTGCGTCAGCCCAGGGGTGGGGGCAAAGCTTGGGGTTCATAAAGGGTTTGAGCTCTCCTGGGAGCAGAACCAGCTCAGGATGAGGTCTTGGGCAGAGGAGAAGCTCAGCAGACACCTGGGAGCAACTGGGGAGGAGCACGGAGCCGATTCCCTCAAGGAAAGGAACGATTCCCTGGAAAATGAGGGGATGGAACCCATCTTTGTCCCCAGATCAGGAACCTTTTGCTGGAGAAACAAGGCATTGAACCCTGACCCTGACCTTTCCCTAGGAAAATTATGGTATTGAGTCCATCTTCAACCTTTTCATAGAAAAAAATGAGGGGCTTGAACCTTGTCTTTGATCTTTCCCTGGAAAAAACGAGAGGTTTGAACCCATCTGTGATCTTTCGCTGGAAAAATGAGGGGATTGAATCCAGACTCAAGTCGGAATCCTGCCTTTGACCTTTCCCAGATCAGGAACATTCCTCAGGGATTTAATCCAGCCACAAGTCCCTGTGAGGTGACAAATTCCACCCCTTCTTCCTCACACCAGTGCCCTGCAATGCCCCAGCCCCAAACTGAGGGGTTTGGGCTCTCCAGATCCCACATCCAGAGGCAGCTGGATCCAAATCCTCCCAGTGTGGGTTCGGGGCTGAACAAGAGGCTCCTTTTTCCAGCCAAACCTGGATGAGCTTGGCCTTCATTCCCTGGGAGTCATCCAGGATTTGTTTTCCGTGCGGTGGGAAGAGCAGATGTGTCCCATCTCTGTCCACACTTCCCTCCGTTCCCAAGGAGGGGCTGGAATGCAAGCCCAGGCTCCGGGAATGAGGTGAGACCCAGCCAGAGCTCATCCTTCTGCAGATTCCCAAAAAAACAGCCCAGGGACAGCTTGTCCTCCCGGATCCAGGTATGCCATGTTTACATTTAGTCTGAAATTAATTCAGTCCCGTCTTTCAAATGCAAATATCCAGGGAAGAAATAACCCTAGATTTTGGAGAATGTGTATAAATAACAGATATAAATATATATATATGTATTTTTTCCCCTTAAGGAATGGGTTGTGCTGGAGCTGGTGCTGTTTGCAATCCCTCAATCCCACGGCATTCCCAGGTGAACAGGACATGGAAATGTTCCTTTTCCTCATCTTTAATAAATATAAATAATTAAAAACTGGCTGAAGCGGATTCTGCCTTAAAAGCTGCTGTTTATTCCTGTTTTGATTTTTCCTGGTGAGCTTCCCAAAAACCAGAAATGCTGAGACAGAAGGATTCAGGAATCAGCAGAGTGTTGGGAAAAGATTCCAAAGATGAGGCAGGATCTGCTGATTAGTGATTTTTGCACCAGGAGCTAGATGCTCTTGGCTCTTCCCACTGGATCTCACCTGGAGTTCTTGGAGGCTCAACAGCATTTTCTTTCCATTGGATGTGATATTCCATGACAATCACATGGATACATGGAATTCCTGGAGGCACAACAGCGCTTCCTTTCCATTTGATGTGATATTTCACATCCTGATTCTGCCCAAGGATGTTCATATCCATGGAGAAACCTCTCGTTTGTTCCTGTAAAGTGGATTTATGTGGATTTCTCATCCCTGAACTTGTCCACCCTTCCCTACACACTCATGGCAGGAGTTTCACGTCCCAGTTCTGCCTCAGGATGTTCATATCCATGGAGAAACCTCTCCTTTGCTCCTTTCTCCCTTATTTTGACGACCTCTGGATCCCCCTTTGGATCAGGCACTGACTGATCAATTCCTGGGCAGTTTTCCCATGTTTTTTCCCAATTCTTCCTGAGCAGCAGGATGGATGTGCTTGGAGTGAAGGGGGGGTCTGGTGTGGGAATGATGGGATCAAGGCCTGTCCCTGGGCAATGCCAGATCATCAGAAATTCCAGGAGAATCAGGGCTGGAATTGTCCCTGAACCATCCCAGAATGCCCAGAGCAGCAGGAATGTGCTCCTGCCCCGCAGGCAGCAGGAGGAGGTGTTAATTCCCTCCTCAGACAGGTTTGTTATGGAACAAGATGTTCCAAAGCCCCTTCCAGGCATCCACAGGGACCGACACAAACTCCCCTTTGTGTGTCCCGGTGCTGCTTTTCCAAAATATCCCCTCCAGGAGCCCCTATCCCTGGGAATGTGTTCTTGGACTTCTCTTTGCATTTCTAGGACCTTTTCCTAGTGCCACAAGTCCCTCTGGGAGCACAGCTGGGATCTGTTGGGATCAGAGGAAAACCCACACTGAGGTTCCATTCATGCCACTCCAGAGGCCTGGGAATGTGCAGGAGTTTTAGGAAAGGGCTTTTGTTTTCCTTCCAGAGCCTGCTGATAAACACTGGCAGCTCCTTCCCAGGGCTGAGCCAGCAAGCAGCTGGCACCTCTGGATGTGGGGCAGGAAAGTTTGGGGATTTGAGGGAACAGGTTTAGGGGAAAGCTGGGAAAGGGCAGGAATTACATCCCAGACAGGGATGGGACACAAGGAGAAGCCACACAGGGGTTTGTGGTGGCCAGGAAGGTTTGGCTGGTACAGTCAGAGCACATGTAAATCTGAATTTTCCTGGGGCAGCCTTTTTGTCCTGTTTGGATCCGTGGTGCTGATGGAGAAACTTTGCTGTGAGCCCAGGGGGTGAGAGCAGAAGGGAAAAACAAAACCCCAAGCGCTGGCGTGAGTTCAGGACCCTCTGCCTCATTCCTGGCTGTGTTTAACCACAAACAAACTTCTGTAAATCCATTTTTCACGCAGCTCACTCTCACCCTTTGTGTCCTTGCTGGCTTCTGGGAATGTCAGGTGAATTCCCAGCCTGAGGTGCAGAACCAAGAAAAGCTGTGAGAATTCACGGCGAGGCCAAGAGCCGATTTCCAACCCAAACCTCGCTGCTCCGAGCCCAGCCCTGCAGCCAAGCTTCTCACCTCACCCCCATGAAAAGCAGAATTTAGGGTGGAAAATGCGGGGTTTTGGTGAAATATCTGAGTGGGCTGGAAATTAAACCCTTTGCTGCTTTCTCCAGTGCATTTTTCCAGTGTTTTTCCCAGCATGGGAGTGCTGCATTCCCATGGGGTGCCACAGGGACAAGGGGGTGACAGAGGAAATGTGATAAAAAAACCCCAAATCTGCAGAATTCCTGTGCAGGCTGCTCTGAATGCTGCCACAGCCTCTCCCCCCATCCCTGAGACCTCAAATGCAGCTGGTTGGGAACCCAAAAATCCTGTGGTGGCAGGCCTGGATGTGGAACTGATGGTGGGGAGGAAGGAAAGCTGGGAAGGAGTGGGGGAAAGGTGTTTTAAGGTGGTTTTACTTCTCATTATTATTTTCTTAGCAATAAATACAATTAAAATCCCTAATTCCAGCCTGGTTTCCCCATGAGGGAGGGATCTCTCCTGATCCTGATGTCAACTCACAACATTTTGTTCCATTTCCCCTCCCTCAGCTCTGGGAGAGGCTTTGGGGGCTGTTTGGTGGCCCCAGGGTCACAGCACAGAGCACAGGAGCTGCTTTCCCGTGGATTCACTCAATCCTCCAAAAGAGTGGATTTGCTCTGGTTTTGTGCCAGAAGAAACACAAACTCCATAGAAATAGGAGGAAAAAATCATTGATATTCCAGGCTTTTCTTCCCCAGAACAATTCCATATCTCCAGTGCTCTCCTGCAGCTGTGGGGGATAACAGAGGGACCTGCTCCGAGGTGACAAAATTGGATTTTCCAATGAAGAAATTAAAGACTGGAACCCCTTTTTGGAATAGAAAAAAAACCCCAACTTGAACTCTCTCCAAAAATAAATTAGCTTGGTAAAAAAAATTAGGAAATAAATAGAGCCCAGTTGCCCAAGGAAAGGAAAATGAAATTGGATTTGTTTCCACTCAGGGGTTCTGGTTGCAGGGAGAATTTTTAAAAGGAAAACCTCAAATAAAGCCATAAAGAATGATTTTACCACTTCAAATCCTTGACTTTTTGTGGATTTTGGTTGTTTCCCTTTCCTCCCCCAGCAGAAAATTAAAGCAGACGAGATTTTGTTATGAAGGGAATTTTTAAGGTTCTAAAAGGCCAAACCCAGCTTCATTAGAGATGGAATTAATTACAATTAATTACACCTGCAGAGAATGGATTCCCCTGTCCTGGTTAGCCCTTAACAGATCCTGCAGGGAAGCCTGGCAGTCACCTCTGCTCCAGGGAAAGGCACAAAATGCTGGGAATATTTCCCAGAGGGACAGAGCTCCCTCTTTCCCAGGGACGGGGTGGGTGCTGTAGGTCAGATCTCAGTGGAAAAAGATGAAATATTTTAAAAATCCCAAATTTCCTACTTTTCTTCAGTCACTTTCATCTTGATCTTGCCTTTTATCAGTGCTGTGTTTAACTGCAGCCCCAGAAAGGACCCAAGGAACCATGAAATGCTTTAGGGAGAAATCCTAAATAGGAGAAATCCTAAATAGGATTCCCTACCCTGGGAGCACTGACTGCAGTGTGTTCCACACCAGGGGATATTCGGGATCCCCTTTTCCCAATAAAACGCTGCCTTTGCTCCTTTGCCCACCTGCACTTGTTGAGTAGCCTGGAAAAGCCCTGGGGTTTGTGCCAGCCAGGCTGGAAATGGGATCTGTGCCTTTGGAAGGTGCAGAGCTGCGATCTCATCATCGGGAACTTTCCATTTGTAGGCAGTTCCTTGTGTGGAGAGCTGGGCAAAGGAGATGCCATGATCCAGGTTCCTACAGATCACAGGAGGTTCTTTTTTGGGAAGAAGGGTAGGGAATTCTGTCACCTTTATGTTCTTGACCGAAGGAATGAGATGGAGGAAAATCCCAAAATCCAAGTGTGTGGTTCTGCTCTGGAGTGTCAGGACTGCTGTGGGGAACACAGGCCAGTGAAACTCCAGCCTTTCCCCAGAGCCACGGGAAAATGATCGAAGCTGCTGGAATAAAAGCCAGGAAGGACGGGCAGGACACCAGTCCAGAACCTGCAGTGTCCCGGGGCACAGGAATGTTCTGAGAGAGGAAAATCTTGGATAACTCCTGTTCCAGGCTGCTTTGGCAGCCCTGTGGCCTTATCTTGGGTGCACAGCTCCGAGCACTCCCCAAATCCCTTTTTATCTCCTCCAACTCCCCCAGTTTGATCTTGTTTCCCACCTGGGCATTCTTGTATCCCACGGATGCACTCGGAACCCTCACTCCCTACTCCAGATCCCACTGGGATCACCTTGACCTTGGCAGGAACATCAGAACCACCCAAAGCATTCCTCAGAAATCCAAACTTGTCCCACATTGCTGCATCCATCCCAGCCTCACTCCACTGCTGGCTCCCAAGGACCCTCACTGCTAAAACTGGGAATTATCTCCTCTCCGCACGCTCTCCATTCCCTGGCTCCTACAATTCCACATTAACTCCTTCCATTACTCCACACTGTTCACTGAAGCAAATGTAAAATACTGATTTTCATTCCGTAGGCACTGCTCTGGAATTTCAGCTTGGGATAGGTCAATTCAGATTTCCCCTGTTAATGACGATGGCTTTTGTTTGGGAAAGGCTTCATCCAAACAAATCCTGTTCTGTGAAAAGCACCTTTAACTCTGGGATTTAGGGAATTTTCGGGAGCTGAAGATGGCTCCAGGGGCAGGCTCTGCTCTGTGTTTTCCAGAGCAGAATCCCAGCCACTGCCAAGGCTCCGGATTTTGGGAGCGAGGAGCCAGAGGAGGATTGAGCAGCTCCAGCTGTGCCAGACATGGCTCGTGTTCACTCCCAGTTAAACCAGCTGTGCTTCGTGTTCATTCCAGTTAAACCATGGGGAAGGGGAGAAAGATGGGATACAGGGTTCAGATGTCTGGGATTGGAGAAGGGGGTTTGTGATCCCAACCCTGGATTTGATGGAGCACCAATAAAAGAACTGGAGGACAACAATGGAAAATAAACAATTTGGCCCCTCAAAAGCAGATTTTGGATAAATTGGAGCCCTAAATCATGGCTGTGACAGCAACAGGGCCCATCTGAGATCAGCAAGGACAGGACAGCTCCTGTTTCCCTTTTGTTTCTGGGATCTGGTGGTGATTGGGAATGTCAGACCAAGGCTCCTCCAAGAATTCCTGTAATGTGGATTTGTGATCCTCCCTTGGAAGGGTCAGTGGGGCCTTCCAGGGGTCTCCTCATGGGGCTGTCCAGGAGTGTCATTTTGGGGTTTTCCAGGTGTCTTCTCTTTGGGGTTTGGAGCTCTCCAGGAGTCTTGCCTTTGGGATTTTGGAGCTTTCCAGGTGTGTGGGGTTTTGGACAACAGGTTCTCCATGGGTGGCCTGGGAGTGAGGAGAGGTCAGCTCAGGGATTCCCGGGATTCCCATCCCAACTCTTTGGCTTGGCAGGGATGGAGCTCTTCCAGCAGAGGCTCCCTTGCCAGTAAATCAGGAATTCCTCCAGGGAAAGCCACCCCTGGCACCAAACCCTCCCTGCTGGAGCTGTGGAGCCGCTGCTGAGCCGGGTTGGGAAAATTTGGCTCCATGATCCCAAAATTTGGTTCCAATCCCAGGGAGAGCACAGAGTCCTCTCCCTGCTCTGTAATTCATGCAGTCCCTCCCTTGTCAGGACAGGGTTTTCCCTCAGCAGAAATTCCCTGTGCCCATGGGGTGGATGGATTTGTGTGCAGGGACTGCACCACCACAGCCAGTGGAGTCCTATGGGCCCAGGTCTCCAAGGTTCATCCCTGGAGACAAGAAAACCCAGGAATCCTGAGGCACTATCCCAAAAAAGAAGCAGCTGGACACAGAGATGGCAAAGGAATCATTTAGGGAGGTTTTTTGGGGGTTTTTTGTTTGTTTGGGGGTTTGTTGTTTTTTGTTTTGTTTTGTTTTGTTTTGTTTTGTTTTGTTTCGTTTCATTTCATTTCGTTTCGTTTTGTTTTTTTTAATCTAAGAGATCAAACCATTCAGGAAAAAAATCCCATTTATTCACATTTTATTACAGCTGCTTAAGAGGAACATAATTTTTCCCCATAAAAATTTCATTCCAGCATTCAAAAATTAAGTTTGCCAACTTTTCGTTCAGTGCGTCCAGCAGGGAAGAGAACAGCCCTGAAGGCTGGGTTGGGATGCCAAGGGCTGGTTAAACCCAGACCCCTCCTCGGGTTCAAAAGGCACCAGAAAAGGAGGAATTGCCAGAATTAAAATCTGCTGAGGCTCCTGGGCCGAGTTTCAACCTCTGAGGAGAACATGTGGGAATCAAAGTAGGATTTTGGACAGGCACCAGCATCAGAGGACACTCCCAGCTAATGGGGCTCCTTCAGAGCTGCTTCCAAACCTGCGGAACATTGAAAATCCATGGGAACAGCCAATGGGGATGTAAAGAAGGGATATTTTTATTCAGAAAATCTTCCCATCGGCCCCATCTCTAGGCCCTCCCAACTGTATCCACAGAAAACAGATGAAGTCATCAGCGAATTTCATGGAATCTCTGCTCTTTTCTCCTGCTGGGTTTATAAAAAGCTCTGCTCATATAATTTTTCTTGGAGTGCAGAAAAGACAGGAAGCGGCAGCTCTGTGTTTTGTTCTGGTTCAGGCTGTGTTGCTGCAGAAGAATGGGTCAGTAATTGCCAAATGTTTCCCCCTATTTTTCCTCCTTTTTCTTCACTGAAATCTTAAAAAAGCTCCAATCAACTCCACAGTCCCACAACTGCATCGAGAAGTTCTCAGAGAATTTCCTTTCAATCGTTTTGAAGAACTTTTGATCACGGTTTTAAAATTGTTGTTATAAATTCCACTCCCAGGGATGAAACTGCCTCTGGTCATTGAGGGGCTTCACCCAAGGTCCATTCCAGTGAAACTCCCTGTGATCATTGAGGTTTTTAAGACAAGGTCCATTTTAATGAGGAATTGTTTAAATCTGAGGCAGATCCAGCCTAAGCTGACATCTCCACTCTGCCTGACTCCAGCTGGAATTTATCTGAACAAGCCCCATCCCCAAATTCACCATCAAATTAGAGTTTGAGCCAATTCAGGTTTCTGCTTTAGGTTAAAGCACTAAAATGACTCAAATAAAGATACCCACGTGAGGGCTGAGTGCTCCAGCCCTACAGAATCCTTGATTTTGCTGGAAAAACTATTGGAGTAAAATTTCTCCACACAATTTCACCCGATTTGAGTTTTGCAGGCAGCAAAGCACCTTCAGAGATGAGTGCCAGGGTGGCCTCGGGGCTCTGGGTGACCTGGGACAGTGGAGGTGTCCCTGCCATGACAGCGGTGGCACTGGGAGGTCCCTTCCTGTCACAGATGACACACAAAGAACTGCACAAGGACATGCTGGTGAGCAAAGCAGGAAAAAGGCGCGAGTTTATTTACAAAACTCAATTTTATACATTTCCTATGGTGCCCGTGGATTGGAGGATGGGATCCCACCTATCAAACCACATTGGTCAAGGCAACTGTCAATCAACTTTCTCCGCCCACCTAAAAATATATCAACAATGAAAGCCAGCAAAACACGGCCATTGTTTATAGGACAAACTGTGATAAAGTAAAAATTCTGATCCAATACGAAGAACAATGCAGAAGGCTCAGAAAAGTCTTCAAAAACAGGGCGACACCTTCCCACCTCACCCATTCCCTGATTCCACACGGGATGTGGAACCTGCCCTGGCACTTCCAGCCGCTCCCCTGAAACCCCCGAAGGATTTTGGGATGAAGGCTGAGGAGAGCAAAGGAGGACTCTGTGCAAACCCCAGAGGTGCAACCACTTAATTCAAAACCAAATCCAGATCCCATCCCAAGACCTCATTAACTCGGTGGGAGCAGGAATTGGAGGCTCAGCCCCTTCATGATGGGCTGCAGGATAAATTCTATTTTTTTTCTACCCATGATGGAATTAATTTCTGGCCAGGAAATCAACTTGAGGACTCTTTCTCTGCTTCAATCTCTGCAAGGCCTCTGCAGCTCACTCGAGTAATCATTGATTGGGTTCTTGAGAGATGCAGAGAAGCTCTGGCTAATTACAGCTGGGAATGACTGAAGTGTGGGGCCTTGGGCACTGCTGAAATTTGGAATTAAAAAAGAAAGAATTTTTTCTTTTTTCAGGTTGGTTAAAACCTGAAAGGATTAAAAACTGTGGTGTGTTGAAAAACCAGGCTGTCAAAATCTGGTCAAGTGAAACATTTTGATTTGATTGCTGCAGGGTTTTTTCCCCATATATAACTCAGAGACATATTCTGAGGTCAAATGTTTTCCCAACCTGAGGAGGTGAAATGTTTCATTTGGAAAACGGCAAAACAAAATGTTCCCATTCTTGTATTTGTGGGTGGAGAATTTTTCTTTTTAAAAACTCTGCCAAGTTTTGATGCTTTTGTGGAGAGCTCCAGCTTCTCCTCAGCTGAGGTTTGGGCTTCAAATATTTTGGTTTAGACTTCAACATTTTGTGTGATCTGTGCTAAAGGTGAGGCACCTGCGCAGGGCCTCTGTCACCAATAACTGTGGGAATATTTGGAGAACATGGATTGTTCTTACCCTTGCAGAAAAGATGGACTTTGTGTGATCTGTGCACACAAACACAGAATTTAAACAAGAATTTGGGATCAGTGGTACTGGGGATAATCACAAGAATTTGCAGCTCCATAACGTTGATGTTTCCTTGCGGGAGTGGGTGAAAATGCTGGGAAGGTTTCTCCCAGCCAGCTCCAGAGGGTTGGGATCAGCTGGGATCAGCTGGGATCAGCTGTGCTGTGGGGACACCCAGGGCCCTGCCATGCTGGGGACTCGGGGGCTCTGCCAGCTCCTGGGGCCAGAGGTGGGGACAGCAGTGCCACACTCAGGGACATTCCTGTGGACAAGACACAGCCCAGAGTGACTCTGAGGTGCCACCTCCCCACCCTGGCCTGCCCAGCACCCCCTGCACCGAGGCAGAAGAGAGCAGGGATGGGGCTGTGCTGAGAAAATCCCCCGAAAATGGGATTTACTGCGGAGCGGCCATGGGGAGCACCCTGCAGGAGCTGGAGCCCTGCAGAAGCAGAGCGGGGGCTCCAACCTTGCAGAAATAATTCCACACGGAGCTTTCCGAGGGAGAAAAAACAGCTGCTGCTTCTGCAAAGTGCACAGCAGCCACCAGCAGGTTCCTTCTCCCATTTCCTAGGAGAAAACAGCACGATCTAATGGCGAAGTCTCCCCCTTCTCCTGTGGAATTTTACTGAGCTGCTCATGTTTAGCACAGCAAAACTTCCCTTTCCACTCAGAACAGGGGGAATTTATGATCCCATTTTCCCTCCTTCCCTACAACTCCTCCACCACCACGACAGCTCCAGGAACCCTTTGCTTTTCTGAGCTCAGCTTAAAGCTCTGAGTGCTTGAGGAGGTTTCACTCTGCTGCCCAAAAATCCCTGTTTTCCTGCATTTCCTGACGATTGCTGTTGGCCATGGCTGGTTTGTTATAAAAATGTGTCAGGAGTTTCTCTCCCTGCTGTGAATCCGTTTGGGAATGGGTGCAGGAGCAGCCTCCCTCCCTACGGGCCCGGGGCACGTGGAAATACAGGAGTTACCCACACAGGGTGTCCTGCCAGGCTTTGTGCAGGAGCTCTCACCTCTTTTGGTGTGTCCTAATAAGTCTTGTGGGGGTTGCAGATGGAGCAGCAGCCATGCTCCCTCTCCAGCCCAGTATTCCAGAGGTTTCTTGTTTTCCCTTCTCCAGAGCAAAGCAGGGATGGAAAGGTGAGAACAGGAGGTGATTGCAGATGTGACTGAGCTGGGCTGGGAAGCTCAGGAAGGGATAAGGTGTTCCCTGGTGATTAAATCCCAGAAATGTCTTGTTTTCCCACTGTGGGAAAAGCTGATGGAGGAAATGTCCTGATGTTTGCAGCAGGCAGGGCCCAGATCTGGGCTCCTCTTTGCCCTCAGATGAGGTGAGTTTGGCTCTGGAGGAGAACCACTCTTGTGGAGTTTTGTCTCCTGGCCTGACCTGATCCATGTGCTGGAACAGGACCAGCCCTCCCCAGCATTCCCAGTCCTCTGGAGCCCTGTGGATGCTCCCAGGGATGAGCTGGTGCTGCAGGAGCTTGGAGCTGGGTTCCAGCAGCACTTTTGGGGGTTGTGGCTGCACGTGGGATCATCCTGTGTCCCAGCCCCATCCCAGGCACAGCCTCCCATCCCTGGGGGGCTCTGAGGGGTTGGGGGACACACTCAAAGCCCCAAATCCTCCCCATTTTGGGGTGATCTGCTCATGGTTTCTGGGTCATTGCAAAAGGGATCCCTCTCTGCCAGTGAAGTATTTATGAGCAAGGTGCTGCTTCCAGCCCCTCACCCCGGCTGCTCCATGCAGGAATCATCCCAAATATCTCAGACTGCAAATCAGCTCCAGGTGAGGGAGCAGCATTTTGGAACAACCTGGGATGGTGGAAGGTGTTCCTGTCCATGGCAGGGGGTGGAATGGGATGAGCTTTCAAATCCCTTCCCACCCCAACCATCCCACAATCCTGTGAAGTCTCCTGACGGGAAGCTGAACTCAGCATTTAATTTTATAAGGCTTTTATCAAGGTGGGAGGGATCTCTCCATGAATCCCCATTAATGACAATTAAACAGCAGCAGTGTTTTATTGATTTATCCTCTCAGGGTGAGTATTGCAGGGAAACTGCTGCCTCCCTTCAAACCAAAGGATCGTCCTGTTCTCACAGAGCTCTGTGAGGAAAAGCTAAAACAGCAGCTCCCTCCATCCAGCTGAATGAAAACAATGGACTTTCATCTCTGTGAGCATTTAAATACCCTCCAGATTATTATTTTTTATCTCTGAGTGAGGCAGGAGCCGTGCAAGGTAATGGATAAAATCCAGGAAGGTGGATCCACAGGGAGGCTGCGTGGACATCAAGCACAGCAAAGCTGCCATAAAATATAATGAAGGAATAAAGCAGGGAAGAGGGCAGCCATAAATCCTAAAGCAGGGCCCAGCATGAGGAGAAAAAAAATAATAAATGGCCAAACACACATCAGCACAGACATAAAGCATAATGAGCTGCTGGATGAAAGTCACATTAAAGGAGAGGTTCTGTTGTCACTCCAAATAAGCAAAATGATAATTTTGTCTTTGGAGGCCTCAGAGAGCTCCTGGCTGCTGTGGGAGGGGTTGGGATTTCTTACTCAGAAATGAATAATTTCTGACATCTGGAAATCCTTCTGTTGAGTGTTAGGAGCAGCTCTAAGCCCTCCCAGGCTGAGAAATTTGGTGTGGGGCTCAGGGGGGTTGGACAGAGCAGGACAGGTAGGGGACACAGGGCAAGCACAGGACAGCAATTCCAGGTCCTGGAGGGGCAAAACTGGGAAAATTGGAAAATCCAGGCCATCCACAGCCCCCTCCCCATGGGAATCACTCGGGTTTAACAAGGCCAAGTCTGGTGCTGCCCCTGACGTGGAGAAACTCCTGGGATGGATCCAGGCTGGTGAGGAGCAGATGGAGCAGCCCTGGGAGGATTTGGGAGTGGTGATGGGCTAAACTGGACATGACCCAGCACAGAGCCCCCCAACCCTGGAAAAGGGAGATTGTGCCTTTGTGCCCCTCTCAGGTGAGACCCACCCTGCAGAGCTGCCCTGACTCTGGAGCCCCCAAAATCAAGGATGCTGGAGAGAGCCCAGAGGAATCCACAGAGCTGCTCCAGGACTGGAGCCCCTCTGGAGCCAGGCTGGGAGAGCTGGGGGTGCTCCCCTGGAGAGGAGAAGGCTCCAGGGAGAGCTCAGAGCCCCTGGCAGGGCCTGAAGGGACTCCAGGAGAGCTGCAGAGGGACTGGGGACAAGGGCTGCAGGGACAGGAGCCAGGGAATGGCTTCCAGTGCCAGAGGGCAGGGCTGGCTGGGAGATTGGGCAGGAATTGTTCCCTGGCAGGGTGGGCAGGGGCTGGGCTGGAATTGCCAGAGCAGCTGTGGCTGCCCCTGGATCCCTGGCAGTGCCCAAGGCCAGGCTGGACACTGGGGCTGGAGCAGCCTGGGACAGGGGGAGGTGTCCCTGCCAGGGCAGGGGTGGAATGGGATTTACGGTCCCTTCCCACCCAAACCATTCCATGATCCTACAATTCTATGACTTCTGGAGAAAGCCCCACCTGCCCCCCTGTGCCCCCAACACTTCCAGCTGGGATCTGGCACATCCTGTGATTGCGTGGCAACACAGCTCTTCACCTCCCTTCCACCTTTTGTCTCTCCTTTTTCACCCAACTCCCAGTGCAAATCAATTTGGGATTTTTAAAAATCCATTTCATTTAATTAGGACGCTCCACTAGGAGAAGCCATTTCTCAGCCACTCACCCAGACTCTCCCTTTTCCCTGGCAGCAGCAGCTGCTTGAGCACGCCTGGTTTGCAGCAGGAATTTGTGGTGGCAGCCCCAGTGCCGAGCTCTGGCAGGGATTTATTGCACCGCTGGCAATTAATGCAACATTTCCCTTGTTAGGGTTCTCACCCTGTCTGGCTTCTCGTGCAGGGTGAGTCCACCCAGCAAAGCCTTGGGAGAAGCCAAGTAGGAAGGACAGAGGAAACATTTCCCAGGACTGGGGCTGGTGGGAACTGGGAGCTGACAGGAGGTTTGTGCAGGAGCTGAGCCCAGCTTGGCTCTGGGGGAGCTCTGCGAAAACTTGGGAGTTTCCTCGTGCTCTGTTTGCCCACCTGTGAAGGCAGCGCAGACCCAAAGCTTTGTGTCCTAACCCCACCTCTTGTCCCTTCCACACAGCAACAAATGCCCCAAACCATGTCTGAAATGGGAAGAAAGGGTAAGGCAGGGAATTTGTCCGAGTCCCTTCCAAACCCCTAAATTTCCCCCTAAATGCCCCTCAAAAATTCCCCAATTCCCCTAAATTCTCTGCCAACCCCACCCAAATCCCCTCTAAATTTCTTAAATTCCCCCTAAACTCCCAATCCCTCCCATATCCCCCCAAATTCCCCCCAACCCCCTTAAATCCTCTCTAAACCTCCTCATGCTCCCCAAATCCCTCCCGATTTTCCCCAGCGTCCACAATCCTCCCCAATCCCCCTAAACTCTCTCAAACCCTCCCAAAGTTCACAAATCTTCCCAAACTTCCACAAATGCCCCCCAACTCCCCTCAAATCCCCCTGAACCCCCCAATCCTCCCCAAACCTCCGCCAGATTCTCCCATTGATTTTATATTACTTTACTTTTTTTTTCATAGATAGTTATTTGTATTTTTATACTTATGCATCTTTACATAATATAATAAATATACCTATCAAAATGCATTATTTTGCTGTCTTCGGGCGACTTTATGGTGTTTGTATTGATGCCTTAAGTTTTAGCTTTCATATTTTCCAGATTCTGCACTGGTATATAACTCTGAACTCGATGTAAAGTGTGAGCCAGTTCTCACAGCTCAGTCAGACAAAACAATCCTTTTCCAGCCCGAGAACCACTGCAGCTTCAGGCCCAAAGAGTACAAATGACAGTGAATTGAGGAGAACAGTCTGGGAGGATGGGACTGCATAGCCTGAACCTGTCATTGGACAATTAACCCCACTATGGAAATGGACCAAAACTTATAAAAATGGGAAAACTCATGACCTGTTGTCAATCTTGGGTCCATCTTGGGCTCTTGTACTGCCCAAGGGGTGTCCCTTGAATGTGGGCCTGATTTTCTGAAGCCTAAGGGTGCTGGCTTTCCCAAGAGAAACTTTTCAGCAGTTTCTCCTTTCCCAAGCAGCTTTGTGTAAATAACTTTTCTTGCCATAACATTTATAAGTAAAAAATATTCCTTTCCCACAACAACCTCTCTCTCCCAGGTGTTGTTTGTGTTACTGAACCAATGGAGGGGGGTGTCCATCCTATGCACCAATAATGTGCCTTTTTAGCATAGGAGGTTATAAATAGGCTGAATGAATTGTAAATAAACCCTTCTGATTCTCTTCTGCCTGCTGACTGGAGTCAAGCATCTTTATTTTGTGTCCAATTGCAACACCTTGAATGTCAATGATTGATAGAGCAGAAGACTGATCTGCTGATAAGAATTCGTCTTTACTGTGATTTCTGAATGATTATATACTATTCTGGGAAGTTATTCTTTTACTACAATGATTAGTTTAAACATCACACAGACAAACTCATACATTTCACATCTCTTGCTTGCAGAAGTTTGGGTCAATCCTCTTTCCTGTCCCAAGGCTCAATCCAATCTTCTTGTAATCTTCAAAGCTCTGCTTGTTCTTGCCCCGGCATCTTGGTCATCAAGCTGGCAATGCTAATTAAATCCACACCCTACATCCACACACCTTGGGTGTAGCCCCAGCCAGGCTCTGGTGCTGCCCAAGGTGTATCCTTTGAAGGCCTTTTGATAAATACCTGCTTTACTCCTCTAACTCTGTCCAGCCTCTGCTCCAGGCAGCCTCCCAGGGCGTCAGGATCCCCAGTGGTCTGTCCTGTTCGTGCTGGGTGTTAGGTCCTGCACCTTTCAGGCTGGTTCAGAGGGAAGGGGGGAGAAGAAGCGCAGCGTGTCTGCAGAAACTGCACCTGCAGCTCTGTGTTCCCTCCCACGGGCAGCGGGGGAGAGCTCGCCCTGGCTCCCAGCTAGGTCTGTTCTGGTTAGCTGAGCCCAGAAGGGTTCTGGAACTGTTCAGCTCCGGGAACACCAGGGCTGCTCCGGGGATCCCCTGGCTGCACCGCGGCCGCGACACCGGACCTGAGCCCAGAGAGACTGAGGGAAAGCCGAGGATACACCACGGGAAGGAGTCTCCCTCTTTCTCTCCCCCTCTCTCTCTGATCCACAAAAGGACTTTCTGAATTTGCCATCTCTTCATTGTTCATCAATGGAACAATGAGAGCTTCCATTGTTTAATATTATTCATTTTTTTCCACGTTTTGGGAGTACTTTGCTGGTTAAATAAACATTTTTTTCCACTTTTCTCAAAGGACATTCATGTCTCCCAAACATGGAGGGGAGGCACATTGAATTTATTTTATAAGGAAAACCACTTCAAAAGCTTCCTCCCAAATTTGCCCTAAACCAAGACATATATTTATATTTATTTATGTTAATTTATATTTATATTTATTTATATATTTGTTTATATTTGTTTATATCTATTTTATTTAGCATGTCTATATTTATATTTATTACACATATGATATTATTTTATATTGATTTTCACTTATGTTTATATTTATTGCTATTTATTTTATTTGGTATATCTAAATTTACTTTTATATTTATAATATTTTATATTTGCATTTTTATTTGCATTTTTGTTTATATATTTATTTATATTTAGTTAGAAAATACTATACATATTCTATCTATTATATAAATTTTCCCCTTATTTATTTTATTTTTATTTATTATTGGCATGTTTATATGTATTTGCCATACTGGATTTATTCCCAGTGACTGCCCCACTCTCCAGCTCAGCTTTTCATGAGAAGCAGCTCACACAGGGCTGGGAATTCTTCCCTGCTCTGGGGACAAGGGACAGGGACTGGTCCCAGCCTCTCCTGGTCCTCTCCTGGTGGGAGATGCTCTGATGACCTCTCCAAGGAGAAATTCCAGCTGGAATTCCAGACAGAAAGGAATCACAGACAAAGCACCACGAAATACCTAAAATCCATGTCCAGCATTCCATGAAAAGCCAAGGCTGTGTCCCTGTGAGCAGAGTGACCTCCTAAAACTTGGAGTCCCCAGAGGGGACACTGGGGTGGCACTGCCAGGCCTCCAGTGGCCCCCAGGCCTCCAGCACTGCCCCAGACCCAGCCTGGGGCACGTTTTGTGTTTGTTTTTCCACACCCAGAGCTCAGTTTGGGTCTGGAATGCTCGGGCACACAAGGAGAGCTCTGTGTGCCTCTCAGGGGACGAGGGGCAGAGCAGAGGGAAGGAGCATTTGCCACGCACAGGCAGGGTCGGATCATAAACCAGCTTTTCAGATCTGCAGGAAATTCTTCATCCTCCTGCACCTCCTTCCACAAACTGGCTTGGAGGGGAGGCAGCCCCTAAAGAAAACACATTTCATGTGGGGAAGGCAAAGCCAAGCCCGTGTTTGCATCTGGTTTGTAAAGGAAAGATGCTCAAAACTATCTGATTTTTAAAATAAACCTGATTTTAAGGCTATTTCTCATGGGTGGATGCAGCTCCAGGGGTGCTGGTGGACGTGGTGCCCTCAGTCCTCACCTGCAGCTTTGTGCTTTCCCTGCTGGTGAAGAGATTTCACTTTCCTGCTGTACCAAGGATCCCTCAGGGAATATTTGCTGCTGCATTGTATTTACAAAGCATCCAGGTGGCATCTCTGCATTTAATTCTGTAAAAACCACCAAAAAGCCCCTCTGCTGAAGCACTGTGGGGATGCTGTGCTGGGAGCACTCCTGGAGACATCAAACAGCAAATTCAGGGAGCGTTTTTGGGATGTGACACCCACAAGAGCTTATTTGAGTGTTTGCCCAATTCTCATTTTATTTACCGACATTTCCCTCCTGGAGAAGTGTCCCCTGCTGGGACACATCAAACTTGGTCAGAAAGCCCAAAACTTGGAACAATCCTCTCCACAGGGGGCTTAGGAGGGAATTTCTGCCTTATGGGGTGGGGGAAGAGGAAGAGAGAATCAAAAATAGGGTTTAAAATGAGAATGGTAAAAAATCTCTGTCAAAGAGCACATTTGGGTGAGTTGAAGCAGGGGGACAGCCCGATGTCCTGCACAGGGACAAAGCCACCACGCTCAGATCCCGCTGGTTTCATTTCCAGGAGATGAGGACACAAATTCCATCCCCAGGAGATGGGGCCAGAGCTGCAGATCCCTCAGCCAACACTGATGCCTCAGGATTTTGGCTTTTATATTTTTCATACATTTGTAACCCTGCAGTTCCTTAGTGTACAGCTCCAAACCCCACACACAGTGTGAGCTGCTGCTTCCCCATTTTGGGCAGACACAGCAATTCCTCTCCAGGCCTGGGAACCAAGGACACCTCCTTGGTCTGAGAGGCCTGAGAGATGGGAACTAAAGTGACCTGGGGAAAGCAAACCTGGGGTAAATGACTTTGTTGTCTGAAGCTGTAATTGGAAGATTAATCTCCAAGATGCAAATAGACCAAACTTGTAAAAGTGTGAAACCCATCACCATTTTTGGGTGCAGCCCCTGGGGGAGCTTTGTCTGGCCAAAATGTACCTGAAGGCTCTTCAATAAAAAGAGCTGCTTTTTATTCCCTTAATTCTGTCTGGTCTCTGTTTTTAGGTAGTCCCAACGAGGCATCAGCACCCCCTGCCACCCTCCTCCTGCCAGAGGCCAGGGCTGCTCCAGCATCAGCTCCCAGGAGCACTTCCAGGGAATGGTGCCTTGGCTGGCAGGGAACGCCCGCTCTGAAGGGAGGAACTTGGATGCTTCACTGCAAAAACAGCAGGCTGAGTTTGAGGTGAAATTCCTGGCCCCTGTTTTTGTTCCTGGGGTTATTTGTAGGACAAAGCCACGTCCTGCTCCTGGTCCTCCTTTCCTGGCACCCCGTGCTGGGCACCTGAGCAGCGCTGGGGCTCCGTTTTCCCAGCTGGATGTGTTCACAGAGCCCCCCGGTTTTGCTTTCTTTGTGATTGAGAAACCCAAAGGCCTCATGTGACTTTGTAGATGACTTCACACATTCAGAGAGCAGGAAGGAAGCCGAGCTGCTCTCGCTTCGCTTTCCGTGGGGCGGCCGCAAATTCGACCTCATTAACTCAGGAGTGCTCAGAGGGACCCAAAAATGACCCCCCAAACCCACCCTGAGCCCCCCAAATGCTGCTGCTTCAACATCAAGACAGCGACGGTGGCCCTGGGGATCTTCCACATGGTGAGTCTTGGGCCTGGAAGGGGGACAGGGACAGGGAGACAGGGAAAGAGAGGTGGAATCTCTCCAGGAGGCGCATTGTTGTGGTTCACGGGGTTCCCTGACACTGGAATGTTCTCTGTTCCCAAGAGGAAAACCCAATGAGTTAAGAGGGATGAACAAAAGGTGGTGGGGGATAGGGAGAAGAAGAATTCGCTGTACTGGGAGGGGTTTTGAATGATTTTTTCCCTGGCTCTGCCAATTGGAGCTCAGGGAAATGTGCTGTGCTTCCTGTTTTTCTGCTGTGTGCAGGAGCTCCTACCCAAGTGTATCCCAAACCTGCTGGGTGGGAATGGGCAGCACTGGCGGTGGGGATGTGGCAATGAGGCACTGGAGGGATTTGGGAGCTGGATGAGCAGAGGGTGATGGGCAGAGTTGCCTCCTCTGTGTCTCTTTTGGTTTCCATTGGGATCCTGGCTCCCAGCCAGGTACAAAAGCTGTTCAGGGCAGGGATGGCAGAGCAGGAGAGCCTGCAGGCCCCTCTCTCCCACGCTCCTGGCAGCACTGAGGAGGCTCAGGTGCTTTCAGCCATCCTGAGGATGTGGTTTCTTGCATGGCTGGGTTATTAAAATAATCGCTGTGCTGCGTGTGCACAGTCAGGGTTTGGGAGCCCTTGGGGTGATGACGGGGCTCTCACAGGTTGCTTGGACCTGCAGCCTGCAGAAATCCCATGGGATCAGCAGCTGTGGCATGGGAAGGACATTCCAAGGTCCCTCCTCTTCCCTGGAGCAGCAGGAGCTGTACCATCCCTTTTGCCTTTGCCAAACAGGGTAATTTTTGGGTAGGCCTTGTCTTCCTTCTTTAAGAGATATCACACAATACCAACCATTTTTGCCCTGCCTCTTCTCTCCCTTTCTGACAGTGCAGCTGCAGCTGGGCAGGGGGAGGGAAAGTGAAAAGGGGATTTATACCTTGGCTGCTTTGCTCCATCAGTGCTGGGGGTTTGGATCAGGATAAATTCCTGCTGCAGGTGCCAGGGATGAATCCCAGCCATGCTGGGTGAGAGCAGTGCCATCCAAGAGCTCTCAGGCTCTGTGGCAATGCCTTCTCTTCCCATTAATCAGCTCTGCCTCGCTGCTGACCTCTTCAGAGACAGCTGGAATAAATCCTGGGCATTCTGGAACAGACAGGGAAGGAGAAGAAGAAGGAGGGGAATGAGGAGAGGATGGGGGGGTGTGATCAGAAAAGCTCCACTGGGTGCGGGGAGGTGACCTGCAGGTGACTTTCCAAGACAGCGCTGTGGAGTTTGTCCTGCTCATCAGCTCCTCCAGCCATGAACAGGCCTCGAGGTGTTTGACAGAGAGATTCAGGATCAGGGCTGGAAATCTGCTCCTGTGCAGGCACAGAATTCCTTTCCTGCTGGTCCTTGATTGGAGCCGGAGGAGCGTTGGGAAGCAGCGTCTGCACCTTGTCTGGCCTCAGCTGCCCTCCAGCTCCTCTCTTTGGCAGCTCTGTAACTCACAGAGCAGAAATTCACCTCTGGAACCCTCCCAGGTCCTGTCCTCACCTCTGGACATGACTCAGGTGAGCCCAGAGTGGGATTCACTGAGCTCTCCACAGGCTGGGGCTGAGCCAGGGGTCCCACAGAGCCTGAGCTGCTTCTCCTGGAACAGCACAACCAAGGGAGGAGGCAGCAGGAAAAGATGAAATGTTGTGAAAGGAAACCAAATGAGAGCTCAAGGCACTCCTCACTTCATCCTCTGCCACGAGAGCCACTTGGAAATTCAAGAGGGAGAAGGTGAAGGTCTGGCAGGGCAGTGTTTCTGTGTGGTGCTTTTTGTGCAGAGTGTCCCCTGCTTGTACCAGGACCCCCCAGCACCCAGAGCACCCAGAGCACCCAGAGCACCCAGAACACCCTGTCCCCACCCCAGTGCCCTTCTCCCCATGGTTTCAAGCCCCCCTTGCAGAAACCCCCGTTGTGAAGCAGAGGAGGAGCAGCCTCACACCAGGGCCGCATGCACGAAGATAAATCACCTGGAGATCAGTCAAGCTGCAAATATTTCAGAAAAAAAAAGCCCAGCATGACCTGTAAGAACAGTTTAACCCCACTGCAGCTGCAGCAGGATTATCCCCAGGGAACCGGGGCTCTGTGTGTCACACACCCCAATTTATCTCTCTTGATTTAATGACTGGATTTATCTCAGCCCTACATTATTTCAGCATATCATGGAATCACAGAATGTCCTCAGCTGGAAGGGATCTACAAGGATCCCCAAGTGCCACTCCAGGCTCTGCCCAGACCCCCCAACAATCCCCCCCTGGGCACCCCTGCAGCGCTGTCCAAAGGCTCCTGGAGCTGTGGCAGCCTCGGGGCTGTGCCCATTCCCTGGGGAGCCTGGGCAGTGCCAGCACCTCTGGGGGAAGAACCTTTCCCTGCTCTGCAGCCTGAGCCTGCCCTGGCACAGCTGCAGCCACTCATTTCCTGAGGATTCAATTTTTTTCCACCAAGAAATGTGAAGCTCCTTTTAATGGACTGCTCCAAAAGTTCCAGCTGTAGGAGATGAGAGGAAGGGCTGCAGAGGGGGTACCTGGAAGTGAAATCCTCTATTTCAGACCTGCCTTTCTCCTGCTGTGGCATTGCAAAGGGAAAGGGAACTGAGTATTTTTCTGTCTGAAATGAGAAGTTTTTGGTTTCTGCCAGAGCTAAGGGGTGGATCTGCAGTGGGGGTAGCTGAGCAAGGAGTGCAGAGCAGGCACCACATCCACCCTCCTCTGCCTTCTTCCCCAAAGGCCCCTCTGCAGAGGGTTCATCCCCTTGGATGTGCATTCCCTACAGGAATAAGGAAGGCTCCACACTCCAGCGTGACAAAGCCAGCTTCTGGAGCGGTGTCCTGGTGCTGGCCTGGCTCTCCATGCCAAGGGAAAGGCCTGGAGGTCTCTGCCTGCTCACAGCTCAGTGCTTCTTTCTTTCTACACAAAAAGGAAAATTTTAAACCAACTTTTGCCTTAAAAGTGTCAGGCTGGGCTGGGGTTTCCTGCCACGTTCTAATCTTGTGTAACTGCACTTGGTCTGGGTTGGGTGGCTCATTTTCACACCAGCAAGGAAACCAGGGCCTTGTTTTTCTCTGACAGACATCAGGAGGGTTCCTCATGCTGACCTTCAGCCTCTGGATCTGCTGGATGGGATGGGGGAATTTGGGGTTTGCTGTCCTGCTCTCACACACTCCTCTTTCAGAAAAAACCTGACATTTAGGGCCCAGCTCATCCATTTTGCTCAGGCCTCCTTTTGAGTGAAACCCAGAAAAGCAATTTCTGACCATATTTCCCGTGCTGGCAATTGAGGGGTTGGACCAACAGCAGAAGTAAAGGAAGCAAAACCTGTTTGGGAACTTGAACACGAAACCTCTCAGCCACCTTGGAGTCAGGTGTGATCTCCATGTGTCTCCATCAAGGGATCCCTCCCCTCCCAAGGGGCACCAGCAGCTGTAAAGACACTTTGGATCAATGCAATTTCATCCTTGACGGGGTTCAGAGCTGCCCTGGGAGCTGAAATGCTGTTCCATTAAGCTGAACTCGTGTTAACTTTGTCGTGTCCTCGTGTAATGAGATCTGGATATTCCTCCCTTTCCTGCCAGCTCATGAGCAAATTGCAAAATTCATCGACTTCATGGAAAAAAGGGAAGACAGCAGAGTGACTCTTGAACAAGCTGGTATCAGACAGGCCCAGGGCAAACATGACACATCCTTCCTTCTCATCCAGACGCTGGACAGAATTTGAAATTCGGAGGGACAGGGTGGGCCAGGGGCTCCCCATCCCCTCTGCAGCCCTGCGGGCCTTAGCGGGCGCTTGCTCTGAGAGTGCCACAGCTCTTCTGGAAGCTGCAGCTGCAGCTGGGGCTCAGAAAGCTGACGAATTTGATCTCAGATTATTTCTAGATCTTCTGCGGCTGACACAGAGGCAGAGGGAGGGGATGTGCTCAGCTCCTGTCACCTCCCAGCCTCACTTCCCCCTTTCCGGGCCAAGGCAGAGCCTGCCCTTGTTGGAGTCCAGGGCACATGGAGAACCCCTTGGGCTGCCTTGGGGGATCCGAGACCCCGGCTGGGACCCCAGGAAGGCACTGCCTTCAACCTTAGTCCATGGGAAAACTTCCAACACTCAGAGATGAACCACGAACAACAAGTATTTTTAAAAGAACATGAGACACTGCCCAAAATTCTCCATCTTGCTCTCATCAACTTCCATTCTAAAAACCCAAAGCTACACATTTTCACCCTGTGACAAACCAAACTACTGCTGATGTCAAATCTTTGTTGTTTGTGGTTCATCTCTGAGTGTTGGAAGCTTTTCCCATGGACTAAGGTCGAAGGCAGTGCCTTCCTGGGGTCCCAGCCGAGGTCTCAGACTCCCCAAGGCAGCCAGAGGGGTTTTCTACGTGTCCTGGACTCCAACATTCCCTTCCACAGCTCCTTTGCAAGGGCAGGTCAGCACCCCTGGCCGGGCATCCCCGCTGCCCAAACCCCATCTGGCTCCCTCTGAAAATGCAGAGCCATCCTGTGCCTGCCCCAGCCGTGCCTGTGCCGTTCCAGCAGCCCCAGTGTGCAGGCGGGCCCAGGCCGCAGCAGCGCCGCTTCCTCCCGGCCCGCGGTTCGGGGCTGTGCCTGAAGTGAAAAGTTTTCTGCATCTGTGCAGAAAAAGTTATTTCAGCTCTGCCTGAGCTGGTGCTGATGTGAGCAGTGTTACAAATGAGGCCATGACTCCGATGTTGTAAAAAAATGGCCAATGATTTATTTAAGACTGACCACTGAGAACAAGGACTGAGCTAGTCTCAAGCCCTTTATGACAAGTCAGAGCACTGGACACTCCTCTGGGACACACCGTACTTCAGAGAGTGACCCTCAGCAGGGTCTGTCAGTCCTTTTACATGCTCTGTCCTTCCTCTGTTGGTGCTCTCAGGATCCCTGGCATGGTTGGCTCATCCACCGGGGTTTGGTTGGGCCTTGGCAAGATTCATCCCTGACCAATCATTTCCTCTGGGCGTCGAACGATTGGCTGACCGTGTTCACCAACTGTGACTCAGAAAAGTGTTCTGGTGTCATCTTTATGTAGTACTGTTAATACTTTAACAACATTACAACTGTAACATCTTACAACTGTACAGAGTTGTGAGTTGGAATTAAAACTTATAAGATACACACGTATACTTTTACAACTAACAACTGTTGAACTTATGTGTTCATAACAGGTGGCAGGTAGGGCCTGGGACACTTCTGCAACACTGCAGGGCCACAGGGCTCGGGGTCACTGCCAGGGTGGCTGGAGGGACCCCAGAGGGTCACTGGGGCCACTCCCTGCCCCAGCAGGGCCATCCCAGAGCTCAGGGCACAGCATCGTGTCCATGTGGCTCTGGAATGCCCCAGGGAGGAGAGTCCAGCCCCTCTCTGGGCTCTGCTCAGGGCTGGCACTGCCCAGGGCAGAAGTTGTGCCCCTGTGCAGGGAATTGCTGGGCTCAGCCCCTGCCCGTGGCTCTGGGGGCACTGCTGGGCCTGGAGCAGAGCCTGGGGCTGCTCTGCCCTCCCTGCGCACAGGGACGGACACAGGGACAGACAGAGAGGGACAGACACAGGGACAGACAGACAGACAGGGACAGACACAGGGACACAGGGACAGACAAGGACACATGGGGACACCCAGAGATACAGAGGGCCACCCAGGGACACACACAGGGATGGACAGAGCAACTGTGGCTCCCCTGGATCCCTGGCAGTGCCCAAGGCCAGGCTGGACCCTGGGGCTGGGAGCAGCCTGGGACAGGGGGAGGGGTCCCTGCCATGGCAGGAGTGGGATGGGTTAAGTCTCCAATCCCTTCCAACCCTTGGGCAAATCCCTTCCAAATGTGGGCAGTGGTTCCCAGGTTTCCCATGGAACATTATTCCCAAGTATTCCTGTGGAGGGGTTGGAGGCTCCTCTGCTCAGCTCAGCCCCAGTGCAGGGTGGAAACCCCTTCCTGCAGAGCTTTCCCAGGATGGCAACAGGGAACAGCCCAGCAAGTTCCATCCTTTCTGTGATTCCCTGATTCCATGGAATCTCCTAAGATGGGCTTGGACATGGATTTCTCACCCCACATCGTCCCTGGGGAGCGCAGAACGCAGGGCCAGGACTGAGCCCACCACTCTGGACCTCCCTCCATCTCCCAACCCTTTAAACTCAGCACAGATTGAACTCTGGTTTGATGGTCCTGTTGGAAAACTTGGGGAAACTCATTCTGGTTCAATGTGAAAAAAGAACATTTGGAGGTTTTCCTCAAATAATAGAAGAGGGAAAGTGATGGTTTTGTCAATGGAGTGGCACAGCTACACTAACAGGGGGATCTTAAATAATTTTTGTGTTTCTTTTTATGCTTTGGAATACGGGTATTGCATTTCCCTCAACTCTGGAGCAAAAGGCAATTTCAAAACATAAAACCAGGATTGAAACCATTGAAACAAAACTCACTGCCTTTGTCATTTCTCTATCCTCCTTCTGCTGGCAGTTAAATCCAAAATATTAATAAACTGATAACGGTTGTCTCAGAATTTCCTGGGATTTAAACCCTTTGCATTTGGCTCACTTGGAGACTCATCCATCCCGTGTTCCCTGGAAATGAATTCACTGCTGTGAGTTTGGCCCAAGGCCCCTGAATTGTGTTTTTTGCTTTGTTCTCCAGGTCATGAGTGTCCTGCTGCTGATCGAGTATTCCCTGGAGGTGGCCAACGGGAAGGGCTTCTGCAGAGACCTGGACAAGGATTACTACAGAATTGGTGGGTCCTGGCAATGCTGGGAGGCAGCTGTGGGGCAGGGAGGGATTCCTCAATCTGCATTGCTCCCGTTGCCTTTTCCATCAAATGATTTGGATTTCTGGGTCAAAAGCTCAGGAATTAATTCAGGCTCTGTTTGGGTTTTGCTTCAGGCCAAGGCTGTGTTGGAGGTCAGTGTGGAGCCCAGAGAAGTTTTTATTTCAGAGGATCAGAGCCCAAACTCTGCAGCACCCACAGAGTCCTTCAGCTCCCTCAGGAATCTCCTGTGGATTCCCCTGGCAATCCTGGTTTCCCTTAATCTCCTGTGGATTCCCCTGGCAATCCTGGTTTCCCTTAATCTCCTGTGGATTCCCCTGGCAATCCTGGTTTCCCTTCCTCTCCCTTTTCCCCACCTGTGGATCATTCCAGCCTAACACATACTCCTGACTTCCTTCACATTCTGGGCATTTCCAGGGAAGCACTGAAGTGTCCAAGAACTCCTCAATGGAAAGAGGGAACAAATCCCACCCCACACTGATCCCATGGTTGTGTGGGCCATGGGACTCTGCCACCAACACCCCTCCGTGCCATGGAACCATTGCCATGGAGCCATTCCCACAGATCTCCTGCCTCTCAGCTGGACAGAGCCACACCACCCCTTCCTCTCCCTGTGACCCCCATTCCCAGATTTTCCCAGCCCCTGGTGGATTTTTCCAGAACATTGGTGGCTGGAAGAGGCAGCCAAGCTGTCCCATAGCTCACAATTCCTGAAGGATTTAATTCCTCCAGAGAGATCCAGCTCAGATCCTTGCAAAGACCTGGAGCTGTCTCTTGAGGTTCCATCTAAAACAAACAACTGCCCTCAAATATTGCCCAACCAGGATGTTCTGCAGGAGCTGTTTGGTAACAAGTGCAGGGGGGGTTCCTTTCTTGAGTCATTTTCCATGTAAAACCACAGGCAGAGATAACCCTGGGAGCAAAAGAAGGAACCCAGGCCCCCTCCCTGCCCTGTCCATGCCCACAGAGAGAAAAACACAACCCCTGGCAGCCAGGAATTGCTGTTCCCTGCTTTTCCAGAGAGGCTGCTCCTGGGCTGAAAATTCCCTGTACGTGGAGGAAAAGGAGGCTGGTTGTGGATTCCTGCACACTCCAAAGTCTCCTGTCCCCAGGATAGGAGACAGAAATAGGGAAAAGCACCAAACCAGGAATAGGCACTGCCTGGTGAAGTTATAAAAGCTGGCTTCATGTTTTTCCAAGGAAAAGGGCAGCACTGGGATCCCCCAGGGCTATTTGACATCACCACTGAAAGGTTTGGTTCATCCAAAAGAATCATGGAATATCTGGATTGGAAGGGACTTTATTCACCTAATTCCAAAGGGAAGGGCATCAGCAGTGAGCAAAAAATGGGAATTTGGGTGAGTCCTGCTGAAATGAACCCGAGCAAGGGGCAGTGCAATGGTTCCCATGTTTCCCATGGAGCAATATTCCCAAATATTCCTGTGGAGGGGTTGGAGGCTGCTCTGCTCAGCTCAGCCCCCAGTGCAGGGTGCAAACCCTTTCCTGCAGAGCATTCCCGGAGAATAACCCAGCAGGGAATAACCCAGCAGGGAATTACCCAGCATGGAATTACCCAGGAGGCTCCAGAGCCAGGGCTGGGATCAGCACAAGGAAAACAGAGCATCCATCCATCCATTCCTGTAAAATGTGTTCCCACTTTCAATTTTTGATGAGAATTGAAGAACTTGATGCAAGTGTGACCTCAAGGGTTTCCTTCCTCTTTCAGGGTTTGGTTGTTTTGCTGTTTTGTGGAGGGTTTGGATTGTTTTGGGGCTGGGCTTGTTGTTGTTTGTTTATTTGGGATTTTTGGTTGTTTTTTGTTTGTTGGTTTGGGAGTTTTGTTTGAGGTTTTTGTTTGTTTGGGTTTTTTTGTTTGTTGACTTGTTTTTTTTTTTTTTTTTTGTTTGGGTGTTTGTTTATTTGGGGTTTTGTTTGTTTGGCCTCTTCATTTGTGTTTTTTTGTTTGGCTTTTGGTTTGTTTGGGGGGGTTGGGGTTTTTGGTTGATTGTGTTTTTTTGGTTTTTTGTCATGGCACCAGCCCATCCCTGCTGCCAGCAAGGGAGGATGACTCTGTTTCCTGGGAACAAACAGGAGGCAGCCAGCTCGTGGGAAGTTGTTTTCCCTTGGTTTTTCTTTTCTTTTCATCTCTTTGTTTTTGTGGGGTTGGGGGGGTTTTGTTTCTTTTTTGTTTTGTTTGGGGGGTTTTGATCCAGGTTCTGCTTGGAAAATCCAGCTGGGCAATTAGCTGGCAATGGCCACTTCCCAATTAATTAGGGATCCTGCCAGAGAGCTGGAGCAGACCCATGGAGAGAGAGGCAGGAAAACACAGCTGTGCTGGACCTCAGAAAATCCTGGGATAAGAAGAAAAATCCTCTCTGGGCAAACTCCTGAGTGCTGGTGCTGGGCGAAACACAGGGGAAAAGGCTTTGGGAGTTTGGGTTTTAATGGGATTGGGATTGGCTCCTTTAGGGAAAAGGCTTTGGGAGTTTGGGTTTTAATGGGATTGGGATTGGCTCCTTTAGGGAAAAGGCTTTGGGAGTTTGGGTTTTAATGGGATTGGGATTGGCTCCTTCAGGTCTGGTCCCACAAAGGCTGAGTCTGGCTCCTTTGTTAAGCTCTGTTTTGGGTTTAGGCTGTTCCCTGTTTATCTTTGGCTCTTTGTGCACAACATCCCAGCCTTGGTTCTACTCCCCTGCTCCTCAAAGGTGGGGTTGTTGTTCTGCCTTGGAATTCTGGCTTTCCCACCCCACTGGGAGCAGAAGGAAAGCAGCAGTGGCTGCCTTTGGAGGGAGCTGCCCTTTGTGGTCCTGATTTTCTCCAGGACAAAAAGCCCTTTCCCTCTCTCCCTCCCTGCTGACCCTCGGGGTTTTCTGAGTTTGGGGACTCTCTCTTCATTGTTCTTGGAGATTTCTTCCTCCTCTGGGTCTCAATTCCCACAGCCTGGGGAGGAGCAGCTCCTGCACTGGGGTTTTCTCAGGTTAAGAGGAAAAGCTGTTTCCTTGCTTTGCGCCATCACAGCTCTCCTTTCCTGGTGCAGCGTGAGTGGATAATTCGGATCATTCCCTGTATCCCACCCCTCCAGATGGCTCCACTCCCCCTCGAGATCAGCTTTTTCGGCTTCCCAGGGAGTTGCAGCTTCCCCAGAGGGTTTTTCTTCAAGCCTGGGGAAGGAAGAGGCTCCTCGTGCTGGGGGGAGAAAATGCTGGGCAGAGCTTCTTTCCGCACTGAAGGTTTCCCATCATCTCCAAAACTCATTTCTGGAGGAGACTTAAAGAGGAGACAGCAGGGGAATTGAAAATCCCTTTTGTATCAATTGAAATGAATTGAAATTGCATTTAAATGAACCCTGTCAGCAGAGGGAGGATGGGAGGGGTGGCACTGCTGCTGCCACCTGCCCAGATGTGGCTCAGGAAGGTCTTCAGCAAACCTGGAATTGTTCCTGAGCTTCTCAGTGACATTTTTAGTCCTTTCTTCAGCTGGGAGGAGATTTGTGTCCCTTTGCCTTGGGGGGAACCTTTGCATTTCCCCCTAAACACAGCAAATGTATAAATTCTGATAAAGCTGTGACAGTTGTCACCTGCCTGAAAAACAGGGACAGGTTTCTCTGCCTTGGCTTCTTGGGGAATGATTTTATCGTCTGGGGAACAACAACAAAAATAAATTAAATTAAGAAATATTCACTGGAATAAAGAATATCCACTTCTAGAAAGGGAAGAAAGGATGATTTGGGCTCTGCCCAAGCACTGGAATCTTCCCTCACGAAAGGGAACCAAAGCTCTGTGTGAACACTCAGAGCTGGGGGAGATGGAGATGAATTTTCATGGGGAAAAAAGGGTGATATGGAGAAGTAAAGGATTTTAGAGCAGCTGGAATGTGATGGGATTCTACAGGCACAATTCCCAGAGGTCTTTATGAAAACAGTGGGAGGGTGATGGATAAAACAGAGTTAGGCACTGGATTTATTCATGGATGTGTGGAATATCCTCAGCTGGAAGGGACACCCAAGGATCATCCGTCCTGTACATCTCTGGGAAGGATCCGCTGCTTTAAAAAAGGAACAGTGAAATCAAAAGTTTGGCTCTTTTTTTGGCAGGATTGAACCCTTTCTTGAAGCATTTAGGAATTGAAGAACCCAAACTGGCCAGTGCTGTTTTAAACTCAGGTGAAACAGAAGGAAAGGAGTTGGAGGAGCCTCTGGGAAAGGTTGTGTAGAGGCAGGTGAAAAAAAAAGCAGCAGAGTTTTGCCTCTGGAGAGGTGAATCAACACCAGGGCAAGCTGTGATTCCTGGAGGGAAAATTTCTTCCAGGCAAAGGTTGAGCAGGAACTCTATGGATATAAAACATCACCCCCTGCACCCAAAGCAGCTGCCAGAAACCACCCTAAACCCCCTCACATTGTAGTTTTGAGGTGTCCCTTGCATTCCACAGCTGCAGAGTTTGGGGGAGAGATCACCCCCTGACCTTCTCTCTTGGTTTGGAAAGACAGGTATCTGTCAGGGAATGTTGGAGCTCTCCTTGGAATGGAGAGTGTAAACCCCCTCCCTCCAAATTATTATCATTTTGAAATTAGAGGCTTTCAAGCTAAAATATGGGAATAGGAATGACAGTTCTTTACTAGGAATATTAAAAATACAAATGCAGTAGTACAAAAACAAACAAACAAAAGTCCTAGAGAACCCTGAGAGGGTCAGGAATACGACCTGACACCCTGTTCAGGGTGTTGGAAGCAGCCCAAATAAATCCTCCTGCAGTGACAGATGTGGTTCTGTTGGAGCAGAGATGATCCTGCAGACAGGTTCAGGGGTGCTGAGATGGGTCCGCTCTTCCTCTGGGAATCCAGTGGCAAAGAGGAATGTCTGGGGTCCCTGTGTCCCCATTTTTATCTGGGCAGGGAATGGTTGGCTCCTCCCCCTGGGTGTTCCATCTCCCAATGGATGATGGAATGTGTCAGTCCCTGGTGAGCCTCAATGGCCCATGAACAGAAGATATCCCCGAGGGTGGGCAGTGGTGACAGAGATCACAAACACTGCCCCACCTGGTTTAACAGCTGGGCTGTGATCAGAAGGCATCCGCCCTCCTCCCCTGGAGTTACAAGAGATAAAGGAAAACGAAACCATCCCCAACTGCTTCCTACAGATGAAATAGAATACACTTTTTTTTTGGTTACATAACCCAAGACACTTTCCCTGGCCTCACCAGTGGTGAGGGGTTAAAACTCCTGCTCTTCTCTGAGAGATTCTGAAGATCCTTCAGCATTTCACTGCTGGTTCCTTTATCTGCCTTTCAGTCTCTAAATTATTTCTAGCTCATAGCTATGAGTCAAAAGCCCTCTGGATTTTTTTAATACTTCATTTTGTAGCCTGGGATATTTAACATTTCAGGCCTTGGTTCCCTTGAGCTCACAACCTGCATGGCCTGGTGGATACCGGAACTTCAAAGAGAGATGAAAAATGGGTGTAAAAAGGAAAAAGAGGGTTAATTCCAGCTGCATGGCATTAATTCCTCCACAGACACAATTCTTTGTGCCAGGTTGAACTCTCCCTTAGGGGTGTGATGGAGTTGGGACATCTTTTGTTGAAGTGGTGATTCCTTTTATCATTTTTATCCTTTCCAGCTGATGTCACCACCAGTTTCCTGCTGATCCTCATGCTGTTTGTCATCAGCTTCCACCTCCTGCTCGGGGTGCTCAAGGTACGTTCCCCGCAGATGACATTCTGGGTTTGGATGGTGCTCACTGGAATTATGGTCAAAAAAATTGGGAAAACCCCCCAGAATCCCAGAATCACACAAGGGAAAAAAGGCAGATAAAAATTCCAGAATCCGAAAATCACACAGGAAAAAAGGCAAATAAAAAGGTCTCCTGGTTCCAGAGGGGGAGAGGAACTGGTTTGAAGCCACAGGTTCTTGGGAAAAGCTTCAAACACCCAGATTTACCAAATCTGGGCAACATTTCCATCTGGGCTATGTTTGGTGTTAAATGAAGGAGATTTTATGATTTAGAAATGTTTTCTTGCCTTATTCCCTTGCTCTGTTGCAAGTCAGGTCCCACGAGAGAACTGTTACTGCCCTGTTGCACCCGGGACTCATTTCCCAGTTCAGGAGGAGGAATGACCAGGCCTTGGGGTGGAAACCCCAGGAATCTGATGGTGGCAGAGTTCTAAGCATTAAACACCACCCAAATAACCCGGTTCTCCCTCTGCAGAGGTAAATTTTAGAGTGTCTTGGTTTGGGAAGACAGGTGTCTGTCAGGAAAAACTGGATTTTCCCTTAGAATGGAGAATGTAAAACCCCCTCCCTTCAAATTATTACAATTTTGCAGTTAAGAGCTTTCAGGCAAAAATATGGGAATAGGAATAACAGTTCTTTACTAGGAATATTAAAAATACAAATGCAGTAGTACAGATAAAAACCAAAAACCAAACCAAACCAAACCACCAACAACAACAAAACCCCCAACAAACAAGCAAGCAAACAAAAGTCCTAGAAAACCCTGACAGAGTCAGAGATACGACCTGACACCCTGTTTTCAGGGTGTTGGAAGCAGCCCAAATAAATCCTCCTGCAGTGACAGATGTGGTTCTGTTGGAGCAGAGATGATCCTGCAGACAAGTTCAGGGGTGCTGAGATGGGTCCGCTCTTCCTCTGGGAATCCAGTGGCAAAGAGGAATGTCTGGGGTCCCTGTGTCCCCATTTTTATCTGGGCAGGGAATGGTTGGCTCCTCCCCCTGGGTGTTCCATCTCCCAATGGATGATGGAATGTGTCAGTCCCTGGTGAGCCTCAATGGCCCATGAACAGAAGATATCCCCGAGGGTGGGCAGTGGTGACAGAGATCACAAACACTGCCCCACCTGGTTTAACAGCTGGGCTGTGATCAGAAGGCATCCGCCCTCCTCCCCTGGAGTTACAAGAGATAAAGGAAAAAGAAACCATCCCCAACTGCTTTCTGCAGATGAAATAGAATACACTTTTTTTTTGGTTACATAACCCAAGACATAGGGACAGTCAGGGACAGCTCTGATGGGAAATGCCAATTCCACGGAGTGAGAATTCTCAGGAATTTTCCAAAGGGGTGAAACAAATCACCACTGATACCCTGTTTTCTCTGGATCAGTTGTCACTGCAATCAGAAATTCCAGGGAAGTGTTAATCCTTGGAGCACGATATAAGTCCTTCCAGGTGTTGCCAGCTTCTCTCATTTCCCACGTGGAGTGGAAATAACCGGCACTGCTTTTCCTCCTCAGAATAGGGAGCGGCTCCTGATCCCCTTCCTGGCTCTGCAAGTCATTGATTTCCTCCTCAGCCTCCTGACCATGTTCAGCTCCTACATCCAGGTTCCAGTGATCATCTCCGTGTCCTCGCTGGGCCACACGGTGGGTGACAGCTCCTCCTCCTGGGCAGAGCCCCTCCTGCCCTTCAGGGAGGTGGGGAATGCACGGAGTGGAGGATCCGTACCTTGGGGTGGTTCCCCATGGAATCCTTTAGGTTGGGAAATATCTTTAGGGTCCTGGGAGGTTGGGATAGAGGATGGTTACCCTGGGCTGTGGTTCCACATGGAATCATTTAGGTTGGAATGAAGGATCAATACCTTGGGCTGTGGTTTGTCATGGTATACTTTAGGATGGAAAAGACCTTTAGGGTCCTGGAAGGTTGGAATGAAGGATCATTCCCTTGGGCTGTGGTTCTTCATGAAATCCCTTAGTTTGGAATAAAGGATCATTATCTTGGGCTGCAATTCTTCGTGGAATCATTTAGGATGGAAAAGACCTTTAGGATCCTGGAAGGTTGGAATAAATGATTGTTATCTTGGGCTGTGGTTTGTCATGGAATCCTTTTGTTAGGAAAGACTTGTAGGATCCTGAATCCAGATGTGAGGTGGTTTCTCCAGGCTGGAGACAGGATGCAATCCTTGGAGGCTGGAGGAAACCAGTGGTAGTTGGGATATTTATTTCCCCTGTCTTGGAATGTTGATTTTCTCCTGGCTTTGGGGGAGGTGCTCTGGGTGTGGCCCCGACAGGAGGGGTTTGCTGGAGATAAACTGCTCCAGCCAGAGGGGTCTGTGGAGCTCGGATGAAGCCCCACGAAGGGTTTGCTCTTTGGGCCAGCAGAAGGAAAGGTTTGAGTTGGATTTAAGGGAATTTAGTGTCTTAAACTCCATATGAACTAAC
Source organism: Prinia subflava (assembly GCF_021018805.1). Lineage (NCBI taxonomy): Eukaryota > Metazoa > Chordata > Aves > Passeriformes > Cisticolidae > Prinia > Prinia subflava. The sequence continues at coordinate 6,027,702 of NC_086270.1, forward strand.
CACAGGCTCTGTGTAAAGTGTGAATAATCTGCAGAAGTGACCCAATCCCATGATTGTGACCCAATTCCTGTCCCCCTCAGCAGGGCCACTCCAGGATTCCCCTGCTGGCGCTGCAGCTGCTGGATTTCTGCCTGAGCATCCTCACCCTGTGCAGCTCCTACATGGAGGTGCCCACCTACCTCAGCCTCAAGCCTGTGGACAGCAGGGTAAGTCTGGACCCAGCTCCGCTCATTTTCCACACTGGGAACTCCTAGAAATTCCCATTCTGTGGCTGTGCAGCTAATCTGACCTGTCTGGAACATCCAGAACCGCTGAGTTTGACATCAAAGAGGGTTTTCAGTGTTCTCCCCAGCGCTGTTCTTGACTGACAGCTCCCGTGTTCCTTAAAAATACACCTTGTTTCTCCGTGTAGGAATCTGATGGATGCAAATTGTAGGGAGAAGCGATTCAGGTGCAGCTGCCTGCATGGAAAATGCCTCAATTTTCATCTTTATTAAACAGTCATGTTTAATAAGTCCCACCCCAGTGTTGTTATGAATAGATGGAATCATCACATTCCTAGGGAAGGATGGAGACACTGATTTAAGGCCTTGGGATCATGATCCCAAGTTTCTCCCCCCAGAGAAAAGAGCAGGAGAATCCCAGGCTGGTGGTAAAAGTGGAAATTAAAATTTTAGAAGTTCTCATTTAAACAAGGCTTTGCCCAAGGAGTGGAAACAGCAGGAGGAAAACAATATCCCTGCGATCCTGCTGCTGGTGAAAATCCTTTGTTCCTTGTTCTGCCTGAACCCTGAACCCTCTCTGTGGATGCCCCTGGCACAGGGAATGAGTGTTTGGGGCTGAGGCCTTCTCCTTTTCCCCCAGGGCTCTCCGCCAGCCCTGGAGAAGCTGCCAACAGAGGAATACGCCAAAGTGATGATCACCTTCACCATTGCCTTCGTGGCTGTGCTGCTCCTCAAGGTAAAAATTCGGGAAAATTCAGCTATGATTCTCTCCCAAATCTGCCTTGTTGGGCTCTCCTCAGGCACAGCAGGAGCTGTGCCTCCTCTTTTTTTATCCAAATCCCTGCCTTCACTCTTCTGTGGGAGTTACAAAGCAAAATCCCTCTTCTGTCCCCAGATCATCACTGCCCGTTCCTCTCTAGAAGGAGAAAAAGGTTGAAAACAAACACAGCAAAGTCTTCTGCTGTAATGTACCACAATAAATGAGATTATATGAGGTTATTTATCCAAATATCTCCTTTTACACTTCTGTGTGAGTTACAAAGCAAAATCCCTCTTATCTCCCCAAATAATCACTGCCCATTCCTCTCTAGAAGGAGAAAAAGGTTGAAAATAACCCCAAATAAATGAGATTATTGATCAGCAGGTGAGATCTTTCATTCGGTGGGTGGCTGTGCCCACTCTGATGGGAGCAGGGTTCTCCACCCTGATACTCCCAAAGTTCATTAAAACCAGGAGCTAAACCCTGCTGGTGCCTCAGGAAGCTCCACTGGAGAGGGGTTTTATTCCTTTATTGCTTCAGTGGCTCAGAGAACTGATTTTTTGCCTTCAGCTCCACAAAGAAAACCCCCAGATTCTTCCAGGTACTTGGGCAGAAAGTGCTGCTTGTGAGTTGAAACCATTTTATATTCTGAGCCTTCCAGGTGGGCCAGATAAGCTAGCGAGGAGTGGAGAGTTTTGCATGGATGCACTTCAGGCATGGCTTTAAAATCTCTTTTAATATTTGTATGGAGTGTATAGCAGGAGCAGAGATAACCCCGAGCCCCAGCTGGCAGGAATCTCCCTGACCTGGCAAATGGATTAATTGGAATTTTCCACAGCTTTACCCACAAAATGCTGGACTTGCAGTGGGTTTTTGTGCTGGGGTTGTAAGAGGAGGGATGGGGGGGGATAATAAAACCCCTAGGACTGCTGGTCTTCTGAACTCCCCAAAAAGCCATCAGGACCCCCGTCCTTTAATCCCAGAGCCAATCTCTGTCCTATTCCGTGGGTAAAATCCCATGGAATTCTCTCCCTGCACCTCCCCCCCCAGCTCAGGGCAGCTTGGGGCTGGGTCTGCATTACCTGTGTTCAAAGTTCCGTGGAAGAAATATCCCAAGGGCAGTGTGGGGCTGAGGCTGTGGAGCTCCAGGATCAGTTGTTCCGAATTCCTTGGAAAAAATATTCCAAGGGCAGGGTGATGCTGCCCTGGCACCCTTAAGGCAGTTCCCTGTGCTGGTCTCTGCATCCTCGAGTGATCCTAAATCCATGGAGTGATTTGGGTTGGAGGCACCTTTAGGTTCATCTCCTCCCTGCCATGGCAGGAACACCTTCCACTGTCCCAGGGTGCTCCAGCCTGGCCTTGGGCACTTCCAGGGATGGAAGGTGGGCAAATATTCCAATAATCTTTGTCTCACTTTGGAATCATAAAGTTCTCCAGCACCACAGGGATATGAAAGCAGAAATTAAGAGGAATAAAACATTCCTTGGGATTTTGATGTATTTCAAAACCAAAACTGGGGAGTGCATTCCTTGTATGATTTTAATTTATTTCAAAATCAAAATCAGGGAATATATTCCTTTGCTGTATGATTTTGATGTGTTTTAAAACCAAAATCAAGGAATGCATTCCTTTCTTGTGTGATTTTTATTTATTTCAAAGCCAAAATCAGGGAATGCAGTCCTTTGCTGTGTGATTTTTATTTAATTCTTAGATTTACTGAGATTTTTTTCATGGATGAGCAGAGGTTTTTACCCAGTTTCTATGAGAGCTCCAGATTTGCTCTCTGGATGAAGAGGCTTTGGAAGCAGGAAGGGTTCTGCAATATTCCCAAAAGATGCTCAAAGTTTGGATTTACCTCCGATCTCCGGAATGCTGAGATTGATTTTTTTTTCAGCTCAGATATTTCATTCCTTTTTTTCTCTTTGTCTTGGCTTCGTGTCAACCCAAGCAGCCCTCATTGTCCTGGGCACGCTCAGCTGCACAGCCCAGTGTTGGGATCTGTGGCTCCCTGTGTTCCCTGAAAATCCCAACTGTTCCCGAGCACATTCCCAGGCCAACACAAACACCAGGCACACGACTCTGCCGTGCTGCTCTGAGCAGGGAAAATATTGATTTAACAGGGCCAGTCCCACAGACCCCGCTTATTTCCCTGGGCCACAACCCCTCAATCAATCCTTTTTCCTCAGAAAAGCTCCGTTTATTGCATGGATAAATCCATGGGGTGCCAGGAGCTCCTGTCAGGGAGGTGCGAAAATGGGATTTTGCTGAATGAATGGATTTTTGGAGCAGTCCTTGGATCTCTGTGGTGCCTCTAGTGCTTTCCTGAGGCATCCAGGCTTTGTAACCTGCTCTGAAAAATGGCATCAAAGCCATAATTTCCTTTCCTACCTCGGGATATTGTGATCTCAGAGGTGTCCAATGTTGTGTTTCATGGATTTTATGTTTAATCACTTTATATTTACTGGATTATCGATCCCAGTCCCACCCCAGTGTTGTTCTGAATTCATGGAATCCAGACTTCATAACCTGCTCCGAAAAATGACATCAGAGCCACGATTTCCTTTCCTACTCAGGATATTGTGCCCTAAGAGCTCTTTGTTGTGTTTAATGGAGTTTATGTTTAATCACTTTATATTGACTGGATTATTCATCCCAGCCCCAGCCCAGCATTATTCTGAATTCATGGAATCACCACATTCCTAGGGAAGGATGGAGACTTTAAGGCCCTTGATTTAAGATTTAAGGCCCTGGGATCATGGTCCCAAACTTCTCCCTCCAGAGAAAAGAGCAGAAGAATCCCAGGCTGGTGGCAAGAGTGGAAATGCCCTTTTTGCCCTGCAGGGCCATGGAAAAATGTCCTTTTCCTTCCCCTTTCCCTCTTTTCCAGGCCTACATGTTCAAGTGTGTCCTGAGCTGCTTTAAGTACATCAAAGCCAGCAGGAGGGAGGAGGTGAAAGTGGAGCCACAGGCAGTGGAAAAGGTGAGGAAAAGTGAATTTACTTCGGAAAGTGGACCCAAAACAGTGGAAAAGGTGAGGAAAAATGAATTTATTCCTGGAAGTGGAGCCACAAGAAGTGGAAAAGGGGCATAAAAATGAATTTATTCCCGAAAATGGGCTCAAAAGCAGTGGGAAAGGTGAGAAAAAGTTAATTTATTCTGTCAACAGGAATCCTTTAGACTGGTGATCCTTATCTCTGGTTTTTGGGGATCTGAGAGAATTTCCAGCCCCTCAAATCCCCAGTAGCAAGTGCTAATAATCAGTTTTTAATTACAATATATTCATTTAATTTTACTTCTGTATAAAATCTTTAAAGTCAATGTGCAAGAAAGGTGAAACTCAGGCAGAGTAGATAAATAGATCCAGGAATCTGGGGTTCATTCCAGCTGGAGTTCACCTTCCATAGCTAAGAGTGTTTAAAATCAGCTCTTTCTTCACCTTTCTGTCTGAGAGTTCTTGTCTTGTTTTGGAAAGACAGGTGTCTGTCAGGGAATGTTGGAGCTCTCCTTGGAATGGGGAGTGTAAACCCCCTCCCTTCAAATTATTATCATTTTGAAATTAGGGGCTTTCAAGCTAAAATATGGGAATAGGAATAACAGTTCTTTACTAGGTATATTTAAAATACAAATGCAGTAGTACAAAAAAAGCAAACAAACCCTAGAAACCCTGACGGAGTCAGAGATACGACCTGACACCCTGTTCAGGGTGTTGGAAGCAGTCCAAATAAATCCTCCTGCAGTGACAGATGTGGTTCTGTTGGAGCAGAGATGATCCTGCAGACAGGTTCAGGGGTGCTGAGATGGGTCCGCTCTTCCTCTGGGAATCCAGTGGCAAAGAGGAATGTCTGGGGTCCCTGTGTCCCCATTTTTATCTGGGCAGGGAATGGTTGGCTGCTCCCCCTGGGTGTTCCATCTCCCAATGGATGATGGAATGTGTCAGTCCCTGGTGAGCCTCAATGGCCCATGAACAGAAGATATCCCCGAGGGTGGGCAGTGGTGACAGAGATCACAAACACTGCCCCACCTGGTTTAACAGCTGGGCTGTGATCAGAAGGCATCCGCCCTCCTCCCCTGGAGTTACAAGAGATAAAGGAAAAAGAAACCATCCCCCAACTGCTTTCTACAGATGAAATAGAATAAACTTTTTTTTTGGTTACATAACCCAAGACAGTTCTGGATTTTCAGTGTTGTAAGGATGGATCGGCAGGAAAGAGGGAGACATGGAATACTGAGGATATGGAATGCTGTGGGATAAGGAATGCTGAGGGTAGGGAATGCTGAGGGATAGGGAATGCTGTGTATTGGCTTTTGTTCTTGGCAAATCTGCTGAGCCCTGTCTTGCCAGCCGTGGTGGCCCAGCTGTCCCCCTCTGCAAAATTCTTCAGCTTTCCCTGGGAATGGGGCTGGGATTCCACAGGTTCAGAAGCCTGGGGCCATTTATAGTCCCGGGAATAGGGGTGGCACTGGCACAAGCTGGATCCAAACCCCGCTGCCCCCAGCTTTGCTGATTCCTGCCCTTCGTGCCCTAAACCCCACGTGGTTCTTTGTCCCTGCTTTGAAGCAGGCAGAGGAGCCCTCCAGGATGAAATCCCTGGGATCCCATAACCTCTGATCTCTTCCAGGCCGTGCTGCCATCCTATGAGGAAGCCCTGGAATTGCCTTCCAAGGATTCCCCCCCTCCCTATGTGACCGTCTGAGCCCAGCCTGGGGGAGAGGTGACACTGAGTGCTGCTGCCTCTCCCCTCCTGGCAGAGTCCCAGTGCTCCCTCCAGAGCAGTTCCCATCTTTTTCCAGCCAGATCCTGCCAGGGAACTGCTGGAGTCTTCTCCCGCTCTGGAACCTCAATTTCCTGACTCTGGCTCTGGTTGCCATCCCTGGAATCTGGGATTTGGCTGCTGTGGGGTGCAGGCTGGCCCGAGCCCTGCCAGCTTTGCTCTGTGCCACCAGGATGGCTCAGCAGTGAGACCTTTAGGAGGTGGGATTAAGGGATGAACGGGGAAGGAATTTTCTCTGGGATAACCCAGCCCTGCAGCTCTGCCAGCCAGAATTCCTACAGAAAAGGGATCAGCTAAAAACCCCCAGGAACTGCAGCTCTCGCCCTGTCTGCTTGTGATGATTGACAGCGCCCCAGAATATCCAACCCAGCGTTGCTCTGCCATTTCATACCTGAGTGGGTGCATTTTTCCGTGCTTTTATGTGACTTGGAAGACGAGTTTCAATTAAAATAAAAATGTTAATGGCTTCCAAACTGTGAGTCTGATTTCTGAGGGTGTCTGATTGCTGAGTGAAGGAAGAAATAATTTGATTTCTAAAACATTAGTGAGAAAAAAACGGTGCTTTGACCTTGGCCTGATCTTTTCTCACGCTTGTGCTGCTTGCAAAGGAAAAGCTGATATTTCTATTTCAATTTCCTCTCAGAATCTGCCGCTCTGCCTTATCAGCAGTGATAAGGATCTGTGGCCTGTTCACCAGTGACTGCACAGCTCAGGCCCTGCAGATGTCACTGATGGCACTGCTGATGTCCCTGGAATTCTGCACCTGCTCCCCTTTCGGGATCATTTCCTGCTCTTTTCAAACATCACAGGGTGAAAAAAGTGGGGTTTTCTCAGTCTTAAATAAAGTCTCCATTCCAGCCTCCTCCAGAGCTTGGATCACAGCCCGGGGGGGGCTGCTCTGCTCTGAAACAGCTTCTATGGAATATTTAACAGCAAACTTCAATGGAATATTTGCAGAGGATGAATAAGAAATGTGGTGCTGCCCCTGTTCTTTTCACTGGATGTGCATTTCTGCAATGGGGATGAAGAGGATGATGTTGGTTGTATATTTCCAGCTGATTTACCCATCAAGGGGGGATAATTCCATTTTTCTGTGCTCCGTCTCCTTGTTCGGGGCACCAGGATGCTCCACAGCAGACCTGGAGCCTGGAAGGGTGCCCCAAATGACATCTCAGTGGCTCCAGTGCTTTTAAACATGCTCAGAAATCCCCCCCAAAAGCATAAACCACTCCAATCCTCCAAGCAGAAAATCAATTTTCTGCCCCCACGTCTGCTAATTGTTTAATTGTAACTGAAGAGCAAGAGAGCAACTCGAAATTCCACCAGGAAACTTTGCAGAAGAGCCCAGATTATTGCAGCAAGGCCCAGCCCAGTCTCCTGCTTTATTCTGTGGAGAGATTAAAAATGATCTTTGAATTGTTAATGAAATTGATTACTGAACATTCCACACATCTCTTGGTCACAGCCCCAGGACAAGGCTGGCTGCTGGAGCTCTTCTCGTTTCTCACCATGACTGCCCCAAGCCAGGCCTGCAGGAGACCTTGGGATGGGTCTTCCCTTTGGGAATCCTGCCCAAAATATTCCTGATCAGAGCCTGGGACGGGGTGGGACATCTCTGTCACAGAACATTCCACACCTCTCCTTTGTCACAGCCACAGGACCAGGCTGGCTGCTGGAGCTCTTCTCGTTTCTCACCATGACTGCCCCAAGCCAGGCCTGGAGGTGGCCTGGGGATGGGTGGAGATGCCCTTTGGAAAAGCACATCCTGCCCTAAATATTCCTGGGGCATCCAACCAGGCTCCTCCCACCAAAACCCCATTAACTGGGGCTGCCCAGGTGTGAAATGCTGGCAATTCTCTTCGTTTCCAAACCAGAGGAGGGTTCCTCCATGTGATCCTACTAAACCCTGTTAAAACCTCTCCTCCACTTCTTTCAATGGTTCGGATTCTCCCTCTAATTAAATTCCCGCTAATAATGGGGATTGCTCCTGGCTGTTGAGTGGCTGCAGCGGGGTAAATCAGTCCCTAGTCCTCTTGCTTTAATTGACTTTGCTAATAGAGCTGCAGCAGCTAAAATATGGCCAGGACGTGTCTGGCAGACACAGGGTTGGTTTCAGTGTGGGTTCACACCTGGTCTAACAGAGCCTGGCTCTAACCAGGCCAGCCCATCTCCTGCCTGGGGCAGAGCTTTCTCTCCAGAGCTCAGCATTCCAACATCCCAGTTCCCCGTGAGAGCCTCCAAACCCCCAAACCCGATAAAATGTATGGATTTATTGTGAGTTCCCAGCCAGGCCAGGGCTGAGCTCGAGACAGGACGTGGGCTTGGGTTTCTGAAATGCCACAGGGCTGGGCCAACACAAACAGCCCAGGCTGTTCACGAGCCCACCATGGCCCCACCAGTGCTGGGCTTGAGACTGAGAAAAGTCTTCTAAATGCCCCAGTTATTGTGGTTTGGCTTCCCCAAGCTGATTTATTGATGTCTCCCCAAGCCAGGCTGAGCTCACGCAAAGATCTCAGCACTGCTCCACACTCGATTTTGGTCAGTGCAGAGGAGAAATGAGCAGCAATTCTCTGGTGGAGAGGGAAGATTGAGCTGATGATTGAGCTGAGGATCTCAGCACTGGTAGCACAGATAAATGAGAGAGTCTTGACTGAAACAATAACATCTTCTGGAGTTTGAGATGTTCCTGGACTCTAGGGATGACCACTAAATCCCCTGACTGCCTGTGGCTTTTTCCACCCAGCAAATGCTCCAGCGGAAAAGGGGATTTTGTGGAACATTCCTGCCAATGGAAGCATTTCACAGTGATTTTGGATGGGCTTGGAGCAACCTGGGACAGTGGAAGGTGACCCTACCCATGGCAGGAGGTGGCTTTAAGATCCTTTCCACTCCAAACCATCCCAGGATTCTGGAATTCTCTGATTCCTGGGGCTTTTGTGTACCTTGCCTTGATCCATCAGGTGTTTGGGGTCATTCACCTTTGAGACAAGGAGCTGCCCCACACAGTGACCACATTTACAACCGGTAAATCTTATCCTGCTGTCCTTCCATAGAGTCATCAAATCGTGGAGTATCCTCAGCTGGAAGGACCCAGAGGGATCCTGGATTCCAGCCCAGAACCCCCAGCAACCCCACCTGTGCATCCCTGCAGCGCTGTCCAAAGGCTCCTGGAGCTGTGGCAGCCTCGGGGCCGTGCCCATTCCCTGGGGAGCCTGGGCAGTGCCAGCACCTCTGGGGGAAGAACCTTTCCCTGCTCTGCAGCCTGAGCCTGCCCTGGCCCAGCTCCAGCCGTGCCCTGGGTGCTGTCCCTGTCCCAGGGCAGGGATGGGAGCTGCCCCTTGGGAGGAGCTGCAGATCCCTGAGCTCTCTTCTCCAGCTGGACCCTCCAAGTGCCCTCAACTGCTCCCATTCCCCATCTCCGTGTCCCTTCCTGGTTGCTCTCTAACACCTTTAGAACTTTTTTCTATTATGACACCCAAAATTGCACAAAGTTCTTGAGCCATCCCAGCCTTTTCTGGCACAGAAATAACCTCAGGGGCTCCTGGGCCAGGCCAGAACAGGGGAATCACACAGGTGGAGAAATCCAGGCATGGATGGAGGAGCAGAGTCTTGCAGCAGAGGCAGGAACTGTGCCCAGAGGCAGCGCAGTCCCAGGGGAAGCTACGGGCACGGGGAGCAAACAAAAAGTGATCCCTGTGAAATAAGTGTGACCCATAAAACACACAAACAAGGCCCAGCCATAAACAGCATTTGCTATTTCCAGCAACAAGCCCCAGGGATATTTGCCAGCTCTTTGCAGCTGGAAGGATAAACAGAAATTCCTTTGATCCTGATTCGGTGCAGGGGTTATTTTCAAAGCCACTCCTGCCTCCCCAGCCTCTCTTTTGCATCATTTGTTGGATGCTTTGCTCTGCCCCCACTGCTGTAATTCCACTTTTCCAGGGTGGGAAATGGGGATGCAGGAGGTTGGGTGGGATACCCCCATCCCTCGAACCAAAATAGAAACATTATGGGGATAAAACACAAGAATTGGAGCTTTTGTCATTATTTCTCTGCAGGGTGAAAAGTGGAACTGGGAATCCAGCTTGGAAACACTCACCTGGAACATCAAAGGAAGGCAGAAACAGGCAGAAATTATGGAGCATTTTGTAAAACCTTGGAGCTTTCTGGAGGCTGGAGGGCAGCAGAGCTGTGTTTACTACAACTCCCGGGTTTGTTTAGAATGAAATAAGAACCAACAGCAAACAACTCAGAGTTTGGCTGCTGCTCCCTTCCCAGCCTTTTCATTCTACCCCATCGGTGGGACTCAGGCACCCTCCAGATCCCTTTGGAGAAGAATTTCTGGTCCAGGGCTACAAAAAATAAAGAAAAATCCAGTATTTAACTCACAGAATTTTTTAAGGTTGGAAAAAACCTTTAAGATCCTCATGTCCAACCATGGTCATCACTAAACCACATCCTAAAGTGTCCAATCCACACTTTTTTTTTGAGCAATTGCAGGGATTTGACTCCACCACTGCCCTGGGCAGCCTGTGTCAATTCCTGACCAACCTTTCCATGATGGAATTTTTCCTAATATCCATTCAAATCCTCTCTTGGCCCAACCTGAGGTGATTTCCTTATCCTGCCTTCTGCTGGAGCTCCACTGGAAGTTTGGGAACATCTTGAGATCCCTGATTTCCATTTTTCCCACCAGAAACTTTCCCATTTTTCTGGGTCATTTCCATGGCAGTGACACAGGGACTGCTGCTGCATTTTGGTTTTAACACTTGGGCTCACTGCAGGGTGAAATTTATAGTGAGATATTAAATGCAGTCAGGGGGTGTTTATTTGAAATATGGAAATCCAAAGCTAAAATGCAGTTTTGAACTAAAACTGCAGCAGAATGAATGGCATGAGTGCGATCCCGCCTCTAAACAACAACTGTCAGGCCCATGGAAAATCCAGTGTTGTTTTTCCTGGCTTTTCCCTGATCTGCATTCCTGGGAAGCGCTGTGATGGAAGAAGATCTGCACTTACATTGTTTATTCCATCAGAGTTGTGTGATGGCAAATGAGGAGTTGCCACCTCTCCCAGCCTTAATTTTGTGTTAATGTTTTCATTTTTGGTACTGTTTTGGAAAGGCAGGTGTCTGCTAAGGAAAGTATGAGCCTCCCTTGGAACGGAGATTGTAAACCCTCTGAATTATTATAATTTTGAAATTAAGGGGCTCTCAGGCAAAGATATGGGAATAGGAATAACAGTTCTTTACTAGGAATATTAAAAATATAAATGTAGTAGTACAAAAAAACCCACAAAACAAACAAAAAAAGAAGAGTGACAGAGTCAGAGCACAGCCTGACACCCATTGGTCAGGTCCAGCCCAGCCCTCCTGCAGTGGCAGCTGTGGCTCTGTGGGAGCAGAGATGATCCTGGAGCAGGGGCAGTTTCCTCTGAAGGTGCCGTGGGGTGAGATGGGTCCGGTCTCCTCTGGGAATGCAGAGCACACAGGCTGTGCTGGGCTCTGAATGCCAGGGTTTATCCAGGTGGGAATGCAGTGCACATAGGCTGTGCTGGGCTCTGAATGCCAGGGTTTATCCATTGGGAATGCAGAGCACACAGGCTGTGCTGGGCTCTGAATCCCAGGGTTTATCCAGGTGGGAATGCAGTGCACACAGGCTGTGCTGGGCTCTGAATGCCAGGGTTTATCCAGGTGGGAATGCAGAGCACACAGGCTGTGCTGGGCTCTGAATGCCAGGGTTTATCCAGGTGGGAATGCAGAGCACACAGGCTGTGCTGGGCTCTGAATGCCAGGGTTTATCCAGGTGGGAATGCAGAGCACACAGGCTGTGCTGGGCTCTGAATGCCAGGGTTTATCCAGGTGGGAATGCAGTGCACACAGGCTGTGCTGGGCTCTGAATGCCAGGGTTTATCCAGGTGGGAATGCAGAGCACACAGGCTGTGCTGGGCTCTGAATGCCAGGGTTTATCCAGGTGGGAATGCAGAGCACACAGGCTGTGCTGGGCTCTGAATGCCAGGGTTTATCCAGGTGGGAATGCCGGGCTCCTCCCCTGGGTGCAGCATCTCCCATGGATGATGGAATTGTATCAGCCCTGCAGGGAGCCTCGATGGCCCATGGACAGCAGAGACCCCCTGGAGGGAGGATGGGTCCTGGAAGGGATACAGAACCCTGCCCCAGCTGCTTTTAGCAGATGGTTACAGAATACAAACTGCTGTTACATCTTGCACTGCAACCTAAGACGAGGTTTTCAGGACTTATTCTTAAGCTGGGCTTTGCCTTCCCGGCCCTAAGCCTGGCAGATTTGGCACTTTAAAGGTGAAGGTATCACCGCGAGCCTAGCCAGAAGGACACTCGGAGACAGGGTTCTTTGTTCATCAAAGCAAGCAGGGCAGAAGACCCTCCTTTTGTTTATTCTTCCTATTATATACTCCTAGCAAGATGACCATGGATTGGAGTGTTAACAGTCCCACCTCTCGACCCATTGGTCAAGGGGACTGTCACACAGTCTTGTTCGTCCCAACACGGAATGTGAAAACAATGTCTATGTTTATGGAACATAGCTGGTGTTTACATGAAAAGAGCATGAGAAGGTACAAACTTCTACTTTATATGAAACGCTCAGCTAGCTAGGAGAATCTCATGGCAACATGAAGGTGTCCAGCAGAGTGGAATTCTGTCATGGGGAATTGGCAAACCAGGGATTTGCAAACCAAGAAATTTGTCTGGAAAACAACAGAGGATCTGAAGGGGAACAAGAACAATGAAGAAACCATGAGAAATTTGGGGAATCTTGCAGAGTTTTGAAAGTGAAGAGAAACCAAAGGCCTCTCCTGCCTGGGTGCAGATGATGATTCCCAGTTGTCCATGCTGGGGAGGACAAACTGCAGCTCCCGAGCTCACGCGGGTGTCTTGGAATCACAGAATTCCTCAGGCTGGAAAGAACCTCTGGGATCACCAAGTCCTTCTCTGCACCCAGCACCACCACAGCCACCACTGACCATGTCCTCAAGGGCCACCTCTACATCCTCCTAAGATGTCCCAGGGATGAGGACTTTACCACTTCCTTGATTCCACCTGAGCCAATGCTTCACAACCCTTTCCCTGAGAAATTTTTCCCAAAATCCACCCTGAGCCTCCCCTGGCCCAGCCTGAGGCCATTCCCTCTCCTCCTGTCCCTGTTCCTGGGAGCAGAGCCCGACCCCCCCGGCTGTCCCCTCCTGTCAGGAGCTGTGCAGAGCCACAACGTCCCCCCTGAGCCTCCTTTTCTCCAGGCTGAGCCACTTCCCAGCTCCCTCAGCCTTTCCTGGGGCTCCAGACCCTTCCCAGCTCGATTCCCTGCCCTGGACACACTCCAGCTCTTCAATGTCCTTCTTTTCCAAAACCACCCCCAAAATTCGAGTTGTGATCTCAGCAATGCCCAGCACAGGGGACTCTGAGCCTTTTGCCTTCAGCAGGAGCAAGGTGGGACCAAAATTTTCTGGTTCTCCATCAGTGGAAAAAAAGGGTGGATTTGGTGTTTTAAAGCAGCATTTTTGGAGTCAGGATCCATGGATTTGAGGGTGTTGGAGGAGAGGCAAAGCCTCCCTGTGCCAGGACACGTGAAGGCTACAACGGCAGCAGGGCCACGCTGGGGCCAGCACGGGCCATTCATGGTTTGTGTGTTTACCTTGCAGGCAGGCTGGGGAAGAGCTCGAAATGTGTATTTTCCTCCTGAAATATTGACTCCAGTGTTCTCCTTCTCAGGAGCCTGGGGAGAAATGATGTTTCATATTTTAAAAATAAACACTGCTTTTCCAGAGGCATCAATGCAGCCCCAGAGCTCCCAGCACACCTTTGCCTCTCGCCCTCTTTTCAAGGCTTTAATGCTGCTTGTGTGCCACAAGCTCTGCTGGTGAAAATATCCACCTGAAATGTATTTATCTTTGCTAATTAATAGCAGAATGACACAGAGCAACTTTATATTTTCCCTGCAAGAACAGCCATAGAGGCTTCATTTATGGAGAGCTCTGAATGATCCCCATTCATGAGGAGCAAGTGCTGTCTGCACCAAGAGATCCTTGTGTGCAGGGCAGGAAAACAGGAGAAACCCCAGCCCAGATGGGTCCAGGGCGAAATCTCCCAGATTTCAGGCTTTCATTTCACTCTGGGCCCTGATGGTCACAAATGGATGGGGGCAGTTTTATGTATTTGGGGAGCGATGTCTGCGTGTGAACATGGGAGGGGCTCAATGTGTTTGCACTGCCCTAAATCCATTATTTTATAAATATATCCGTAAAAGCATCCACAGAGGAAGGGAAGGGGGTGGAGGGGACCTTAAATCCCATCCAGTGCCACCCCTGCCACCGGCAGAGACACTTGCCACCATCCCAGGCTGCTCCCAGCCCCAGTGTCCAGCCTGGCCTTGGGCACTGCCAGGGATCCAGGGGCAGCCACAGCTGCTCTGGCAATTCCAGCCCAGCCCCTGCCCACCCTGCCAGGGAACAATTCCTGCCCAATCTCTCATCTAATCCTACTCTGTTTCAGTTTGAAGCCATTCCCTGTGTCCTGCCCCTCCATCCCTTGTCCAAAGTCTTTCTCCATTTCTCCTGCAGGTCCTTCACGTACTGGAAGGTCTCAGTGAGGTCACCCCAAACCTTCCTCTCTCCAGGCTGAACAATCCCAATCCTGCCACCCTTTCCTCATGGCAGAGCTGCTCCGTCACTCACCTGGAGCATTTCCTCCTCCTGGCTGAAAATCCCCAGAGCTGTCAGCTCCAGAGCTGGCTGAAAGCCTGGGACTGATGCTGTGGGAATACAGTGGGACAAATCTGTCCTGATTTTGCATGAGAACATCGCCATATTTTGATATTTTAATTAACATTTTTAATGTTAAAGAGTTAAGAGGAGCCTGGGAGCTTCAGTGAGGACAGGTCCTTTTTTCCCCTCATCAAAGAGCCTTTCTCCCCAGGAGCTCCCAGTCTGCTGAAGAGCTTTTGAAGGAAAGAGAGACTCCGGATAAGGGAAGAGAAAGTTGGGCTTTGAGTTAAAGGTATTTGCATGGCCCTGCACTCACACAATGCAGATTAAATGGATGAGGGATCCAAGGATGTGCTGCTGGAAAAGGTGAGCAGAACCTAATCCATGTGAGGAGAAGGGCTTTAATCAAGTGACAGCAGTGTAAAACAGTCGTTAAAAAAACAGAAAAAGATGCACTGCTTTGTGACAGAGCCATCATTAAATCTCTCTTTCCCCGCTACCAAATCTCCCTGCTGCTCCTCCACAAAGGAAACATCGGATTTCGCCTCATTTGCAGGACCCTCAGCCTCGGTGGCTGATTGAGATTGTTGGGTTTTCTGACAGGAGCTGCATCTCCCTCGTGTGTACGGAGCTGAACGCTGCACTGCCACCTCAGTCAAAGCTGTAAGCTGTCTGTCTGTCCGTCCCCAGCCCCTCCTGTCTATCTGCTTTGGGTTCTGGAGCCCTCCCTCCCCTCCCCGCTCTGCTCACAGGGGCTCAGCCACACAGAGCAGCGCCTGTTCCCCGCAGGAAAATTCTTCTGCATCCCGGCTTTTCACCCGTGCTCCCAAACCTTTCCTGTGCCTCTCCTCTGCTGCTGCTCCGAGGGCAGCAAAGCCCCTGATCCCACAGGATGCTGTCCTGGGTTTGGCACGGGTGGGCACCCAGAGGGGACCCCTGTGACGCTGGCGCTGTCCCTTCCTTGGGCTCTGCCAGGGGAAGGACACGAGCCTGGCACCGCAGCGCCTCTGCTTTCCTGTGCCTGTCTCTGCTGCTGCCCTGAGCCTTCACCCAGGGCAGGGACCCCCAGGATCTCCAGCCCTGCCCTTGACACAGGGGGAACGAGAGGGGACCTGTGTGACGCTGTCCCCTCCCTGGCATAGGGGTAATGAGAGGGGACCCATGACCCGTGTGACGGTGGCACTGTCCCATGCCCTTGGCACAGGGGCAATGAGAGGGGACCCGTGTGACGGTGGCATTGTCCCCTCCCTGGCACGCCCGGCCCCTCTGCGCCCCCAGCTCCGCGGGCAGCAGCCGCCGACCGCCAGCCCCACCCCGGCTCCCCAGGGCTGCTCTCACTGGTGCCGCTGTTCCAGCCCCACATTCCGCACCTTCCCCCGCTCCGGGGCCCTTTATAGCTCCCCGTGCCCTCCGCAGCAATGGGGCCATTGTGGGGGGCTGGGGGCCGGCAGGGCAGGGCTGACATCGCCCCCTCCCCACCCTGCAGCATCTCCCCCTGCTCCTTCCTCCTGCCCCTCTCCCCTGGCTGCCCCCCCGGCCCCGGCGTGTCAGGGGCTGGCTCGGAGCCTCGGCAGAAGGGCAGGTTAATACTCGGGGCCAGCCCTCTGCCCCGCACTCGCAGCGCGGCCGCGGCCCCGCACAGCCATGGCCGGGATCTGCTGTGCCCTGCTGCTCTCGCTGCTGCTGCTCCTGCACGGCCCCGGCGCCGGCGGGGCCCCGCCGCAGCCCCGCGGTGAGTGGGGAGCCGGGGGGCTGGGGGGGCTGGGGCTGGGGTCCGTCTGTGCCTCCGGCTGGTGCTGGGACGGGCAGGGCAGAGGGAATGCCCAGAGCCAGGGAAGTGAAGGAGCTGTGCCCGGTGTGTCCCCAAGGCAGCGGGACATGGGGCTGGGCTGGCTCCTGTGGGGACAGCGCGGGTGGCCCCGGCAGGGGTTGGAGGAGGCCCAAGGGGGCAAGGGCTCTGCCTTCCCTCCTCTCTACAGCTCCACGGTGGCTGCCTTGGCTGGGAGCTGGAGCAGGAATTGGCCAGACACCCCTGGGTCACCTCCTGAGCAGCAGGTCTGGGTCGGGTTGGTGGGAATAGGACTTTCCTTGGATTTTCTCCATCTGTTCCTGAGCAAAATCCTGCTCTCTTTGGCTTCCCAGGTGGGGAGTAGGGCAGCCAGGAGCAGGTGAGCTGCCTGCTCTGCAGCTTGCACGGGCTCTAAACTCCAGCCTGGAATGAGTGCCAGCAAGGGCTGGACACCCGGGGCAGGGCTGGACACCGAGGGAAGGGCTGGACACCTGGGACAGGGATGGACACACAGAATAGGGTTGAACACCCAGGGAAGGGAGGGTCTGCTCCTCAGGAGCATCCCTGTTCTTCCCTGGGCTCCTCAGGAGCATCCCTGTTCTTCCCTGGCTCCAGGCAGCCTGGAGGAATTGCTGCAGGAGATGCAAATCCCCCTGCAAGGCCAAACTTCTGGGAATTAGAAATGTTTGGACGGTCTGATAGTGATGCCTCACACACAGCCTGAGCTGTACAGGTGTGGCAGTGACTGCAGAGACAGTGACTGCCCGCTACCTGGGGCTGAGGAAAGGGAGATTTCAGATAAACTGACCTCTTTCTCCTCGGGAATTTAGGAAAGGAGGGTTCTCTTTGCTGTGAAAAGTTGGGAAGTGAAACAGAGCAGTGACTGAGCTCAGCCCTGCTGTGAGCAGTCACCTCTCTAAAATAAACCCCTTTTAGCCCTGGGTTACTGCGCTGTTTTCCCGCTGTTTTAATGGATATGGCAAAGATGCCCTGAGAGGGATTTTCTGCTAAGTCAGGGCATTAATTCAGCTACTCCTGAATCATTGCTAGTGTGGATATTTGTAAATAGAGAGGAAGATTTTATTTCTGGTTTGATTCCAGTTTTAACTAAACTATGCTGAGTTAAGATGTCAAGCAGAGCAAGTGACTGCTGGAGAGAACAGGGCCTGTCCTGCAGACCCTGACTGTGGCTGAAATCCCCAAAATCTCCCCCCTGATATCCTTTCTTTACTCTTCCCTTCTCTGAAATAAACTCCACTCTCATAAAAAGAAGTTAAAAATGTTATTTAGGGCCAAATCACAGAGCAGAAGTAAATAAAATAGATAGACTTCAAAATTTCTATTGGCTCCAGCTGTTCTTAGGGAAATAAAATAACTTTTCCTGCTTGGTTTGCCACTAAATCCAGGCATGATTCATTGGTCCAAAGGGGGACTTGTGTTTTATTTCTGGAGGAATTAATTGCAAGGCTTTGAGCCTTTCC
This sequence comes from Prinia subflava, assembly GCF_021018805.1. NCBI lineage: Eukaryota > Metazoa > Chordata > Aves > Passeriformes > Cisticolidae > Prinia > Prinia subflava. Next base: position 6,045,464 of record NC_086270.1, read on the forward strand.
CTGGACCTTCATTTCTCACCTGTAAACTGGGCACAAGCAACCCCTGGAAAATGGATTTCCAGTCCTGCAGATGGTTCTCCCAGGGAGTTTTCCTTCCTCTGCAGTGAATTGTGGGGGAAAATGAAATTCATCCATATGGGAAAAGCTTAGATTGGATTTTAGTGGGAATTAGAGCTCGTGACAAAGTGACCACTGCCTGCTTTGCTCTCACCTTCCCAGACCTTTCTGGAGCAGATTCAGCCTCGATGCCTCTCAGGAAACAAACCTGATTATTTCCTTTACGGATCCATCGCAGGGTATTTATTTTTATCTGCCTCAAAGACTGAAAGCCCTTTAGATCTCACACTGAGGACCAGCTGTAATATTTATGTCATCATTTGGAGCAGATTTGTTGGCCCAAGAGCTCCCATTTAAAAATCTGTCCACAGAAATCTCCTTTATGACAGGAACTCCCTGGGCCCTGCAGAAATCAAATATTAACAGAGTACTTGGTGCCTGACAGAGACAGGCTAAATGAGATGAAAAAATTAAAAAGAACAGGATGCCATAGATCTGCTGGGGAAATGGGGTATTCATTTAGGAAATCATAAAAAAACACAGGCCTTTTTTATGTCTTGCTACAGCTGAAAATAAAGATGGGAAATGGAGTGAAAGCGAGAAATTTAAATAATAATAATAATAACAACAACAATCATTCAGTTTGTTGCATTGCTGATGCCTTCTTTTTATAGCCTCTCCTTTTCACTGTGGGTATTCATGGGGCTGTAGAGATTAATTATGAATTATTAACTATGAGTTATGGGTTCCAGATTTCTCTGTAGTTTCCGCCTCACAGACATGAACCAGCTCTGGGCTGTGTTACTGGGGTCTGTTATTAGGGAACAGGGGTCTGGCTCCTGCTGTGCTGGGGGTTTGACCTGGGACTGTTGTTCCCAATCCCAGCTGATGGCTGAGTGTCGTGCCTGGGTCTGGTCCCATTCCCATTAAGTGATAACCGTGAGGTTGGTTATCCAGGTCTGAGGTGCAGCAATCCCTTTCCAGCCTTTTTTGGATGCAGAAATGCAGCTCAGGTTTCAGTCCCTAGCTTTATCCCTCCTTCCCTTCCTTCTTCCCTCCCGTCTTCCCTCAGTGCTGCCATTCCTTCCTTCCTTCCTTCCTTCCTTCCTTCCTTCCTTCCTTCCTTCCTTCCTTCCTTCCTTCCTTCCTTCCTTCCTTCCTTCCTTCCTTCCTTCCTTCCTTCCTTCCTTCCTTCCTTCCTTCCTTCCTTCCTTCCTTCCTTCCTTCCTTCCTTCCTTCCTTCCTTCCTTCCTTCCTTCCTTCCTTCCTTCCTTCCTTCCTTCCTTCCTTCCTTCCTTCCTTCCTTCCTTCCTTCCTTCCTTCCTTCCTTCCTTCCTTCCTTCCTTCCTTCCTTCCTTCCTTCCCTCCTTCCTTCCCTCCTTCCTTCCCTCCTTCCTTCCCTCCTTCCTTCCCTCCTTCCTTCCCTCCTTCCTTCCCTCCTCCTCCCTTCCCTCCTTCCTCCCTCTTCCCTCCCTCCTTCCCTCCCTCCTTCCCTCCTCCTCTCCTCTCCCTCCTTCCTTCCCTCCTCTCCTTCCCTCCTTCCTTCCGTCCTCTCCTTCCTTCCTTCCTTCCTTCTCCTTCCTTCCTTCCTTCCTTCCTTCCTTCCTTCCTTCTCCTTCCTTCCTTCCTTCCTTCCTTCCTCTCCTTCCCTTCCTTCCTTCCTTCCTTCCTTCCTCCTTCCTTCCTTCCTTCCTTCCTTCCTTCCTTCCTTCCTTCCTTCCTTCCTTCCTTCCTTCCTTCCTTCCTTCCTTCCTTCCTTCCTTCCTTCCTTCCTTCCTTCCTTCCTTCCTTCCTCCTTCCTTCCTCCTTCCTTCCTTCCTTCCTTCCTTCCTTCCTTCCTTCCTTCCTTCCTTCCTTCCTTCCTTCCTTCCTTCCTTCCTTCCTTCCTTCCTTCCTTCCTTCCTTCCTTCCTTCCTTCCTTCCTTCCTTCCTTCCTTCCTTCCTTCCTTCCTTCCTTCCTTCCTTCCTTCCTTCCTTCCTTCCTTCCTTCCTTCCTTCCTTCCTCCCTCCCTCCCTCCCTCCCTCCCTCCCTCCCTCCCTCCCTCTGTCTTTCCCTCCTTCCCTCTCTCCGTGCTGTCATTCCACACATTTATCCCTCCCTCCTTCACTCCATGCTGCTGTAGGGGGATGAGGTTTTCTGCAGCCCTCAGAGGCAGCCCAGGGTGACAAGGGACACCCTGCTTGTCACAAGTCCGTGTCACCCCCCGGAACTCTGCTTTCTCACAGGCACTTCCCTAGAGAAGCAAAAAGAACACTTAAAATATTCAGTTAGAGCTGTGAAACAGAGAAAGGACTGAAGCTCCTCTCTGCTCAGCACTGCTTTACCAGCACTGTTCTCTCCCTCCCGGGACATTTTCCCCTTCTTTCCCTTTGATTACCTTGTTGGAACCCTGGGCACTGAGAATTTCAGACTTTCTGTGCTGACAGGCACTGACCCCCAAGCAAACTCGGAATTCGACCTGGGGACTTGGAAAAGGCTTCCAAAATTGAGTGACAGCACTGGGATTGTGGGGGTGTATTTTGAATAGAAGTTTGTAATATCACATGGTGGAAAACTTAAGAGTTTAAGGTTTTAGAATATAGTAATATATAAATCAAGCAAGATGGAGGATTTAGGGCGTTGCCTAAGTCCTTCTTTTTTCACCTTCTTCTTCATGGGTCTGGGTGGTATCTTGTAACTGGATAGAAAAGTCTGCATTGTGGGCCACAGGTGGTTGGTTATTGGATTAAAAGTAAAAATAATTTAGGTGTCATTTCTTAATTGGACAGTTTGTCCCTAAAAGACCTTGTAGAGAGATAAAGACACAGCCATTTTTCACTTTGTTAGCTAGAACTCACAGCTTGTAAGGCTGTACTATAGATAAGAATTAATAAACATCTGAGTCCAAACATGAAAAAACGTCTCTCGAGCATTTAGCCCCGACTCTGAAAGAAAAGAAGATAAAACACCCAATGGTGTTTTAATGGTGGCCTGTGTGAGGATGGAACACCCGACCCTCAGATTTCCCCTCTGTCCCTGCCGCCCCCAGGCACCCTGTGCAGGACCAAGCCCACGGACCTGGTGTTCATCATCGACAGCTCGCGCAGCGTGCGGCCGCACGAGTTCGAGAAGATCAAGGTGTTCGTGTCGCGCGTGATCGAGGCGCTGGACGTGGGCCCCAACGCCACCCGCGTGGGCGTCATCAACTACGCCAGCGCCGTGCGCAGCGAGCTGTCCCTGCAGGGCCCCCAGGGCAAGGCGGCCCTGCTGCAGGCTGTGCGCAGGATCCAGCCCCTCTCCACGGGCACCATGACCGGCCTGGCCATCCAGTTCGCCGTCAGCCGCGCCTTCAGTGCCGCCGAGGGCGGCAGGGACGGTGGGCCCAACTTCAAAAAGGTAAGGTGGAGGAACAGGGTGAAAAGCCGGCCTGTCGTTTCTTCTAAGTGCAGCTAACTGTCGCTGTTGGACATGAAATAAAGATGCTTGACTCCAGTCAGCAGGCAGAGGAGAATCAGAAGGGTTTATTTACAATTCATTCAGCCTTTTTATAACCCCCTATGCTAAAAAGGCACATTATTGGTGCATAGGATGGACACCCGCCTCCATTGGTTCAGTAACACAAACAACACCTGGGAGAGAGGTTGTTATGGGAAAGGAATATTGTTTACCCAGAAATGTTAGGGGAAGAAAAGTTATTTACACAAAGCTGCTTGGGAAAGGAGAAACTGCTGAAAAGTTTCCCTTGGAAAAGCCAGCACCCTCAGGCTTCAGAAAATCAGGCCCACAGCTAACAAGCAATTCGTAAGTTCCCATGTGAAACTGTTTTGAGAATGAGAAGTTCCTTTATTTATTCCTTTATTAATTCCAACAATTTATTCTGAGGGTGAAAAACCTGTAATAACAAGGGATTTGTCCCATGAGAATCAGTAAAGAAAATACGTAACCAATATGCGAATAGATAGCTTTGATGGACAAGTAAAATACCTTTTACTAACCAATAGAATAATTAACAAGAAAGCTATTGACCAATTAGAAGTTGCCCTCAAAATTTGGAAAAGCTGTATAAAAGAGAGCATGCCACCATAATAAAGAGCTTTTTGAGCCTCCTGAAGATTTTACCGTATCACTCTGTGTGTCATGGCCGTCCTAACAACAATGGTAAGGAGGCAAAGAAAGGGTCTGGTTCCTCCAGCTCCTTGCTTGGGACTTCATCCTGGAGCGGTTGGAAAAAGCAGAAAGGTGATTTTCTCTGGGCTTTGATTGTGTGTGGACACATGGGGGTTGATTGTCACAGGTGGAAAACCTCTGGGAGGTGCAAACCAGAGGTTTGAAAACCTCCAGGAAGTTCACACCTCTCAAGTCTTCTTGGAAACCTCTGGGAGGCGCAAACCCCTCAATTCTTGGAAACCTCCAAGAGGTTCAAACATCTCAATTCTTCTTGAAAAACCTTTGGGAAGTTCAAACCTCTCAATTCTTCTTGAAAACCTTTGGGAAGTTCAAACCTCTCAATTCTTCCTGAAAACTTCTGGGAGCTTCAAATCTCAGTTCTTGAAAATCTCTGGCAGGTTCAAACCTCTCAATTCTTCTTGAGAAAGAAGCTCTTCTTTGTGACTTAGTGAAAGAAAATACAAAACTCATTATGACATATTCAGTCTTAGTTTTTGTTCTAAATGCAGCCTGACAGTTACACACAGCATTGGCCACTCCTGTAGATTGAAGAGACATTTCCACTGAGCTGTCCATGAAAGTGCTGGATCCTCATCTCCGGAATCTCTTCCACACCATTCCATGTCCCCTCTCCTCGTGCCCTCTTTTCCTGCTGCCAGTCAGCTCCCCCAAGCCTTGCTGTTCCCTGTCACCTCTGGCTGTGTGCAACAAACCATCCTGGATTTCCAGTGTCTCACTGAAACCTTTCCTGGACAGCTGGAAAAGCTGAGACCAGTGGGCTTTGGAATGATTTATCTGAGGCATTAAAAAAAAAAAAAAAAAAAAAAAAAGGGAAATCACTCCTTGCTTTTCCCTTCCACTCTGGAACTGATCCAAGAGGCAGAGTCATAGAAAGTGTTGGGAGGGGTCTCTGGAGCTCACCCTGTTCTCCAGTGGGGCTGCCCAGGACCATGCCCAGGTGACTTTTCAATGTCTCCAAGGTGGAAAACTCCACAACCCTTTGTATTCTTGGTTGTTTTATTCACTTTTTTCCTCTGCCTTGAAGTCCAGCCAGCTTTTCCCTTCTGCTCAGGGTGACCCCATCCCCTGGCTGGGAGGAGGAACAGGTCATGCCGGGATTTAGGGAGGTGAAGCTTCCAGAAACACCGGACACGGTCCTTGCTCCTTCCCACAGCAGAAATCCAACAAATCTCCACACAAATCTGGTTGTCAACATCCCAGAACATCACACGGTGCTTTGCTCTTGCTTTGTGCAGCAAATGTCACCCTCGGCCAGGGAAAAGCACAATTTGTTTCCGTAGGAGCTCCGAGAAAAACCTGCTCCCACCTTCCTCAAAACCCGCAGGGAGCCCAATTACTTTCACCTCATTTTTTAGGGAAGAACAGAACAACAAATAAATTGGCAAATTGTTGAGCAAATGCAGGGCTTTGTGCAGCTCCCTGCCCGATTCTCCTTGGAGCGCGGCTGGAACATCACGTTCCCAGAGCATAATGAGCCATCGCTCCCTCATTAGCTGCGGGATCGCCGGGAAATTCCATTCCGGGGCTGGGAATACCTGGGAATGCTAAGGAATACTCAGGAGTGCTCAGGTGTCTGAGATAACCAGGAATAAATTGTGTCAGAACACGCGGGATTTCTGTCTGACAGAAGGACTGAGGGATCCAGAATGTCAGGAATTCACAGGGAAAGCCGCTGCTTGCATGAGCACAAGGTTTGACCTTGGAAAGCAAAATTTCTGAGTTTTCACAGTGCAGAACTGAGGATCAGGGTAAAATTCAGCTGTTGGAGGCTGAACAGAAGCGTCATCTTTTCATAATTCCCCTCACATGGCTGAGCAGTGCCAGCACCTCCAGCATCCAGAGGCTGCTCCTTCCCTCCAAGCCTTTCCCAAATCAGGCACACACCAGCACTCAGCTTTTTCAATGACAGGGGATTACAGAGATCCTCAGATTGCAAATAATTTGGAGGTAGGTTTGAAAATACTTCTTTAAAAAGGGACATTTTTTTGCATTGACTCAGGCTGGATGCAGAGAAAATATCTATGGTAGGAATCCTGGGGAAAAAACCCCAGGGTTTCCTGATGATTGGGCTAACCAAATGTGATATTAAGGGGTATTTTTTACACTCTTTCTGTCAGTCTGTCACAGAAAGGTCCCCTGGCTTCCTCTCACTGTTACATTCATTTTCCCCGTGGGCTCCCTGACTAATTCCCAATCCCAGCTCTGTATCCAGAAGTTTTGTTATCTCCAACAGCAGGGCAGAAGGCAACATGAATTTTGAGTCCTTTATGGCAGGTTTCCACACAGAGGCATTATGAGGATCTTTCCTATCATATCCAGTGTGGATGCTGCAGCTCCACCCCATCCGGGGCTTATCTGGGCTCGGGCTTAACCAGGCTCAGGTTATCTGATAGAGAAGAGGAGCTGATAAAACCTGGAGAATTTCTTGATTTAGGAAGAGAATTGCAGGAGGACAGGTGGCTGCTGACAGGACCTGCTGGCAGGGTTTGGTCCCTGATTTGATAGTGCCTCTCATTCCTTGATTTGATAACTCCTCTGTTCCCTGATTTGATAACTGCTCCATTCCCTGATCTGATAACTGCTCTGTTCCTGATTTGATAACTCCTCCCATTCCCTGATCTGATATCTCCTCACTCCCTGATTTGATATCTCCTCACTCCCTGATTTGATAACTCCTCTGATCCCTGATAACTCCCCCCATTCCCTGATGTGATAACTCCTCTGATCCCTGATTTGATATCTCCTCATTCCCTGATGTGATAACTCCCCCCATTCCCTGATTTGATAACTCCTCTCTCTCTGCCGGCCGGGCTTTGCGGGGCTCTCCCGGCAGCCCCGGGCAGCGCTGCTGGCGCTGCGCAGGCGGCGCAGCCCGGCTGGAGCTGCGGCTGAGCCGAGGGCTCTCTCTCCTGGCAAAAGGCTCCACTGCACGGACGGATCCGCTCCCACCCCGGGAAAACCCCGGAGCTCCTCTGGCACGTCCACTCCCCGCACAGCACACCCCTCACCTGCCACAGGTGATGCTTTGTCTTATTTTTGCCACGCTAGAAGAGAAAGGCTTGAATTTGTTTATTTTTATCCCTTGGAAGCACCAATTGTAGAATTGTGATGCTCCTGGGAATTTTTAATTGTGCAGCCCTTAGGAAGTGCAGATAAACAGCTGAAATTAGATTGTAAAGCCCACATTTTTCCTGTTTCTCCCGTTTTTTACAGAGGGGAACTTTTTTCCCCATTCTGCGTTCCAGTCCAAGCTGTTCCTTTGGGGTCAGCAGTGGTGTCACAATAAATCAGTTGTAAGGAAAAGTGGCAGGGGCAGAAGAATTGGCAAAGAGCAAGAATTCAGGTCTTGTGACAAAGTCTCTTTCAGAAGAGAAATAAAGAGGAAAAGGGACAAACCAGAAGCAGGGCTCTGGGAAGCTTTTAACTGGTTCAGGGCTCCATTTAATCCAAGCTGAAATCCAGTTCCTACTTAAACCAGCTGCCACTTTAATGCTAGGGTCAGCAGGGGTGGGGTTTAATCCCTGCTGTTTATTTTGGAGCAGAGAATCACAAATCCTGGCAGGCCCTGACACACAGCGTGACCTCGGGCCTCTTCCCCTCTCTCTCCATGGGGCTGGTTTCAGTTCCACCCTTCAGCTCCTCCACCTATAAACGGGATGAAGCCTTCATCTCACATTTCCATGACATTTCCTGAGACTCTGTGAAGTCCCACACTCAGCTGGGCTTGTCCTGGGTGTCCCTGAAGATCTTTAGTTTGGCTTGAGCTCGAGTTTGGCTATGAAAAACATTAATTTATTTTCCTTAGAGGGGGATGCACCAGTTGTCCCTTGGTGAATCCATCAATCCCTGGTGGTTCTCCCTTGGTGAACCCATCAATCCCTGGCGGTTGTTCCTTGGTGAACCCATCAATCCCTGGCGATTGTCCTTTGATGAAACCATCAATCCCTGGCAGTTTAACTTTTCCAGCTTGGAAAGAAACTAATTCCACCTAAAACACCCCATGGTTCGTGTGATCTCCAAAGAACGGGAAGAGCTGGTGGGATTCCCTTTCCCCTTAATTTTAGAAATGCAAACCCTTCCCTCGTAGCCCAGCCTGTTCCACAAACCTTACGGGATGTGACAGGACACCAGTGCCACCCGGCCGTCCCTCCCCTGCAGGTGGCCATCGTGGTGACCGACGGCCGGCCCCAGGACGGGGTGCAGGACGTGTCTGCCCGGGCCAGGGCCGCGGGCATCGAGATCTTCGCCATCGGCGTGGGCAGGGTGGACATGGGCACGCTGAGGCAGATGGCCAGCGAGCCCCTGGACGAGCACGTGGACTACGTGGAGAGCTACAGCGTCATTGAGAAGCTGACCCAGAAGTTCCAGGAGGCTTTCTGTGGTGAGTCCTGGCGTGCCCAGCCTGGAGCTGCAGGACTGCCAGCCAGCAGGGAACTGGGAATTCTTTGGATGGGAAGGACCTTAAAGCTTTGCAGAGAATCCTGGAATGGTTTGGGTGGGAAGGGATTGGAGAGCTCATCCCATGACCCTAAGATCAGCTCAGCTGGTCAGAGCATGGTGCTAACATCACTGAGGTTGTGGGTTCAGTCCCTGTTTGGGTCATTTACTTAAGAGTTGGACTCCATGATCCTTGTGGGTCCCTTCCAACTAAGAATATTCCAAGCATCCCTGCCATGGCAGGGACACCTCCCCCTGTCCCAGGCTGCTCCCAGCCCCAGGGTCCAGCCTGGCCTTGGGCACTGCCAGGGATCCAGGGGCAGCCACAGCTGCTCTGGCAATTCCAGCCCAGCCCCTGCCCACCCTGCCAGGGAACAATTCCTGCCCAATCTCTCATCCAGCCCTGCCCTCTGGCACTGGAAGCCATTCCCTGGGTCCAGTCCCTCCAGCCCTTTTCCAAAATCCCCCTCCAGCCTTTCCCATGGAAGTTGTACCTGTGACCACCCTTTATCCTTCTGCTTCCCTGCTCCAGATCCTGTAGAATCAGAGCCCTGTCAGGGACAGGGGCTCTTTGAAGTTGCCTTTCCAGAACTGCAGGGTTTTGTTCAGGGGATTTCAGGTTTTTGGTTAAAGAAATCTCCAGATTTCACCAGCACTGGAGAGTTTGTAAACATGATCCACACACTCCTGAAGGCACTGCAAAACAACCTGGGAAAGAGGAGTTTAGCACCGCTGAAATCACACCCCTTTGGGGGCATTTGAGAGAATTTGTTTTGTAATCCCCCCTGCCCGTATTGCCTGTTCAACAGGGATGGTCCCAGTTCCTGTCAGAGGCTGAGCTGCCTTTCCCTCACACTGCTTTTGGGGTTGGAGGCCTCGTGGGGCAGGGGTCTCTCCTGGCTGGAGCAGGATCTAATTCCTGTCTGCACAGCTCATCAAAGGAGCCCCAGCATCCCACAAACACCGTTCCACAAACAGCATTCTACAAAAATGGCATCATACAAACTGCATCCTATAAAACCACCATCCTCCAAACCCCATCCCACAAACGCCATCTCGCAAACCCCATCCTACAAAAACACCATCCTACAAGTGCTGCTTTGCTCCTACAGGAGCTGCTGAAGGACTGGGAATGTTTTATTGCTTCCAAATGTGCCACAAGGCAGCAGGAATGGGCCATAAATCCCCATTTTCTGTCAGCAAGAGAGGCCCAGGGGCTTCTCCTGCCATTCCCTGGAAGCAAAAACGTGTGGCAATGCTTCCTGAAAGGTGTGATCCACCTGGAATTTCAAACACACACGGCTGGGCCTGGAGAACTCCCAGTTTTGAGAGGTGTAAAATCTCCTGATTCAGATTCCAGGATGAAAGTGATGAAAGGGAGCAGCTTTTTGTCATGGAAAATTGGCTCTTCTGTGGAAAGGAGGGCAATTTTGGATACAGAGTGAGCCCTGGATTATCCTCAGGTGATAACACAGAGTGAGTCAGATGTTGCCAGGTGTCACTGCAGCAGGAGCTGTGGAAGAGGGGAACAAACACTTCTGACAAAAAGAGGGAGAGTGACAGAACTTGAGGGGGTGGAACCCAGGCTGTGATACTTGTGGGAGGTTGTGTTGGCTGCCCTGGGATCAGGAGGAAGCAGCGTTGCAGAGGCCTCACTGTGTGGTTTGAAGCTGTGGGGAAAAATCCTTCCTGTGCCTCCCTGTGCGGGCAAAGCTTCTCCCATGGAAAAACCCTGGGAGGTGAGGGAAGCACTCAGGATTCTTGTAGGGAGCAGAGCACATTCCTGGGGGAATGTCCCTGTTACCATGTTCTGCACATGCAGCTGCCCCAAAGCACCGCAGGGATGGACCCAAACCCCCCTGCTCGGGCACAGCACAGGAGTTGTGGGACTGGCAGCAGGGAGAAGTGTCCAAGTGCTCCCCACAGTGCTCAGCAAACTCCTGGGGAAACAGGAAAGCCTTGGTGCTCCAGCCAGCAGTGAGATTAGCCAGAGACCTGACTACAGGCAGCTCCAGGGGCAGTAAAATTCCCAACGAGCTGGCCTGGAACTATCCACCAGTGCTGGCACAGGAAGTGGAAGGCCAAAAACCATACAGAATACAGGTAGTGCAGAACACAAACAGTTCAAAATAAGAAACCTGAGCTGTGAAAGACTCTGCTCCACGTCCCATCAGTTCAGTCCAGCCCAGTGCCTGGATTCCCACACGCTTTTCCCCATTTGTACCTGAATTTGCCTGGCCCAGCCCGTTTGCTCTGGAGCTGGTTTGCCACCCTCGCTGCCGTGGCTGTGACAGCGCTGTCACCCCCCAGTGCTGCTGGCTCCTGGGGCTGGCGCTGAGCTGCTGTTTGCTCAGCACCCCGGGAGCCACAGCAGGGCAGGACTGCAGCAGGAACCTTTGGAGGGCACGGATCTGAGAGCCGCACATGCAGGGAGAGCTCTGGGGTGAATTCCAGGCGTGGTCATGCATTGTTGGGAAAGATAAACGTTTTACAGGAAAGTTTTGCCAGATATGATATGAAGATATGAATGCTTAGCAGAAGGCTCTCTGAATTGGAACCTGTACGTGAAATAGAGATGGAAGCAAGTTTTGATATAGAAGTATAAAAGATGTCTCAAGTTAGATTTGCTGAATCAGTTGTTACTGGACAACTAAGAAAACAAAGGTTAAGATGTTTGGAAGGAGATTTTTTGACTAGAACAAAGCATATGTTGGCCACAAACAAAAAGATGTTCTTACCAAGTAAAGATGAATCTCAGGAAAACCCTAGGCAAACAAAAAGATGTTTTTATCAAGTAGCAAAAAGGTCCAAGAAATTTCCACTGCAAAACAAATTTATGTTTAAACTGTAACATACTAACTCGAGGTGATTGGATTGTACTAACCATAATATGGTGATAATATTGGTTGTGATAGGCTGTAGGTAAATGTGACGGTTTTGTGCATGATGCTGATTGGTTTCTATGTATTAAGATGCTCGGTAAAGAAAGCTATATAATTCATTGTAACCAGAACTAAAGTTTCAGGCTCCAGGCAGGTCTACAAGCTGTAGCTGGCAGCTTTAGATGTGGCTCTGTTACCCACGACCCAGGACTGCTGTAACACCATCTATGTAATAAACAGCATTATGGAAAAGAGTCAACTGGGGTTCTGTACCTCTTGTTTTAGGCTCTTACAACACGAGTCCCATGCAGGAAGGGCAGCGGAGTTCCCTGCTCAGAACTGTACTGCAGAGATGGAAAAGTTGGGTCCTGGGCAGACACAAAAAATCCTAACCCAAACCTCCCCCAGGAGCTTTGCAGAGTGAGGGGTGCTGTGATTTGCCCACACCCAGCTGGATTTGCCCTCGGGACGGGGAAGATTTCCAATCCTGGCCATGCCTCAGAGCAGGGAGACTTGTGGGAATTTCTTCCTTGTCATTATGCCTCAGCCAGTGCCCAGGACCAGTGAGCTGTGTCCCGCTGCAGAGCAGATTTAATTCTGGGGCCAGGACGGGGCTGTGCAGGGCTGGGTGGGAGCCCTCGGGCCGGCCCCTGCTGCAGCCCCCCCTCCTGTCCCTGCAGTGGTGTCCGACCTGTGCGCCACGGGAGACCACGACTGCCAGCAGGTGTGTGTCAGCACCCCGGGGGCCTACAGGTGTGCCTGCAGGGACGGCTTCAGCCTCAACAGCGACGGCAAGACCTGCACCGGTACGTGGGGGTCACGGCAGGGAGGCTGGGGACATCTCCGGGATGTTCTGCTCAGAGAAGGCAGAAAGGGAAACCCTGCTCTTACAGGCCAGAATCACTTCCAAAACAGTGGAAGCTCTTTTGTGTGCTGTGATCTCTTGTCAGGTTTTCTTCAATTAACTGTCAAGTTTTCGGGGTGTCCTCTTTGAAGAGTGTGGTGATGGGTAGTTGTAAAAGCAGAGTCCTTTATTGCATGGCTAAATCAGCCCCATGGAGGCAGAGTTGTTACAGTCTGTGCAGAAAGCCTCTAACACAGAGTCCCTAAGTCCCAAGCAGAAGCAGCAGCCACAGCAGCCGTGACAGTGCTGTGATCTGTGTCCCGTGAGCTCTTATCAGTAGCAGTCACAGCAGCAGCAACAGCAACATTGGTGTTTTTCGTGAGCCTCTGTGCGTTCATTCTCAAAGTAGTGCATTTTTATTCTATTTTTGGCCAATCAGGTTAAAACACGGATTTTCCACATCCTTGCTAGACCTATCCTAAGCTAAGATTGATGTGCAAAGACAAACGCAAACTCTTACATAAATTCTACGTGTATAATTCTATCTTTTCCATCTAGGAATGTTTAATTAGCAAGGTTACATTGGACTGAGGGAGCTGGGGGTGTTCAGCCTGGAGAAAAGGAGACTCAGGGGTGACCTCATCACTCTCACAGCTCCCTGAGAGGTGCCTGTGTCAGGTGGGGTCGGGCTCTTTCTCCAGGCAGCACTGACAGAACAAGAGGACACAGCCTCAAACTGCACCAGGGGAAGTTTAGGTTGGATATTAGGAAGAAGGTTTTTACAGAATGAGTGATAAAATACTGGAATGTCTGCCCAGGGAGGTGGTGGAGTCACTATCCCTGGATGTGTTTAAGGAACGACTGGATGTGGCACTTGGTGCCATGGTTTAGTTGAGTTTGGGTTTGGGTTGGACTCGATGATCCTGGAGGTTCCTTCCAACCTAATGACTCTGTGATCCTATGATCATTTTCATTTTATGTCTAGAGTTTATCTATCTTTGCAACTACTGAGTTTTAAAGTAGGTTTTAGGTCCTTTTCTTGCTGGCTACTTCAGTCTCTGTTTAAAACTAAACTTGCGTTTCTACCTCATGTCTGTGTGGATTTATGTGTCTTAGTTTCTCTGAAGGTTCTAATTCAATCCTCACATTTCTGGGCACTCCTGGGCCTGTGTGGATTTGGCCCAGGGGAATTCACACTCCAACAATTAGCCCCATTTCCTCAGCAATAAACAGCATTAGGGTTCTATTTTCCTACATCATTTATTGAGCTCTTTGCTGCTGTTTTCTTCTGCCCTCTCCTGGTGTTTTCCCTCAGCTTGCAATGGTGGCTTGGGGTCTGCTCTGGATCTCGTGTTCCTCATCGATGGCTCCAAGAGTGTGAGGCCTGAGAACTTCGAGCTGGTGAAGAAATTCATCAACCAAATCGTGGATTCGCTGGAGGTGTCGGACAAGCAGGCCCAGGTGGGGCTGGTGCAGTACTCCAGCTCTGTGCGGCAGGAGTTCCCCCTGGGGCAGTTCAAGACCAAGAAGGACATCAAGGCAGCAGTGAAGAAAATGTCCTACATGGAGAAGGGGACCATGACAGGCCAGGCTCTGAAGTACCTCGTTGACAGCTCCTTTTCTGCTATCAACGGAGCCCGGCCCGGGGTGCCCAAGGTGGGGATTGTCTTCACTGACGGGCGCTCACAGGATTATATCTCAGATGCTGCCAAGAAAGCCAAGGACTCAGGTAGGGCTCCTGAATTCCCAGGGACTTCTTTCTCCCTTGGCCCAGGCAGGACTCTCCCCTGGCTATGCCTCTTAGGATACAAACAGGTTATACAGAGTAATTTTGGGAGATATTCCCTGACTATCCTTGCCCACAGAGAGCTTGGAGCACCTCAGTCTGGGGGTCAGGTGCACCTTGGTGTGCCAAGAGCTGGTTTTAGTTCCCCCCTGTGTCTTTGGAGGAGTTCCTGCAAGGCAGGAGTTCCAGCCCCTGGAATGAGATGGATAAGGTGGAGTTTTACCCCCAGAATGGGATGGACAGGATGGAGTTCCTCTTCTTGGTATGGGATGAACAGGATGGAGTTTTAGCTCCTGGAATGGGATGGACAGGGTGGAGTTCCACCCCTTGGAATGGGATGGACAGGATGGAGTTCCCCCCACCTGGAATAGGATGGACAGGGTGGAGTTTCATGCCCTGGAATGGGATGAACAGGATGGAGTTTTACCCCCAGAATGGGATGGGCAGGATGGTGTTCCAACCCCTAGAATGGGATGGACAGGGTGGACTTTTACCCCCTGGAATGGGAACCCAGTTCTATTTGCTCCACACAAATGTGGAAGGAAACCGCAGGGGGAAAATAGAATTGGAAGCTTCCAGCACCTTTAGGGTTGGACAGGGCTTGGAGCAACCTGGGATGGTGGAAGATGGTGGAACAAGAGGAGCTTTAAGGTCCCTCTTAACCCAAGCCAGTCTGGAATTTGTCTGGGGTCAGTCAGGAAACCCAGCCCAGCTCCGGAGGCACACGGGGGCAAAGACAACGAAGCCCAGGAGTTGCAAGGCCAAGTGTGGCTTGGCTGCATCAGCCTCAAGGCCTGGAAAGGCAAAGGAAAAGCAATGAGACAATAAACAAAGCACTGACACAGATTAAGGAGGAACCCCACGCACATTAATAAGAAACTTTCCTCAGCTGCTGTTGTAGGAAAAGCGCTGGGTGGCCACACACTGATGGATTTCTGTGTCTGAGCCCCATGAAACATTAATGCCTCGAGAGCTGCCCCTTCGCTGACCCGCTGAGCACGTTCCCAGTCTCTGACACCCCTGTGTTAAATGGATCCAGCCTCTGGGAATTCAGTCAGCAATTGCTGAATCCTTCCCTTCCTTTTAACTTCGCTCTCCACCACTAGATGGGACTCAGGGCCAGCACATAACCAGAACGGTCAGGGAGCTCGTGAAAAACCAATGTTTATAAAGCACTCTGACATCTTACTGGGCTGTTCAGCTCTTATAAAACAAAAGGTTCTTATAAAGTGTATTTATAGAATTTATTCCCCCCTGGTGATAAAACTTTGTGCCTTGTCTCTCCCTCCTCTCTTGTCCCCGCAAGGAAATCTCTTATCTGTCCATAAGTTATTGCTGTGGGATAAACAAGTGCTTAAAATGAGACTGCAAAATTGTTCAGTGAGCTGAGCCTTGGAATAAAAACAACAAATATTGGACATATCTAGAGAAAGACAAAAGGGGGAGCAGGGAAACCTTCCCAGTGCCTGGGCATTGACAAGTAGGGACAAATATTTCGAATCAGGGCTTAACTGATATCATTCAAAATGGGAAAATTGCCTTTCAGTTCAATAGAAACAGGTTTAATGCAGATCAATCTCTTGGCAGAGCAGAATGATCCCTGGACAACTCCCATTGGGGGCTGCAATTTTAGACACAGACTCAGCTCAGTTCTGTTGACCCCAGCTCGCCACTGCAGGGGGACTTTGCCACTCAGGGGCTCATTAAAAGGGGTTGATTAACAGTGGCTGAGCCTATTTTGGAAACTCCCACTGTTTCCTCTTGCTACATTATCACCTCCATATCAGTGGGACGGTGTTACCATCACCTGTCCTTTCTTGCATCTCCAAAATCTTGTTCTTGTCCTCATTGGCTGGGAAATTCTAGTTAAATGCTGCCTGCAAAAATATTTTGGCCCTGTTTGACCCGGCTGAAAGGACAGTCTGCAAAACCTTGTTCTTGTGGCCACAGTGCCCACGGTCTGATAATTTTTAATAAAATCTCTTCCTGTAAAATGATTTTGACCCTGTTTGACCTGGCTGGAAAGACAGTTGTCAAAACTTTTTTCTTGTGGCCACAGTGCCCATGGTCGGGTAAATTTTAATAAAATCTCTGCCTGTAAAATTATTTTGACCCTGTTTGACCTGGCTGAAAGGAATCTGGAATAGTGGAGGGGAAGGGGGTAATTATAATTTAGGGTCTGGAGCTGTGTGTGGCCCGGGGGCACAGGGGTTGGATGAGGATGTCCAGGCTGGCAGGGGGGCACTGTGCCAGCCCCGTGCCGCTGACAGGGCCCCGTTCCCGGCAGGATTTCGGATGTTTGCCGTGGGAGTCGGCAACGCCGTGGAGGATGAGCTGAGGGAGATCGCCTCAGAACCCGTGGCTGAGCATTACTTCTACACCGCCGACTTCAGGACCATCAGCAAGATCGGGAAGAAGCTGCAGATGAAGATCTGTGTCGGTGAGAGGGGATTGGGGTTCAGTCACAGCGTTTGAAGGCTGGAATAGTGTCTTGGTTTGCAACACAGGTGTCTGTCAGGGAAAGCTGGAGCTCCCCTTGGAATGGAGAATGTAAAACCCCCTCCCTCCAAATTATTATAATTTTGCAATTAGGGGCTTTCAGGCTAAAATATGGGAATAGGAATGACAGTTCTTTACTAGGAATATTAAAATACAAATGCAGTAATATAAAAAAAAAAAAAACCAAACCCCCCCACACACAAAAAAACCAAAACCAAAACCAAAAACAAGCAAACAAACAAAAGTCCCAGAAAACCCTGACGGAGTCAGAGATACGACCTGACACCCTGTTCAGGGTGTTGGGAGCAGCCCAAATAAATCCTCCTGCAGTGACAGATGTGGTTCTGTTGGAGCAGAGATGATCCTGCAGACAGGTTCAGTGGTGCTGAGATGGGTCCGTTCTTCCTCTGGGAATCCAGTGGCAAAGAGGAATGTCTGGGGTCCCTGTGTCCCCATTTTTATCTGGGCAGGGAATGGTTGGCTCCTCCCCCTGGGTGTTCCATCTCCCAATGGATGATGGAATGTGTCAGTCCCTGGTGAGCCTCAATGGCCCATGAACAGAAGATATCCCCGAGGGTGGGCAGTGGTGACAGAGATCACAAACACTGCCCCACCTGGTTTAACAGCTGGGCTGTGATCAGAAGGCATCCGCCCTCCTCCCCTGGAGTTACAAGAGATGAAGAAAAAGAAACCATCCCCAACTGCTTTCTACAGATGAAATAGAATACACTTTTTTTTTTGGTTACATGGCCCAAGACAAGTAGAGGGGTAAAAATGGCCCTGGAGAAGCTGCAGATGAAGATCTGTGTTGATGAGAGGGGATTTGGGTTCAGTCACAGCATTTCAAGCCTGCAGTAGAGGGATGAAAATGCCCTTGGAGAAGCTGCAGATGAAAATCTGTGTTGGTGAGAGGAGGATTGGGGATGGAGGGGTTCAGTCACAGCATTTGAAAGATGAAGTGGAAGGATGAAAATGCCCTTTTAGATGGGTGTGATAAAAATCTCCCTGTTCCCAGTGTGTGGAGCTGGCAGAACACACGGGAGGATCAGGACACATCCGTATTTTGGGTGGTTGCCTGAAGTGAAGCAACCCTGACACCTCAGGCCATGTCCCCCTCTCCCAAGTCCCCTTCTCCTTCCTTTCCCCCCACCTTTCTGCCCTTCTTCTTCTTCAGAAAGGATGAATTTGTCTCCAGGTTTCAAAAGATAGGATTTCCTTTCCTCTTGGAGAAATTGGAGAGGGATAATCCCTGTGTCTACAGGCCCGAGATTGCAAAGCAGAGACTCTTTGCCAAGTCTCCTTAAAATATTAGGATCAATCCAAGAACAAGAGGATGGGATCTATAGGAAACCCCCAACAAATTATACTTAAAAATCATTCAAATACATGTAGGCTTCAGCCTTCAAAAAAAAAAAAAAAAGTAAATTTCAGAAAAACTATTTGCTTGTAAAGTATCAGTTTGGATAAATCTGTTTACATTTGAGTATTAAAAATAAAAGGAAGGCAAGGAGATATTTGCATTTCTTTCTTTCCCATTGCCAGTTTATATTTCTCAACAGCTGCCTGGAAATCTCCTGTTAATCTTCAGTTTTAGGTAACTCTTGACTGGTTTAAACCCATTGTGTTTTAGTGCCAGTGATTCCTCTCCTTTAAAATTCTCTCTTTTATTTACTCCTTCTTTGCTCAGCTCAGAGTGGCCTTGTAACCCCTCCCTTTCTTTCCCAGTCATCTTCTTCCTCCTGTTCCAGTCTAAGTTAATTTTCCTTGAAGAACAGATGTAAATTAGTGACACAAATCAGCAAACTGATTAACGCTCATGGTTCCACCCCCTCAAGAACTGGAGTTACTGAAGCAAAGCTCAAGCTAGTCTTGATGGCAGCAGTGCCTCCAATTTTTATTGGATGTTGTTGGAGAGAAAGAGGTTGGTTTTATTTGGTCAGACTCCAATTTTAGGGCAAACTTGAAGCATCAGGAGCAGAGCTCAGTGGGTTTCCAGCGAGCTGGAAAGGTTTTTCATGGCTGAAATAACAAAAAAATGTGACATTCTCTGTTCATCTGAGGTTAAAGCCAGAAGAGATCGATTGGATAATTAGAAATAATTATATTTTTATTTCCCTCCCATTTCTGACATAGAAAACAAGAATTATTCTGTTTCATTGGGCTCAGGGATTTTGATTAAATCAACTTTTTTGTGCCACTCATCCTCTTGCTGTTGTGACCCACAGAAGAAGATCCATGTGAGTGCAAATCCATCGTGAAGTTCCAGAACAAAGTAGAGGACCTCATCAACTCCTTGCAGCAGAAACATATCCTTTGGAAGTCTGGCCAGGATTTTGTGGGTTGTGCTGGGATTTCCATGGGAAAGGTCTGTTCCTGGGGGAAGGGTCGGGGTGTGGGTCAGGAAGGTGGGAGTGAGGCCCCCAGGGGGTCGGAGGTGATGCTGGTGATGAGGGCGGGGTCGCATCGTAAGGCAACTGCGACAATCGTGTCCATGAAAATCTGTGTCAGTGAGAGGGATTGGGGATGGAGGGGTTCAGCCACAGCATTTGAAAGGTGGAGTAGAAGGGTAAAAATGGCCCTGGAGAAGCTGCAAATGAAGATCTGTGTTGGTGAGAGAGGATTGGGGTTCAGTCACAGCATTTGGAGGCTGGAGTAGAGGGGTGAAAATGCCCCTGAAGGAGGCATTTCACAGCTGCCAGCAGTGAAAACAGACAAGAAGCCTCTGTTTGTTAAGCACAAAGATCCATTTTTATTTCCTCCAGGACTGAGGAGAGGGAGGAAAGCCGAGGTGGGGGGGAACAGAAAAGAGTTGTAGGGGCGGAGTTTTAGGGTTTGGGTCAAAGGAGGGGTTAACACAAGGAGAGCACAATCAGGTTTCAGCCTCTTAGAAAGGGGAGGGTTCCACAAGGTGGGGGTTGGCCAGAAGTTGGACTTGGAGACCCTGGAGGGCTTTTCCAAGTTCTGGAAGTCTGGGGCTCTGGGGAGATGGGGCTGCAGGTCCTGAGGCCGCTGGAATAGGAGGCAGGGAATTCCTTCAGAACAAGCCTCCAACACCCCCAAATCCCTTCTGTCAGAGGGACAGAGGGTGCTCTGCATCAGAACACCTCCGGCTGCAGAGTGGGCAGTGTGGATAATCCAGGTGGACACATCCACCCATCCCAAACACAGAGCTGTGAGATAAATCCTGGTGGGATCATTCCCTGGAGGTGTCTCCAGCCAGGTGAGTTGGACCCCAACAGAACCCACCTGGTGGGACTGAGTTATGACATGCTGGGCCTTCCGTAAAGCAGCAGAAAGAGGAAAAAAAAAAAAGCCACCAAAAACTTGTGAGTAGGATTAAAACTTCTGAAAAAAATGGAATTCATGGAGCCTCGGGGTGGCTGACAAGGGCAGGGGAGATTTCTCACCACTGAGGATCAGGAGAGGATCTAATTTTAAATGCAGCCTTCTGATTTCTTCACACATTTCTGGGCCCTGCTGTGCACTGGCACAGTTCTGTTCCTCCTCCCAGAGTCAGGCTGAGTGAAATCCCTGACTCGTGTGGTGCAGGGGTCACTGGAGGGCACAGTTCACACCCACTGGGTGGCCCCTCCCAGGCACACCATGAGCAGGAATTAGTGAAAAGAGCAGAAAATTGCTCTGGAACTCCAGGAAAAGTGCTCTTCTCCTCTCCTCAGGGTCAGGAGCTGTGTCAGCCTCTCTGACACCCCCGAGTCATTCTCACAGTTTTCCTCCTCCTCTCGGAGTGAATCCGGAGCTGTGGGAGGATGTGTGAGCACAGACAGCATCTTCCTTTGGTGAAATCCGTCAGCCTGAGCAGCTCTGGGAATGCCAGAGGGGATGGGACAGATTCCCTCTGTGCTTGCTCCCATCCTTACCTGTGCTGCCAGCCTGGGATCATGAAATTATTGAGGTTTGGGTGAGAGGGGACTTAAAATTCATCCTGGGACACCCCTGCCCTGGCAGGGACCCCTCCCCCTGTCCCAGGCTGCTCCCAGCCCCAGGGTCCAGCCTGGCCTTGGGCACTGCCAGGGATCCAGGGGCAGCCACAGCTGCTCTGGCAATTCCAGCCCAGCCCCTGCCCACCCTGCCAGGGAACAATTCCTGCCCAATCTCCCATCTAAATCCCCCCTCTTTTAGTTAAAACCTTCGCTCTGTGCCCACATAAAAATCTCTCTCCCAACATTCCCTGACATTTTTCCTCCTTAACTCCTCCTCACTGGAAGCTGTGGCCAAAAGGATCGAAGCCCTGGAGAACAAGATCATCTAAAAACCCACCCCAGCAGTTTTTTACCTCCTTCCCAAAGTAACAGAACCAGAACTGCTCCATTTTTCAGGGAAGGCAGCTCAGCCCCAGGGCTCTGGGCAGCTTTTATTAAGGTCTAGGCTACCTGCATTTGTTTAAAAGGAAGAATTATTACAGTAGAGCAGACTTTGTATAAAGGGCAGAGCACGGGGTGTGACTGAGACTTAGACCAGGCTCAAGTTTGTTACATCCTATAGAGTGCATATATGCAAAAAGAAAAAAAAAACCAACAAAAAAAACCCAAAAAAACAAACCTCAAAAGATTTCTTTTATTTAAAGCTTAATATATATATAATGTGTTAATGGGTACTTGATGATGAGTTCTGTGAATCCTCTGCTGCAGCTTTCGTTTCTATGCATGAGATAATTTAATTTAAAAGTTGGAGTGGCTTCGAATCACCCTCAGCTGCTGGCTGTAAGCGCCCAGGCTGAGCTCCTGGTTGTTGTCAGTAATTAGGTGAGGTTTAGCCCTGATCCTGAGCTGCTCTGCAGGCAGGCTGGGCCAGGCTGCTCTGGGCTGGGTTTGTCCTGAGCTAAGGAACAATCACGGGAGGAGATTTCCCAGCAAGGAATGGTGGCAGCGTCCCTGTGCCCTGGGCTGAGCCTGCTCTGGGGGACGTGCAGGGGACCCTCTGTGGCCCTGAGTGCCACCGGCCAGATGTGCCCTGCTCTGGGTGACCCTGACAAGGTTTAGAGACCCTCTGTAGCTCTGCCACCAGCCAGGAGCTGTCTCCTTCTCTGGGTGACCCCAACAAGGCTCAGGGGCCCTCTGTGGCTCTGCCACCAGCCAGATGTGCCCTGCTGTGCCCCACACCCTCAGCTGGAGCTCCAATCCAACCCCCACCCGAGAATGCTGCTGGAGCTGCCCTGCCTCACCCCACAGCTCGGAGCGCCTCCCAAGCCCACCACAGACCTTGCAGAGTCTCCTGCTCCTGGGTTCCCTGGGAATGAGGGCTGGGAGCCCCTCAGGCTGCCTGTCCCTGCAGCTGTACCTGGCCATGGATCCCCTCGGCAGCACCGGATGCCTTGGGGGAGGTTTGTGGGGTTTATGGGTCTGTTTATAGGGTTTTATTTTTTGTATCAAAATATTTATACTTGAGACTACACGAGAAAATCTTTTCGGGGCGACTTGGCCTGTTCAGAAGTGTCACCAGGGCAGATGTGTTTTGGTTTTGGGGGAATATTAAAAGTTTGCTGGAAATTTGGGAAGCCTGTGTTGTCCTTTGTGTGAGTGCTGAGGAGGCTGCCTGACAACACCACCCCTCCAAAGGCTCATTAGCAGGGAGGAAATCACCTCGTGTCACATCCTCTTATCTCTGTGAAAGGGAAGAAATGAGTGCAGAGAAAGCCAGACCCTTCTCTCCAAATAGGGCTTATTTTACAATAAAAATAATTTATTTCACCCCTGGAGATGTAGGACTGAGTCAAGGACTGCAGACAGCTCTTGGTGGCAAAATCTCACCCTCTCAAGCAAATCCTGAATATCCCAGATCCAGGGTAACCCCTCCAGCTTCTCAACTTCTTGGGATGAGTTCTTGTCTATTTTTACACATAAATTGTGGATATTTCATATTTGTGTCTCGACAGGAGCAGATCCTGTTACAATCATTTGTGGGATTATTCAAAGTGCACTTTTGAGAGCCCTTGAGCCACTTCACTTTATGAATTAGAACAAATTCAGATGTGCAGAAACCTCTTAAACCCCTTTCCCAGAGGAGCAAGTCACCCCTGCTGCCACCCAGGGAATCCTTTTCCTCATGTGGAATCCCTTCCCATCCAAAATATATTTAAAATGGGAGCAAAAAACACCCTGCAGGAGAGTGGAAGTTGTTTCTACATGTTCTGGTTCTCAGCTTTTTTCTTATCCTTCGCTCTGCTTTTCTCCTTTTCCATTTTCCCCTCTCTTCAGTCAGCTGAGCAGAATTCATCCCTATCTGATAAGGTTAATCATTGATTAATTTTCTTTTATTTCCAGCTATAATCCCTTTATCCGTCACGGAAATGAGCTCCTGTGGGTAATTTCCTTATGTGCTTATTTATTTATTCTTCAAACACCCTAAAAGTAAAAATTTAATGGCCTCAGGATCTGGAAGATGGATTTGATTTTAATTCCTGCCATGGCACCATGGAAATGCCCACACTGGAAGGTTTCACTGTTGTCATCTTGCAGCTGAAGCTGTTTCCCTGATTTTTCAGGAAATGGGAGAAATTCCTGGCTGGATCTTTTCCTCCAGCACTCAGCCCACTTTGAACCCAACAACTCCCAAAAAACTCATTTTTTGGGAAAAGAAAGCAATTCCCAGCCCTTTCTGGGGAGGCTGAGCCAGGCAGGGCCATTCCCAGGGGCAGAGATTCCAATTCCAGTTCTTGGGATGGGAAGGGCTGATCCTGAGCATTGCTCCTTCAAGGCACCTCCAGGCAGGACCTGGGGGGTTGGATCCTTCCTAAATCCTGGAGTTCCTTGTTTCGGGAGTGTAGACACAGCAGCTCTCCTTCCCTGTGGTTTTTTATGGAAAGAAGACCATTATATCCATGTTTTGCTCAGCATTTTCCCCAGAGTTTCTCTGCCCATCCATCCCCTCCATCAATCAAGGAGCAATCTCCAGATTTCTCTGGTTATTACTCATTAAAATCCCAATCCCAGCTAAATTGTGGATCACCCCTCACGCAGGAAAATCCCCCTCCAGAAGCCCAACCTCAGATTGGACCATAAATGGCAAAAACAAAACAAATTTTTCCTACCAGTGCTCCAGGGCCAAGATCCATTGTCAGGCCCAGAATTGTTTCTGTGAGGAATATTCAGGGCTGTGGTGCAGATAAAGCAGAACTAAACTAATTAACAATCCCTCTTCCTCCCTTCTCCTTAGAACAACAAAAGCCAGCCCTGAAGTCAATTAGTCGCCAAGCTTCTGCAGTTCTAATTAGGCTTCATTAATGGATGGCCCAAGGGCAGCGGGATGGGACCCGGCAGAGGGGAATCCTTGTCTGGGAAACAAAGGAACGACCAAACACAGCACTGGTGTCCCGAGTCCAGCAGGGATGGGCCAGGAGAGCTCAGGATGCAGGAGGGTGAAGTGATCCCACTGCACAGGGAATTCCTTTCCCTTCCCTTTGCTGCCTCATCCCTAAAGGAGATTTTCCCAAGAGGTGCTGATGCCACATTCCTGGGAATATTCGAAGGCTGGTTTGGATGTGTCTTGGTTTGGAAAGACAGGTGTCTGTCAGGGAAAACTGGAGTTTCCCTTGGAATGGAGAATGTAAAACTTCCTCCCTCCAAATTGTTACAATTTTGAAATTAGGAGCTTTCAGCCAAAAATATGGGAATAACAGTTCTTTACTAGGAATATTAAAAATGAAAATGCAGTAATACAAAAAAACGCCAAAAAAAAAAAAAAAAAAAACAAAACAAAACAAAAAACAAAACAAAACAAAAAACCTCCAAGCAAGGCAACAAACAAAAGTCCTAGAAAAACCTGACAGAGTCAGGAATACGACCTGACACCCTGTTGTCAGGTTGTTGGAAGCAGCCCAAATAAATCCTCCTGCAGTGACAGATGTGGTTCTGTTGGAGCAGAAATGATCCTGCAGACGGGTTCAGGGGTGCTGAGATGGGTCCGCTCTTCCTCTGGGAATCCAGTGGCAAAGAGGAATGTCTGGGGTCCCTGTGTCCCCATTTTTATCTGGGCAGGGAATGGTTGGCTGCTCCCCCTGGGTGTTCCATCTCCCAATGGATGATGGAATGTGTCAGTCCCTGGTGAGCCTCAATGGCCCATGAACAGAAGATATCCCCAAGGGTGGGCAGTGGTGACAGAGATAAGAAACACTGCCCCACCTGGTTTAACAGCTGGGCTGTGATCAGAAGGCATCCGCCCTCCTCCCCTGGAGTTACAAGAGATGAAAGAAAAAGAAACCATCCCCAACTGCTTTCTACAGATGAAATAGAATAAACTTTTTTTTTGGTTACATAACCCAAGACATCTGCCCTCAGGGGCTCCTGGGGGGATCGGGTTGGATTCCCCTTTTCCTGGCTGGAGGAAGTGAATCCCAAGAATTCAGAATGCTGGGAAGTGCAGGGAGCATCCCCAAAGGGCTGTAAGGACAGGCAGGAAGGAGGAATTCTGGCCCTGGAGAACAAGGGCTGAGGCAGGCCATGAATGGGGAATTTTCCAGCTCGGTAATTCCCACAGCTCTGAGGACCCTCATCCCCTCTGGTTCTCCATCCTGGCTGCCCATGACCCCAACAGCAGCTCTTGGCACAGCCTGTGGTGGAAGGGATGTCCTTGGGGTCACAGCAGGGATGTCACTGGGGTCACAGCAGGATGTCCTTGGGGTCACAGCTGGGATGTCCTTGTAGTAACAGCAGGGATGTCCCTGGGCTCACCTCGGGAATGTCCCTGGGGTAACAGCAGGATGTCCTCCTCCCTGTGCCCCCCTGCTGTGACCTTCTCCTGGTGAAGCAGTTCCCACTCTGGAGAGAGGGAAAAGCTGGATAAAAGCTGTTCCTGCCCTCCAGGGAAGAAGCCCCACACCCAGCTGGTGTCAGGGCTGGAAACTGGGAACTGCACATTCCTCAAGAACTGGAAACAGGGAATTTGGCACCTCAGCACAGCCTGGCAGGGCTTAGGTGACACAGGGAGCTCCTGGCCCAGAGCTCTGGGGAATCCCAGTGGTTCCACCTGGATCCCAGGCCGGGACTCCCTGGAATCTCAAGGATTCTGTGGTTGGGCCTTCCAGAACAGCATGAAATGAAAATTCCCCAGGGGAAATCACTCCCTGCCCTTTCCTGCACCTCCAGTGCCATCACCTGGATTTGGGATTTTATCACTGTGCCCATAAATTAGTCACTGTGTCTCAGCAGCTAATTGGAAAAAAAGTTAATTACTGATAGCAAGGTCTGATTTGGGAAATAAAGGATTAATTTCAAACCTGTATGGGGGAGATCTTGATAGCAGCAGGTTGAAGGGAGAAATTTAAGGTGGATGTGAACTGTGGGAGGGAGATAAAATGGTAAACGTGGAAGTGGTTTTGGAGCTGAAGTGCAGCCTTTAGGGCAGAAATGGAAAATCCTCAGCCCCACAGAGCCTTTCCTCCTGGAAATGAGGGAGTGAAGCGAGAGCTCCCACAGGTCAGGGAGAGTGACAGGAACACGAGTTTGTCACAGCTCCAGGTGCTGCCCCAGATGGGCACTGGGGCTTGGAGGCAGCTCTGGTCCCACCCCTCACTCTGTGGGATCATGTGGGGCATGTTTATTTTACCAAACCCTCCAGTTTGTCCATACCCCTGCCTACTCTGGAAAGATCCATAAACTTATTTCTTATTAGGTATACGAATTTTTTTTTACCCTGGCGCATTTTGCCCTGTTTGTCTGGGCCCTGGCACAGGTTCCCAGAGCAGCTGTGGCTGCCCCTGCATCCCTGGCAGTGCCCAAGGCCAGGCTGGACCCTGGGGCTGGGAGCAGCCTGGGACAGGGGGAGGGGTCCCTGCCAGGGCAAGGGGTGGCACTGGAGGGGATTTAAGTCCCTTCCCACCCAAACCATTCTGGGATAACAGCAGATGCCCAGAGCACAGGGGGCTGGGGTGTGACAGGGACAGGGACA
The DNA here is from genome assembly GCF_021018805.1 of Prinia subflava. NCBI lineage: Eukaryota > Metazoa > Chordata > Aves > Passeriformes > Cisticolidae > Prinia > Prinia subflava. The sequence goes on from NC_086270.1 coordinate 6,072,040, forward strand.
GATCCAGGAGGAAAAGCTCCAGGCCTGGCTGGTTCTGCTTTGGAGCAGTAGTAAATGGAACAAAAGCTGTGCTTGTGCTCTGCAGGTGAGTCTGTGTGAGCAGAGGACATTCGGGACAGCAGCACGGCAGGGATGGGGGAGCCCCGCTGGCAGCAGCTGGAGGGTCAGAGGTGCCCACAGGACACCCGGCCCCAGGTGACTCCCAGCTCCAGGTGACACCCGGCCCCAGGTGACACCTAGTTCCAGGTCACACCCGGCTCTAGGTCACACTCAGCTCTAGGTCACACCTGGCTCCAGGTCACACCTGGCTCCAGGTGACACCAGGCTCCAGATGACACTCGGCCCCGGGTCACACCCAGCCCCAGGTGACGCCACAGCCCGGGCCATGCAGAGAACGAGGATCAGCCCTGAGGGAGGGACACAGGAGCTGGAGCCAGGCTGGCTCTGCCGGTGGGGTTGGGATTTATCCAGAGGTGGGCGGGACTGGGAGCTGCAGGGTTTGAACTGGGAGCACTGGGACCCTTCTGTTGCCCGGTGCTACCCCTGGTGTGGTCAGTGGGGGCTCAGGACCACCGACCCCTGGCACAGGGGTGTCCCCTGTCCCTGTGACTCTCCCTGGGCACCAAAGCCGAGCCAGGCTTATCCCTGCCCCCCATCACAGCCCGCTGGATGGAGCCTGGCAGGGATCCCGCGGGGGTGGCACAGCTCTGGGGGTGCCCTGCCCCGTGGCCAGACCCCCAAGACCCCGAGACAAAACCCATTGGGGGCACGGCCCGAGGGATGCCCTGGGGTGAAGGGGAGGGGAGCAGCGCTGCTGGACTTCCAGAGCTGGAACGCGGGAGGCCAGAGCGGCTGGCATGCAGGTTTCCCATCCGCGGGATGCTCTGCACTTGTCGCCGCGGTCACTAGATGTCCCCACCTGAACACAAATCCCGGCTGGCACCCTCCAAAGCCACCCCGCGCCGGCTCTGCCCTTGGCGCTGCCGGTAATTAATGACAGCAGCGCTCGCCGCTCCTCGCCGGCACCGCAGCGGCGAGCGGGGTCTGTTCAACCTCTGCAGCCAACGGGGCGGGACGAATAAATAAATAAATTTATAAATAAATGCGCAGCTCCCGGGGTGAGCGGCACCGGAGGCTGCGGGAGGCTGGAATCGCTCCGGAATCCGGGGCTGATGCTCCCTGATCGCCCTCGGGGCACCGCTGGGCCCCCGGGACTGCTTCGCTGTGCTGCCGTCTCATCCCTGCCCCTGGATCTGGGAAACGATGCTGGTTCCTTCCTGGAAGGAGCCAGAATGGGCTGGACTGGAATGGGAGCACTGGGAAATGGGATGGGAGCACTGAGCATTGGGATGGGAGCACTGGGCATTGGGATGGGAACACTGGGAAATGGAATGGGAACATGGGAACACTGGGCATTGGGATAGGAGCACTGGGCATTGGGATGGGAGGTGTGGAGTCCCTGTCCCTGGAGGTGTTTAAGGAAAGCCTGGATGTGGCACTTGGTGCTGTGGGCTTGTGACAAGGGCATGTTGGGTCTCAGGTGGGACCTGATGATCCCAAAGATCTTTTCCAGCCCAAGTGATTCCATGATCCTGTGATAACCACGGCTCCCACGGCCCTGCCTGTGGCTGGTGCATTCATTAACCCCGAGAGCATCAGGGCAGGCCAGGCAGCTCCAGGTGCAGGGAAGGAAGGGATGTGAATTCCCCAGGGTTAGGGGACTGCCTGGAGGCAGGGAACGGGGATGGACAGAGGGAGAGGCTGGGAGGGAGGGAGAGGGCCTGAACTGCATGAACTGGGCACAGGTGAGGGTTGGATGGGAGAATTCCAGGGCTCAGGGACTCAGTTTTGGCTGGATGGAGATTCCACTGCTTAGGGTCCAGCAGTGGGATGTTAATATTAATTCCCAGCTCATTAAAACTTCTTTATTTCCTTGAGAAGAGGACAGTGGAGATTGTGACTGGAGCTGATCAATCCTCAGGCTTTGCCCTCCCCAGGGCAGCTGGGGGATGCTGCTCTCATTTCTCCAGGCTGGAAGCTCTGTTTTCCCGGGAAATGGGCTCACGTTTAGGGGCAGAGGATGATCCCATAGGAGATACCCCTCCTGCTCCTGCCCTCCTTGGGGTTGCTGCTCTTTGGGGTTGCTGGTCTTTAGGCTCAGGGTTTATTCCCTCTCCAGTGCCTGATCTGTCACACCAGCCCTTGATGTCCCCAGGGTACATTTTGCTTCCCCCTGTCTCCAAAGAGAGCTCAGGGAAGTGCTTGGGCTGTGTGACAAGGCTGACCCCATAAAATGTCTGGAAACTGCACGACATGGTTTCCCACATCACAGGAAAATGGCCCACAGCCATCAGAGGGGGAAAAAATAAAAATCCAAGCTGCTGTAACAGCAGCCCATTATCTGCTGCAATGGTTCTGGTAACACCCAGACCCTTCTGATCCACCCAGAAATCCCAGACAGGAACGCAGGGGTGCCAAGGACAGCTCTGAGCTCGTGCTCAGCGTTTCTGTCCGAGCAGAGAATTGGGAAGTGGGATTGGTTCTGCAGCCTCGGAGGAATAGATTGAAAAATGCGTTTGAGGAGAGGGAACGGCCCCAGCCGTGCTGCGGGTGGGCTCATCTGGGATTCCAGGCAGGCTGGGCAGGATTTCACTTGCCAATCAACATCTGATTTATTTCCTGGGAACATGAGATCTTCATTCCGTGGTCGCCTCTGCTCCAGCATCTCTGGAGACTGCAAAATGAAGCTGCGTGGCTTTTTTAAAGTTTTTTTTATTTTTTCTCCAGAGCAGCAGGATAAGGAGGAAAACACGGATCCAAGGAGATCTCCTGGGAAGGGTGGGATGAGAGCAGAGTCAGCTCTGGGTCTCCCCTGTGCCTGCTCGAACGCTGGGATTTCCAGGGTGAGGCTGGAGCTCAGCTCCAGCTCAGATCCCAGGGATCATCTTCTTGATCCTGCCTGGAAATCTTCACTCAGGAGGAGAACAAAGGGAAAAAACAAATCCACTTTTCCTGCCCTCCATTCCCTGCCCACATCAGGGGATCCGAGGTGGTTCATGCTGGTGGCCACAGTGACAGGAGCAGTGACCCAGAGCTCCTGCAGGGAGCTGCTCTCACCTGGAAAAATCCCTTGAGAAGGGCTGGGGCTGTGCAGCCGGAGCCTGGGGGCTGTCTAAAGCCCAGCCTCAGCCCCTGAGAAGTGTGGTATCCAAGGAAACATGATATCTAAGGGAATGCCATGTCCAAGGGATCATGACATCCAAAGGAAAGCAAAATCCAAGGGATTGTGGTGTCCAAGAGATCAAGGTATCCAAGGGAACACAATATCCAAGGGATTGCAGGACCCAAGGGATGGTGGCACCCAAAGGATGCCCCGAGCCAGTTCCTGGAGCTGGAATAACCATGTCCCTTCACTACAGGACACTTGGGTATCTTTGTGGATCATCCCAAGGCCTTCCCGGATCCCTGGAGCTCCCAAAAGTCAGTGCCAGTCCTGGGCAGGACAAGGGGAGTGGGCTCAGGTTGTACCTGGGGAGATTCGGGGTAGACAGCAGCAGGAATTTCCTCATGGAAAAAGGAGTTAATCACAGGAAGGGACTGCCCAGGGCAGTGCTGGAGTCACATCCCTGGAAGTCCCAAAAAAAATGAGTGGATGTGGCTCTTGGAGATTCGGTTCAGTGGGATTCAGCCAAAGTTTGGCCTTGATGCTCCTGGAGGTCTTTTCCAACCAAAACCACTCTCTAATTCCACGATTTCCCCAACAGTCTGGGCATCCAGAGGCTCAGCATTGTTTCAGGGAAGAACAAACCATTTCTAACAGAAACAACTGTTTGCGGTCGGGTCTTTTTTTGTTGTTGTTTTATTTGGGTTTTGTGTTTTTTAAAGCTTCTCCACAAGTCCCATGGTGGGAGAGAGCATTCAGATCCTCATTTTCATTCTGCTCAAGACAGAAACCTTTTCCTGCAGTTGTTCCATCAAAAAAGAATCGGATTTTTTTTTCCCCCACTCGCCCTCCCTGAATCAAATAAAGAAAAAAGGTCATTTAAATGAAAGCCGGTGCTCAGAAGGTTTAATACATTAAATTAGATGCAGGGAAATAAAACCACTCTGGAGCTGTTTCTTCAATGAAGGATTTGGATAAAAGAGCTCCCTATTAAAATGTTTAGCCACTGTTTTGCTCTGAAAATATTTGAACTCCAGTACAAAAGAGACCAAAAAAAAAAAAAAAAACCAAACCCAAAAAAAAACACTTTCCAGAAAGAACCATCATAAAATAACTCAGAATTCAAATTAATGTAGCATGTTTTGGTTGGGATTTGGGGACTAGAAAAATGTTGTTTGGGAAGAAGAAAAAGGGTTTGCAGACAATGGGGAAGAAGGGCACAGACAGAGACATTAAAAAACCCCCACGCTTTTTGCTTAAAACAAAAAATCAAAATACACAGATTTGGGTGAAAACAAACAACCAGCACCATCCAAGATGTTGGAAGAGCCAAGGGATTTCCCTGTGTTTGGTTTTCCAAAGCTTCCTGTTCCTCACCCTTAAAAAAGGTGCTGTAGGTTAACAAAATATTCCTCTCACCTGGAACTCTCCCAGCCAGAGGTTTTCCTGCCTCATTTCCTTGGGAAGCTCTGGGATGGGCTCTGGGGTCTGCTTTCCACAGCTCCAGACCTTCCACACCTCCCCCAGACCCTCCTACAAACATCAGCACCAGGAATGGGAATTTCTACTCAGTTAAAGTCTCTGTGGCAGGACCTGGGAATTGCTGATTTCCTTCCGTTCTCCTCATTCCATCACCACTCTCCACATCCAGCACTGCTCTGGGGCAGCTCCAGGCAGCTCCATCCCCACTGGCACCTGGAGCTCTGTTCCAACCCTGCTCTGCTGCAGGTCCCCAAATGTTGGAGATGCCACCCCACAGCACCATCCCTTTTCATGGGATTGCAGAATCCCAGGATCACTGAGGTTGGAAAAGCCCTCTCAGTCCATCGAGTCCCAGCTGTGCCTGATCCCCACCTTGTCCCCAGCCCAGAGCCCTGAGTGCCATCTCCAGGAATTCCTTGGGCACCTCCAGGGATGGGCACTCCAAACCTGCCTGGGCAGTTCCCATTCTTGAGCGCCCTTTCCATGGGGAAATTCCTGCTGCTGCCCACCCTGAGCCTCCCCTGGCCCAGCCTGAGGCCGTTCTCTCTCCTCCTGTCCCTGTTCCTGGGAGCAGAGCCCGACCCCCCGGCTGTCCCCTCCTGTCAGGAGCTGTGCAGAGCCACAAGGTCCCCCCTGATCCCCCTGGTCTCCAGGATAAAGAAGGATTGGAGGATGTTTCCTTTTAGCCAGGCCTTGGCAGGGGCTGCCCAGGGAGCTTTGGAGTGCCCATCCCTGGAGGTGCCCAAGGAATTCCTGGGTGTGGCACTCAGGGCTTTGGGCTGGGGACAAGGTGGGCATTTGGCACAGCTTGGACTCGATGATCCCCAGCGGTTTTTTCCAACCTCAGCAATCCTGGGATTCTCAAGGCTACTGTCACCTGGGGGTAGCAATGACAACCAACCCACAGGAAGTTCTGAAGGAAAAAACCTGCTCCATCCTTCTACTGGGAGTGCAAAATCCAGCCCAGACTCATCCCAGCTCCATCTGAGCTCCAGAAGCTGCCTGGCAAAGCTTCAGTGAAACCGGTGTGACCCAGAATTCCCATTCATCCTCCCCGCGGAGCCGGTCCCACCCAGAGCGGCTGCTTTCCCTTTCTTCCCTTTCACTCCTTTGTTTCATCCTTCTGGGAAGAAACCCAAGATGAAATCTCAGCCCCTTTTGAGCGCGGGGCAGGAGGGAAGGAGCCTCAATGCGGATCGCGAGTGCTGATGAGGAGGAAGCACATCTGCAGAGGATACTTCCAATGGCGCATTGTCTGCGGGGTGTCGCCGGCCCATTTCCTCCCATCGGAATTCTGCTGCTGGAAGCACTCCCGGGGAGCGGCCCCGCTCCACATCTGCAGCAGCCCCGAGCTGCCAGCTTCAATCCTGCCTTTCAAACGCCAGGGATGAGGGAGGAGAGCGGGGGAGGCGAAATCGCGGCTTTTATTGATGAAATTCCCCCTCCCTTCCGCAGCCAGCGCCGTCCCTCACCCCGGAGAGGCCGGGAGGCGCCGGGCACCGCTCCCCTCGCCCTGGGGTCTGTTGGAGGAGCGGCCCCAGGGACACCTGGCAGTGCCAGGGCTCTGGCAGCTCCTGGAGAGCTCTGCCCGCAGGGCTGATCCATCCCCTGTCCCAGAGGATTCCTGTGGAGCTCCCGGGGTGCCCGGGCAGGAGGAGGGAAGAGCAGCGCTGTGCTGTGGAGCATCAGCGCTTCCCGAGCCTTCCGCGCTCCCACCAAAGCGGAGCTGCCCGGGGGCACGGCGCAGCCCCGGGCAGAGCAGGCTGCGAAAGAGGGAGCTGTCAGGGAGAACAAGGGAAGAGCAAATCAGCCAGGCGGGGGCAAGGTCAGCAATCAAAGATCTTCTAATGCTCCTGGCAGCGCCGGGAGAGCAGCTGCAGCTCCCTGCCAGGGAACGGATGAAATGAGGATGTCTGTGCAGGAGTCACAGGAGCGGTGCTGCTCTCAGAGCTGGGGCCGGCAGCAGGGATCGGCCGTTCCCAGGAATTCAGAGCACCAGGAATCCTCTGCAGTGTGGCTGGGACCAGGAAGGGCCAGTCCCAAAGGTCCCTGTCACAGCCACGGGTGGCAGCTGCAGCAGGGCAGGAGGTGACCGGGCTGCTTTGGCACCACCCAAAATCATCATCCCCGAGGTGGAGCTGAGTTTGGTGCGGGGGATCCCTGAGGCTGCACTGTGACCCTGGAGGTGACACTGGGGACAGTGTCCCCCTGCAAGCCCTCAGTGATGCCAGGCCCTGAGCTCATCCCACAGGTGTCACAACTGCTCAGCACCACTGCTGCTCGCTCCCAGGCTGCCATCCCTCATCATTCCCACCCTTTTTTATGATTTTCCCTCTTTTATCCTTTTCTTTTTTTTTTTTTTTTTCCTTTTTTCTTTTTTTTCCTTTTTTTTTTTTTTTCTCTTTTTTTCTGAGATTCCTTTGACAAGCCAGTGGGCTCAGCTGCAAAGCTGCAGCTTCTCCCTGGCAGACCAGGGAGGAAATGTCTCCCCTCAGAAAGGAGGCAGCAGGGAGATGATCCAGGGATCAGGATGGAAATTTCTCCAGTGCAGGGGGTAGCAGGAACAGACACCAGGAGCACCCAGGATCCAGGGAGAGGACAAAGAGCAGGAGTTCAGGTCCTGCTGCTCCTCGGAGGGTGGAGAGCCCCAGCCCTGCACCAGGGACCACTCAAATCATTTGGGAGAGCTGATTCTGAAGGGTAAGAAGGAAACAGGGTCAGGGAAAAGGGGGTTGAGCACTTCTACAGGTAAAAACCTGCGGTGCAAAGGGCCAGACTCACCCTAAACCCCTGCAGTGCTCCATGGCGCAGGATTCCCTTCAGATCCTGCAAAGACTCCTCAGACTGAGGCACCACATCCACTCTGTTATTGAGGACACAGCCACTTGCAGCTTGACTCAAGGGTGAAAGGATTTGTGGAGCTCTCTGTACCAGCCAGGACCTGGGATTTCCAGCAGCAGCACCACAAGTGAGGAACCAGCAGCCCTGGGGGGATAAAACCCAGCACATCCCTGGGATAAAAGTGTCCCAGTGTCAGGGATAATACAAAGAAGCTTTTAATCAATCCCATTAGGGAGAAGTGGAATCAAACCTGCCCCTCTGCCAGGCTGCCTCAGAGCAGCTCGTTCCTCCTGGCAGCTTCTGCAGGTGCAGAGATTGCCCTGTGCCGAGGTGAGATTGAATTGAGCCAAAACAAATCCAAGGATGTTTCAGGCATTAAAGTTCCTCGGGAAGGTCGGTGGTTATGTGGTACAAGTATCTCCTTTTCAATCTCCCCTCGAGTTTCAATTTAGAGGAAGATGGAGTGCTCTGATTGCTGCCTTCGGAGGGAAGTGGAACAAATGAGCCTGGGCAGGAGGGTTTGGATTCGCTGGAGCAGCTCCTGGGGCTGTGGCAGTGCTTGGAGCTTGGATCTCCGGGCTCAAATCTCATTCCTGGCTGGTGAGAGCTGGAAGAAAACACAAAGACATTTTGTTGCACTTGCATCCTTGACAGAGAATCTGCTGCTGCTCCTCACGCTGGGGCCTTGGGAAGACTGGAGGGAGGGAGAGGGGAGAGAGGGAAAGGTGCAGGCTGCAGGTAAGGCCTGAGAGAGTTCAGACTCATGTGTGAGGGGTTGTAGAAAAAGTCCTACAGTGACCCCACTGAGGGACAGGAATGTGGCAGGGAATGACCCTGGTGTGACACACTGGGGAGGAGCCCCTGGAAGCCCTGGCACAGCTGGAATTCTCCTGGAGGAGGATGGAGACACCAAGTGCAGATGAGATGGAGGCACTGCAGAGTGCCTTGCTTTGAGAAGACAGGTGTCTGCTAAGGAAAGCTGGAGTTTCCCTTACAATGGAGGATGTAAAACACCCTCCGTCCAAATTATTATCATTTTGCAGTTAAAGATTTTCGGGCAAAGTTCTGGGAGATGGAATAACAGTTTTTTACTAGGAATATTAAAAAATACAAATGTAGTAGTACAAAAACAAACCAACCAAACCCTAGAAGACCCTGACAGAGTCAGAGATACGACCTGACACCCTGTTGTCAGGGTGTTGGGAGCAGCCCAAATAAATCCTCCTGCAGTGACAGATGTGGTTCTGTTGGAGCAGAGATGATCCTGCAGACAGGTTCAGTGGTGCTGAGATGGGTCCGCTCTTCCTCTGGGAATCCAGTGGCAAAGAGGAATGTCTGGGGTCCCTGTGTCCCCATTTTTATCTGGGCAGGGAATGGCTGGCTCCTCCCTCTGGGTGTTCCATCTCCCAATGGATGATGGAATGTGTCAGTCCCTGGTGAGCCTCAATGGCCCATGAACAGAAGATATCCCCGAGGGTGGGCAGTGGTGACAGAGATCACAAACACTGCCCCACCTGGTTTAACAGCTGGGCTGTGATCAGAAGGCATCCGCCCTCCTCCCCTGGAGTTACAAGAGATAAAGGAAAAAGAAACCATCCCCAACTGCTTTCTGCAGATGAAATAGAATACAATTTTTTTTGGTTACGTAACCCAAGACACAGAGGAGCTCGGAACCATGGTCCAAGAATTCCGAGGGGACAAGGTTAGCTTGGAGCAGGAACAGCTCCTGTTAGAGCAAGTGGTGTCACTGAGGGGAAAATGAGCAGCTGGGAGCTCAGTCCTGGGGGATGGGAATGGGGTGAAGGAGCAGAAATTGGGGTTGGAGCAGTGGAGGAGAAGCCGAGGCAGCAGGGCCGGTGCTCCAGGGCTGTTCCCGTTCCCGTCATGGGTGTGACACTCCCGAGTCATTCAGCAGTGACTCACATGCCCTCGTCTCCTCCTGTGGAAGTGGTGACAGCACTTCAACCAGGTGGAGCTGGATCCCTGCTCCCACTCCCGCTACGTTTTCCAGCACCAGCATTCTGGAATATTGCAGGACAGGGATGGATTGGCATCAGCCCAGACATCCTCGGGGGGGAAGCCACTGCCCTCTGTCCATGAGGAAAGGGGAAATTCCCTTCACAGAACACGAGCTGGAGTTTTTTCTTGCGGGAGCAGCTCCTGGAGGGAGGCACTGCCACACCACGGCCGCCAGATTTCACAGTTACGGAAGCATTGAGGCTGGAAAAGAGCCTTCCCAGGAATGGGGACCCCACCACTGCCCTGGGCAGTCCCTTCCAGGGCTTAGCCGACCTTCCTGTGAAGAAATTTTCCCTAAAATCCAAGCTGACCGTCTCCTGGAGCAGATTGAGGAACATCTCCTCTCCTGTTTCCTGGGAGCGGAGCCCGACCCCCCCCGGCTGTCCCCTCCTGTCAGGAGTTGTGCAGAGCCACAAGGTCCCCCCTGAGCCTCCTTTTCTCCAGGCTGAGCCCCTTCCCAGCTCCCTCAGCCCCTCCTGGGGCTCCAGACCCTTCTCCAGCTCCCTCAGCCAAATTTGTGGCAATTTTTCACTGACATCTCTCCCAAAATCAGCATCGTGCCAGGAGAAAGGACCGCTGGCCCCACTGCATCCCTGGCGGTCCCTCATCGCCTCCACTGCTCCAAAAGCCACAGGTTCCTCTGGGAATCCTGAACAGCCTCTAATTTTCCAAATACTGAAACCCCAGCCTCCCTCTTTGCCGCGTTTTAGGGACAGTTCACCCCGATGTGAGGTATTTCTGTCCTTGGTGGCTTTCAGCTTCCCCCGCCGTCCCTTTGCTCTTTCCAGTCCAGTTTTTCAGCTTGTTTGCAATCTGAATCGTGACTTTCATGTCCGGGCAGGGCTGACGACCTCTCTGAGCCGGGCAGCCTGGAGGGCTCGTTTGTCTGCGGTTATTCTGCATTTCAATACTGGCTCAGGGTGTAAAACAACACCAGTGCTCCTTTATTCACCAGCACTCCTGAACTCAGCTTGATTGGTTCCTACCGCATTTTTCCATTTTTTTTTCCATCTCCATTTACCCCTTTATTTTTAAAATTTATATTCTATAAGATTGACCACTTTTTTTTTAAAACCTATTACTCGTGCTTTGATAACAACAGATTAACTAAGATAAATTATTTTAGTAACTTTCCACAGAGCCTAGCCCCGATTTCCGAGCGGATTCCAGCTCCTTGGGCCACCGTGGCTGGGTTCAGGTGAGAGTGGAAAAGCTTTGCCCTCTCCTCGTCAGGACAGGAAGGAATTGCAAATTTGATGGAAATACTTGAGACTGAAAGCGGACGCAGCCAATTCTCCTCACCCCACTTGTCCTTGGAGAGAGCCAGGCCATGAATTGGATAAAAATGGCTTTAATCGTGTTGGGGGTTAATATTGAGAGTGAGGGGAACACAGCCCTCCCCTGCCTCCTGCTCTATCCATCATTTATCCCCAGCCAATTAGCTGCTGCACGATTAATAGTCTATCACATTATCCATGCCTCTTCCCAGACAGAATTCCCAAATTTCTGCTCTCTCAGTGAGAAAAAATCAATCCCATAAAACAAATAACTCACTACTGAGCCAGCCCCTCCCCACCACCCAAGATGGGAAACAAAGACCCAAATGCTGAAATATTTACTGCAGTGATCGAAGCCCTCCCTGCTCTGCCGTGGGCTCAGTCCATGGTTGGGGTAAAGTTTTCTCTAAAAACTGGAAAATCCGTGTAAAGCAGGTGGAAGTGCCAGTGTTTCCCAAGGCTTTCTCAGGGGTGACCTGGCAGGAGGAACTTCTGGGTGTCTCTGTCCTGTGTGGGTCACCACAGCCACAATGTCCCTGTCCTGTGTGTGTCACCACAGCCAGTCCCAGGGCTGTCCCTGTCCTGTGTGTGTCACCCACAGCCTCAATGTCCCTGCCCTGTGTCACCCACAGCCAGTCCCAGGGCTGTCCCTGTCCCCCCCAGGCCACAGCCCTGCCCGACCCTCTGTTCCCCCTGACCCAGAGCAGGGGTGCTGCCCGAGCCCCCCAGATCCCAGCTGAAGGTTTCCCATTCCCGGTGGGATCGTGGGAGGGAATCGGGGCCATTCCCCGCCTCTGGCTGTCACCTCAGCGCGGTGACAATCGGCTGATTGCGCTTAGCGCCCCGTCAGCTCCTCATTACGCGCCTGATTGAAGCCTGTCACTGATGACGTTTCCCTTAATTAAGACAGGATGATGCGAGCCGGATGTGGAGCGGGAGGCTCCGCATCCCCACAGGGTTTGGGGGGCCGGCAGGACCCTGCCCTGTCCCCTCTGTCCCCTCTGATTCCGACTTGGCAGAGTCTTAATTACTAACGGTGCCCAAGATTCATCTGCCGAGTCTCCTTTCTTAATTAGCACAGCCTTGAACAGTAAATTTGACATCTCCCCACCTCCTCCCACCCTGGCTGCGGTGATATCGGGACCAGGGGAACGCCGGCGGGTTTGGCTGAACAGAAGCCAAATTTTGGGGTTCTCCAGCCCTTCCTGCCTGAGTGTCCCCAGTGAAGGGATGAGGGGGATCCCATTGGTGCCAGAGACCCTGGAACGGTTGAGATGGCAGTGGGCATATGCTGGGCACGGAAACACGGGGGAAACCCTTTCCAAAACCCCAGAGAAGCAGGAGAAAAGAAGAAATGCAGTCAAGTCAGAGAGATGGATCTGTTGGGGCTGAAATCTGTCATCTCTGCACACTTCATTCCCAGGGGACAGCAAAGACCCCACTCGGAATCAGGGCACAACCTTTGGGTGTTTCAGCAGGGATTTGAGACAGAAACAGGGAAAATGCTCTCAGGGACAGGGTGGGATTTTGGGGTGCCTGTGCAGGGGTTGGATTCCATGATCCCTGTGGATCCTTTTCCATCTCACGATCCTTGTGGGTCCCTTTCTGTCTCAGGATATTCTGTGATTCTGTGATCTCTGCCTCACTGTGCAGGGCCAGGAGTTGGACTGGATGATCCCTGTGGTTCTTTATCCAGCCTGGAATATTCTGATATTCTGTGACTTTTACCCCACTGTGCAGGGCCAGCAGCTGCATTCCATGATCCCTGAGGGTCCCTCCCAGCCCGGAACATTCTGCTGTCCTGCAATCTGTGCCCCACTGGAGATGGACTCTGTGTCCTTCCCTGGCTGTGTCCCCAGGATGTCCCCAGGATGTCCCCAGGATGTCCCCCGCAGGCTCCTTTGCTGGCAGCTCCAGCCCACCCCAGGGCTGCCATTCCTGGGCAGTGCCTGTGGCTGGGAATGACGGAGGGTGGCAGTTCCCGAGCTCTCCAGAGGAATACAAAGCCCTGATATGATATCTGAGCACAGAGCCACCAAACCCCTATTAAGAGGCTCCTGTTCATTATTCCTTTGATTTGCATGCTGCTGTCTGAAGGAACTTAAATGTGATTATTTCTCAGTGCTGCTTCGCCTGTGTTAGAGGGAGCCAATGCCACAGGGCCTTGTTCAAAAACCGCCTGGATAAATATTGTTAAAAATAAATGCATAACATTAATTCTCCATCGTTCATGTCACTGTTTATTTAATGCTCTAAAAAGCTAATTACCACTAATTTTATTCTACATCTTCTTCAGGTCTCCCAGTCTCGGTGCCGGAAGATAAAAGAATTAATTGTTAATTAGCATCCCTTTCTGGGAGAACACTTTTTTCTTTATCAAAGATTACAAGAGGAGGGAGAGAGGGAGGGAGTGGGGAAGGAATGAAGCTCTCAATATTTCTGCCAGCCACGGTGCCAAAATGGGATTTTTTTTTTCTTAAACAGCAACACCAAGCTCTTATCTGGCCCTGGGGAGGAGAGGGACAAGCTCTGGGGTGTGAAGGCAATAAAATTATCCCTGTCAGGGAGAGTTCTGCTGGCTCTGGGTGTCTGAACACGCTGTACTCGCTGGTGTCTGCAGCCAGGGGACAGGAAAGGATCTTCCTGGAATCTGAGACAGCCAGGGGGGCTCGAAAATGTGTCAGGGCAGGCTCAGGCTGCAGAGCAGGGAAAGGTTCTTCCCCCAGAGGTGCTGGGACTGCCCAGGCTCCCCAGGGAATGGGCACGGCCCCGAGGCTGCCACAGCTCCAGGAGCCTTTGGACAGCGCTGCAGGGATGCACAGGGGGGATTGTTGGGGGGTCTGGGCAGGGACATGAGCTGGATCAATGATCCCTGTGGATCCTTCCAGCTCAGGACATACCAGGATTCTACAAGGGGCAATGCTGAGCTGGGTTTAACCCTAACAGAAATTTCCTTGCTCTTATTCCCAAGTTTTCAGCCACCCCTCGGCACGAATCCCCCATTCCCCTCCCATTCCCTTCCCCTGGAGCCTCCCCCGTTGGGTGTCGTGATGGGAACGCTCTGTTTGCTGCAGCCTCGCTGGCTTTGGGATGCTTTTAGAGATGCTTTTCTCTGCAGCTAATTGGAAATGTTGGCGAACTTTTAATTTGTAACAATGAGGTGAAAACGCCGCCGCCTCCGTATTTACATAAATTAGGGAGACTTTGCACACAAACGTTTCCTAGAAGAGAAGACAAAAAGGAAACAATTTCAGGATGAGTTTCCTGCTCAGAATATTCATGAAGTGAGGCATAAAAATATGGAGAGTGACTGGACAGTGTTGTCAAAACAAAGAATTAGGGACAGAGGGGTGGGGACGGTTCATAAATATGTCCTGGGTAAGGCTGGGAGAGCTGGGGGTGCTCCCCTGGAGAGGAGAAGGCTCCAGGGAGAGCTCAGAGCCCCTGGCAGGGCCTGAAGGGGCTCCAGGAGAGCTGCAGAGGGACTGGGGACAAGGGCTGCAGGGACAGGAGCCAGGGAATGGCTTCCAGTGCCAGAGGGCAGGGCTGGCTGGGAGATTGGGCAGGAATTGTTCCCTGGCAGGGTGGGCAGGGGCTGGGCTGGAATTGCCAGAGCAGCTGTGGCTGCCCCTGGATCCCTGGCAGTGCCCAAGGCCAGGCTGGACACTGGGGCTGGGAGCAGCCTGGGACAGGGGGAGGGGTCCCTGCCATGGCACTGGATGAGTCTGAATTCCCTTCTAACCCAAACCATTCCAGGATTTTTGCCCTTCCCACTCCTTTGGGGTGGGCTCTGCCTGCTCAGGGTTTGTCCCAGCAGCAGGGGACAGTCCCTGCCCCATGTCCCTGCCCGGCTGCTTAGTCCCAGGCAGGGCCCAGGGCTGGAGAAGCTGGACAGTTTGAGGCTGGAAAATGGGAATTTATTCCACAGCAGGAACCAGTGGATTCTGCTCCTCCTGAGAAGGATGGAAGAGCCTGAAATAATCAGTGCTCAGGGCTGGACCTGCCTTCATCTGCTCACGTTCACGACCTCCAATGTGCTCCCAGTGAATATTTAAATCTCTCCCAGTTAAATCTCAGCATTTTGGGCTGTTTTTTTGTGGTACCTGCAGGCAGAGCCCAGCCAGTGGCAGTGATTCAGCTACTGGCAGAGTCCACACCCGGCACTCTCCAGCCTCATCCCATGAATCTCCCATTAACCTGAATAATTCCATTAATTCAATATTTATCTCTGCTGCTGTTAATGGAGTGTTTGATTTAACAGTACATGAATATTGCATCCAGCAGACGGCAGGAACAGAGAAGAAAAAAAAAAAAAAAAAAAAAAGCGAAATTCGGATTTAAACCCAGAACAGGGTAATTTCCAATCTAACACACTTGCAAAACTGTTAAACACAAACGGCGCCAGGCCTCCCCCCACCGTGGGGGCTGACATTTCAATCCAGGTGGAGAAGTTTGGGATTCCTTCAGAGGGGCACAGCCCACCAGGGCTGCTGGAACCCCCAGATGTTCACATCTGCTCCGCATTTCCTGGGATTTGCTGCAGCTCCACAAAAAAGAAAAAAAAAAAAAAATTCTAATCTGAGGCAAAAAAAAATTTTAAAAAATCAGTCTTGGAGGAGCAAGAAGAGCTTGAGTCAGTCTGGAGGCTTTGTCACCTGGCAACTGTGGTGGCACAAGGACATGAGGTCTGGGCCCCACAGGGACAGCCCAGAGGGAGGAGCTGGGCTGGGGGAAGGGGGAACAGGTCCCTTCCCTTTTTCAGGTGTTCCTGTCTCCAAAATCACTCAGCATTTCCTGTTTGAACCCCCTGGGAGTTCCCTGCCAGACTGAATTGAAGCAGGAAAACAGGGAGAAAAGAGAAGAAAAAGGGGAGGAAGGGAAAAATGGGGGGGAAGGAGGAAAAATGGGGGGGGAAGAGGAAAAATGAAGGGAAAAGTGAGAAACGGGGGGAAAGAAGGAAAAAGGGGGGAAGGGAGAAATGGGAAATGTAAATATATAAATTTGGGGTTTTGCAATTCCACCTGTAGAAGAGTGATTTTGCAGGGATTTGGGGGGTTCTGAGGAGGTTTAGGGGATTTTGTGGGAGGAGCAGGGTAAGGGCATGGCATTTGTTTTATTATTAATAAAAGACAAGTGTCTATTTACACTGTGGTGCCCCAGGCTTGGAGAGAGCTCTGAGCTTTGTGCAGCTCTGATTTGGGGCAAGAAATGGACGCCTGGCAGATGTTTGGCCACAGCTTCCAGATGTGCCACATTTTTATTGGAAACTGCTAAAAATTGAGCTGTTTGAAAGGGATGGGGTGACAGGAAGAGGACGATTGCTTTAAACTGACAAGGAGTGGATTTAGACGGGATATTGGTAAAAACTGTTCCCTGAGAGGGTGGGGAGGCCCTGGCACAAGTGATTCCATGGATGCCCCATCCCTGGAAGTGTCCAAGGCTAGGGTGGACAGAGCTTGGAGCAGCCTGGCACCTCTGATACCAACTCACTTCGAGGTTTTTACACTTCATCACCTGATTAGATTTTAGAACTGTGCTGAAATTTTTGGAGAAAAGAAAAAGAAGAGAAAAAGAACAAAATTAGCTGGTGTCTTGGTTTGAAAAACAGGTGTCTGCTAGGAAGGGGGCAGGACCTCCATAGAGATGGAAAATTTGAATCTCCTCCCTCCAAATTATTCTAATTTAGAAAATTAAAAGGGCTTTGGCAGAGGTATGGGGATAGGAATAACAGTTCTTTACTAGTATATATGACAAAACAACAAACAAACAACAACTACAGCATTAATAATAAACAGAACCAGGAACTTTGAGGGCTTTTTTTTTTTCACAAAAAAAGCCAGGGGCAATTTGATCTCGGTGCCCCTGCAGGACTCCGAGAGGCCGAACTGGAAGGGAGGAAAGTCCTGGGCCGGTGGATGAGATGAGGAGCTCTGCGCTGGCAGCTGGAGCAGCAGGGGTGTCCCGGCAGGGCTGGGCAGTGCAGGGCTACAGAGTAGCAGGAGACCCTCAAAGCTCGGAAGAAACAGCGGTGGTGGGGGGAGGCTGGAGAAAAACGAGCTCAGGATTCCCGGGTACATGAGCAGATGATGGTAGATTTCCCAGGACGAGGCAGAGGCAGAGTGATGGCTGTGAACTCTTCCTGCAGCGAGGGGCAGCTTGACTGTCTTCCTTGATGCTGAGAGCAAGAGGGAGCAACTGCCCCCCCAGCTCTGTCCTTTACCTTTCCCAAAGCTCGAGTTATCTCTTCCTTCTCAGGGGAGCTCCCGGAGACTCAAAGACAATAGGTGTAGCCTTGGGCTACCATGTCCTTTGACTACTCCCTTTGTTCTGGTTAAGTACTGTTGTTAAAGTTTCTTAGCAACCTATGGGAAAAAGTTCTGTAAGTGAAAAAGAGGCAAATCTAACCCTCAACAGCTGGCCGAAGTGGAAACTGCCCCAAACTGCTGCCCTCTGACCCCTTTGTTCCGTGGCTCAGACCCAAATCCTGCAGAGCCTCAGGGCTACCCCATGCAAGCCCATTTGTGATGGTTTCACATTCACCAATTTCTGTTTTCTAAATTTAAGGTAGTGGTCTGAGTGTCTATCATAATTGTTTACTTTTTCTGCTGTGAGATAGGATTAGAGAAAAGCAAAGCAGGCTCAAACTTAAAAGGTACAGATTTTTTAACAAATGCTAAAAGAAGATAATGAGAATCAAAACAAAACTTTCAAAACACTTCTCTTCCCCCCATAACTGTTCACTTTCCCACTGACAAGATAAAGAGGCAAAACCTGTGGTTCTCAGTCAGTTCCACCACTTTAAAATAGTCTGTATAAATTTTTAACCCTGTGTGTTTGCAGAGGCATATCACCTTCCCAATGGCTGTATTAGCTGTCAATTTTCATGCCTAGTCCCTGATTGGTTTTTGCTATAACTTTCTTGAAAAAATCCCTTCCTTCCTAAACCACCACACTGCTCCACCCCGTGACCCCAAAACCTTCCTGGGGTCCCTGTCCTGCCCTGAGGACAGCACTGGGCACAGGAGGGGACCCCTGCCCTGCCTCTCTCACTGCATCCCTTGGGACTTGGACATCTCTGCTCCCTTTTATTGGAAATATTCTTGTGGATTCCTGGCTGGGGGTTAACCAAGGTGTCTGCAGGCGATTCCTGCTGAGTTCTGTCTTCGTTCCACACCTGGGGCAGGTGTGGGCACAGGTGAGAGAAGGAGGCTCACCTGCCCCTCACCACCCTGCCCCCGGCTCCAGCCCTCCTGCTCACCAGAGAACACCTCAAGCAGGTGAGTCAGGGGCAGGAGGGGACCAAGCTCTCCCCTCCCTGCTCCGTGTTCAGGATTTGCCCCTAATTAGCACTCAGTGTCAATTAACCGGCTGATGAGGAGCTGGCTGCAGCAATCTCGCCCTTCTGCCGCTTGCCAGAATATTCATGAGGAA
This sequence comes from Prinia subflava, assembly GCF_021018805.1. Classification (NCBI taxonomy): domain Eukaryota; kingdom Metazoa; phylum Chordata; class Aves; order Passeriformes; family Cisticolidae; genus Prinia; species Prinia subflava. The sequence goes on from NC_086270.1 coordinate 6,090,253, forward strand.
TTTTTGCCCTATTCCCAGACCTGCTCGATAGTATAATGAGGAGAGGTTGGATCTTTTTTTGTTTGGTGATTTTTTGTGGTTTTTTGTTGGGGTTTTGTTTGTTTGTTTGTTTTTGTTCTTTTGGGTTTTTTTGTTTTTTGTTTTTTGGTAGAAGTTGAGATTCTCATTCCATCAGAGCCTCGTGCTGCTTCCAGAGCCACATTCCTGCATCCTGGAGGAAGAGGAGAAAGGGATGCTCATGTCCCTGCAGAGTGTCCAGAGGTGGGAGGCATTTCCAGGTGAACCTTCCCGGCTGCAGGAAGCACCCCTGAGGGAAGGTCTGATTCCCTGGAGCTAAAGGCAAACCTGGCCCAGCTCTCCTCGAGGCCATTTCCCTCTCTCTTCTCCTGTTTTGCTGTTATCACTCCCTAGAAAATCATTAATGAGGTAAAATTTAGGGGTTTTAGGATATTTGTTATTGGATGTGCACTCAGCCCTTCGGTGAGGGGCGATTCCACACAATATTCCCATGGAAAACAATTCCTGTCTCTTGTTCTCACCCTCACAAGAAACCTCTGACTGGAATTAAGTGTTAAATTTTTCTTTGAGGTGGAGGGAGCCAGGCAGAACCTGGGAGTCTCCCTGGAGGTGCAAGGAATGCCAGCTTCACTTGGGAAAAGTGACAATAATTGAGGTTTTGGCTCCTTAGTCAGCCCTGAGGAATCCTTCCCTCACCCAAAGCACCCCAAGAATTCCAGGTTTGAGAATTCCAAGTTTGAGAACTCCAGGTTTGGTGCTCCCCTCCCAGGGTGAGAAAAGTATCAAGAACCAGCTGGGAGATCACAGAGCACTCTGGGTTTAAACTGAGAGGAATCATTTCAGGTTTGAGGTTTCTGCACCCTTTTGAACCTTTAGAAAAGTTAAATTTAGGTCATTATCAAACAAAACCTCATTGCATCAAACCAAGGCTGAGCGCTCAGTTTGCTGGGGTAGAAAGGGACTTTTCACATTTTTACATGTTATTGTCTCTCTTTGCCTCTTTCTCTCCTTTCTGCTCGGAAACCTTTGTCAGAAGTGCCTCGGACTCATAAATAGTTATTTATAACCTGGATTATAGTTCTGTTCCTGGCCAGGAACAGAGAGAGTAGAGCTGCCCCTCATCCCCCATCTCCCCCCTGTTCAGGGAAGGGTTTGGAGCCACACGGAATTCTGAAACAGCAGCGGGATGGACGCAGGGTGGTTCTGTAAAACCATGGAATGTTAATTCGTGTTCTTATGGGTTATGGTATGTTAAAAATCATAAGTAACCACTGTAAATATGTTATATGAAAATATAACCTTAGTTCCAGCCAGCCTTGGAATTTACTAATCCTGAGGCAGGCACCACCCTAGAATTACCATTTAGGAAAAGACAAAGAATTGTCGGGAAATCCGGGCAATAAGCAATCAGTCCTTCCTCCCGTGGGCAGCAGAGCCATCAGAGCACCATCATCGCCAGGATCTGTGGAGAACTCCCCTCCATTCACAAACCTCAGTTTCCATTCACCCACGGGAAGCCTGAAATTCGCACCTCGCAGTACCGGAGGAAAATCTTTTCAACAGACCAACGACAACTATGAATTCGAATAACCGGTCCCAGGAACAAAGAGACTGTGGGGAAATCTTGTGCCAGGGGCAAAATAAAGTGTATAAAACCTGAGCCCCAAAGGAGGCAAATCTGTGAACTTTTGGGGGGGCGGCAGTGTGCCAGATACTGCATCCCAGTTCACCCTTTGACGATTTACCCGGGTCATCGTCAACGTAACTCCGCTGGGGGTTTTACCGAAATTCTGTAGTTTGATCTTTCAATAAACCTGAGCTCCTCTCAGGTGTTCTAGTTCCTGAATTGAAGTGTGGCAGCTGATTCCTCCTGACTGTTTATTCACTCAGCTGCTTCAGGAGAGCAGCCAGAGCTGACTCCACCCCTCCCTGCAGTGAGGAACGCTCCAGAGCATTGCCCCTTTCCCACCAGGAATTCATCTCCGTGTGCCCCTGGCTGTAATTAGCACCGTAATTAGCACAGTCCTGGTCAGGCCCTGCTCTCCACGGCTCGTTTCTCATCCCTCCGACGATTCCCTCGCTGCTGGCCTGGGCTGTTTTCCACCTCATCGAGTGACAGGAGCTGCTTCTCAACACTGCAAATGTTTTACATGGCAGAGGAGCCCCGAGGTGAACTGGGATCAGGGAAGGGAAGCACAGTCTGGGAGGGATAATTGTGCACAAGGATCTTCCCACCTGGATGCGGCCCCACAGGGAGGTGGGGAGGTGATAAATCTGCTGTCAGAGATGATGAATTCCTGGTCCAGGAATCGGGAACATCCTTCTCCCTCAAACGGCACCATTCCAGAATTGTTATTTCTGCAGCAAAGTCAGCAGCTGGGTTTTCCAGAGGCTCAGTGGGATCTGAGGGCTGTTCCACAGGGATAAAGCCTCCCACAGGCAAATCCTGTCCAGATGTGCAGCTCCAGCAGGATCAAGAATCCTGGAACAACCACTGGAATAACAGGCTGAAGGAATACTCCCCATTCCTGACAAATATGGGGCCAAACAATGGATCCTCATGCAGGGAATGTTTCCAGTTCTCCTGTCCAGGGCTTTTATTGGCTCATCCTTGGCTCTGTCCCTGCCTAGTGATGGACAAGCCTTTCTGAGGTTGCTCCTCAGGGTGTCCACTCAGCCTCACACCACAGTGCCTTTGTCTCCATCACTTTTCCCATCAGGAAATTGGCTTCCAGAGCAGGAACCATCCCAACGCTTTGCTAAAAGCTGCCCAGGTATTGATCCTGCAGTGACAGGAGCTGTGAGGATGGAAAATGTTCCCACACTCCGTGCTGAGCATCACAGGGAAAACACAGAACAGCTTTTCCCTGCCTCCTGAATCGCACCCAAATTCCCCCTCCCTCCCCTCTGACAGAACGCCCATGCAGAGGCAGTTTGGGTTCATCCTGCCCTGAACTTCATGAGCTCATTTAGCAGTCCAAGCCCTGAGCTGGTAATTAATGCCTGTCTAATTAGCTGGAGATCACTTGGAGGGGGATCAGCACCTTGCCCTGTCCCCCTCCTCCCTTGGGTGACCTTGTAAAACCACACAAACAAACAGGAGCGGGGGAAATAAAGGAGAAACACTTCCAGGTCTTCATAAAATCAGTTTTTTCAGTGGCTCAGATCAGAATGAGTCCAGCTCAGCTAGGATCTGGATCAGCAGCATCATCCAGGGAAGATCACAGCTCTGTCCTCTCTGCCATGGGAAAAAATTGACAAAATATCCCCTTGTTCAGGTGTTCCTTCAGTTTTGGGAGAGAAGGAGGGAACCACAACGAGCCCTTGCCTGCATTCCCTCTGCCAGCCCCCACAGGACCCAGCTCCCTACAAACGGTGGAGATTTGATGATTTAACACCAAGGTCGAGCTGCCCTTTGCTCCTCCTTGCCCACAGCCCATTCCCTGTGTCCAGAGCTTGGAACAGAACTGGGAAAATATCAAAAGATGTTAAAGCTATGAAAACAAGGCACTGGCAGACTGTCACCTCACCAAGTAGAAAAGCAAAGAAATATTTTTATTCCAGACTTTCCTGCTGGCTGAGCACTCATCTGAACCCACCAGGCTGGTTTAGTGCTCGGTTTTATTTCCTCACTCCTGTTTGAAATGTTACAGGTTTGGAATTGGAAGCAGCTTTGGGGAATTGATAGTTTGGAGGTGCTGGGAGGGGAGGATTGTGCACGTGCCAGCCAAGGAAGCCCTCAGCTGTCCCAGCACGGGGACAATAAACACGGCCATAAATGCCAGTAAAGCCAAAATGTTCCATTTTTCCTGGAGATGGATCCCAGGGAAGGACTCAGGCAGGATGGGGGTGATTGGTCCCTCCTGGTTATTCCATGCAATTGTACAAACACATCAGGAGCTGCACTCTGGGTGCGTTCCAGGGAGAGATAAATAAATAAATGCATTTTGATAGGCTTTGTTTTGTCCACGGTAAATGCAGGCTGGGAGAGAAAATCTATGGCTCTTCCTTTTATTGCTGTCATTCCCAATAGCTGGGAGATGGGAACGGGGAAATATATCCAGGGAGTGATGGGCCCTGCTCTGTCAGAGGTTTCAGAGGTAAATAAACAAGTTTTATTGGCTGCTCTTACATCTCGATGTAGCATTTAATGGATATATTAAACACTGATCCAGCTGCCAGATATCCCAAGGAAATATTGTGCACATCCCAGCTCAGTCTCGCAATGTCACAACAAATCTGGATTTTCCTAATGGGAACAAGGTTTGCTCCCATAAACCACTCTGAGCTTTCGGAGCTGATTCCCTGCCAGTCATTTCTCCCCACGTCACGCCAAGGTTTTGCAATTCCACCCAAATGACCTTCACTCCCTCCTGTCTGGGGGAAAGCAGGGACTGGGATGGAAATTTGGGGTGGGGAAGGCCTTGGATGAGGAAATGCGAATGGGAGGACTCTTGAGTGGCCCACGGGAGCTCCTCAGGTAAAGGAGGTGCAGACCAGCCCTGTACCAAAAACAAGATTTAAGCAACTAAACCAGACCCCCATGGATGCAGAGTTGATGCCTGAACACAGAAATAAAAAAGAAACAGGATTAAAGAGAGGCAGAGTCACCATCCCTGTGGTGGCCAGGCCTGAAGAGGAAGAGCCAGCTGTGTTTAATCTGTCAGGAGCTGAGGACCAGCCCCGGTACCCGACACTTCGGGGCATTGTTCCTATTTATATCCCCCGGCAAGAACAGCTCGGCAGGCTGACAGAGTTTGGAGTGAACGCTTTTAAAAGAAGAATAAATCTCATCTATTCTTTATTCCTCTCCTCAGGCAGCATCAGGGGCAGCTGCCCTGTGCAGGAGGTTTCAGGTCATGAGTCCCGAGTGCTCCAGGTTTTGTTCCCTGTGCCCAAAGCAGCCCCAGGGGCTGGAGCCAGGCCCTGTGAGACCTCTGGGCTGAGCTCGGTGCTGGGCTGCTCTTCTTCCCAGCACCTTCCACTCCCTCAGCTCCTGGGAATACTGCAGCCTCCTCTCCTTCTCACTCAGCTCCTGGGAATGCTGCAGCCTCCTCTCCTTCCCACTCAGCTCCTGGGAATGCTGCAGCCTCCTCTCCTTCCCACTCAGCTCCTGGGAATGCTGCTGCTGGATCAGGAACAGCCAGGGCCCAGCTCCATGGAAACCATCCAGGGGTGCTGGTCCAGCAGCCTGAGACTGCTCTGGTGGGAAAATCCCAGGGATGGAGGCAGATCACACTCACTAACAGTGTTAATGGAGTGCAAGTCCAAACCGCTCAACCCCCAGGGAATTCACCCTCTGCTGCATCACAGACCTGCTCTGAGAGCTGGCCAAGGCTGGGAAACCCCGGGAAGGAGCTTGGGAAGGGCAGTGCTGAGGATGCTCAAAGGGGCTGCTTGTTCGGCTCCTGCCGGGCTCAGCACAGGAAGGGCAGTCCCAGACCATCCCCAGGTGATCCAGGCTGGACTTTTCCAAACCTGAGCCCAAGAAATTCAGTCCCAGACCATCCCCAGATGATCCAGGCTGGACTTTTCCTGGCATGTCCAGACTCTCTCACAGACCCTGGAGTGACTTGGATAAAGATTTTGGCTGCTTCATTATGAAGATTTTTTTTTTCTGCTGAGTTGTTGAGACATTTTAACATCTCCAAATCTCTGGTCATCCATGGTGGAAGGACAAACAACTTCTGCAGGGTGCTCAGCTCTCCATGGGCAGCCCAGCCTGAGCTGGAGATGCTTTTCCCAAACCCAGGGATCAAGAGGCCTCCACAGCCACAGGATGAGACACAGACAGGGCTCAGCAGGTGCCTGTGCTCCCTGAAAGTGCCAGGAGTGCAGGGAAATAATCACAGTTTCTGAGGGTTTCCCAACACAGCCACAGAACCGACTCTAGAAAGAATACTCCTAAGCCCAAACGTTTTCTCTGCCTTCCTGGGAATCCTGAGGAGGAGTGGCCCAACCTGGCTCAAGTTCTTCTGCAGCTGAAGAGCCCCTCGTGTGTTCTTCACTGCTGCCTTCTTCCTCACGGAACCAGTGCCTGGAATTCCCATGGAGCTCTGAGGTGGATGCACCTGGTCTCTCATGGAAATGCACCCTCAGAGCCCCACTGGTTTGCTCTGGGAGGAATTCCCTGATGAGGAATTTTCCTGAGAAAAGCCTCCCAAATTCCTGGGACCACACCCACACAGTAAAACTTTGGGAAAGAGGGAGAGAGGCAAAGCCCAGCCAAGGCAGAAGATGAAAAATGCATCAAACATTGAGGAGAGATGAACAGATGAGAGAAACAAAATAAAAACAAGGAGCAAAGGGAGGATCTGAAGAAAATTCTTTCTGATACAGCTCTCGGTAATAAATAAAATATGTTCTACCACAATATGCTCCAGCAACTGGCTCTGGGCTGTTCCTTCTGTCTCAGACAAAGTTCCACTGCTGATTAAATTCATCAGAGCCAGGCCTCTGCTGCCTCGAGCTGCTTGCTCTCCTCAAACACTCGCTCCAGAACTGCTGCAGGGATTTCATTTGGAGTTGTTCTCCGGCTGGGTTTATCAGGGTTTCAGAGCAGATCTGATCACCATGCTAATGAAACGCTGTCCTGACGCACTCTGCTCGCAGCCACGAGCTGCTTTCTCCCCCAGAAATACTCCAGGAGAGAAGGTTTCCAGGATGAAATGAGGAATAAATGTTCCCAGTACCAAAGCCAGCAGGTTTTTCCAGCAGTGTTGGGTTGATTGTGCCAGTCCCTTCCGGGGGTCAGAAATCCCTGGGGAGGTTCCCTGCAGGTGAACCTGGGTGTGGCTCCAGCCTCATTCACCTGCAGGGCTCAGGGATGCCACACTCAGCTCTGAGCAGCAGAACAGTGAATTTTTGGGCTCAGGGGGTTCATTCCTGGTTTTCCTTCAGCAGCAGATGGGCTGGACAGCTCCTGAGGGAGCTGGGAAAGGGGCTCAGCCTGGAGAAAAGGGGGATCAGGTTGGGTACTGGGGAAAATTCCTTCACTGAAAGCTGGACCAAGCCCTGGCACAGCTGCCCAGGGCAGTGGAGGTGTTCCCACCCCTGGCACGTGGGGACATGGTCAGAGGGACCAGCTGGGGATGGCTGCACTCACTGATCTCAGGGGGCTTTTCCAGCCTGAGTGACTCTGGGATTTAACTGACAGGACAGCAGTTGATCCTTCCCGGTTCCTGATGGCCCCAGAGCCCACCTGGGACTCTCTGTGGTCAGTTTGATCCCAGTAGTGTCCAGGGCTGTGGAATGACCCCTGGGATGAGTCTGACCCCAGCAGTGTCCAGCACTGCCCAGCCTGTGGCCACCAGGCTGTCACAGCCAGGACAGGGGAGCAGATCCGGCTCTGGTGCAGCCCTGGCTGGGCTCTCTCCTCCCTGGGCTCCCCAGCACCCTCTGGATGTTGGATGAAGGCTCTGAGTGGCAGCAGCTGCAGGGAAGTGGTGGCAGGGCTGGGCAGTGGGAAGGGCCTGGGGACACCAGGGCAGGGCTCGGTGACACTTGGCCCCAGCTGTGCCCAGGGCAGTGGCACAGCTGTGCCAGGGCAGGGACAGCTGCCAGAACAGCTGCAGAAAAAACCCTGACAGCGACCTTACATCAAATGGAAGGCAGAGCTCTGGATAAAACCAGGCTGGGTTTTCCACAGGGGGAAAAATCCTAAGGAGGAGGCTGAGTCAGGCCTGGGAATGAGTCACAGGGAGGGAATAAAGATGATTTAAATTCCCAGGGACTCCTGGCACCATTAGATCAGAGCTCCAAGGCTCAGATCTGGTTTCAGCTGCCTGAGTTTAGGTGGTTCTTGACCTTCACATTGGCATGGCCAGAAGGAAATTCCATGTGAAGAGGTGTGGGAATAGAGGGAAGCAAACCCTGGGTCTGTCACCCCTTGTCAGCCAGGATCAGGGCAAAGGGACCTCCTTGAATCTCTGTTTTTAATTCTTTATTTAGTCTCTTTTTGTGATTCTCCTGAACCTCTTTATTTTGATAAGAACTGCATTTTCATGCAGAACAGCCATTTTCCTGAGGGACCTTTAGTCCTGAAAAAAAACCCCAAACAAACCAAAACACTTTTCTTTTACTACTCCAAACATCTTTTTTTCTTTTAGTAGAAAAGCTGCTTTGAAACAGTACAATCCATTTTTCCACTCTGATAACCCCAAACCTTTCTGCCCGAAATTCTGTTTGCAGTTTTCAGGAGATGCTGAAGGCACAAAGAGAGAAATTCCACTAACCAAGAAAACCCACCTGGGGAATGTCTCACCTGTGTGCTCAGGTTCTGTCTCTTAGGTAATTTGGGATTTAATTTTCCTCTCACGTGCAGAGACAGTTCCAGAGAAGGGGGAAAAGTTCTGATGTAAAAAATTATGTCAGACTTGCAGAATCAGTTCTTTTCTTGTTGAATCCATTAAAAACAGGTCTCTTCTTGTTAAAAAAATCCTTCAGACTCGGGGTTTTTGCAATATTCAACCACTTCTCCTGCAGATCATTGCAATACCCCAGCCCCTGGTGAGCTCTCCCAGCCTGAACAAACAGCTCAACCAAGACCTCCAAAGATCAAAAGCAGCAGGGAAAGAAGAATTCAAAATAATTTCATCCTCAGAAAAAATACATGAGGAACTGGGACGGAGCAAGCTCCAGGTTCTCCTGGTGCAGATCCCACAGGGGTGGCGGGATTTGGGGCGTTGTGTCCCGGGAGGGACAGAGAGCTCCAAACCTCCCCTTGCAGGTGCCTGGGGCTCAGGGCAGAGCCAGGCTTTGCTCCCAGGTCACCTCCTGGATGATTTTTCAATGCAGGACAGAACCTCAGAGAACTCCATCTCCCTCCACACTCTCCTTGCACTCACATATTTTCACTGTTCCCCTGAATTTCCTTCTCATTTGCAGCTGAAGGCGGGAATCAGTTTGGTGCTCCCATGGAATTCCTCCAATTCCCACCCAAATTATTCCAGAGCTGGGCTGCTGACACAGAGGGGCTCTGCTGGCTGTGATTCCATCATTTGGAATATCATTTACTGAGTTCAGGGATAAAGCTCTGCCAGCTGGAGGGCTGAGGTCAGCCCACAACATTCCCAGGTGGCTTCCCAAGGAGTTCCCGTGTTTGGAAGCCACTCTCATTCGGACATTGTCATTTTCCTGGTGAAATAAACTATTTTTATTTCCTTCTTCTTTTTTAAAGTTTTGTTGGGTTTGATTTTTTCCCCCAAATGATCAAGAATTGCCCCAAGTGCAGCACCAGCTGCTGGGTGGCTGCAGCTGCAGTGGGATCCTGGTGCTGATTTTGTTATTCCATTCGTGGTCATACCTTGAAAAGCCAAGGAAAAGCAGAAGAGCAGGAAACAGCAGCTCAGCAAGGCAGGAAAGGTTGGATTTGGAGGTCAAAGCTCAGGTTCTGTCCTCTGGGCAATGTGGGAAAATATCCCACCCCAAAACCAGTGTATCACACCCAAAAAACCCAGTGTATCCACGCACAACCAGTGTATCCCACCCAAAATCCAGTGTGTCTTACCCAAAATCCAGTGTATCCCACCCAAAATCCAGTGTGTCTTACCCAAAATCCAGTGTATCCCACCCAAAATCCAGTGTGTCTTACCCAAAATCCAGTGTATCCCACCCAAAATCCAGTGTGTCCCACCCAAAATCCAATGTTGGTACCCTCCTTGTGCAGATCTCAGAGAATGTTTTCTTCTTCCTGAGCCAGGAAAATCCGGAATGTTCATTGAACACCACCAGCTTTTCCCAGCAGGTGTTAAACACAAATTCCACGCAGGGCTGGGACTGGAAGGGAAAATGTTTCTGGCATTCCCAGGAGCTGCTGCTTCACAGGCTCAGAGGAGACAGAGCTCCCACAGGCTGAGCTCAAACCTCCAGAGGGAGGAGAGGTTCCACCTGGAAGGGATTTAGGGGTTTCCAGTGTTCCAAAGGAGTTCCTGCCTGGGCACCTCCTCCTTCCCCAGGCCACAGCAATCCTACACTGAGGATTTTTGGTGGGAACGTGTCACAGAGTGAAACTGCTCCCCACAAGGGTTCTCATGCCAAATTCAGGACAATTTAGAGCCTGGGAGGTTCTGTGGTCAAATCTCCTGAGATTTTAATGGGTTGGGATCACACAGATCATGGATCATTGAATGGTTTGGGATGGAGGGGATCTCAAAGCCCCTCCAGTTCCCCCATGGCAGGGACCCCTCCCCCTGTCCCAGGCTGCTCCCAGCCCCAGGGTCCAGCCTGGCCTTGGGCACTGCCAGGGATCCAGGGGCAGCCACAGCTGCTCTGGCAATTCCAGCCCCTCCCCCCCCTCCCAGGCAGGAATTCCTTCTTGTCCTCGGACCAACAACATCCCTGATCTGCCAAGTTCATGGAATCTCACCCTGCTCTGGCTCCCTTCACCACTGTCCCTGCTTATTCAAGTCACAGAATTCTTCCAAGATTATTTCAGCCCCATCTTCTTCTTTTTCTCTCCAGGGAACTTGAAACTTCTTCATTCAGCCCTGGCTGAGATATTGATAAATGTTTGGATTCATTTCCTATTTCAGCTGGGCATATTTTTATTTTTTTTCAGTTAATTGCATGGCAACTTAATTTATCCTTTGTCAATTTGTTTCTCTCAATAAATGATCTGCCAACAATACATTGGTTTTAATTAGCCTGCAGCAAGTGTCTCCACGACTGTAAATCAACTGCTTGTTTGAGCTATGAATTGAAAAGGAGAATCATTGGAATTCATATTGTGCTTTCCTGGTTTGTATTTTGTTTTGTTTTGTTTTGTTTTGTTTTGTTTTGTTTTTTTGTTTGTTTTTGTTTTTGTTTTGTTTTTGTTTTTGTTTTGGGGTTTTTTTTTTTTTTTTTTTTTTGGTGGGGGTTTTTTGGGGTTTTTTTGGTTTTTTGGGGGTTTTTTTTATTTATTCTGAAGGGATTATGACAAAACTGTGTTTGCAGCCAGGAACTGACAGCACACTCAGATAATCAGCAAGAAAGAGAAATGTATAAAATATTTAAGTAGTTTTTGGGGTTTGGGGGCTGGTTTTGGTAGATGAAAAGCATCAGGCACATAAAGCAAAAAGAGAACTATGAAAATACATTTCTTGATAATTTGAAAAAACCACAAACCACAAGCTCTCTCTACCCCTTCTCTTTTTCTTTTATATATGTAATTTTTTATTAAATAATGGTTTAGTCAATTATTTTTACATTTAAAACAGCCATTCTAGATATATTTACACGAGGAGGTGCAGACAACCAAACCCCTCCTACTGAAGAGTGTCCAGCTCAGTGGAGAACAAGGAAATACTCAGGAATTAAGGGCTGAGGGATAGGCATCACCTGCTCACTGTCCCTGACTGTTTTCCACCTAAACCTGTGCCTCTCTCCTTGGATATTGCTCCAAGGCTTTATTGCCCCTACGGATATGATGATATTTCCCTTAAATTCCCTCATTATGGCAAATAATGAGGAAATTTGCCCTTCTCATCCCTTGGTTCAGCAGAACTCCTTCTCCTCCATTTCTTGTGCTCTGTTTTAATTCAGGTTGCAGGGGCTTCAGATCCTACACAAGATCTCTGCAGGGTCCTTGTGTTTGATTCCCTCCATGGTTAATTACAGCAAGCTCGTCAGGCTTGAGACCTCCCACAAACCCCTCACTGAGCGCTTCCCTCTGAGCTGTTTGGGGCCTGTCTTGGTTTGGAAAGACAGATGTCTGCCAGGGAAAGCCACAGCTTCCCTTCGAATGGAGAATGTAAACGCCCTCCCTCTGAATTATAATTTTGAAATCAAGGGGCTCTCAGGCAAATATATGGGGATAGGAATAACAGTTCTTTACTAGGAATATTAAAAATACAAATTTAGTAGTACAAAAACCAAGCAAACACAAAAAAACCCCTAGAAACAGTGACAGAGTCAGAGCACAGCCTGACACCCTGTTGGTCAGGTCCAGCCCAGCCCTCCTGCAGTGGCAGCTGTGGCTCTGTGGGAGCAGAGATGATCCTGGAGCAGGGGCAGTTTCCTCTGAAGGTGCCGTGGGGTGAGATGGGTCCGGTCTCCTCTGGGAATGCAGAGCACACAGGCTGTGCTGGGCTCTGAATGCCAGGGTTTATCCAGGTGGGAATGCAGTGCACACAGGCTGTGCTGGGCTCTGAATGCCAGGGTTTATCCAGGTGGGAATGCAGTGCACACAGGCTGTGCTGGGCTCTGAATGCCAGGGTTTATCCAGGTGGGAATGCTGGGCTCCTCCCCTGGGTGCAGCATCTCCCATGGATGATGGAATTGGATCAGCCCTGCAGGGAGCCTCGATGGCCCATGGACAGCAGAGACCCCCTGGAGGGAGGGTGGGTCCTGGAAGGGATAAAGAACCCTGCCCCAGCTGGTTTTAACATCTTCCCATAGACAGAAGGCACCTGCCCCCTTCCCCCCGGAGTTATGAGGAATGGATTATACAAGAGATAAAGAAAAACACCTCCCTAACCGGTTTCAACAGATGGGAAATAAAATACACACATTTGGTTACATATTGCAACCCAAGACAGGCCTCTGGTGCATTTTCCCTCAGGATTCCCTCAGAGCATCCACGGCTCAGCTGGAATCAGGAACCAGAGTGACACACTTACAGGGCACCAGAGTGTTATGAGCCCCTCACGGGTGTGTCACCTCTGGGTTTGGCCTGCAGCCCTAGAAAAAGCTTAAATATACTGGTGAGATGGCATCAGAGGAGATGTTTGAAAAGCAAAGATGTTTTAATTAAGATGACAATAACAAACCATAAAGAACAAAAGGGAGAAACCGTGCTAGGTGCAAGGAAGAGCTTTGCCCCTGCTACAACACCCCAGAAATGCACCAAAGACCTTTGTGCACTCCTTTCAGTCTGTAACAACTGAGGGCAGGTTCTTTACACCCTGCCCAATAGGAACAGGATTTTGAGGTACAGCTTCAAGGACCCAACAGGTGCTCTGTGCTGGTACAGGGCCAAATAACGTATCAAAGTTTCCGGTTTCCTCCTTCTAAGTGAAACAAAGACTGAAACCCAAATCCTTCCCTAAAATGGAAATCCCTGCTATTGGGGGGTGCACACCCCAGCACGTGAGGTGCACTTCTACACCAGAGCTCTACAGAAAACCAGTTTTCATCTCGATGTTCTGGAGGGGGAGAACTTCTCCAGGAGCAGTGTCCTCCTGGGCACAGCTCTGCTGGGACAGGTTTGGGAGGCTCTGAGCACAGTGGGGCCTTGTCTTCATCATCATCCTCATTATTGTCAGCCTGGGCCAGACGTCACCTGCTCCACTGGAGTGTCCTTGACAGACAGAATTATTTAGGGGAGGCTTTGCTTAATGGGTTTTCCTAAGGAAATCCAAAGGAATTGTAGGGTTTGAATCACCCCTCTTGCTCTCCCGGGCTGCAGCAGCTCTTTGTCACCCTTTGTCACCCTCTGCTTTCTGCAGTGTCACCGTGGCTGCTGCAGAATGGGATCTGCTGTGGTCACCCATGGTTTGATTTGGGATTTGCTGTCACTGACTGGACAGAGGTTCCTCATCCCAAAGGGCAGCAGGATTAGGGCCTGGGAAGCAAGGGATTAAAAAAAAGGAGAAGAAACAACAAAAACGTCTCTTCTTGGAGAAAAGCTGAGCAAGTTCATTGGGGAAGTTTCAGAATTGCTCTTTGCCATTTCTGTGCCATTTCTGTGCCATCCATTTCTTTAACCACTTCAGAGCTGGGGCTGGCCCAAAGAGGCAACAGGAGATGGAAAAGAGCAGGAATGTTTTCATGGAATAAATTGGCTTCTCCCTGTCAGCCTGTCCCACCGCTCTGAGGAGACTCACGGGAATCAGTGGATGCTGGTGGTGTCACTAGTGACAAACTCAGGTCTTTGAGATTTTGGGAAGATATTTCCATTAATTCCTTGAAGAATTAAAGGCAAGAGCAACTCAAGGTAAGCAAAGGAATGCTGAAGAAGTTTCCCCTTTCAGTCCAAGGTGAGGGGTAGTTTGGAAATTGCTCTCCTTTCTTCTTCAAGTACAATTTTTAAAAAGAACTAAATTGGATTAAAGTTTAATTTTAAGAATGTCCTCTGTTTTCAAATTCTTGATTGAATTACCCTTTAAAAATTAAATTGTAATCCTTTAGGAGTTATTGATTCCGAAGGAGGGAAATGCCAATAGGACCATTCTGGCCTGAAACGCTGCCCATCAAATTGACATAATGCTTTCAATTTCCCTAAATAACTCCTCGGAGCTGACTGATTCCCGAGGCTTTCCCAGCACCCAGCGGCCCCTGGGCAGGCACAAGGATGTGAGGGGCCTCATCCTCAGTCCTGCACAGGGACAGGGGCACAGGACAATTCCTGGATGCCCCTGGCTATGGAAACACCCTCACAGTAGTGCAGAAATGTTTATTTTTGGCACTGCACTACTGTTTGTTTATGGAGCCTTGGGGTCAGCACCGGCCCAGGAAACCTTTGGGATGCTCTCTGGGCATGGAACATCCTTTATTCAGTGTTTCCTGGGGCTGCAGAGGGCACAGGATTTAGGGAAGTGCCTCAGTGCAGCCCTGGAGCTGTGGGGAACCTTCAGCCCAAGCTGCCCCAGCACCACTGAGGAGCTCCGGGCGTTCCTTGGCTTCCTTCCAGTCTGTGGAGCTGCCACGTCTGGGATCTGACTGCCTCAAAATCAGCCTCCAAACACTCCCGTGCCTGCCTCCCTGGCTAAATTACACCTCCAGCAGCACTGAAGGCAGCACAAAAGAAAAAACAAACCTTCCATTGTGTTTTGCAGAAGTCTTGGCTCGTTGTTTTTTGTTGGTTTGGATTGGTTTTTTTGTTTTTTTGGTGTTTTTTTTTTTGAGTTAAAACAGCACCACAACAAAAAAGCCAGAGTGAATAGAGCTCCCAAGATATAAACACAGGCTGGATAATTCCCATTCCCCCCGGGAACAAAAGGTTGCAGCTCCTGAATAGAGGCACTGTTGAGAAAGCACTTGAAAAGGGGGATGAATCAATTAATGCCTTTGATAGTTTGAATGTCCCACTATCTAAAAAACAAGCACGGCTTTAATGGGGAGATAATTCAGTTTACTGAATCCAATTACACGTAATTGGCTTTTTCCCTTTCTTCTCCCCCTTTTTTAATTGCTGCTGGAACCAGGGCTCTGCTGCACTCCTGGCTCTGCCAGATGTGGCTGTTCTTGATCCCGCCAGGGCAGGGAGCAGAGGATCCAATCGCCCTCAAAGGGGCAACCTCCAACACCCTGGGGGGCTTTGTAGCCCTGGAGAAAAAAGTGTTCATGAAACCCAGCCAAAAACCACTCAGCGGAGTTCCCAAGAGGCAAAATCTCAGTTACACATTTTGTTTTTCCTCTGGGTGAAAACCCCTGTGCTCTGCTGGTGCTCTGGGACACGGGCAGGAGGAATGAGCTGGGGCACACAGAGCCACTGGGCCAGGGGGTTCTTAAGAGCTCGGGGGGACATTTTTGGTGACATTTCCATGCTGGCCCAGACCTCTGTGCAGCAGGGTTGTGTCTTCCTTCCCTAGGATTCCAAATCCAGAACTCCCGCCTGGCCTGAGGCAGCATCAGCACCGGGACAGCTCCAGTTCGAGAGCGCTTTGGGAATGTTCCCTCCACTGCTGCTGGCTGGCATTAGGAGTGTGAGGACATTCCAGCTTTTCCCAAAAAATTTTGGCTTTTCTGGGTGCCTTGAAGCTCCATGATCGCATCAAAAACCAGCAGGTAAGGAAAGTGTATCGCTGCTGACTGGGGGCACTGGTGCCTCCTGGCCATGGAGAGCTGCAGCTCCTCCAGAATCACGGCCACGATTCGCTGCTGCCTCTTTTATTCCAAACCAGCCTTGCAGAACTCGTGGGTTGGGCTTTTTGGCTGTTTTGGGGGTTGTGTTGGTTTTTTTGGGGTTGTTTGTTTGTTTGTTTTTATTGAAAGAAGGAAGAAATACACAAACCCATTTTCTGAGTAAGAGGACCACGCTAATGAAGAACTGGCTGATCCTCATCCCCCCCGGCTGTGGAGCTCCCCCCTCCTCACTCCGGGAACCCCCGGGAGAGGGCATTGAGGAATGGGAGGGAGGGGAGACTCCGGGAGGGAGGGATGGGAACTAGGGGAGACTCCGGGAGAGAGGGATGGGAATGAGGGGAGGCTCTGGGATGGAGGGATGTCACAGCCTGGCAGTCCGTGACACGGCCACTCGGGCAGGGGATAGAGCTGCGGAATGGTTGGGAGATCCCCAGGGAAGGGAGGGGCTCCGGGCGCTGCTCCCCATCAGCATCATGGCAGCGCCTAGTTCATCACTAAATCCTGAATTTATTCCCGGACAACCCCAGTGCTGGCCCAGGGAAGTGCAGGCTGGAGGCTGGGGCAGGTGCTGCACTGCAAATTAAGCTAATTAAACCCCATTCCTTCGGCTCTTTCCTGCTTTTCTCCTCCCTGCCCTGCACATTCCCAGCGCTGTCACCCCGGGCTCGCTGCCACTCCGAGTCTGCAGCGGAAATCTGATGTAATTAGCCATTAATGGAGTTGAGGAATTTCGCCCGGGAACTGGAGCGTCCCTGCAGTCAATCTGTGCTCGGCCGAACTGACTTCGAGCCTGAATTCCCAGCAATCCGGGTTCCAGGGATGTGAGGGGTAGGAAGAACAGCCACGGACAGCCCCAGCCCTCCTGGGAGGCAGCAGATACTGCTCCAAGCCCACCAGGACAGTCCCATCCTTGGCCAGGTCTTCTCCACCTTCCTGTGGGATGCAGAAGGAAAGGGAGAAGGGGCTCCTCTTCCCCAGTCCCTGACCCCTCGCCATGGATTATCACAGTGCTCTGCACCCCTGGCCTGGGGCAGGGCTCCCCATCAGCTCAGAGCTGCAGCACCGGGATGAGTCCCCCCGCAGCTTCCAGGGAAGGAAGGTTCTCCATGTGGGAAAGGAGCATCTCCCCCGGCAGTGCCAGGACAAGACAATTCCTAAAGAGACTCCAGGCAGACGGGGAGGTGCCTCTACTTAGAACCAGCTCACGCTGGGGGAAGTTCTCACTCTGACAGTGCTTGGCTGGCACTGTCTGGACACAGTTGTCACCTTCCGTGGAGCCTGGTGTGACACAGCCCTGCCCAGGGATGTGACACAGCCCTGCCCAGCCTGGGACACCCAGAGCTCCTGGCTCAGGGTGATTCCTGGAAGGCAATGAACCCTCGGGAGCTGCAGGAACGCCCCCAGGGCTGGATTCTTTGCAGGAGCAGAGCCCCTGTCCTGCCCTTTCCCACCTTTGGCCAGGTATCCATGCCATGACCTGGTTTATTATCCCACTGAGTTTCCCTGTGAGTGTTTTTCAGGAGGCTTTGGCAGAGCACAGCAGATAGGTGATGCCCCCTCCCCTCAAGCCTGTTCATCTCTGAACGGGGCTGCAGGTCCTGTCACAAAGTCACTGGGATTGTCCTGAGGGCTTTCCACCTCCCTCTGCCCTGGTCTCTATTCCATTTCCACTCAGCCTGGAGAACTCTCTGTTTTTCTCCAATGGACTGACACATTTCTTCCTCTCCAGTTTCTCTTCCAGCCGTGCTCCTCACAGGTGCCTTCCATGCAGGAATGTCCTTTTTACGACCCCACCGTCCTCTCCACCCTCCAGGTGGGGATTATTCAGTCCTAGCGCATAAATGCAGAGAGAATCTGGCACAAGGGTGCAGCTTTGACCCTGGCTGGGTCCTTGTGAACCCCTGTGTAATGTCAGTTCTAATCCTGCAGCGCACAGGAGGTGGGAATGTGCCTGAATCCCGACTCCCCAACCCAGTTGTGGCTGTCCAGCGGCTCCTGGGGACAGCCCAGCACTGACCCGACCCCGTGTGCTCAGGGATGCTCAGGAATCAGGGGGGCTGAACATCCCAGTGCTGGTGCAGGAGCCCCCAGGGCTGAGAGCAGCTCCACCAGGAGCAGCAGGGCTCCTTCGGACATCACTCATCCCAAATATTCCTCCTGCATCCCCAGCATCCATCCCGCAGTCTGGCACTCGCTGCCAGGGAGATGAATCACCATCCGTCACCTCAGCCG
The DNA here is from genome assembly GCF_021018805.1 of Prinia subflava. NCBI lineage: Eukaryota > Metazoa > Chordata > Aves > Passeriformes > Cisticolidae > Prinia > Prinia subflava. The sequence goes on from NC_086270.1 coordinate 6,108,289, forward strand.
AGGGAGAACAATTAAAGGAGACTGAAATGGGCAGCATTTTAATTTATTGGCTTTTCACTTGTGCCTGGCAGCTTCCCTGAGGGGGATGGAGAGTGCTGGGAGCTCGGCAGAGCCCAGGGTGGCAGCACAGCCCTGGGTGGTGGCAGAGCCCTGGGTGGTGGCAGACCCTGGGGTGGGAGAGCCATGGGTGGCAGCAGAGCCCTGGGTGGTGGCAGAGCTTGGGGTGGTGGCAGTACAGCCCTTGGTGGTGGCAGAGCCCCTGAGTGGTGATAGAGCCCCTGGGTGGTGGCAGCAGGGCCTGGGGTGGTGGCACAGCCCTGCTGCTCCCGGGGCACAGCAGCCCTGGGGGTTGGTGGTTCAGGCAGGGTTTGGCTGTGGGAGCTCCGACTGCTCAGACCCTGCCTGTGGGTGAGCCCTGCACAGCTCCCTGCCCTCGTCCTTGCTCCTGGGACACCCGTGTCCCCTCGGGCTGTTTTGGGGTCCCCATGTCTCTCCTTTTGCTCTTGGGACACCCGTGTCACCTCGGGCTGGGCACACAGGTTCATCTGGGGTCCCTGACATCACTCCAGCTCATGGGGGGGTTCACCCTGGGCAGGACATTCGAGCTCAGCCCTGAGTCACCCTCTGTGGGCAGCGGGCTGTGGGCAGTGCCACGTCAGGGCTGCAGGCTGCAGTCAGAGGTGACTCAAGCGAAGGTGGACGGAGCCTTTCTTCCCACTCCTCGTGTCAGCACGAACTGCCCCTGGGAATGAAACAATCCTCAGGACTGGGACTCTCCCTCTGTTCCTGTGCCTGTTCCTGTGCCTGTTCCAACCCCCGCCAGAGCCTGGCCCTCCCAGCAGCCTTGGGCATTTTGGGGCTGAGGTGCTGCCTGTGAACCCTCCAAACCCCTGTTCTCCCGGGACAGCCCAGCCCAGGGTGCCTAGAGCTGACCCGAGCGCTGAGCTGAGCCTTGGGTGCCCTCAGAGCTCTGGCTGCAGCGTTTGTGGAGCTCCAGCTCCCTTTATCCAGGGTCTGGAGGGTCCTGTGGTCCTCAGAGCCCCTGCAATGAACTGGGATCAGTCCCAATGGGAAAAGCAGGATAAAGCAGCCTTGGCTGTGAATTAAACCCAGACTAGGGGCAAAGATCCTCCAAAGTCAGTCTGGGTCTGGCTGTGCCCGTAGCACAGTGCCCAGATCCAGCCTAGGAATTATTCCCAGGCTTTCCTGAAATATTTTAAACTTCTTTTCCCCTCACTAAACCAGCCATTAGCATTGGTGTCACACCCCAGGGTCACCAGGTGCCTCACCTGAGCCCTCCTTGAGCTGCAGCTTGGAGTAACACTCCCAGCAAGAGGAACGGCATCAGTAAAGCCTGAAAATTCAGGTATCAAAAACCAGAATGAGTTGAGTTGAGTTCCCACCTGCACCAGGCTCTGGGAAGGAGCCACATCAGCATTCTGTGGGTGTGGAGCAAAGAAAAATCCAGAGGTTTCCATCAGCTCTGGCCAGGGAGCTGGGCTGGGACAGAGGCATTTAGAGCTTTCTGCTGCTTTTCTGTGTTTTATAAGAGAAACCCCTGGATTTCTCTGGGGGGTTAAACCCCCGTGAAGCTGGAGGATAAAGGGGCGGTAGCAATCAGCTCCGGGAGAAGTTTGGCTGCTGGAAAAACCAGAGTGGGGATGAACTATTAATTGAAATTCCCAGTTAATGCACAGCTGCCAATAACAGCTGCATAATGGAGAAAATCCAATTAATTTTTAATTATCCCCTTCCAAACAAATGCAGGGTGTTAAATGTGTCACCTCCAGCAGGCAAAGGGGGGTGATGGAGGGGTTCATTTTGGGAACAGTCATAGGGCCTGGGCAGATCTCTCCACGGAGCTGTTTCATGGATTTGAGTCTGCTCCTTGGGATGGAAATCCCAGAGACTTTTGGTGAATCCTGGCAGGGATTTCCATCTCCTCCAGAGCAAAACATCTGCAGCCAGGCAGCACTTCCTGGCCATAGGGAATAACACTGATAAGGATTGTGATGTCATGATAATGATCCTCCCACACGGAATAATGATTATAATGATTATAATGATTATAATGATTATAATGATTATGATATCATGATAATGATTATCTTACATGTAATAATCATTGTAAGGATTATGATGTCATGATAATGATTATGATATCAAGATATCAAGATTCCTACATCTGGAATAATCATGATAAGGATTGTGATAGCATGAGAATGATTACAACATGGTGATAATGCTTCCCCCACACAGAATAATCATAATAACAATTATGGAATCCTGATAATAATTATGACATCATGATAATGATTATGACATCATGGCAATGATTCCTCCATATGGAATGATCATGATATCATGATAATAATTGTTGTGGAGGTTGTTAGCTCTTGCTAGGTCTGGACAGAAGACACTGGACACGATTGTATCTTGTTCGGGCTTGGCTGTTTGTTATTTCTTATCTAAGTTACATTCTCACAAGGTGTGAGCCCTGTCTAAGAAGCCGAGAAAATGGCCATTTCTAACTCATTTCAAGGACTTTAAACAAGAAGCAAAACCAATTAAAACCCAACACCTAAGTTATTTTTATTTATAATCACTCAGTGTCCTCAATGCGGGCTTTCACCAACCAGTTAGAAAACCTGAGAAGGAGGAGGAAGAAGAAAGTGAAGAAGAAGGACCCAGGCAACGGCCAGATCCCTCCATAATGTTCTTTCTATATATTATACTATATTCTATACCCCAAATCCCCAAACTCTGAGTATTTCACGCTGTGCCATCACACACTCCTGTACAAACTGCACACACACACTCCCAGTGCTGCCCCTCAGTTCTGGGAGCCGTTCCCACGGCCCCTGGTCAAAGGCAGTGCCCTCCTGAGGGTCACCACCTGTCAGAGCAGAAAGCCTGACATTTTCAGCATCCAGGGTTCCAACAATTATGACATCATGATAATGATTATGATCTCATGATAATGATTCCACCCATGGAATAATCTTGATCATGATTATGACATCAAGGTAATGATTGTGAGATCATGTCAACGATGATGACACCATGATAATGATTCACCCCCCTGGAGTGATGGTGATCATGACCAGCACAGTGGGAGACAATTCTGCTTTTGTGGTGGCACAGCCCAGACCTGATCCCACCACGTCTGGGGCTCCTGACAGTGGGAAGTCAGTGGGAGCTGGCTCAGCTCAGGCTGTGCCTCCCTGGCAGTGTGGAGGGGGCACACGAGGATCCTGCTCTGACTCACAGGGAGCTGGCAGAGTTTGGAGCCGGGGTGGGTGTGAGGGAGGGTTTATGGCTCTGAAAAGTCACCTTCTCTCAACGCTTGTCCCAAACGTGTCCCCACACTTCCTATTTTTAGAGCCCTGCTCTCCAGTGATTTTGCCCAGGGACAGCCTTGTGGGGATTCAATTAAACTCCAGAATAAAATAAACACTCTCCCTCAGCCAGGGCTGGAATGCTAAGCAGAGCCATTATTTGAACAAAACAGGGCTTGAGTTTGGTGTCCTTTATTTTCATCAGCCGGGGTCAGAGACCAGTGAAGACAGGAAAAACCCCTCATTAACTCAGCCCATCCACTCCCAAAGCCTTTCCCCTGCTGCTCTGAGTGATCCAAACACCTCCAAGGCACATTTCCTTTGGAAACAACTCCACATTTTGAGGACAGAAATCGCTGAAGAGCTCCTTTTCTTTTTGGGGATGATGAACCAGCTGTGTCTGTCTGGGCAAAGCAGTGACACCCGGAGCTGCCTGCACTGCCAGGGCTTTCTGCAGTTAAATTGAACAAGCTCAGGTCTTCCTTTATTCCTTAATTAAATACTTGATCAGGGCAGGCTGACCCATGGCCAATTCCCTCAGGTGTTTCTATCCAGAATTGTAGGTTTTCCCTGGAAAAGGAAATGGTGATCCCAGGGTGTGTGGAGCTGGGTGAGCTCTGGCAGTGCAGTTCCAGAAGTGGAGGAACCCCGAAGTTCCCATCCCACCCCAGAGATTTTCTGTTTGGAGCATCAGATTAGCCTGGGGAAGGAGAATTTCCCTGGCGTTTTTGACAGGATGTGGTGCAGAGCAGCCACAGCCTGTGTGAGGCCTCTCACCAAACTCCTACCAGGAATTCTGCTCTGGTGCCAGTCCTGGATGGTTCCAGCTCTGCCAAGGCTGGCTTTGGAGCTGGGCAGTGGCTGCTGGCACAGCCCAAGCCCAGGGCAGAGTTTTAGTCCAGTCTAACCCAGATTCCAGCACCCAGAGGTGCCAGATGGGCTCTGGGAGACCCCGGCCCCACCTGGGTCTGGGCTGGGGCTCTGAACTCCGGCAGTGATGGGAGCAGTGAAGGGCGGGAAGGGCAGAGGAGTCTGGGGGCAGGAGCAGAGCTCTGCATGGCAGTGCTGGGCTGGAGAGTGGAACAACGGGAGCAGAAAGGGAAGGGAGAACAGCGGTAACACCCCAAAGGTGGTGCAGGAAGGGGAATGTGCCTCCTGCACCTCTGCTGTGGGCAGGAGATCCCAGGCAAAGGGTGCAGCAAGGAAAATCCAAGTGAAACCCATCAAACTCCTGTGGAAGAGGTGCTAAAAGGGCCGGGAAAGGAGAAGCAGTGAGGGAGCGATGCCTGCGGGTGCAGCAGACCCTGCAGGGCTCCGGGCCGGGAGGACTCCTGGGATGGCTCCATCCCCTGCTGAAATACACAGGCAAGGAGCCCTGCTCCTTTTTGATGCCTTTATTGAGAATCCAGCTCTGTGTGGCCCCGCAGGGTCGCGCACACCGCCGCTGCTCCCTTCGGCCCTGTGCAGGAGGAGGGGGCAGCTTTGATACCCAACAGAGCTGGGGCTGCCTCCTCACGGGCGGGCCTGGGAACACCAACTTTGGGCTCCTTGCCCGGGGGTGTCCTGCAGGTGGAGAACTGTTGAGCTCACGGCGACACGGTGGAGTTGCTTTGGTTGGTGGTTTTATCTTCTCCACTGCTACGCCAGTCTGGGGGGTGCTATTTCCAGTCTTGGATTTTGCACTGGCTCGTTGTCTCAAGGGTTCTTTATCAGTACCCAGTGTCCCAGTGTCCCTTCATTTGCATATTGTGCACCATTTTGGGGAGCAGAGGTAACACCCAATGAGTAACAAAACAGACACAAGTAAGGGACAGTTGGGTGGGGTAATTAACAATATGGGTGATTCACATTTAACAATTAACAAACATGGTAACATTTAACAATTAACAGAATGTGGTAACAATCGATTAACCTATAAACCTGTTCATAACACTCCCATTCTCCACTGCAGGTGGGAAAACCCCCAGTCACAGCTGGCTGCCCCTGGGCCTCGCACCCTTCCCATGTACTGCACACGGGAGCCTCTGGAAAGCAGGGATCTGTCACTGGGTGTGTCCCTGTCAGGTTTTCCCAGGAGCCTCGTTAATTAATGCTCATTAATTAATAAATAATAACAGCACAACTGTCCGAGGGCAGATTTTCCAGGAGCCAATTCCCAGCGTGCAGCCACAGGGCAGCCTCAGCAGCTCCCTGTTTTTGGGATGCTGATTTTTATTTTGCTCTCCCCATCTAAAAGGAGCTGAAATCCAAATAGCCAGGAGTTTTTAATCCAGCTTTGCTGCTGCTACACAAAACCTTGGAAGCATTCACTCCTTGCTCCCAATGATCCTAATCCTTTTCTCCTCACTGCTGAGGGAAAAGCAGCTTAGGGAGGTTTGGAGTTGAAAGAGTCAGGGTTTGGAGGAGGTGTCCCCAAAATGCCATGGGACCTATGGAATTCTCTCTCTCCTCAGGCAGAGGAATCTGTCCTGTTTTATCATCACAGTGTTCAATGAAAATCAGGAGTTTCCAGCAGGAATTTGAGGGAAAGATGGAGGGATTTCTGGAGTCCACAACCAGTCTGTCCAAACAGAACTTTGAGCCTGGCTTGTCTGATAAATTGTTATTTCAGTTTGTAATTTCAGAGCCTCACAAAATCACAGAATCCCAGTTTGGGCTGGGATTCTAAAACTCTTCCAGTTTCAACCTTGTCATGGGGACAAGGGACACCTTCCTCAGAGCCTCAGCACTGCCAGGAGTTTGTCCATTCCATGCTGGGTCTCAGGCACTGAACTCCAGCTTAATTTGGGATCTGAGCCCACGCTGGATGTGGCCATGGAGCAAATCCAAAGAGGGAGAAGGGATAAATGGAATATTCAGGAATTGTGCTTAAGGACTAGTCCTAAAACTATTCTGAGCATGGGATGTGGGGTTTAATTCTGTGCCTGTGCTCTCCTCACCCACAGGGGCAGGGCTGGGGGATTTCACATCCCCTGGTGCCAGCAGAGGTCTCCACTCCCTATGGGAAGGTGCAGATCAGGTCCAGTTCTGCCCTAAACCCCTGCCCTGCCTCACCCTGTGTCCCTTCAAGAGCTACAAGGAGCCTTTCCCCCTCACACAAACACAGAAATAAAGCAAAGCTAAGCTCCATCTCCCAGTTAAACGCTGTCATTCCCACCCAGTGTCTGTTTATGGTGTTACCACAACATAAAAACTTCTCTGGGGCCTCTGGCCAGGACACTCCTCAGATGCTTGTGCAGCTCCAACCTGATTAAAACTGAAATTCTATTGCACTTCTCTGAAGAGACCGCACCCATGGAACAGAAACTGCAAGGGGGTGCTGCCAACTATGAGGCAGAAATAGCGACAGCTCCAGCCACAAAGGCTTCCAGTTTTATTCTGATTTTATTTTTTCACAGGACAAATTCATAAATTAGAAGGATGTGCCTCAAGAAGAGCCAAAAAAAAAAAAAAAAAAAAATAAATAAAAAGCAAGTGCAGGATGAAGAAGTTGCATGGCTGGAGTGTGAAAGTGCCAGAGTGTGGGGAAGCAGAAGCTTTTTAAAAATCAATAAGAAATGTCACTGGCAAGGGGTGTGGGATTCAGTGCCAGGGTGGGCAGGCCAGGAGGGGCTGGGAGAGGATTGCAGGAGTTTAGCAGGGGTGGGGATGTGCAGGAATCACACAAAACCTGGCTGGGGTCGCTGCTCTTTGTGCCCCGCTCCTGCTCAGGCTGAGTCTCAGCTCCCTCATTCCCGGGCTCTGACATTCCCTCAGCTGCCCAAATCCGTGGGATCCCAGTGAGATCTGGGTGCTTGGCTGCAGATTCCTTTTTAAAAACCCCTAAACTGCCTAAAATCCTGCAGTGCACGATGAGCATGCAGCACTCTGCATGCCCCAGAAGGGCAAGGAGAGAAGAGCTCATTGCCTTGAACTCCTTAAAACACTTTCTCTTGCAAATTAATTGCTATTAATTCATCAGTAACATTCAGTAACCCTCCAGAAAAGAAGATAAAGAGCAGCTGATGGGACAGAGGGAGGAGCTTGTGCAGGATGGGGGCAGGAAAGCATCACAGGGATGGGAAGCAAAGGAGAGGCAGAGGAGGGAAATTTAAAACCAGGGAAAACAGGTGGGAAATAATTTCAATAAATAATGTCTGGGACTGCAGTGCTCCTGGATGGGTTTATTTCTGTATTTCTGGACAAACTGGACAATCCTGAGTTATGGACGTGCCAGTGGGGACGGGCAGGTGCAGTGGAGGGGCTGAAGGGCCCCAGCTGGGACACCTGGGGGGCCCCAGCCCTGACAGGATCCCCCCTCCTCCCAAAACTCTGCTGTTTGTCTCCCTAATTAGGCTCAGGAGCCTTCCTGGAGAGCAAAGAGCTGCCTGCTCAGGCTGGATGAAGGAGTTCTCCATATTCCCAGAGCTGGGATGAGACTCTTGATGAGCTCTTGGTGCTTCGTGTTCTTTCCCAAGAAGGCCCCAAGACGTTCAAGAGAGGCTTTGGTTGATTTTATCACCCGTGGCACAAGAGTTAAATATCTAATGAGGTGATTTAAATAGCTCAGATTTTCAGGATTTTGGAATTTCCATCTGGGCAGAGATTTAAGTGAAACTTCAGCAGTGCTGGGAAATGTTTGGGTTTTTTTTTTTTTTCCCTTGTCATTTCTCCTCTTTAAGCAGCTCTGCTCTCTCATCAAACCAGGCTCAGGAATGTCAATAAGGAATCGTTTCCCCTTGGGATTTCTGCCCCATTTTTACAGACCTGCAAAGTCTCCCTGGATTGATTAAGCAGCCAAACATTGGTTTGCATCATTACAGACTTGGGGAGACTCAGCAAATGCACAAAGCTGCATTTTCCCCTGTTTGCCATAATTATCTGTTTCTTTAGAAAATTCAAGTCTCTCTTCTTTAACAGACATTTTTATTTACAAAACAGATGCTCTGGAAATAGAACTCACACCTTAAATAAATACCCAGAATATCCTGAACTGCATCTCCATGTGCTGAAAACAATATAAGAAAACAGAAGAAATCCTGAAATTCTAAGAAAAGCCTTTGAAAATTTAAGGGAAAAGCACACAAATCCTGAACAATAAGCAGCCAGGGCAATTTATTTCCATGCAATGTTTCATGGCAAACTGGAATTATTCCCTGGAAGTCCAAGCAGTGTCTTTGCCTTCACAAATTCACCATTTCCTCAGCAAGGATCTCCCTGATACATCTGCCTGCTTTTTAAAGGACACCATCCTCATTTTCCATGGGAAAAGCAGAAGGATTTGCTGAGGATGGGACTGGAACCACTGTCCCTATTGGAACGAGGGCTGTGCAGGGTTTGTATTGTGAAAATGTCCTGGAAATGCTCTGGAGGGGAATCCTGGCTCCTGGAAATCTGTGGGAGACTTGGAATTTCCTCCAGCAATTCCCCACAGGAAATCTCCTGATTTTAGGAATAGGGAAGGATCATCCCTTAAAATCTGCACAGTGAGGTTTGGAGAGCTCAGGCCAGGAACTGGTGGGGATTTAAATGCTCTTTGTTGCCTTGCTAAGGGCAGCTCACAGAGTTTAGGCTGCAGGAAATAAGAAACGCCCCGGGGCTCAGGGAGCACAGAGCTCTCCAGCAGCTCCTTAGTCCTTCCCATCACCGCCTCATTCCCCGGGTTCCCCGCCCCGTGCTCCATAATTTGGGCTCTTTTTGGTGGAATTCTATTGAAAAAGAGCTGCAGAAGGAGGGAGAAGCCTGGCCTGGCTTGGACAGCACCCTCAGGCACAGGGTGGGGTTGTTGGGCTGTTGGATTCCCGATCCTCCCCTCCCACTCAGGATATTCAGGATTCTGGGATTCTCAGGTATTAACAGCCACTCTCCAGTGATGGGCTCATGGATGCAGTGAAGCTTTCCTGTCCTTTCTCCATTCCCTCAAATGCTGCTTTCTCTCCAAAGGTGGGTACCCAGCAGCTCTGACGTTAAATCAGAAACCAGCTCTTGTCCTGGGGAGAACAGAGCCCGTTCTGGGTTCTTCATCTGGGGACAGATTTTGATTAAAAGCCCAGCACATGTTCTCACTGCTTTCCCTCCCCTTGTTCTCGTGGCCGTGCAGCCCATTTGCAATTAAATTGAGTCTCGTTACCCTCCAAAGTGAGAGAAGCTGCTCTGAAAATTATGAGTAGGAGTCTCTCTACCTTCTGACAAATTATTTTCTAATGAAAAACATCTGCTCGGGCTGCGAAGGTTCACCCGTCTTTATTCCTGCCTGATGCAAACGGGTTTTGTTTTGCAAATTGCAAAGCAGGGCTTTGGTCCTGCAGCCAAAAGGGACAAGCAGGGATTGATAAAATGCAGCAAAGCTGGAGTGCAATATCATCCCCCCCTTAATTATCCTGACTCCTAACAGGTGTAATGAGCGCAGCACCTGATGGCTGCTGATGATCCAGATGGCCTGGAATTGTCTCTCCATATGCTTCAGGATGGGATGCATACAGGTTAACTCTGTGTGGGCTGGAGGAACAGGTCCATGGTTTGTTCAGGAAGTTTGGAAAATGAGATGGAAATCCAAAGAGACACCCAGGGGTGTTTGGGTAACAGGGAGATGTGGAAGGCACAGAATCATGGAATTATTTAAGCTGGGAAAGAGCTCCAGGATCATTGAGTCCAAGCTGTGGCTGATCCAGCCCAGGGCACTGAGTGCCACCTCCAGGAATTCCTTGGGCACCTCCAGGGATGAGTGCTCCAACCCTCCCTGGACAGTTCCCATTCCTGAGCACCCTTTCCATGGGGAAATTCCTGCTGCTGTCCACCCTGAGCCTCCCCTGGCCCAGCCTGAGGCTGTTTCCCCTTGTCCCGGCCCGATTCCTGGGCATCCATTCCCCTCCTTAGCCCAAATCCTGGGAAAAGGGGAATGTGCCCCTGCAGGGATCTGCCCAGCCTGGCCAGTGTGACACCCCCTCCCCAGGGCTGGGTTTGCTCCTGAGACACGTTTGCTCCAGAGCCGTGACACGGCCAAGCCCAAATCCCAAATCCAGATCTGTGTGGGGCAGTTTGGTGGTTCCCAATGATTCCCTGGAATGCTGGCTCCGAATTCTCCCCTCCCTGAGGACAGCTGGGATTTCTGCTAAGGGGCTCCTAACCGGCACTAATGGAACCAACCCTGTGAACAACATTTTGGGCATTTTGCTGCTCTGAGAGCTTTGAAGATGCCTCCTCTGATCTCTGACCGGGGCTGCCAGGACATGCAGGAACATTTCTGCAGTTCCACTTTTCCCTTTGAAGCAATCCCAGCTGGAGCCAGGCTGACAGGAATGTCTCATCCTCAGGGAAGAGCTGATCTGGAAGTCCTGAGGATTCCTGGAGCAGGGAGGTGGCACCGCTGTCCCCGTGCTGTGAGAGGGGACAGCAGCAGAGGGGCTGTGCTTGAGCTCAGCACTGAAACTCCCCAGGACAGGAGCAAGGATTTTGTGTTCTGCTAAACTGGGACCGTGCAGGGACACCAGGATCTGCCAAAAGTCACCCGGGAGCTCCAAGCAGGAATCAGGAGCTATTAGACGATGGCTGCAGCTCTTTATGTGTGACAGGTTTTCTGTCTGTGCTGCCTAGAGGGCAAGAAACGTTTTCCTTTATGAAAAAGGAACAGAGATGCCTCAGTAAGTGCTGTGGAGTTTGGGCAAACAGGTTTGCGGTCTGTGCACGGAGCACAGGAATTGTTCCTTTAGATCAGCAGCAGCCGCTGGCTGTGAGAAATCTGGGGGAAGTTCCCCACTGAGGGGATTTTGAGCTGCTGGTGTTTGACCCCAGGCCTGGCACAGATAAGCTGCTCAGGAAGAATCCTGGTGCATTCCAAGGAGGGATTCCTCTTTTTCCTAGGTGTTTTGGGTTATGTAACAAAAAAAAGTTTATTCTATTTAATCTGCAGAAAGCAGTTGGGGATGGTTTCTTTTTCTTTCATCTCTTGTAACTCCAGGGGAGGAGGACGGATGCCTTCTGATCACAGCCCAGCTGTTAAACCAGGTGGGGCAGTGTTTGTGATCTCTGTCACCACTGCCCACCCTCGGGGATATCTTCTGTTCATGGGCCATTGAGGCTCACCAGGGACTGACACATTCCATCATCCATTGGGAGATGGAACACCCAGGGGGAGGAGCCAACCATTCCCTGCCCAGATAAAAATGGGGACACAGGGACCCCAGACATTCCTCTTTGCCACTGGATTCCCAGAGGAAGAGCAGACCCATCTCAGCACCCCTGAACCTGTCTGCAGGATCATCTCTGCTCCAACAGAACCACATCTGTCACTGCAGGAGGATTTATTTGGGCTGCTTCCAACACCCTGAACAGGGTGTCAGGTCGTATCTCTGACTCCGTCAGGGTTTTCTGGGACTTTTGTGCGTTTGCTTGCTTGAGTTTTTTTGGGTTTTTTGGTTATTTTGTTTTTTGTTTTGTTTGTTTGGTTGTTGTTGTTTAATATTCCTAGTAAAGAACTGTTATTCCTATTCCCATATTTTTGCCTGAAAGCTCCTAATTTCAAAATCATTATTATTTGAAGGGAGGGGGTTTTACATCCTCCATTCCAAGGGAAACTCCAGTTTTCCCTGACAGATACCTGTCTTTCCAAACCAAAACACTAGGATATGGAGGAATTTCTGGGTTGAGAAGGGAAATAAACTCCTTTCCTTCACTCCCACCCACACTGGGGCTATTGCTGGGCTCGGGGCTGTGCAAGTGCCTGGATGGGCAGAGCAAATGCTGCCTCTCCAGCCCTGGGAATAACACGGGGCCCACGGATGTGCCAAGGGAAAATGTCAGCCTTGTTTGTGCATTCCTGCCCTTCCTCTGCAGCCAGGAGATCCTTGGGAGCAGCCAGGATCACGAATTCCACGCTGACAGCCAATTCCTGCCCTTCTGGGAGCAGCGCCTGGCAGCAGGGAATGAAAGGCAGACTTGGCATGGAGCATCCCCAGAGCTGGAGCAGGGAATGATTCCAGGGAGGTGAGCTGCAGACGGAGCAGGAAAATTCACTCTGCAAAGAACCCCGGACTAATGCTTTGTGAGGCCACATCCATGTGCCTCCACAGGTACCCACCAAAGCAGGGGAAATGCACCCAGGCTCCCCTGCCCTCCTGCCACGGCCCACCGGCGTTTGAACAGCTCTGGCCTTGGGATGTGAAGGGATTTCATCTTCATTCAGGGCAGTGATGAGGTGAGGCTGAGCCGGAGAGGAATTTTTAGCTCCCTGTTCCTGTGACTGGCAGGCCCTGGTTCAGAAGGTCCTTTCTGGTTATTTTTGTTGAAGGATGGGGGTAATTCACCTCGGGAGAAGGGCCCTGCACACATTCTCATTTCACACCTGCCAGGGAGCCGGGGCAAGATGAACAGCTCCCACCAGCGCTAACAGAGTCACCACGAGGTGAGAAAGCTTTGGCTCTGTCTGCTGAGCAGCCGATGATGCTGTTAGAGGACAAATGTCTTCCCATCCTTTAATACAAAGGATTATGGATTTAAAGCCTCCCCTCGGCTCCAGGGTCCACAGGCAGCGCAGAGCTCTGAATCTTGGGTGCTGGAAAAGAGCAAATTCCTCATCTGGGTTTGCCTGCAGCTCCCCTGGCTCTTGGTGGTGGTGCAGCTCTGCTGAGCTCCCAGAGCTCCAGTGATTTATTCCTGGGGGGATCTGGCCCCTCTCTGGAGCCTGGATGGGGTTACCAGCCCCTTGTGGCCACAGGAACACTTTCCCTGGATCCCGGAGGGGTATCCATCATCAGAGCAGGAGAATTCCCAAATGTGGCACCCTCGTGATGACACCCCATGATTTAAAGCCATGGCAAAGAATGAAATGAGGAAAAGGAGTGGTGTTGCTGTAGAAATAAAAAAATTTAGAAAGGAAATTAAATATATTTGAGAATTGTGATTCTCACAGGCAGAAAATGGGAGAGCAAAGGCCACATCTCCCAGAGCATTTAGGGCACTGAATTCCCACCTCAGGCCTGGCACTGGGCTCCTGTGTGGAGCAGGGAAGTCAAAAGACGAGTGATGAAGGAATCATCCCCTAAAACCCCTCTGACAAGACCAACATTCCAGGAGCTGGGAGAGCTCTCCAGCAAAGCAAGCCTCAGGCAGGAGCTGCCCCTGGATTTTTGAGGAAATGTTCCTGTAGCCTTGTCCTGCCGTGGAGATGAGGGTTGGGAGATGCTTTTGCATCCATTCACTTGCCAGAGGATGCCAGAATCCCTGGGATCAGGAATGTCTGCAGCCTTGGGGTGGCAGCAGTCAGCTTTGCCTGCACTCCTGGGAAACCGCTCCTGCCAGGATTGCTCTGGAATTCCAGCCTAGAGAGGCACGGATTGCCCCAACACCGAACTGCAGTGACACCAAATTGCAAATCCCGAGGGGAAATGGAATTCCAGGGACTCGGAGCAGGCAGGAATGCTGAGGGAGGGAGAGCAGGCAGAGCATAACCCAGGCAAGGGGAGGGGGAAATGGAGCTGAGCAGGGGTGAGGAGGCGGCTGGAGCTCGAGGAAAACCTCAGCCACCACTCGTGGTTAATTCAGGTGGAGCTGCCCTCGCTCCTCTCCCTGCTCTGCTCCGAGTGCTCCCGGCTGGGGCAGAGCTCCTCCTCTCCTCTCCTCTCCTCTCCTCTCCTCTCCTCTCCTCTCCTCTCCTCTCCTCTCCTCTCCTCTCCTCTCCTCTCCTCTCCTCTCCTCTCCTCTCCTCTCCTCTCCTCTCCTCTCCTCTCCTCTCCTCTCCTCTCCTCTCCTCTCCTCTCCTCTCCTCTCCTCTCCTCTCCTCTCCTCTCCTCTCCTCTCCTCTCCTCTCCTCTCCTCTCCTCTCGCAGATTGGAGTCTGGCTGGTGGAGTTTGGGGACAGAGCAGAGCCTGTCCCTGCCCCTGTCCCCAAAGACAGAGGGTCACAGGGCATGGCCAGACTGAGGCTGCTTCACCTCTTGGGTAACTGGGAATTGCTGGGGCTGGGAGTGGGAAACTCACAGAATCCTGGAATATCCTGATCTGGAAGGGATCCACGAGGATCACTGAACCCAGCTCCTGGCTTTGCACAGCCCCAGGAATTCCACCCTGTGCCTCAGAGGACTGCCCAAACTCCCTGACCCGGGAGATGTGGGTTGGAGACAGCAGGAAAATCCTGGATATCACCATCACATGTGGTGGGAGCTGTCTGCTCCTGGCAAGGGGACGCCAAATCCCCATCCCTGGCAGGGAGCTCAGAGGCCCGTGGGATTTGGTCTCACTTTGTCCAGATAAACAGGGAATCCACCCTGGCCTGAAAGGGCATGAGGAGGGGGCTCTGTGGGAATAAACCTCCACTGGTTCCTCCTGTGTCCCACCTCAATCCCAGCTGGGATCAGATCCCAGCCCTTCACCAGCACTCAGCAGCCACAGAGGAATTCTTGCCCAGTTTTACCTTTCTAACACTAAAACAGCTTCAGCTGGCACTCCAAGTACAACTCCAACTCACATTTGGGGGTTATTAAAAAGCACTTTTTAGCCTCTGCACCCAGAGCAGTCCTGCAGCCTCTCCCAGCCCTGGGCTTTTCCTGCTGTACTGACACCACCAGCACTCGCAGATTATTTATCCTGCCTGTGCTTTTCCATTTAACATCTCACCAAGCCCATTACCCGCAGTGCCACTTCCAATTGGCATTGGGATGGAAGGTGAAATCCAGACCTTGTAAGGGAGAGGTGGTTTTGTTCCTCTTCAGATGGTTCTGCCTCCCACACGGTGTCACTTTGGCTAATCCATTTATACAACCTGACAAAAATCTGCCCATTTTTCACCAGCGGCCTCTCTGTGAGTGTCACACTGAATTTGCTCAGTGGAACAGGGAGGATCAACCCGAGAAGCACAGAGCAAAGAGCTGGAGCTCGGTGGGGAACCAGCCTCAGATCGTGTTTGCTTTCCTGCTCTCCTGCTCCAAAATGAAGCCTTTTCCCCCTGT
Organism: Prinia subflava; assembly: GCF_021018805.1. Lineage (NCBI taxonomy): Eukaryota > Metazoa > Chordata > Aves > Passeriformes > Cisticolidae > Prinia > Prinia subflava. Next base: position 6,123,548 of record NC_086270.1, read on the forward strand.
TATTTGTGGTTTTGTTGTCCTGTTTGTATTGTCCTTAACACCCCCCAGACTGGAACCCCCCTGACCTCACCTTGGACCTCCTGTCCATCGTGTGTCCCCAGAATGTGAAATTTCAGTTACACCTTTGCTGCCACATTAAAAAATAAATTAAAAAGTATTAACTCTTCTAGCGGCACTTTCCCACCTCAGCTTGCCTTGGCCTGCAGTGGGGAAAAGCTCCACAAGTCTCAGAAGAGCAGAGAAAATCAGGAATCCTAAACTGAGGAGTCCTCACAGGGGCTGGTGGTCAACTGGGCATTCCCTGACCCTCCCCACTCCAGCAATGCCAACCTGAAGATCTCACCAAGGGGAAGCATTGGGTGCAAACATTCCCTTTTTGGGGAAAAGAGGCATAGAGAGGGTTGGGTCTGTGTTGGGAGCTGTTTTCAGGGTGTTTTGAGGACCATCCCACTACAACTGGAGGAGTTTCCCTGCTCTTGCCTTCCCCAGCAGCCTGGGATTATTTATTGTGATACATAATTACATGGGGTGATACTGTAGGCAGCAGTTAATTAATGCTAATTGGATGTAAATTAATTAAGAACACAGTTTGTCAAATTCGGTTTGCTCTTCCACCCACTCCACCCAGCCCTGGAGCAAAATCAGAAGAACTGGCTCCAGTCCAGGCTGGGGTGACAGTGACACCCAAACCAAGGGATGATGGGGCTCTGGGGGGGAACCTCGCCTCTTTCTGTTCTTAAAAAGTTCTGGTTCTTGAGGAGAGATGGGGATTCCTCCCTGGGAGAAAATACCTGGTCATGGGGAATGATGCAGGGAGCTGAATTCTGCAAGCAGAGAGAGAACTGAGATGGGAGGAGGTGAAACAATCACCTTTCATCTCTAATCACTGAACAAACCCTGCTTCTCGCAGAACAGCTGAGCCTGACAGGAGACAGAGGGACCCTGTCAGCTCTGATCCTGCCATGGATCACCCTGGAATTAGAGAATCAGAGCAAAGCTCATTTGTGCTGCTGTTCCATGAAGTTGGGCTCAGTGACAGTGACATGGGCTGGACGTGGCTCTCATGGAACAGCAATAACGACCCAACCACCCCAAGGGGCTTTGGCAAGGTGGGGTTTGGCCTCTTATCCCAGGAAATCAGTGACAGGACAGGGGGAAACGGCCTCAGGCTGGGCCAGGGGAGGGTCAGGCTGGGCATCAGGAGGAATTTCTGCATGGATCTTTTTAGGTGACTGGATTTTAGTGCTTTGTACTCACTTTCCAAAAGTGAGCGTGCCCTGTCTTTGGGCAGGGTGTGCCCTGCAGGTGTTCCTGCCAGCCTTGGCAGACCAGTTTGTCCAGTTTGCCCATCCCTGGTAGTGTCTAAGGCCAGGCTGGACACTGGGGCTTGGAGAACCCTTGGGACAGTGGGATGTGTCCCTGCCCATGGCAGGGGTGGAATGGATGAGCTTTAAGCTCCCTCCCACCCAAACCAGAGTGGGATTTTATACCCTTCCCCAGGCTGGTGTGCCCCAAATTCAATCAAATCCCAGCTCCTCATCTCTGAAAATCATTAATTATGTGACGATCCAGACAGTTCCTCCTGTAACAGCCACAGGGCAAAGCTCAGGAATGGAAAAGGAGTGGTTGGAAGGGGTAAAAGCAGGACAGAAAGCACCAGGACTGCTGGGAGGAGCTGCCAGTTTGGGAAACAAATCCAAGTGGGATCATTCAGCTCTGGAACCTCTGTGCTCTGTCCCGGGGAGCTTGGCTGTGCTCACACATTAAATTTTGGAAGCACAGCTCCCAGGTGGAAACGGGGAAGTCCATCAGCAGCACTCTGCTCAGGTAGCTGGACATGTCCTTGCTCAGGATTCCTGGGCATCAGCAGCTGCCTGCGGCTGCATCTCGAGCTCCTGGAACCCCTCACAAAGGGCACATTTCCTGAGCCATTCGGTTTGTAACAGGCTGGACACGCCTTCAGACACAGCGCGGGATTCTGTGGAATAATCTGACATCATTAGATGCCAAAGGACCTTTAATAATCCAGCCTTCAAGTGAACACTTGCACTGATTGCAGCCCCAGCATAAATCTGACCTTTTCTTGTTCTTCATCCTCAAATCCTCCACAGAGGCTGCTCCTGCAGTGCTTAGGAGGTGTCTGCTCCTATTTAATCTGTCTCCCAGACAAAAGCTCTTCAGAAGAAATTTTCCATGTTAATTGCAAGATGTTAAAACACTAAAACAACCAAAAAGAAAAAAATCCTATTCGGAATGTAGATTTTTCCAGCCAAGCCTGAAAATCAGCTCCACTTGTGTGCATTTCCAAAAGGCAGCTCTGCAGTGCCAATCATCCAAAGCGAGAGGGGGAAAGATGTCAGCAAAATTCCCTGGATGCACAGAGCTGGTGAATGGATTCATGGGCAGCCTGCTGTAATGGCAACTTTGCAGCGGCTATCAAAACTCTTTAGACATCAAGCTAAAAAATGACAAAGCAGCCAAAAATAATGATTTGTGCTGTGAACCAGAGGCTGGTGGAGACCTCTGCACCAGGAGAAGGATGTAAGCCTGTAAAGGGATGTAGTTAACCCCAGATCACTGTCATACAGGTGCAGCTACAGGGGAGCCACAAATCACCATGGAAAATTGATTGTAGGCCTGGAATGATGTAAATCTTCCTCATTTAAATCTGCATTGGAAGCACTGGAGCTGAGGACACTTAGGAGAGGAGCAAACCTGCCAAGTGAAGCTGAAACAACAGCAAATGGCCCAACTCAGGTAGGAGCTGTCAGCCAGGAGCATCCTGGCACATCCTAGCTGGACTCTGGGGAGCCTGGACATGCTGGGAATGGGGGAAAGCTGCAGGCTCTGGAGCCCTGGGCAGTTTGTTTGTGCTGGGAGCAGCTGCAGTTCCTGCAGAAATCCTGGATCTGCACAGGAGATGGGACTGGGCCTCAAGTCCTTCACTCGTGGTGGGCACAGGATTTCCTGGGCTGCATTTGCTCCAGGGTAGCCAAGATCCTTCTTGTCCTCTGAGAAGTGCCCTCACTCTGCCTTGGCTGAGGTTGTTAGGTGTTCAGACCTGGGAGTTTTCCCTTTCCCAGTTATGTCTTGGTTTGAGAAGACAGGTGTCTGCTAGGGAAAGCTGGAGTTTCCCTTGGAATGGAGAATGTAAATTCCCCTCCCTCCAAATTATTATGATTTTGCAGTAAAGGGCTTTCAGGCAAAGTTTTGGGAAATGGAATAACAGTTCTGTACTAGGAATATTAAAAATACAAATGCAGTAATACAAAAACAAACAAACAAACCCTAGAAACCCTGACAGAGTCAGAGATACGACCTGACACCCTGTTCAGGGTGTTGGGAGCAGCCCAAATAAATCCTCCTGCAGTGACAGATGTGGTTCTGTTGGAGCAGAGATGATCCTGCAGACAGGTTCAGGGGTGCTGAGATGGGTCCGCTCTTCCTCTGGGAATCCAGTGGCAAAGAGGAATGTCTGGGGTCCCTGTGTCCCCATTTTTATCTGGGCAGGGAATGGTTGGCTGCTCCCCCTGGGTGTTCCATCTCCCAATGGATGATGGAATGTGTCAGTCCCTGGTGAGCCTCAATGGCCCATGAACAGAAGATATCCCCGAGGGTGGGCAGTGGTGACAGAGATCACAAACACTGCCCCACCTGGTTTAACAGCTGGGCTGTGATCAGAAGGCATCCGCCCTCCTCCCCTGTAGTCGTGCATTTCTGTACCCGAGCAGGTGTTTCTATATCAGGAAGTTAAACTAGAATTTTCTATAGCCTGCTCGTTGCAATTGGCTCAGTACCAGCACAGACACAGTGATAGGGCTTTGGAAGTGCACCTCAAAGCCCAGTGTCCATCTCATTGGGCAAAGAGCCAAATAAGCCCACCTAGACCACTGAGTATTAAAGAGCCAGCACAAGGGGTGCACGGGGCTTTTTGGGAATGCCTTAGCCAGTGTAACTGTGCTTGGTACACTGTGCTCGGCTTATCTCTTTTCATTTTGTAATGTTTGTTATTTTTGCTGTTATTAAAACCTTTATTTTACAAAGCATATCCTGAGAAGCTGTCTCGCTATTTTATTAAGCCATTTCTCCGCTGGCTGGACCCTTGGAGGTATTGAGAGAAATCTCGATACTCCCCCTGGAGTTACAAGAGATAAAGGAAAAAGAAACCATCCCCCAACTGCTTTCTGCAGATGAAATACAATACACTTTTTTTTTGATTTCATGACCCAAGAGAAGTTTCCCAGCATTGACTCCTCAGCTGTGGCAGCACCTCATGGAAATTATCTGAAACAGCTGGGGCTGCTCTCACTGAGAATTTTATCAAAATCCTGTGTTGGGGGTTAGATTTGCTTTTTTTTCTTTTTTTCCACTCACAGAATTTTTTCCCATAAGTTTCCAAGAAGCCTTAATGACAACTTAATTAGAACAAAAGGGAGTACTTGAAGGACATGGCAACACAAGGCTACACCTATTGTTTTTGAGTCCCTGGGAGTGTCCCTCAGAGGGGAGAGATGAGGAGCTTTGGGAAAGGTAAAAAGACTGAGCTGGGGGAGGGGAACTCACTCTTGCTCTCAGCATCGGGGAGGATGATCAGGCTGCCCCTCGCTGCCGGAAGAGTTCACAGCCAGCACTCTGCCTCTGTCTCGTCCTGGGAAATCTACCGTCATCTGCTCCTGTACCCGGGAATCCTGAGCTTGCTTTCTCCAGCCTTGCCCCCACCCCCGCTGTTTCTTCCGAGCTTTGAGGGTCTCCTGCTGCTCTGTAGCCCTGCACTGCCCAGCCCTGCCGGGACACCCCTGCTGCTCCAGCTGCCAGTGCAGAGCTCCTCATCTCATCCACCAGCCCGGGACTTTCCTTCCTTCCAGTTCGGCCTCTCGGAGTCCTGCAGGGGCACCGAGATCAAATTGCCCCTGGCTTTTTTTGTGAAAAAAAAAGCCCTCAAGGTTCCTGGTTCTGTTTATTATTGATGCTGTAGTTGTTGTTTGTTTGTTGTTTTGTCATATATACTAGTAAAGAACTGTTATTCCTATCCCCATACCTCTGTCTGAAAGCTCCTTTAATTTTTTAAATTAGAACAATTTGGAGGGAGGGGATTCAAATTTTCCATCTCTAGGGAGGTCCTGCCCCCCTCCTAGCAGATACCTGTCTTTCAATCCAAGACATCCTGCAGCTTGAGTAAAACTTTACCCTGAAGTTTCTAAATAAAAACACAGGGGAAGAATCCCAGGGGAAGTTTCTGGGATTTCTGCTCCAGTTCCACTCTACAAACAGTTTATAAGGGATGCTCTGGGATAGCACAAAAAGCCTCTCACATCCCTCTCCCTGTGAGCAGCTTCCCTGTGTCTCCTGGGTGTGCTGGGACAGCCCAGCCTGGATCCCCCCCAGCAGCTCTCAGGTTCTCAAGACTGGTTTATTAATTGAGAAAAAACAGCATTTTCAGCTGTCAGTTTGGGCCTAGTGGCTCTAAATACAGGCCCAGCCTTGCAGAGAGGAGATCTAAGCTTTGATAAACTCTGATCTGCTTCAGAGAGGAGCAGCCGAGAGGTTAAAGTGAAAAACCTGATAAGAAGAGAAAAATGGTCCTGAGTTTTAAATCATTAAAGAGATTTTTAAGAGCAGGGAGGAAAGAGAGTGAGAAATAAACCACTGGTATTAAGGACAGGTTGTTCAATAAAGTTCCTCAGCCCTTTGAGGTGACAGAATTTGGAAAGACCTGAGAATCTCACATTTAATGCTGGCTCTAAGCACACCTGGAGCACCCTGTGAGGATGTTATCAGATACACAACATGGAGACAAGAGGAGGATCAGAACAACTGCAGCAATTCCCATAATAAATATTCATTCTCTCCCTGGGCCACTCCAGCCATGTCCTGGCAGCTCCACGTGTGCATCCAGCTGCCCTCGCGGGCTGCTGGGAGCTCAGGGATCCCCTTGTTTGTACCCTGAAGGATTCCTGTCTGGATCTGCTGGGGCATGGCAGGAGAAGGTGATGAGGATGGGTTCAGGGGTCACTGTCAGTGCATGGAGCTCCCGGGGACAGAAGGTGACAGCTCTGTGTGACACACAGCAGCTTCCAGGGATTATGGAAGGAAAGGTAGGAAAAATCAGATCAGAACAATCAGCAGAATAGGTACAGGAGGAATTAAACACATGTGTGTGGGAATACAAACAGGGAATTGTTTTGAGTGACAAAATCCCCTTTCCCTTTTGGCAATGCAGTGGTGGAAGAAGCTGCTTCTGGGCTGCCTGCCCCCCTCTCTGCTGCCCCTGCAGAGCCCACCAGAGCCCACCAGAGCCCGTCAGAGCCAGTCAGAGCCCTGCAGAGCCCAGGGCATGGCACCACACCCGGGGATTCACGGGCAGGGATCGGGGGACCACGGGGATGTCTCTGAGCAGCACGGGACAGGGGGTCAGGTGGCATGAAGCGCCAAAGCAGGGTGACACCAGGTCCCAGCCCACCCTAGAGCAGGTTTTGTGCCCTCAGGCAGCGATTTTGATGTCTCACTGATGAGATCTTTGCAAGCAGCCGTGGGTTTTGCCCTCCCTCACCTCAGTCTCTCTTCTTCCCACCCGGGTGACTCAGAGCAGCCAAGTGGCCAAGCTGATGAAAACTAATGAACAGTAAACACCTCTGGGCAGATCTTTTTTCTCATTTGGTGTCAGATTGGTCCTTTGACAGTCAAGCCACCACTTAGAGCTGCCAGCCCCTGATGAGATCAGCCGGTGCCTGTGATCCACAGGAAAGGACATCTCTGCCCGAGCTGGGACTGAGCCCTGGCAGCGCCCTGGGCTCCCAGCAGCAGCTCCAAAGTGGCAGCATTAATGTAACACTGCGGGGCCCTGTCCCCACCCAGGATGCTGCCCAGGCTCCATTAAATCACTGCAGGTTCTGCCTGTCACCTCCTGTGCTGGCAGGGCTCCGGGGAGCTGACATAATCGGGAGGAACAAACCGGGCCGAGTCCGGCTCCCTGCGCTGGCCATGGGCACTCGGTGACAGCAGGACACAGGACTGGAGCAGCTCTGAGAGGGCACAAATTGCCCATTCCTGGAATTCAATAACTCCAATTCCTTCGTGCCACACAGGGGCTCATTACAGAGGCAGTATCACTCTGGAATCATCTCCTGGATCACCCAAGCTTTGGCTGATTGATATTTGATTTGCTCGGCACTGATCAGCACTGGAACAGTAATGAAATTGCTTTCATTTGCACCAGGAGGGGCTCGGGGTGTGAATTGTGCTGTGGTTCCAGGGAACCTTTTTTTCATTCTTCCCAGTAATTATGCCCAGGAGGGTGAAAAGCATTTGAATTGCATCAGACATGTACCATTGCACATGACAATTCCTATTTTACACAGCAGCTCCCGACCCCTACAGGAAAGTAACGCTCGGTCTGGGTTTGTTTAGGTAGGGCAGATAACTGAGAGATCCTAAAGGGACTGAAATATGGAGTTTGGGGGTGAAATGTGAAAAGAGCCAGGATCTTCCTTCCCGCTTCAGAATCTGGAGAGTTTCAGGTTCGAACCTAGACCTGGGAAATTGGGTGTGACCCTCAGTGTCCAGGAGGTGACAGGGACACTGCATCCAGCTCCAGTCACGTCTGGGAACCGCTCCCCTCTCAGGGGAGCAATGAAGGATTTGCTGCTGGGGACAGGAGCTCACATACCCCAAGGGGGTTCCTTCATGAGCCTTTGCTTTGGCATTGTTCTGTGCACACCGTGGTGCCCTGACAGGCCAGGAGCAAGGAATTCCTGTTGCTTTCCCCAGATTATCCTGCATTTTGGGCTGGACTGCTGGGAGCAAGGAGCTCCTGCAGAAATATCCCTGTCTGTGTAGGGCCAACTCCCTTTGAGGACTGGCCCAGCTGTGGGGTGACTTCAGCCTGTCCTGACACTCAGAGCAGCAGATTTGGAACCCTGGGTGTTTTCAGCTTGATCTGACAGCCAGAAAAGCATGTTTTGATCTCTATCCTGGCTGTGGGATGTTTTCAGCCCATCCTACAGTCATAACAGCACATTTGGAGCTCTGTCCTGGCCGTGGGATGTTTCCAGCCTGTCCTGACAGCCAGAAAAGCACATTTTAATCCCTGTCCTGGCCATGGGATGTTTTCAGCCCATACTGGTAGCCAGAAAAGAACATTTTGATCCCAATTCCGACTGTGGGGTTTCCATCCTGTCCTGACAGTCAGAACAGCACATTTTGATCTCTGTCCTGGCTGTGGGATGTTTTCAGCCTGTCCTGACAGTCTCACATCCCCTTTGGAACCTCTGGAAGAGCTCTGTGGTCCCGTTCTCCCTCCAGGAGGAAGATAAGTAAGCAGTCACCGGGGGAAGGCCCATTTGTGCCAAAATGAGCTCCCTGGGTGCCCCTGGCTGGCCTGGCTCGGGGACACTGTCCCTGTCCCCATGGCTGGGTTCCGTCCCCTCACTGCCCCCAGCTCCAGCCACATTCCCAGGACACAAACAGCCCCACAAAACCAGGAGCTGCCTCAGGTCAGGTGCTTTGAATGGGGCTCCTTTAGGGCTTTATTCTATCTAATTCTGATTTTTACCTTTGTCCCGCAGGAGAGCAGAGGAATAAATCAGACTGATAAATCTTTCTCTTCCCTGCTCCCGACTTTGTGTTTCCACCTCCTTTTCTGGGATGACTGTGAAAGTTCCAGGGTTGTGTGTGCTCCGTGTTAGAGGAGAAGAAAGTGTTTTATCATTAGTGAGGTTGATTCCATGCAATTAGAGGGGGAACAACCATTGTGTCAGGACAAATGGCATAATTCCCATTGCCTGATCTGTGCCCCAACAGGAATCAGATCTTTTCCTCCCACAAATCTCCTGTATTACAGAAATATAAAAGCCATGAAAACCATCAAAAGCAGATTGGCAAAGTTCACTGAATTTCCCCCTATTTCATAATCAAAAGTAATTGGAAATGCTACAGAGACTGTTAAAGTTAAATTTCAGCAGTGCTGAAGTGCACATCAAAGAGCAGATGCTCAACACGGTGTCAAAAACGGTGAAATTACCCCGTAAATCACTGCTGATATTCATGTTTTTGAGAAGGTGCTGTGGGGAGGAGGAGGGTGGATGTGGAATGTGACTAAGGGAGGGAACTTCAATGACATTTGTGATGGCACTCAGGACAAAGCTGAGACTTGAGTGTGACCTAAACCAGGGGAAAATAAACAAGAAGCTGTGAAAATGACTGGGCCGTGAACTTTTGGGGCACAGGATGTGCTTTTATTACAGAATCAGACACAAGACCATTTTCAGAAGCTCCAAAAATGTGTAAAGTTGAGTTTTAACACTCCTAATGCTGTAGAATAAGCACAGTGATGGAATGAGCATGACTGGAAAAGTCACATCCCTTAAAAGTCACCACTCCCTGTCCCATTTCCAACAAGTGGTGGCACAAATTCCTGGCTCCTGGAAAACAGAGTCATCCAAAGCATCCTCACTTTGCAGTCAGGAGGAGCCAGAGCCAGGGTTGGCCCTTCCATGGAGACCTACAAACCCAATAAGCAGAGTGGGATCTGTTCAGACCCTTCTAAAATTGGGATTTGACCCATTTTGTGATGTTTTGGAGCATTAAATGAATATATAAAAGATCTTCAAAGCAGTAATAAACTCAGCTGCCTCCTCAGTGTCACCTGGGTGGTCACCTACCACAATAAATCCTTGGGAATTCTCATCTCCTGTCACAGAAACAAGGCCAGAGATGTTTGGTTCAGAGTGGGACATGAAAGAAACACAATTTAAAAGGCATCTCCAGGAGGGTGTCAGGGCCACGCAGAGCTTTAGGGAGGGCTAGGTTTAGAAGCAGGGAAGCAATGAGGACAAAAGCCTTTTCCTTCTAAGCAGAGCTTGCAAAAATGTTTCTTTTTAATCTGTTTTTTTCCTCCTTTGTGGGCAGATGAAATGCGGGAGATGGGGAATGAAGACACCCTGTTGATATCCAGCTGATATAAACCCAAATGCTGATGTTCAGCATTTCTCACCCGTTATAATTCCTGCTTTATAAACCCAAATATTGCTATTCAGCGTTAGTTTGGCATGGAAAGAGGTTCTCTGTTGTGCCTGGTTAATTGTCCCAGAAATCCCGGTGCCAGAAGGGACTGGGGCAATCAGGCTTGGGATTGAACTTGAGCTCTGATCCCGGGTTCCAACAGAGGGATGGCAGTATCTGCAGGAGATGGGGGAGAAGAAAGCGAATTGATAAAATAAAGATCAGACATTGTTGCCACACTTGGAGTGAAAGTTGACATCTGCCAGCCAGGGCTGCCTGAGGGCTCCCAGCAGGGCTGGGGGTGTGAGGGTGCAGGATAAAAGCCAGTGCTGGAGGGCACCAGGTAAAACCCACGGTTTGCCAAAGGAAGGAAGGGAAATTCAAACTCATCCCGTTCCCCCTGCCATGGGCACGGACACCTCCCCATATCCCAGGGTGTTCCAGCCTGGCCTTGGGCACTTCCAGGGATCCAGAGGCAGCTCAGGCTCCCTCCCAGCCCATCAGCTCTGCTCTTCCCTCTCCTTTAAAACCCAGAGGACACGAATCAATCTCCTGCACCACTTCTCTTCTGATAGGCAGGGAAGCCTCCTTTCCTGTGTTTTGGATCCCAAAAACACGGAGCAGTGGAGTGGGAATGGGGAGCTGGGAGTTAATTAGTGACCCCAGCACTGACTGACTCTCAGGGTGTCCATGGCTCTGTTCCTGCCCAGCTGAGCTCTCAGCCACGCAGTGCCTTGATCATTACCTGGAATGAAGCTGGAGCTGCTGGAACTTGGGAGTTCTGCTGGCTCAGCATCTCTTCATTTAAAGAAAAAAGGGACAAGAAAATAGGGAAGAAAACTTTGTAAGCTTAAAAGAAACTTATGGAATACAAAGCAGAGAACACAGGGATGGGTAACTGGAATTGGGAGGGAAGTGGGGTCTGGTTTATCAGGGCTCTGCTGAAGGCTTCTCACACACCCATGGCTTTTTTGGGAGACAGAATTCCTCACCGTGACTTTAGGACCCTTTAGGAGCTGTGGATTTGTATCCTGTCCCAAAGTTCCTGCAGAGTCCCCCTGAGTGCCACACCGGAGCTGTTTTTTGGGGGGTCCCAGCATTTATAAATGAGGAATGATCCAAACCCTTCAGCATGGTGACGTGCTGGCCTCGCCGTGGCACTGTGTTGTGCCTGAGGGGTCACTGGGGTTCCTTGGAACCTCATTCCCGGGACATGGGTGAGGACAGCAGTCCCTGCTCAGCCTCTCTGTCCTGCCGGGATTGGGAATTCCTGCGAGGTTTTAATTCGTGAATCTCCCAGCATGGCCCAGCTGCCACAGGCCCGCTGTACCATAATTAACACCTTGTGATGACCTGATGAGTGACATGCTAATGGCAGGGAGGGGACATCACCTTGACACCACTGACTTTGACTCTGGCTGTCCCTTAATTGTCACCATTATCGGGAAATCGACCCCTTCCCCGCTCCCTCTGCTCCCTGCCAAGGACAGCATCGGGTTGTGTCACCTGTCGCTGCCTTGCCTGATGTGACAGGTGGCAGAGGTGCCACCGTCCCTGCCCTCAGCCAGCTCCCAGCACTGCAGGTTTTACAAATTGTGTTTAGCTTTTAATGATTTGCTGGAACATGCTTGATTAAAAACCTGCCAGAATTCCAAACCTAATGAACCTTAAACTTTCACATTAGATCCATTAATTATCCCGGTCCCAGTGGCACACACGGGGATGTTTCCCTGCTGTATTCGTATGAAAATGAAGAGTTTCTGCAAGAACTACATTAAAAATAGACAAATAACAAGAGTCCATTGCTAAAGCTGTTGTGCCTCTGAATTAAGTTACTGTCTTTTGTTTTTTCCCTTTAATTAATCATTCCCAAGGCATTGCTAGAAGGGCTGGGGGGAGGTGGGGAGCAGGAGCAGTAACTGATGGCTCTGTCACCCGTGTCACCGTGCCAGAGCAGTGACGAACAGGAGGGGAGGGATGGGGCCACCAACTCGCTGTCATTCATATTACAGGAGGCTGCTCTGGGATGAACCAGGGTTATCTGATTTGTAGGGAAACACTGATCAGTGTTTACAGACCCCACAGTGCACAGAGACAACCACATCCAAAGGATCCTGGATGCTGCCAGGGCATCAGGGAATCCTGGGATGATTTGAGTTGGAAGGGACCCTAAAGCCCACCCAGTCCAGGGACACCTTCCACTATCCCAGGCTGTTCCAAGCCCTGTCCAGCCTGGCCCTGGATGCTTGGACATGGACAGAAAAGCCCTTTTATGCTGCCTGAAGAGCTCGTTCAGAGAATCACAGGCTCTCTCAGGCTGGAGAAGACCTCTTAGGTCACCCCTAGGGTCCAAGGCAACCTCTCAGTTCTGAGCCAGCTCCCTTCACTCTCCTGTGATGGCCTGACAGTGATGGGGAGAGTTTAGAATCCATTCCAGGTTCAGTGCTCCCCATTCCATGGGAAATGGATTGCACATTCCTCTGCAGTCAAGCAGGAGACTGTTAATTAGCTAATTATTGCCCAGCATACATTCTGGAGGCTCACTCGGTCTCCTGAACTCTCACTTCATATTTCACGCGTTTCCGCACGGGAATTCAGCAGGATAACGGGGCATGCACTAATCCGGAGCTCTCCCTTTCATCCTGGCTGCAGAGATGCCAGACTGCCAGGGTAAAATCCTGGAGGGAGGGACTGGAGCCTCTCCCCATGCTTTCACATCTCCCTCAGCTCTCACAAACACCTTTTCTCCTCCTGCTTTGCTCCTGGCGAGCGTGGAACGGGATCTGCGGCAGCTTTTCTGTCCGGGGCTGCACCTTCTCTATGGAGCAGATCACAGCAGCTCCTCTTGGCACTTCCCTCCTCCAAGGCCACATTCCTCAAAAATGGTGAATTCCTCCTCCTCCTCTGAGATGAGCCTGTGCTGCTCCCAGGCTGGCCTGAGCTGGTGGGAATCATGGACAAGGGCTGCAGGGACAGGAGCCAGGGAATGGCTTCCAGTGCCAGAGGGCAGGGCTGGATGGGAGATTGGGCAGGAATTGTTCCCTGGCAAGGGGGGGCAGGGGCTGGGCTGGAATTGCCAGAGCAGCTGTGGCTGCCCCTGGATCCCTGGCAGTGCCCAAGGCCAGGCTGGACACTGGGGCTGGAGCAGCCTGGGACAGGGGGAGGGGGCCCTGCCATAGCAGTGATCCCTTCAGTTTTAGCTTTCATATTTTCCAGATTCTCCACTGCACTGGTACACAGCTGAATTTCATATAAAGTGTGAGCCAGCTCTCCTCACAGCTTGGTCAGACAAAACAATCCTTTTCTAGCTTGAGAACCAAGGACAACACTGCAGCTTCAGGCCCAAAAAATACAAACAACAGTGAATTGAGGAGAGCAATCTGGGAGGATGGGACTGCATAACCTGAAACTGTCATTGGAGTTAAAATTAACCCCACTATGGAAAGGGCCCAAAACTTATAAAAGTGGGAAAACTCATGACCCGTTGTCCATCTTGGATGTAGCCCCAGCCAGGCTCTTGTTGTGCCCAAGGTGTATCCTTTGAAGGCCTTTTTAATAAATACCTGCTTTATTCCTTTAACTCTGTCCAGCCTCTGCTCCAGGCAGCCTCCCAGGGCATCAGCAGGGGTGGGACGGGACAGGGCGTGGGATGGGATGGGATGGGATGGGATGGGATGGGATGGGATGGGATGGGATGGGATGGGATGGGATGGGATGGGATGGGATGGGATGGGATGGGATGGGATGGGATGGGATGGGATGGGATGGGATGGGATGGGATGGGATGGGATGGGATGGGATGGGATGGGATGGGATGGGATGGGATGGGATGGGATGGGATGGGATGGGATGGGATGGGATGGGATGGGATGGGATGGGATGGGATGGGATGGGATGGGATGTCCCTTCCAACCCTGGAGAGAAAGTTCAGCCTGGAAGTTTCAGCTGGAAGTGTCAGAGATCTTCATTTTCCCACACTGACCCAGCCCAGATGCACCAAAGCCCATGAAGTCCCAGCAATGCCATTGAGTTTCTGTGTGAAATATTTGCTGTTCTCTCATTCCTGCTCCGGGGGGCTGGAGATGAGGATTTGGGGATCAGGCTGTGATTTAAGGATTTAGGGATCAGGTTGGGATTCTCTGGCCCAGGTACAGTAAATATTCCCGCACTGCCATGGTGAAGCCCTGCCTGGGCTACTTCTGCACCAAGAGTGATTTATTCATTAGATAAAGATGCAATTTTTGATTCTTTTGTTTAAAAATATTTCCATGTTGCTGTCAGAACCCACAACAATGGAGGCTGTGATTTATCATTCACAACTCCTCAAACCAAGGAGAAGTTTGTTAAAACGATTCAGCAAATGAACCCACACTCTTCTCATTCCCTCTCAAATGGAGTTGGAGCAGAAGCACAGAATTAACTCAGTGAGCTGTAAATCACTAAAAAAGGCAGGGGAAGGGAGAGATGGGGAAAAAATGAAACTGATGAAAAACAGCAAAGAAAACATCAGTTCTAGAGAGGGATGGACCCAGCTGGAAGGGGAATTTCCATCCCAGGTTTCTCTAACAGGCAACATTTGTTGAAATTGGGAAGGAATATGTCTCTGTCACCAGGGCGGCAGCAGCCTGGAGAAGTATGCTTCATTTCCAACTGGACACTGGGAAAGGGGGGAGAATCCTTCTCCTCTCCCCACCTCCAAACCCACCCCTAGCAGAGGCCTGGAGGTGGGGACAAACCCAAACCACTTCTTGATGGTGCCAAGAAGTTTTGGTGGCTTCTAATATTCATCCCTGTTTAAAAGGACTGTCCTGTTGCTGCTCCCTGTGTTTGAATGGAGGATTCCAACCAGGAATGATGATCCAGAGCTTCACCAGCAGGAAAATGTCACTTCCACCAACTCCTGGCTGTACCCAAAGCTCCCCAGCAGTGATCTCCTGCAGAAATGTGTTTTTCTCAAATTCCTGATCACCCCTGACAGCAAAATGAGTTCTGTGGTTCTATCACAGTCCCTCGAAACCTTCTGTCAAATTAAAATTTATTTTCCCCATCTGCAGACAGATCTCTTACTCTGATGGCAAAATTCATTTGATATGATCCCCAAAGCTGTTCTCCTGGAAAATCAGCATGTAAAAGTACCAAAGCCACTTTGCAGAGAAATGTAATTTTGCCCTTTCTCCACCCTCCCTGCAATTGTTAAAGATTTTTTTTTTTTTTTTAACATAAAAAGAGCAGGAACGTTTAGTCATAATAACAACGATTTTGCTCTTCAGAACAAATTTATGGGGAAAAAAAAAGACAGGGAAAATTACAAAGCTTCTTTTTATAATCCACATTCAGGGCAAAAGGGTTAAAGAAGAAGAAAATATCAGTCAAATAACAGCACTAATGACAGCATCAGTGAGAATGGAGTGTAAAATGTGCACACCACACAGAATTCCAGGCTGGATGGGGCTGGAAATCACCTCGTCCCAGCCCATCCCTACCTGCAGCACAAGGGCTCTGAGGTATCTCCACTCCTTCTCCAGGCAGCCCTTTACAAGGCTCTGCTACACCCAAAACAAAGGGATTTTTCCTCATTTTCAGCTGGAACATCCCACGTTTGAGTCTGTGCCGCTCGCGCTGTCGCTGGGCACCACTGGAGGGATTTGTGCCCATCGTTGGTGCCCCTCTCAAGGGAGCAGACCCAGATCCCTCAGCCTTCTCTCAGCAGAGAAGCTCCTCCAGCATGTCCCCAGCCACATAAAAGATGCACAAAACACACAGGAAATTATCTGACACGGACCAAAAGGAAAGATAACAAAGAAACACCAAATTGTTGCACAGAGAAAAAGACACTCCAGCCCCTAAAAATGTCATAAATCACTTGTGAGATTAATGCACTGAATATTCTTTATTTGACAGGAGGAATGTTTAGAAAGAGAACAAAGAGGAAACTGATGCCAGGGCAAAATGATCTCTGTTTTTCACACTTTTCCCAGGTGCAGTGAGGGGCCTCCCACAGAGTCCTGCCCTGTTCCTGGCTGGCTGATGGATGTCCCAGGTAATTACATTCCAAATAATCCCTCTGAAATCCCACAGAGTCAGGGGAGCCTTTCATGTGCTGGATAAATGGAGAAATGGTGGGAGCCCCCTCAGGAAGGGTTTTGGAGAAGTTTGGGATGTGCTGGGGAAGTTTCTCCCACTCCATTTCCCTTTTATTCCAGGTGCTTTTCAGTTCGTGAAATGCCGCTTTGCGAGACAATGTCAATAAGAAAAGTCTTCTGCTTGGTTGAATATGATCAGTGAAATTAATGAATGAAATCAATGATGTTAATTGATTAACAAAAGATCCAGGGTGCAACAAACATCCTGGTGTTGGTTTCTGATCTGTGTTCATTTTGGGAGAAAAATCCAAGATCAGGATCATTTGTGATCCACTGATAGAAACAGAGGCTTTGGGTTTGTGTCTGTGATCAGCTGGGGCTGGAAGGAAGGAAAACATTCTTCCTGGGAAATTGAGCTGTGGCTGGAATTGCAAGACAAGGATGGAAACTCAGGAATATTTTCGGTCATGCTACAACTTCCACATCCCTCAAGCACCACCTGGGAATATTGGGTGTCTGATGCCCTCACACCTCTCGTGTAAGGAGAGGATCCTGCTTGCTGCAAGCCCAGCACTTGGGCAAAGTGGGAGGGGGAAGCTTAACCGAAGGGATTTGAAAATGGAAATTTGTCTTCAGGAGAGCTGATGTGGGGGAAAATTGATTAGATATTTCTGTTATCCTGAATGGATAATTGAGAATCCCGGGATGCCAGAGTGGTTTGGGTTGGGAGGAACCTTAAGGCTTATCCCTGCTATGGCAGAGACACCTCCCCCTGTCCCAGGCTGCTCCCAGCCCCAGTGTCCAGCCTGGCCTTGGGCACTGCCAGGGATCCAGGGGCAGCCACAGCTGCTCTGGCAATTCCAGCCCAGCCCCTGCCCCCCCTTGCCAGGGAACAATTCCTGCCCAATCTCCCATCCAGCCCTGCCCTCTGGCACTGGAAGCCATTCACTGGCTCCTGTCACTCCAGGCCCTTTTCCAAAGTCTTTCTCCACCTTCCCTGTGGTCCTTCAGGCACTGGGAGGCCACAATGGAGCCACCCCAGAGCTTCCTCTGCTCTAGGCTGAATCCCCATCAATCTCCTTCCTTTTCCTGGGCCAGTCGTGTTTTTGGGACTGTTTGACACCTCTGCACCAACACTGCCTTCACCACTTCTCCTTTCCCTCTCTGCCCCCACCGTTGTCGCTACAGGACACGAAACAAACACACTGACTCTGTGAATCATCAGAAGGCTAGAGAGAGAGATTTATTCAAAATGTGGTTTCTTTATATGCTATTTACAGAGACCAATGTGATTGGATGGGCAAAGTTAACACCTCTTCAATCACACTGGTCAAGCCAGAGGGCCATCAAGAAGTCCTTCTTCTAAAAGGAATGAGTAACATAGATACAGTAAACAAACCATCTCTTCTTGTTTACAGCAATCGCCTAGGAAAGAAATTCACAAACCAAAACATCTCAGACCTGAAATCAGGGCTACACACCATCATCTGCCTCGACTCTGCAGAGCCACCCCAGCACATCCCTGCAGCTCCTCTCTGCCTCTGCCAGAGCTGGGGAAGGAGGGAGGGGTGTCCCAGAGGACACAGAAACCCCTCAGCTGAAGGGCTGCCAGCTGCTCTGCCTTGGAGGGGCATTGGGTTTTCTTTCCCATTTATCCCTAACCCCATCCTGGCTCTCAGGTGCCACAGGGCTCCAGTCCTGCCAGCCTGGCAGAAGGATTCATCCTGCTGAGGATAAATCAGGATTTATCCCGTGTTTAATGCTTTTGTTCCACTCCGTAGCCCACGCTGTTCATAAGCCATGTAAATCCAGAGAGCTGGGATTTGGAGCGACTTAAAATTAAAGAAAGAGCTTGTCAGTTTAAACATTTTTTTCTCCCTTTTCTCCCTTCATCTCATTCTGTACAGCAATAAGGAGGGTGACAGCAGAAATGGCCTGGCTGGCTGAGGGTGCCTGTCCCAAGCAGCAGCCAGCACCATTCCCAGCTGGTCCTTCCAGGCACTGTAAAAGTACTCTCAGCACTGACTGTCACTGCAGCAAAGAGCCCAAAGCCCAAATAACCCCGGCAGGCTTTCTTTTGCTTGCACCAAATTCACCTTTGGTCCTTTTGCTCCTCATTGGGAAGCAGCTGTGGGGCCAGGAGTGAGGTTTTGGGTTGGATCCCAAGCCTGACGCCCCCCCGGCTGTCCCCTCCTGTCAGGAGTTGTGCAGAGCCACAAAGTCCCCCCTGAGCCTCCTTTCTCCAGGCTGAGCCCCTTTCCAGCTCCCTCAGCCCCTCCTGGGGCTCCAGACCCTTCCCAGCTCCGTTCCCTGCCCTGGACATGCTCCAGCCCCTCCATCTCCTTTATCTGAAGGGCCCAGAGTTGCCCCAGGAGATAACCCAGCAGTGGGGAGTCCTTGGAGAGACACCCAGATCCAGGCTCTGAAAGAACTGGACTCTCCCCATGGCCCTGAAGGGCCCAAAAATGCTCCATTTGCTGGGGAGGGGTGAATCCCTGCTCCCTGTGGGGCTGTGGGACCCTGAGGCTGAACACACACACACAGACACACGGACACACAGACACACAGACACACGGACACACGGACGCATGGACACACGGACACACAGACACATGGACACACAGACACACAGACACATGGACACACGGACACACGGACACATGGAAACACGGACACACAGACACACGTACACACGGACACACGGACACATGGAAACACGGACACACAGACACACAGACACACGGACACACGGACACACGGACACACGGACACACAGACACACGGACACACAGACACACAGACCAGATTCATGTGTGTCTGAGGCCTGGTCCTTCCCTTCTCCAGCTCCTCATCTCCCACCCCTGCTGAGCTGCTCCCAGCCAGAACTGGCTCCCAGCTTCCCAGCCTTGGTGGGAGTCAGGGAGCAACTGCTGGGCTGGGCTGTGGGGACATCCCTGGGCCTGCTGTGCTCTCAGCAGGGGCTGGGCTGTGGGGACATCCCCTTGTCACCACGATACCCCTGGCCAAGAGCAGTGACTCCTGAATTTGGGACTTGGAAGCTTCATGGGCTGCTCCCAGGTCTGTAACCAGGAGCTGACTCCACCAAACACCCCCAAAAATGTGGGGTCAGGTTGGGTCTGGCTCCTACTCTAGGGGTGGTGTTGGCAGGAGCTGATACAGCAACTAAACACTAAAACCTCCAATTTCTTTGTGCCCTTAGAGGAACTTTTTCCCAGCCCTGCATCTCCTGCCACCAAACCCGGCTGTTCCTCTACCCAGTCCCTGCATTATGTGGCAATTACTCCCTCTGTGTTTCTCCTCCCTTCCTCTATAATCTCATTTTAATGTGCATGTCACAGTTTTAATAAACCCGAGTTCAAAGGATGAGCAATTATACAAATCTTTCATTTCACACATGAAAAGCGTGGTTTTAAAGTTGTCAGCACAAAAAAAAAAAGAGGCATTTCTTTGATTCCCTTCTCACTGCAATTACCTCATGTCTGCTGTGGGTTTCAGCTGGTGTAAATCCTCAGACTGCCTTTGATTCCAGGGTCTTACCCCACTGGAATTGTTGGCTCCAAGGTGGATTAGTGCAACTTTCCAGATAAGAAATGAGGTTGGAGTTTATCTGCAGCCCAAATGGAAACAGCGATGTTTGGTACCCTGCTTGGGCTCACTCCCGGGGGATTTTTATCCTCTCTGAGCATTTTGTTTACACTTTATAAAATATAATTTCCTGCTGAGCTGTGGAGAAGAAATCATCTCCCAGAAGATGAAAAAGGTGAGGGATCCAATTCCCATGATTTCTGTGGCCATTCCCAACTTGTAAAATGGGGGGAAAATGCTCTTAATTCCAAAGGACGAGGGAGGGATTGGGCATTTGGCTGCATGTCTGAGGTGCCTCTGAACAGCTCCAGGGAAAGCTCAGGGCAGGTGAGGGAGATCCCTTTTCTCTTGGAATATTCTCTAGGATTGGTGGGATGCTGTAGGTTCATGGATGAGCTCCTTCCCAGCTCCTACATTTTTCCAGGGTGAGCCATCGCCACAAACCAGGAGGTGCCACCTCCAGAGCTGCTTCTGAGAGTGCTGGGCAGGGGCTTGCTGATGCTCTGGGGATGGGAAATCCTGGATTTCAGAGCAGAAGGTGTGCCCCAGCGCATCCCTGGGGCAGGAAAATCTTCTTTAAGCAGCAGGTTGGGTAAGGCCCATCCTTGGTGGGATTTTCCCCCTTCATTCCCCATTCCCTTGGTGGGAAAACTAGAGTGGAAACTTTCGTTCCTGGTGGCTCCAACCTGCAGGAGCCTCTTTCACTTTTTCTGGAGCAGAAGGAAGTGACAGACCAAGGGAACAAAATCATGGCAGTGCTAAAGAATTCACTGAAAAAAGCCTAGAATCGATAAATGGAAAACTTCCTGCAGCCCCCATCCTTGGAGCTCTCTCAGAGCTGGCATTTGCAGAGCTTTCTGCGCTGCTCTGGTGAGAGGTGACACTGAGAGTACAAAGCCTCACACATCACTCGCTATCCAGAGTCTCCTGGGGGCAAAACCCAGGGTGCAGCCCCTGCTCAGGGGCAGCTCTGTGACATTGTCTTGGGATAGGTAACAAAAAAAAGTGTATTCTATTTTATCTGTAGAAAGCAGTTGGGGGATGGTTTCTTTTTCCTTCATCTCTTGTAACTCCAGGGGAGGAGGGCGGATGCCTTCTGATCACAGCCCAGCTGTTAAACCAGGTGGGGCAGTGTTTGTGATCTCTGTCACCACTGCCCACCCTCGGGGATATCTTCTGTTCATGGGCCATTGAGGCTCACCAGGGACTGACACATTCCATCATCCATTGGGAGATGGAACACCCAGGGGGAGCAGCCAACCATTCCCTGCCCAGATAAAAATGGGGACACAGGGACCCCAGACATTCCTCTTTGCCACTGGCTTCCCAGAGGAAGAGCGGACCCATCTCAGCACCACTGAACCTGTCTGCAGGATCATCTCTGCTCCAACAGAACCACATCTGTCACTGCAGGAGGATTTATTTGGACTGCTTCCAACACCCTGAACAGGGTGTCAGGTCATATCTCTGACTCTGTCAGGGTTTCTAGGGTTTGTTTGCTTGTTTGTTTTTTGTATTACTGCATTTGTATTTTTAATATTCCTAGTAAAGAACTGTTATTCCTATTCCCATATTTTTTGGCTGAAAGCTCCTAATTTCAAAATCATAATAATTTGAAGGGAGGGGGTTTTACATTTTCCATTCCAAGGGTAACTCCAGTTTTTCCTGACAGATACCTGTCTTTCCAAACCAAGACAGACATCCCCACCCCTGGCTGGGCAGAAGTGCCGCAGGAATGCAGGGCCAGCTTCTCAGAGGCCGAGATATTTTTAATTACAGCAGTTTTTCAGGCAGAGAATTTCACTCAATGGGATGATGGCTGCTCTTAGAGGGCTTTATTTTAGCTGGGAGAAGTGGCTGGAACAAAACTTCTGTGCCAACACCTGTGGGAGAGGAGGTGGGGAGGAGTGATTGGGACTGGGCACCACAATAAAGTATTTAATGTAATCCTCAGTTAAAAAGTAAATTGCCTGAATGGCTACACTCCCATTAGCCCTCTGTGTAAGTAATAATGTTCCTCTGCTCCTTTTTAAAGTAAAGGATGCTCCTATAAAGGCATAATTTTCATAAAAATATTCCAGGGAAAAAGAAAAAAAAACAACAAAATACCCTGCAGAACCTTCTGTGCTCACCCAAAGAAATAATATTTTAAATTATACAAATGATTAGGACCTAATTCAGCATTAAGGGAAATTACAGCACAATGCAGAAAATTGGAGATGCTGGCGTCGATCTGGAATTATGAAAAATAAGCATGAGCTGCCTGGAGTTGAGTGCTTTTCATTCTCATGCTACTCTGTTTCTTTCCTATTTTTCTTCCCACTTTGTCCTTGTTTAGTGTGGACAGCTTCAGTCTGGAGGGAAAGTTGTCACGCAGGAAGTTTGTCCTAAATGGGTTGTCCATGAACAGAAACAGCCAGAAAAACATCCTGGTGTGTGAGGGGCTGCTCCAGCCTCTCCATGAGTGATGAATGCTTGGACAGAATCAGGAGCTGCTCCAAGCTCCCAGCCTTGGCCACGGGCTGCTCACACACCCCTGGTTCATCCAGGGATCAGCAAAGAAAATGCAGCAGCCCAGGATGGAAGGAAATGGCCTCAAGGTGCTCCAGGGGAGGTTCAGATGAGAAATGAGGGGATATTTCCTCACAGAATGGTTGGAAATCACTGGTACAGACTGTGCAGGGAACTGGTGGAGTTCCATCCCTGGGAGCATGTGGGGATCGGTCCAAAGACCCTTCGTTTTCCTCCCGATAGCCGCAGAAGGACAGGGGGGAAAGGGGCTGAGACCATAGCCAGAGTGCTGCGGGCGTGCTCACTGGCGCAGGGGAAGAACAATGGATCCGTCATGGGCGCCTGGGCTGTGTTTGCTGCTGGCCGAACTAACAGTGCTGTGCGAACTGCAAAGGCCAGCCTGCCTTGCTCATTGTGCAAGAAGAATGCATTGCTCACGAGGTTTCTCCCCTCCCCTTCCTGGCTTGCTGCCTCTCACCTCAATATGGACTACAAAAAGCTCCCCACAATTTTACCACCTCTGAGATCTCCCCAGTGGAGAAGACAGATCTGGCGCACGCCACGAGGACTGCAAAGGTGCTCTATTGCTCTATTGTCGCAGTGTCACGAGGACTTGTGTCTTCCATTGGTAGCTATAACCCCCTCTTTTTCTCTCCTTTTCTATCCTCTCTCTCTCTTTCTCTCCCTTTTCCTCTATTGCACATTGTGGGTATCAATAAAAGATACATTGATTTTTGGTTAAAACTGAGTTCTCTTTGCCTCTTTTTGCACTTTAAAATCAAAATGAACCATCACGACCCTTAGACGGATTGTGAAAGAGCGCCCAAACAATGTGGGAGCGGCACTTGGGTCAGTGGTGACCACGGTGCTGGGGCTGGGTGGGTGGTTGGACTTGGGGACCTTAAATGATTCCATGATTCCATGGATCTCACTGCTTCTCCGAGAGGAGGGTTTGGTCTCTCCTCTGGCGTCATCAGAGAGGATGCAGGTTTAATTCCCTGTGCTGGGATTCCCTGCTGGAAACCCAGCAGGACAAAGAGAGAGGAGACAACCTTGGCGGTGACCATGGGGCTCCTAAAGCTGCAGCCCCAGGTGAGGAGGCACCCAGTGCTGCCTGAGCTGGCCCCACAGGCATCGATATCCCTCTTTTTGTCCCCAAGGAAATCTCCCAAACTGCTCCTGCAGAGCTGAAGCTCCAGTGATGTGGCCTTGCTGTGTCCAGCTAGGGCCAGGCCCTGCCCAGGGGCTGTGGGCACTCTCCAGGGGCTGTGAGCTCTCCCCAGGAGCCGTGGGCACTCTCCAGGGGCTGTGAGCTCTCCCCGGGGGCTGTGAGCTCTCTCCAGGGGCTGTGAGCACTGCCCAGGGGCTGTGAGCTCTCTCCAGGGGCTGTGAGCTCTCTCCAGGGGCTGTGGGCTCTCTCCAGGGGCTGTGAGCTCTCTCCAGGGGCCGTGGGCACTCTCCAGGGGCTGTGAGCTCTCCCCAGGGGCTGTGAGCTCTCTCCAGGGGCTGTGAGCTCTCTCCAGGGGCTGTGGGCTCTCTCCAGGGGCTGTGAGCACTGCCCAGGGGCTGTGAGCTCTCTCCAGGGGCTGTGAGCTCTCCCCGGGGGCTGTGAGCACTGCCCAGGGGCTGTGAGCTCTCTCCAGGGGCTGTGGGCTCTCTCCAGGGGCTGTGAGCTCTCCCCAGGGGCCGTGGGCTCTCTCCAGGGGCTGTGAGCTCTCCCCAGGGGCTGTGGGCACTCTCCAGGGGCTGTGGGCTCTCTCCAGGGGCTGTGAGCTCTCTCCAGGGGCTGTGAACACTGCCCAGGGGCTGTGAGCACTGCCCAGGGGCTGTGAGCACTGCCCAGGGGCTGTGGGCACTCTCCAGGGGCTGTGGGCTCTCCCCAGGGGCCGTGGGCTCTCTCCAGGGGCTGTGGGCACTCTCCAGGGGCTGTGAGCTCTCCCCAGGGGCCACAGGCACTCAGCGCTGGCACCAGAGGGACACCTGGGCTCTCCCCGGCTGTGCTGGCCTCACTGAGGGGTAGCAGACGGCCTGTGGAGGAGCTGTGGGTCTGGGCAGCACCGCAAACCAGGCCGGGCAGGCCTCATTCCCCTCCGCAGCTGAAGGAGAATGGATTTCAGCCCCAAACAAAGGATTTCAGCCCCTAACAAAGGATTTCAGCTGCCAACAATGGATTTCAGTCCCCAACAATGGATTTCAGTCCCTAAACGTCCCCTCCCTAACTCCTGCGTTTATCGGTGGCTGTGCTAACACAGATACAGCGCCTTTGAGCTGTGCTGACGGGGGATGACACTTCAATCAATACCCCGTGGCAGTTTTATTGTGCCAGCCTCAGCCACGATCTGTCCATTGTGCTCAAGACTCGGCACTCAAATGAATGCAAGAATTTATGGGTGCATCTTGCAAGTGCTGCTCCCTTTAATCACGGCAGATAAAGGAATTCCTGCCCGCGCAGAGTGGGAGTGTCAGCTGGTTAATGAGCAGGTACTTAGCAGATGGGAGCTGCAAAAATCCTTCATTTCAATGGCTGCAGTTGGACAAAGGGAGCTGTGGGCCAGCAAGAAAGAAAGGCTGCCAAAGGAAAGAGAAAATATCCTCCTCTGGGTGCACTCCGGCAGAATGAGGGTGATTTGCAGAGTCTGTAATGTAACTGTGCGATGTTTTATGGGTTTCTTCTACCTTTATTGCCACATGGGGTATGGGACAGCATCGGCCGCTGCAGAGATCGTGGTGCAGATCTCCTGCTCAGTGAGAACCACCAAAGGTGGTTCTGGGGTCACTGTGCATGTGGGGACATCGATTCTGGCCTAGAGCTCAGCACATCCTGTGTGGGAAATGTCTTCCAGCTCTGCCAGTGGGGAATGTCCTTCATGGAGAGCTCCTTCCCTCCTTCCCTCCCTCCTTCCCTCTTCCCTCCCTCCCTCCACAGCCAACCCTCCCCTGGTGAAGAGCAGTTATGCTTTTGCCAGTTTTCCATATTCACTTTTCCCCAAAACCAGGAGAAAAGCGGTTTAAAAGGCTGTTTACGAAATGTGATCAGTGTCAGGAGGAACACCTAAACTCAAGTCCTCTTTCAAAGGATTGAAATTGAATTTGCAACAGAACCAAGGTGTTGAAATGTTCTGAGGATCTTTGTCCTCGTCTGGAAGAAATGAAGAAAGCTCAGGTGTAGCAAAAGCTGTTCGCTCAAGCACAGCTCTCAGAGACATCCAGATGCCTCAGCACATTCAGCACAGAGCCACAGCTACAAACAGTTTATGAAATACCTGAGGAGAAAATGTGTCTGAGTGATGTGAGAGCACAATGTAAACAGTCATTAGGATATATTCACCATTGTGCTGCCTGATCTCCAGATGAGCTGCTTCAGGAACGCTGAGCCTGTCATCTCCCAGGAAATCAAAGCTCATTGCCATCCCAGGAGCCACGAGAGCAGTTCAGTCATGAACATCTCCCAACAAAAAGGGCTCCTCATCCCGCACCGAGGAATTCAGCTCTACAGAACTCCAGGAGAACCAAACCCCCACAGCAGTGTGAGCTCGGTTTGACAGGTGATAATTAACTGCTGATAATATAATTACAGTTTTGAGGCAAAATTGGGTTTCATTAAAAAACTGCTGAGCATTTGCATGGCGTGGGACAGCAGCCTCCTCCAAGCAGGAACGTTCAGAATTAAGTCAGTGTTGGCATGTTTACCTTGTGGTGAACATGGATCCCATGGGGGAAATCCAAGGATCCCATCTTCCCATGGAGGTGGAGATATTTTGTGACCTTCCAGGGCTTTGGATCTGAGGGATGCAGTGGCCCAGGCAGTGCTCCAGGGAGGGAATGCTGTGTCAGCCACACCAGCCTTCAGGAAATGCAAAGTGAGGGAATTAAGGCAAGTCGCTGGAAGGAGTCCTTCCCTTCAGAGAGGAGGATTGGCTCTTTCCATGATCAGGGTGATCAGGATGTGATAACCTGGGCTTGTTCCAGAGGATTGTACTCAGTGTGGGGGGGCACAATTAGAAGGAGATCAGCTTCTGTGGGTCTGGGGCACATCTTGGCACAAAGTTACCATTGGATATTCCAGATTCCAGGGAGGAAAAGGGGCACCTCAAGACCCCCCTGACCCCTCCCATGACTGCTCAGGGGTCCTTTAATGCTGGAATTCCTCATGGGCTGGAGCCCTTCTCTGCTTCTGCCTCAAGGTGGGGAGCACCTGGTGCAGAGCTGTTCCCAGCCCCTTCCTGCCCCTGTTCCTGCTGACCACGGCTGCCCTTGGCACTGGGAAAGCCCAACCTGGTTTTGGGAAGGAGCAGAACAGAATCACAGCTTCTGCTCAGAGCTTCTGGTGCTGCTCATTGCAAAAGAGAAAGTCAAATTACCCAGATCGAGGAGAGAGGCTGTGGCCGAGACCTGAGAAGAATCAGGCTCATTAACTTGCAGATGTCCCCACCTTCTGGGTTTCCAAACATGCAAGTGTTCTGTAATAAATTATGCTTCTCAAAGGTTAATTTTTAATAAGGCAGTAAATGTATTTAAACAATGATTATTAAAAAAAAAAAAAAAAAAAAAAAGTGTGAGGTTTACAATGTAAGAGGTAATTATCTTCTCCAGAACAGTTCTAACAATACAGCTTGTTCTTGTCTGCAGTGATCCTTTGGTATTTGTTGAACCTGCAGTAAGATTCTTATTAAACCCAGCTGAAATGGGTGTAATTCGAGGCATCACAGCACATTTCAAGGAAAATGTCTCTGGCTGAACTGAGCTTCTTCCCCTGCCAGTTACAGCTGTCCTTTATGTCACAATGACTTGTCCCCAAGCTCTTGAGCTCTACCAGAGGCCACTGCAGAGCAGTGCCCAGGTTTGGCACCTAAAGCTCAGTCCCAAGCCAATGAAATCCCCCCTGTCTGTCCAAATCCCCTGTTCTCTGCACGGGGATTTTATCCAGCAGGGCAGGAGCTGCTCCCCTGCTGCAGATGGGCCTGGAAGAGTGGAAATACCCCGATCCAGGGGGATGATCACCAATCCCTCCATTCAGAGACACCCCAGAGGGAGGCAGAAGCAAAGCCCTTCTCAGCACCCACTGAACAGGCGGCTGCTGGCGGGAGGGGGTGAATTTTCCCTGTCTCACTTGTGTGTCCCGGGGTGACCCCACCAAAAGCTGCCAGTCGAGACCTGGCAGCTCAAACTCAGCTGGTGCTGCTGCATCAGCCTGGAGTCTCTGCGAGGGTTTCTTCCCCACAGTAGTGTCTCTTTCATGGATGATTGGTAATAGAAGTTTCATTA
Organism: Prinia subflava; assembly: GCF_021018805.1. Taxonomy (NCBI): domain Eukaryota; kingdom Metazoa; phylum Chordata; class Aves; order Passeriformes; family Cisticolidae; genus Prinia; species Prinia subflava. Next base: position 6,151,012 of record NC_086270.1, read on the forward strand.
TGAGATCACAAAACACTGGGGGATATGTTAATGTGCTTCAGCGTGTAATCCAGAATAATATCATTGCAAGGAATTGCATTTTGTCTGCAACTGAGGCAGCAAATAGGAACTGCTTCTGCTTCTTTTCCAGCATTAATATCCATTGCTGAATTAATGCTTTCCTTCCCACAATCCTGGGTGAAATTGCCCAAATGTGCATTGTGCTGATTTATACAGGTACAGGCCCATTTGCTATAAACAACGAGCACAGGGAGGGGGTTTGATCTTTCAAATGGATATTTATAAGCATTGGGGTTGCTGTAAGAATCTCAGTTCCAAGCTCCCTTTCATTTGTGGGGATCACAGAGCACTTATAACTCCCCCCAGGACGTTTCACTTGCTTTTCTCTGGGGGAACAAACCTGACCAGGGCCACAGCAGGGCCCCTCCTGACCTCAACAGGGGCTGCTTTGGGTGAGCCAAGTCCTGTACCAGGAGCTTGGGCCAGGGTCACACAAGGACATGGGCTCTCCTCCTGAGGTAAACTGAAGATGTGCCCTCCTCCTGTAGCCTGATCTGATAATTTCAGAAATGCCCCCAGTCCTGTGGCTGTTGTGGTACCAAAGCCCTGCTGGGCTCCAAGCAGCAGCTCCGCTCCCATCAATTGGAGCAGCTCTGTCAGACAGAGCCTTGCTCCATAAAAAACACTGGGATTCTCAGCTGGAAAGCATCCAAGAAAGACTAAAAGGTTTCTCGAGCATATTTTATTATTTTTTGGTAGCAGAATTTCCATTCCTCTCTAAAGTGCTATATATCTCTTTTATGCAAACCCCATCAATCCATGAAATGTCCAACCCAGCATTCAGGGAGTCCTGTATTGATCCATCCCTGATGTGTGACAGCTCCAGCCGTATTTCAGGTGATCAGGGAAGACTTTATCCTGTCCTTGCTCTGAAAAACCAGGAACACATTTTAAATTTCCCGTATTCTGTGGACAAACCAGCTGGAATTGTGAGCCACAGATGCTCACTTGACAGATGGACTCCTGGCCGTGCTGCAGTGTTTGAAATGTTTCCAAACCCACCAGATTGAATCCTGGTGGCCAACAGGTTCCCAGGAGGGACCAAAAGATGTGGAAATTGATGTTTAAGGGTTGCTGAGCAGAAAGAAACCTTCAGAAATCTAATTAGCAACAGGCAGGTAATGAAGAGAGAGGTCTCAGGGAGCTGCTTTGCTGAAAGCTGCACTCTGAGGTGGAAAATAACTTGGATTCAGGCAGGTTTGGGAAAAGGTGAGAGCCTTGGCCAGGTGAGGGGCCAAGCCCATAGAGGGGGGTTCCGATATTTCATTGTATTTTAGAGGAAAGCCTGGAGTATGGAAATCTCGGGAGAGGGAAAGGAGGTCAAGCCAGAGCCTTCCTGGTATGACCCCAGGTGAGAGGTGAGTACAAAGTTGGTGACAGAAGTGAACTCTGATCTCCTGACATGAATGGAACAGTTTGAAAATGAGAAAACACAGGAAGTTTCTCCTGTAGCTGTTTTGTACCTGCTGAGGTACCAGCAAATCTTCCCCAAGTGCTTTTTTTTTCTCCTTTCATTTCCTACCTCTACACAAATGTCTTCTGTGGGCAGCACATCCCACATGGTTCACCCTTGAATTCTCTGGTACCTCCACAGCTCCATTTCTAAATCATAGAATCCCAGGATGGTTTAAGGATGGGACCTTAAATCCCCTCCAGTGCCACCCCTGCCATGGCAGGGACCCCTCCCCCTGTCCCAGGCTGCTCCAGCCCCAGGGTCCAGCCTGGCCTTGGGCACTGCCAGGGATCCAGGGGCAGCCACAGCTGCTCTGGCAATTCCAGCCCAGCCCCTGCCCACCCTGCCAGGGAACAATTCCTGCCCAATCTCCCAGCCAGCCCTGCCCTCTGGCACTGGAAGCCATTCCCTGTGTCCTGTCCCTCCAGCCCTTGTCCCCAGTCCCTCTGCAGCTCTCCTGGAGCCCCTTCAGGCCCTGGGAGGGCACAGTTAGGTCACCCTAAAGCTTCTCTTCTCCAGGCTGAACAATCCCAGCTCTCCCAGCTGTTCCTCCCAGGATGTCAGCAAACAAGCTGAGGGCACCTCTGTGGACAGGGCATTTCTCTTGCTGCAGATGTTCCACTGTCACTTGAGGTTCAGATGAGTCCTGCAGTGGGGGGAGCTCTGCCCTGTGACCCATCAGGGTGACCATTCCTAAGGGATGGAGGGATCTTTGCCTCAGTAAGGAAAAAAAGAAGGCATTTTCCCATGGCAGATTAACCTCAATGATTTTTGAGTTTGGCAAATTATCTGAGAGTCGATTTAGGACAAGGAGTTTCTGTATCTCTGTCATATCCCTGTGTTAATTTTGATGATGTTCCCTTGTAGAAGCCTTTGGATTCCAGAGCAGACTCAAGCAGCCTCACTGTGCTTGTTTCTCTCCACATAACCTGACATTTTAAGGGAGGAAAATTTACACACTGAGCAGGGCAATGAACTGGAAACGGGCAAACAGCACTGTGAGATCTCCTAAGGGACAGTTTGGCTGCACCTTCCCTCCCCTTCTCAGTACCAGCCACAAAAATCCTCAGTTTGAGACCAGGCCTCTGTGATGCCTTTCAAGTTTTGGTCTCTTTTTAACAGTTCTTTTCTAGACTCCTGTAAAATTCTGGACTTCATGAAAGACCCAGCAGGAGGTGTCCTGGTGGGGCAGTTCAGCCCATGAACTTTATCCATGTTTACTTCTCAGCTCCCTGTTTAGCCATTAAAGGAAAATCCAGGCTTGAGGAGTTAGTTTTATTTGGGCAATGATGTCATAGAAAACAGAACCATGGAATCATGGAATGGGCCAGGCTGGAAGGGATCAGACAGGGTCACTGTGTCACCCTGGTTTTGAAGAGTTTTCTAAGCCTTCTGTAATGTTCTTCATATTGGAGTCAGAAATTTTACTTTATCACACTTTCTACTATAAACAATGAAAGACAGTTAGCAAAACATGGCCATTGTTCTAAACCAGGGTGACATCACTGGTCACTCCTCCCTGTTCCAGCACGGTCATCCCAGAGCACAGGGCTGGGCCAGGCGGGTCTGGAATGTCTGTGGTGCGTCTGACCAAGGAGCAGCCCTGTGATGGGAAGGAATTCAGGGCTCTATCCCTGTACACTGGGAAGATCCCAATTCCTTCGCTGGGGGAAGGGCTGGGAAAAATCTTTCTGTTGCTAGGATGGCCTTGCTGCATTCAATCTATCCTGGAACCCCTCTGGCTCCTGAGAAACCTTGTCCTGCTGCTGGCTGTACTCAGGTCAGACATTTCCTGAGGTCAGGAGAGAAGCATTAGGGGAGCAGATAGCCCCTGACAGGAGCAAGAGAGATGTGCAGGCAAGGAAAATGTGCTTTATTTCCCTCCATCCTGTCAGAAGTTATTGCCTTTACTGGGATCAATCCAAGCATCCCTCACAACCTGCACAGAGGACTTTGGTAGATTTATTTTCTTAGCCTGCTTGTTCAAGCCTGTTATTAATCCCCTCGTCAGCTCAGCTCACTGGAAGAAAACAGAGCTTCTTAAAGAGTTCTTACTGCAAATAAATGCCTCATTAAGTTAAACACATTAACCTGAAAACAGTATTTATGTCAAACAGACTAATGAATGCCATTCTAGGGAACACACTTGGAGCCTGCCCCAGCTCAAGCTGAGCCCCTCTGAAACACCCACATGCCCAAAAATTCACCCACAGGGAGAGGGAGGTGAGGAGGGAGAGCAGGACCCCAAGCGATGCCTCTGCATTTTTAATTCACATGGTGAAGGAGAGAGATTTAGAGACACAGGAGCTTCCCCCAAACCCTGAGAGCTGTACAAATCTACCCAGTTCCTCTTGGGTGGTAGGAGAGAGTAATTTTTCGGTTTGTAACAGGAGTTTTGCTCATTTTGCCCCTCCTCAAACACTCATTACAAAGGATCTTTCTCAGTGTTTGGTTTAGGTGCTCACAATGGGATTAAATCTGTTCCAGACCTCCCTGAGCAACCTGGGACAGTGGAAGGTGTCCCTGCCCAGGAACTGGATGGGTTTTACAGCCCCTTCCAATCCAAACCATTCCAGAATTCCATGAAACACCCACTGAAGGGACTAGGAACTCCCTGAAAATGCCCCAGATTTCCCAGTTTAAAAGGCTTTACTGGGAACCAGCTTTTCCTTGCCCTGCACAGCTGGGGCCACCTCTCCTGACACGGATTTGCTCCCTCATGTGGGATGACCTGAGCTCCTCACACAGAGCCAGGAGTGTTTTTGGGAGTTCAGGGAGTGAGGACAAATCCTCTGGTACATCCCAGAGGTCAGGGACAGGTCCCATGTCCTGAGTGATCTGCAGGGTGTCCTTGGGAAGCAGTCTGAGGGCAGGGAGATGAGCCAGGATGCAATCCCAGGTTGGGCAGAGCACACTGTGAGTGCCTCCCGTGGAGCTGCCATCCCACATTAACATTCCAGGCCACAGCTCTTCCCTCCCTCACATCGAGCACTGCTCTGAACCCAGCATCATTTGAATGCAGCTCAGAAAACCTCCTGTAATTCACCCAAATCGAGAGAGAAGTAGCCAGGAGGGGCTGAAGAGAACGACAGCAGCAGTCTCATACTAACGAGAGATCGTCCTTAGAGGTGTTTAATTGAAGTCTTCTACAAAACAGGCTCAAAACTTGATGCAGGAACATCTGCACGCCGGAAAAACGCAAAGCTGGGAGTTGGTAAAAGGACGTGGAGCATTTAAACTGTGAGGTGTGGATGTCGATTGTCACTTCCCTTGGTGCCAGAGGGGGTGGGTGACCCCATCAATGAACACTCAAGTGGTTCTGACACGCTGGGAACAAGGTCTCTGCAAATAAACAGCCACGGGCCTTCTGCGCGGGCTCCGCGCGGCTCAGGCCTCCCAGTGAAGAGCCATTAACGAGCTCTGCTCTCCCAAAAAAACCAATCAACAGAGCCACACGGCTGAACAAGCTGGGAGACCTGGCTGGCACTCCAGGACACTCTGGATAGTTGGCAGGTGGCGGTGCCACACATGCCTGGTGTCACAGGGCCACCCCTCCCGTCCCCCAGGACGCAGGGCTGCACTGAAATAAACCACACAGCCGGGAAACCGGGCCCCAAGGCAGGGACAAAGAGCTGCTGCTTCTGGCAGATGAGTCCCTGAGCGGCGTGCCAGGACCAGGCCTGGCTGACTCCACTGGGATTTTCCCTCTGGACCATCCCTGCAGGGTTTGAAGCAGGCAGTGGGGCTCGGGCTCTGGGCACAGTGGCCATGGAAGTGCTTTGCCAGCCACATTGCCAAATGTGAGCTTTATCTCTTAGATAAACCCACCCAGGCCCCCAGAAGTGCCTAGGGAGCTGCCACAGTCTGTGCCCAGCACCCTGAGGGGCCCAGGCCATGCTCTGGCCTTGACTGTAAATGGGTTAAACTGGTTCCAAAGCTGTGCCTGTATCCAAACTGTGCCTGGGAAAAGGGCCTGACTGACCCTTAACTGGTGCAGGAGCCAGCCCTGCCCCGGGGTCTCACCCCCCAGTGCAGATCGAGGGGGACAGACAATCCACCTCAGGATCCTCTGGCTGCTGTTCAGGTGCCACCTGATGCCAGCACTTCCCTCTCCCTTCCCAGGGACCCAAACCAGAAGAACCAGCTCTGCTCCTTTGGCAGTCCCCATGGGACGTTCACACAGTGACAGGAGCATTTTTGGCCCCACTGCTGGGTGACAACATTTGTTTCACCCCAACTGAGGCATCTCTGCTGCCACAAGGCCCAGGGCAGCCAATCCAGCAACCAAAATCCTGGGAGAAGGGAAGTGCGGGGGATTTTTGGGCTGTCTCTCCTGCGCTGTTTCCTTGGTTTCAAAGCAGCATTGCCTGAGTAGCAGAGAGGATTGATGGACTCAGAGGAGCTGCCTGAAGTGGCAGAACATGACTTTATTACACACTGACTTCCCCCAGTCCTCGTGGCTGGGCAAAGTACTGCTTTCCTCCCAGCACGGTTTAATTTACCCCTCGCTCTCCCTGTGATCAGCCACTCAGCCCTCGCTAATATATCTCATTTCCACAGGCTCTAGGTGGTGTTTAAAAGAAAGGAGAAAAAAAAATTGATCCTTGCATGCAAAATATCCTTCTGAGCAAAGAAATAACTATCTGCAAGGCCTAACTGAATTATCCCCTTATCAATGGAAGGAAATAATCCACTTGAAACATGAAGTACAAGTGGAATAAAAGCCTTTGCAAGTGGCAGGGGAAGAAGAACACAGTGTGAGTCTCAAATAGCCCTGCTTTCCCCATATGGAGAAATACATTTTTCTTGGAATCATTTCCTGTTTCAGTGCATAATGAAGTTTCTCAATTGCTCACCCTTCCACCCGCCTTCTAATACGATAAAAGAGAAATAATCCCTCTATTTGCAGAAGTCCTGAGAAGAGAGTTCTGGCTGCTTGGAGCTCAGTGGGGACACCTTCTACAGATGTTGATGAGATTTCTCCTTTGTTTTGTGGGACAAGAGTAACATTTGCCGATTTGTGCTTTGGGGTTTAATTAATTCTCATTATTTGGGCTCTCTGGCACAGCCACACAGATCCCCTCAGCCAAGATATCCTCAAAATCCTGCCTTTCTCCATGGCTTTGCTTCTCCTTGTGAGCAGAGAAAGCCTGGAGGAAGGAGGAGGTTTATAAATAAAAGCCACAGTCCACATGGATTCCCTTCTGGGAAGGTTAATTCAGGGTTCTGGTTAAAGACTCTCAGTTCTGTCTCTTCCTGTCTCTCTCTCCTGCTAAAGACAATCCTTTATCCTTTGTAATGGAGCTGTTGAATCCCGTCAGGTTGGATCATCCTCTCCTTGGAGCAAACAGGGACTGAGGGTTTGGCCAGATAACGACTCAGAGCTGGCAAAGCCCAGCCAGGGCAGGGCTGCAAAGCCCTTCTCCGAAAAAGGGGCTGAATCCCAACCCCAGCCCGGCATCCTTGTGCTCCCACAGGGTCTCACCTGCACATCCTGCCTTTCCTGGCACTTTAAATTTGATTTTAGTCTCACTATCCAGAGGAGAACTGCAGAGGTGAAAGATTTCACTGTCTCCATGCTGTTTTCCAAAAGCCCAAATCAGGAATTAGCCAGGTTTGGCTCTCCAGGAGGAAACCCAGAGGGCAGGAGAGCAGTGACCCCATCCCAGCACTGCTGGGGACAGGCAGTAGATCTTGAACTAACAACAGCCTGCAGTGTTTATTGTGCCTAAAACAAACAAACCAAATTCCCAGATAAATTAAACTAATTAAACATGCTGCTATAAAAATTAAAGCTTCCCTTGTTTGTTTGGGGATCTTTTTTGGTGACTCATGGGGTTTTTTGCAGCTTTTTGTTTCGCCTGTTGTTGTTTTTTTCCAGTGCTGCAGCAAATCTGAGAACAGATTTGCCAAGACTGCAGGGCTGGCCTGGCTTTTGGTCCCATGTGGAGCAAATGTTGTCTCTGGGCTTTAAAAGGCTCCAGAGGAGTCACAAAATCATGGAATGGTTTGGGTGGGAAGAGACCCTAAAGCCCATCCAGTGCCACCTCCAGGGACCCCTCCCCCTGTCCCAGGCTGCTCCAGCCCCAGTGTCCAGCCTGGCCTTGGGCACTGCCAGGGATCCAGGGGCAGCCACAGCTGCTCTGGCAATTCCAGCCCAGCCCCTGCCCACCCTGCCAGGGAACAATTCCTGCCCAATCTCCCAGCCAGCCCTGCCCTCTGGAAGTTTGAAGCCATTTCCCCCTGTGCTATAAATGACAAGGCCATCAACGGGGTTCATCACTTGAGGTTTGTGGCTATTCTCTCCCACAAGCTCACAGAGCCTCGTTGGGTGTTTGTTCCACTCTGCCTTGTCCTGTGGCAGCCTGTGCCTCAGAACTGAGGAGCAGAGATGGGACCAGGCAGAGCCAGGCGAGCTCTGAGGCAGCTTTAATGGACTGGAAAATTCCAGTGCTCCCAGATGGCACCACAAGCCAGCAGTTGATGGAATTATAACCATTGCAACCGGAATGTAAGCGACAGAGTCCGGATTCACCGGGAGTGAATTCCTGGAACATTCATAGATCACATGCTCGGGATTCCACAAGTGTAATTTGCACAGGATTAATTCCCAACAGCTTTATTGCTGGAAGAAGGAAGTGGTGTTCTGATGACCTGGGATTGCTTGTGAAGCCTCTCCCCACAGGAGCCTTTGGATTCACTCCCGCGGGAGTGGGGAGCTTTGCAGAGCAGCCTGGCACATTCCCACTGTGTGAATAACTCTGCTCCAAGGAAAAGCCCCAGGATGGGGGGATCCCACCGGGGCTGCTGGGCAGGGAAACTGCACATTGGGGAAACCAGAAGAGATCCCCCAGACCCGAGGAGTGGCTGTCTTGTCTCTGCTCACACACACACAATAAATAAGCAGGGAGCAGGGGAATTCAGGGATCTGTGAGCCATTATCCGGGCTGTGATTAACAGCACAGCTGACAGACGCCTCAGGGCAGCAGGGAAACGTGGCCAAGGGCGCTCAGCACTTCAGCACTTGGACATATCCAGGCCATTCCAAACAATCTCTTTTGGCACAGCTGCTGCAGATGGTCCCGACAAGAAGGAATTTGTCTGGCAGACTTGAGGAGTGCTTTTTGTTTGTTCTCTCTCAATTTTGTGATGCACGACCTTGGGTTAGTCCTCGGGGTGGGAGTGCAGCTCTGAACTGGGGAGAAAGATGTTTACCAGCACTTACGGACTCTTCAAGATCTGTCACCGCGATATTGTTAATGAATGTCACTGCGAGAACTCCAGCCCAGTGCCCATGTCTGGTTTGTCGCAGTTCTGCCTGGAGAGGCTGGAGCTGACAGGGAACGAGACCCTGGAGATGCTGAGGCTGACTCAGAGCTCTTTGCACCACGATCTCTTTGTAATTTGGCTCATGCCTGACAGCAGAGACTGAAATTCCCAAACTGTCACCAGCCAATCCAGCCATGCTGGGAGCAGAGACTGAAATTCCCAAACCATCACAATCCAATCCAGCCATGCTGGAAGCAGAGACTGAAATTCCCAAACTGTCACCAGCCAATCCAGCCATGCTGGGAGCAGAGACCAAAATTCCCAATTAGTCACAATCCAATCCAGCCATGCTGGGAGAGGAGACTGAAATTCCAGAACAGTCACAATCCAATCCAGATTCTGGGAGCAGAGATCGAGCCCAGCACAGTTTCTCAAGGCTGATGGGCTCCCCACAGCCAAGCCTGGCTGCTGCTGGTTTGGGGCTCTGGTGCAGCCCTGCAGCTGTGGAAAAGTTGGTGCCCACAGAGTTCCTGGGATTTCTCAGCTCTCCAGGGGATGACAGCTCCCACCCTTCTGCTGAGGTGGTGCAAAGGAGCAGCACAGGCCCCTCCTGTGCCCCTTGTCCCACCTGCCATGAGGGTCCAGCCCAGCACACCGCCCCTGACACCACGGGTGTCATAGGGAGAGTCCTGCCCTGAGTGCTGGGGAGGGGACAGGGCAGGGACACATCCGAGGCTGGCAGAGCTTCCATCAACACCCTTGGCTGCCTCCGGAATGAATCCACCCTCCCTTCCTGGAGTGTGTGATGAGAACTCACCAGAATGGAGATGGGATTCTCAGGTCTGGAGCGGCGTTCACGGTTTAATTAACAGTGCAGGAGAGGGAATGGGGAGGGAGTGAAAGTCCCTCCCCAGACAGGCAGAGGAGCTTTGCTTTCCCATTTCATTCTTGTTTTCATTTCCTGCAGCCAACACAGAGCAGCTCCATCTCATTTTCAGTTTTCAGCCCACAGGGCTGGGAAGAGCTGAGAGTGACATCACAAAGTGCAATTCTGTGGCAAAAGCTGGAATATTGCTCATTGATGGTGTCAGCCACGGCCATTCCAGCCAGAGCTGGAATTGAGTGCGCAGCCCTGGGATCCATGGAGTGCTCCAGAGATCCTGGAAGGAAACTGTGCTTGGATTCATCCCTAACTGCAAACCACAGAGAGCAGACTGGGCCCTCTCAGGGGTTCCAAGAGCCGGGACAGCAGCAGGCACTGCAAATTGCATTTGTGGGGAGTAGTAGAGGTGTGACACCAGGAACTGCCCAAATCCATCCAGGATTCAGGGAAACACTGGGGGAAAAAAACGATTTTGGAGGAGGGAGAGAGAGACAGAGAAGAACTGGTGCTCCCTGACCACCTCCACCAGGGACACATGGGGCCAGGGCAGAGTTACCCCAGGATTTCCCTTTTCCCTGCTGCAGCCTCCCCACTGGAGGATGGATTTTCGCCCTGAAATGCTCACATTCCCACTTTTGTTCTGCAGCAGGAATTTGTGCCCAGCTGCTCCCCACACCAATGCTTTACTTGGAGCTCCATTGTGGATTTCTCCCTCATTCCCATCTCCCTTTCCAATGTAGCGATAAATGAATAAATTTGAGAAATTCCAAGATTATTTTTAAATCCCATTTGCTGACTACAGCATTACTCACAAACTGGGGTTTTTTCTGTTGTTGTTTTTTCAGGTGTTTGGTGTTTTGTTTCGCTTTTTTACCCAAGAGAGAGACAGCAAATAATTGAACAAATAGTTCTGAGATTTTCTATTTGGCATCTTTTAAAATGAGGGTGTTTTTTCACTTCTTTCAAAGTGTCTGTGAACATTTTCACTGATAATTGTATGAAGACACTGAAATAATCACTGAAGATTTTATATTTAATGAAAATTTAGTAATAAGTAAAAAGAAAATGTCGATAGGACACTAAATAATAACTCAAAGAAAAAAACCCCACAAGATATTCAACAACCATTAGGAAAAAAAATCCATATTTTCCTCATATTTTTGGAAAAAGAGGCACTACTGGTTAAAAAAAAAATCAATAAGCACAACTCTTTCAGCCTCTGATTATCTCACTTTGCAGCCATTTTTGCCAGGGCAGAGCTGAAAAGAGCCTTCAGTTACTCAGGAAAAAAAAATCCCAAAGGCTTTGGGAAGCTGCAGGGTTAACTGAGGTCACTGGAATTCCAGACAGATCCATCCCTCCCTCAGGTGCTTCCCGGGGGTGTTGAGGGAGGGGTTGGAAGCCCAGCAGCCCCTCCTGGATGGAAGGAAATTCCATGTCCTTGCTCCCAGCTCCCAAAGGGCTGGGAAAAACTGGGATTTCATTCCCAAAGATTTTTTTTTTCCCGCTGCCTGTGCTGTCAGTTCTGCACCTCCCTACAAACGATGTTTTTTATCCAGCAGCATCTCCAGGGATAGAATCTCTCACCCTGGGCTTGTCGTTCCCTCTGCTGCTCTCACTCCGGGGGCTGGGAGGAATCAGCTCCAGTTGAGGCTGGTCCTGGGGGCTGCATTCAAGTTCCCAAAAATGGAGGAGTTTCTCCAAAGTGACAATTCCAGTGAATCCTGGAGCTGTGGCTCCCAGAGGCCTCAGGTCTCTCACAGGACCTGCCAGGTCCTGCAGTGTCCAGGGCAGCCAAAGGCTCCTCAGCCAGGACTGAATCCTGAATTTATGGAAGTGAATCCACCCCGGTTTTCTCCATTCCCTGTTGCTTCTCCAAGCAGGAATCACTTGGGAATTGGAACACGTTTGCCCTTCAAGCAGCCTCTCTCAGTGATCTTTTAGACTCAAACCAACCTTTTTGGATGCCCACCTGAGGAATTTCCTCCTGGATAAATGTGGAGCATTTCCCTCTGGAGGAATTCAGAGCAACCCAAGGGGACAGAGAGGTTCTGAGGCAACCTCTGGAAGCACAGCCCGTGTTCCCACCCCATCCCAGGTGGCAGACAGGAGGAATTACTGCTCCAAACGCGTGAAAGGCTTTGCTGGGAGCCACTGGTGGCAGTGATTGAAATTCCTGTCACCGTCTGAGGGGAGGGAGCAGTCCCAGACACATGATCATCCATATGCCTGGCTAAATCCACTCCAAATTGATTAAGTTCCGCTGAAGGAGACCTGGAAATCAATCTGTTCAGGCTTGCTTGGAGAGAAACGACAGCATGGAGGTGACACAAGTCTGTTTTCATCGCTGGCCCTCGTGGGAGCTCACGTTGCACCTCCCATGCCTTCCCCCAGGTGATTCTGCTGGCAGAGATAATCAGCTGCCACTGGAATCAATGCAAAATACTTTGTACCAATCTTGTGCCTTTCTGGGGCATTTCAGGCAATTTGGGCTTCCAGCCAAAACCAAGCAAAAAGGAAGGGGTTTTAGGAACAGAACAAATGTTCCTGGTGAATGAACGGTTCCCAGAGAGGGCCTGGAGTTGCCTCCCTGGGGTATTCCAGAGCCACATGGACACGATGCTGTGCCCTGAGCTCTGGGATGGCCACTGGAGCCACTCCTGCCAGGGAGTGGCTCCAGTGACCCTCTGGGGTCCTTCCCATTCCGTGACCTGACCCAGTCCATGAATTTAACATCTCATATTCCAGGATTCCAGTTCAGCACTCCCACTGATGCCCTTGAAGCTGTGGGGGGCCACCGATGTCTGTCCAACTGTCCCGGTGACATTTCCCACCCATGTTTGCTGCTGCTCACAGCAGCCTGGGAGGTGCTGGAGCCTTGTCCTCCGTCTGTTTTCCGCCTGTTCTGACTTCATTTGCTGAATTATCCAGTAATTCATTACAACTAAATTTCATTGGGCTTTTGGCCAAGGTTTCTCATCAAAAATGACATGAAGACAAATATTGTCATTATTTGCCCAGCTGTGCAGCTCCATTGATATTCCCTGCAGGGCCGAGCCCGTTATCAGAGCTGAGTAACACTGATAATAAACCCATATCTCTCCCCTGCAGAGCATCCAGTGTCAACACAGGCACCTGAGCAGTGTCCAAACCTCGGGGCGGATTTAATCCTCCTCCACACTCACTTTGTTCACATGGACTCGCTCTATAATCTTCCAATTGAACATTTTTCCAGCCAAACCCAGGCAGGTTTTTTTACAGCAGAACGTTCCACATGAGTGTGCTGGATTTTGTGTATTCATATTTCAGGCAGGGAAAAGAAATACCCAGGCTGCTTCAATAATGCATCAGGATCCTGTTCCCACATTGCCAAAACAGAACTTTTGTGTTTGTATTCCAAGCGACTTTTTGTTTAGAAGTATCTTTGTTTCCCAACATAAATATTCCTTTAAAAACATGCAACTGGCAGGGAACATTTCTCTTTCATCAAATGAAATATCTTTATTATCCCCAAATGCCTGTTTATTAACACTCCCAGCCCTGGCATTTCTAGTCTTCTTTCTGCACTGCTCAGGAGCAGCAAGCACAAACTCACTGACGGGATCCACGGGAAGGAGCAGACATGAGCTGAGTGTGAACACACAAGTGAATGTTTTTATCCCCCTGCTGCAGGAGGAACACGGCTGGGGTGTTGCCTCAGAACAAACTGGTGTTCCAGGAGGAGGGGAGGGCTTGGAATACCCAGCACAGGATGTTTGGAAACCTTGAGTGCTGCGCTGCTGCCCTGGGAGGTGGGAAAGGCACAGGGCATGAGCGTGCTTTGCTCTTCCTGTACCATGAGACTACAAGAGCACCTCTGCTATAATTCACCCCTCTGATTTACAGCTCTGCTCCCTCTCAGCCCTGGCAGGCAGAAAAGAGCTGTAAATCACTTAAATCCAAGGATTTCCCTCTCCCAGCCCAAGACAGGGATGGTTGTTGTGTCCTCACTCAGGTAACTCTCTGTGGCTATCTCTTCAGGTAGGGGATTTTAAAAGCTCCATGAGATAATTGGGTATTTTAATAGATATAATACTCCCAAAATCATCATTTGCTTTCCAAGCTTTAATGGATCTGCTCCCCAGGCCCCTCCCCACACACCCACCTCCCTAAATTTGTGGGAATTTAAGGATAAAACAGCCCAGCTCCCTATGACGAAAGCTGCCTTTACTGGCTATGATTCAAACAGCCCCCGAGTTTAGACTGAGATTAAATATTTTGTGTGTGTTTTAACGGGGAAAGATTAATTGAGCTTTATTACAGGTTTAATGCCTCAGCCTCCATTTGCATTTTAAGAGGCGTGATCTCATCCTGCCACAGAATCCTGCGCCCGTGTTTACCGCCCGGAATTGATCCCAGCTTTGATATGTTATAATTAAAGCAGGCACATTAAGGATTTAATAGGGCTTCTTATTGTGGAGAAGGATGAAAGGGGTGGTAGAATTTACACTTAAATTTAATGACTTTGATTAAACAAGGGCACAAAGAGATCTGTCGGTTCTGGCTCCTGTTCTGACCTTGGGAAAGTCACCTGGGCCCAGGGCCTGGTCTCTGTAAGCTCAGGATCTGCTCTGAGCGTGTTCTCCAGAGCTGGGCTTAACTCCTTTGCACCTCGGTCAGTTCTCCTCATAAAAGTTGCAAATCCCTTCCAACTGCAGAACAGGGACCTGGCTTTCGGGATCACTTGGGATTTCTTGGACGTTTCTCTGGTCAAGTGCCAAGTACAAGGGATAGGACAAGAGGAAACAGCCTCAGGTTGTTTCTTCATGGAAACATCTTCATTTCTTCATGGAAAGTGTTGTCCAGCCTTGGCGCAGCTCTCCAGGTCAGTGGTGGAGTCCCCATGCTTGAAGAGATGTAAAAACCTGTGGATGTGGCACTTGGGGACACGGTTCGAGATGGCCTTGGCAGTGCTGGGTTAAAGGTTGGACTCGATGATCTCAGAGGGTTTTTCCAACCTGAACAATTCCATGAAACATCATCTAAATTGAACAGCAGTGACAGGAAGAGCTCAGTCTTGTGTTGAATGTGCAACTTTCCATTAAAATTAGGAAAAATTCAGCTTTTTTCCTTTAAAAGTTACTTCTGTGAATGAGGAACCATGGACTATCTTCCTGTTCAGTAATTCCTGGTACTTTTTGCAGGATTCTCCTAGAATTGGTGGCAAATCTTCAGCTGTGATGTGACACTGCACCACAAAGGGGAACATCCAGCCCAAAATTGAGGGAATGTTTGAGAGCAGCTCAGCAAAAAGCAGCAAAATCTTCCACCTCAAAATGTGTCAATCTGTTCCTTTCACTTCAAAAATGTCTCGTGGAAACGTCTGAAGCTTCAGTTCAGTAACAAACATTCCCTTCCTACTCCAGTTTCAATGAAAATAAAGGATTGAGCCACGGGGATTTGCCACAGAGGAGGAATCCCAATTTTTGCTCAGCTTTATCCAGATAGTTTCTGCTTTGTACCCAGAGAACCTGAATTGAAATGAGAGAGCATTGGCTTGGGAACAGCTACTCCACGGGGTGAACAGCAAAAGCTCTTCTATTCCATTATCCCACTTTGCCTTTTCTTCCCCTTTTTTTCAAATCATGAGGCCTTTGATAGGGCTGTGTGGTACGAAGCCATGGATTGGCCTTCTGTGCATTGATTTTTAGGCCAAAATGAAAATCCAGCCTGGAAGGACCAAAGAGCTTTTCCCAAAACAAACCCTGGGTCACTGCTCGTTTGGGCTGGGGAAAATCCGGACTCACACCTTGAAATCCTCTGGTAGGAGTCAGAGCTGTTTCCTGGGAAGATCTCAGCTGGTTCCTGCAAGGATAAGGGCTGGAACCAGGAGCTTGGGGCAGAGATAAATGAAATGGAGTTTGGCTGCCTCTCGTCACAGGCTGCCAAACACAGGCAGTTCCCTGAAAAAGGGAAATCCTTACTGAGGGGGGAACTGCACCTGAGCTCAGCTGTGCTTTTGCTCCTGGTGTGATCACCTTATGGAAAACATGGATTTCCAGCCTCATTCCCAGCTCTGTCAGTCCAGGCAATCGGGACAACACCTGGGAGAGGTTCAGCAGTGCTGCTTTTCCTCAGCTGAGCCTGTCCTGTGCTGACACCCCCTCCCCTGGCAGGGCCACGGGCCGGTGACCGCCCGCCTCTGTCTGCCATAAATTATTCACCTGCAGTAAGGGGGGGTTAAAATTAAATGAGGAATTGTTGAAGAATGCTGGAATGCAAGGAAATGGCATGGAAGGGCTGAGATTTAGGGATGCAGCACAAGCCCTTGTTTGCAACCAGATATGCTAAACTGCACTGAGCATTTGACCAAAAACATGTATTTGTAGAACAAATCTTTTTGTCTCTACCTATGAAAAAAAACCAACAGTTTTTTGAGGACCTTATGATTTGAGGCCTATGATTTGAGGCCTATAAAATTTCCCTACATTTGGTTCCACAACCTGAGCTATTTGTCCCTCATCACAACCCCTCAAACGGCCAAAGAGTTTATAAGTTCCTTGTAAAAAATGCACCATCATCACACGTGTTGAAAGCAGAATGCTAAGGATGGTCATTAATTACCTTATTAATTTATGATACAATTAATTTTTAAAATATATCTGCCCCCTTGTACCACTGCTGCATGTAAATGTCCCTTCTGCACAGCTTAACTTTAATTTTTTACCCAACCTACCTGCAGCCTTGATTCAAAATGCACTCAGAATTAACTTGGGGATGAAGAATTCTCTGAGAATGGCAAAGGAAAGAATTCATTTCACTGCCTACACGAGCCTGTGGATGCACAGAGGGGACACGAAACCTCTGCCCTCTGTCACACCCACACTGTTCTGCACTGGAGTTCACCAGTAAAAAGCATTCCATGGGAGAAAAAAGGGCTGAAAGGGCCATGGAGCTGGGAAAACACCCAGAATCAGGTGATGTGGGGCTGATATTTTTGCTCTTCCAGTCTCTGATCTCTCCTCACACTGCCATCTGTACAAAGCACACGTTGTACATATGGGATTTTTATTCACACTGTCATGGGGAGATGGATTATTTCCAGTGATTTCAGCTCCTTCCCTTCAATATCCAGGGAAAAAAAAAAAGTCTTTCTGCAGAACGTTCTTGTTGAAGCATCACAGCAATGTTCACTTCCCATTGTTTTTTGTGCATTTCTGTTGCTCAAACATTGCTTTTCATCTCCCTTCTGTTTCCTGTGGCCTCTGCCTGAGTTTGCACAATTTCCACCTGTGCTGGAACCGATGCTGTCAACAGAGCCGGGCAGGCACAGCTGCAGCAGCCGGGGAGGGGGCTCAGGCCAGGGGAGGTGCTGGCAGCAAGGCTGAGCCCGGCCGTGCCGGGGGGGCCTGGGCACACTTTGTTATCTGCTTTGTTCAGGATCACTGAATGTCCCAGGGACTCTGTCTGGGTGTGGAAATGAACAGATCATGTGCTTCAGAGGGAGCCGGGAATGCATCTGCTGGGAAGTGCTTCAGCTCTGACCACATGCCAGGCTTAAAATATTCCAGCCCTGGGCCGATCCCACAGCGTGGGCAGCAGGAAAGGGATTGGGGTTCTGCCCTCATGCCCCTGTGCCCAGGTGAGACCCCACCTGCAGAGCTGCCCCAGTCCTGGGCCCAGCATGAGAAGGACCTGGAGCTGCTGGAGAGAGTCCAGAGGAGGCTCCAGGATGATCCAAAGGATGGAGCAGCTCTGCTAGGACAAAAGGCTGGGAGAGCTGGGATTGTCCAGCCTGGAGAGGAGAAGGCTCCAGGGTGACCTGATTGCCTCTTCCAGGACTGGAAGGAGCTAGAAGAAGGATGGAGAGAGACTCTTTCCAAGGGCTGGAGGGACAGGACCCAGGGAATGGCTTCCAGTGCCCGAGGGCAGGGCTGGATGGGAGATTGGGCAGGAATTGTTCCCTGGCAGGATGGGCAGGGGCTGGGCTGGAATTGCCAGAGCAGCTGTGGCTGCCCCTGGATCCCTGGCAGTGGCCAAGGCCAGGCTGGACCCTGGGGTTGGGAGCAGCCTGGGACAGGGGGAGGTGTCCCTGCCATGGCACGGGTGGCACTGGAGGGGATTTAAGATCCTTTCCAACACAAACCACTCAGGGATTCTGTGATTTAGAAATGTGGAGGTACCAGGAAATTCAGGGGTGGGAGGAGGTGTTTGCCTACAAGAACTTCCCAGAAATGAGACCAGAGATGGGAGGGGATCCTTTGGGACACCTCAGCCAGCAGGAGGAGGCCCTGAGAGCCACTGCCATCCCTGGGCTCAGCATTCCCTTGCCTTGCTGCCAGCCCGGGCCACTCCTCCCTCCCACTGGTGCCACAGAGGAGCAGCAATCCTGCCAAAACCTAAATAGAGGCATTTCTGGGGAACTGGAGGGGAAAACAATGCCCCAGACAGTGTTTG
Organism: Prinia subflava; assembly: GCF_021018805.1. NCBI lineage: Eukaryota > Metazoa > Chordata > Aves > Passeriformes > Cisticolidae > Prinia > Prinia subflava. The sequence goes on from NC_086270.1 coordinate 6,169,113, forward strand.
TGCAGTCCATAAATCCACGTGCTGATAAATTACCGTGGAAAGTGCCTCGCACAGACACAGAATCCCGATCCACAGGGGCAGCTGATGGTAATGACTGCACAGGTTGTTGCTACCAGAGCACAACCAGTCTATTTTTCTCTTTTATGACTCTCCATTCTCAGGAATGCATCCATCAGGAAAAGAACTCCTCTTTAACGCCTATTTCATTTGGTGGGCAGCCAAGTGGCAGTGCCATGTTGGCTGTGCCTGTGGCTCAGGAGCTGAGCTCCAGATTAACAACAGCTTTGCTGCCCCGTCTCCTCCTCTGCACCGAGCCCTGGACAAGCTGCCCCTCATTCATTCCTTCATTCATTCCCATTTGGTGCTCACGGGGTGGTAAATCCCCTCCTGCTGCCTCGCATCCCAGGAATTAGCACAGAAACTTCCTGCTCCTTGTCTGTGCTTCTCTCCGAGACCGTTTGAGGTGATTAAATGGGAGCTGAGCAGTTGCTTCTGATCATTCCGACCTTCTGCCCCTGCTCTGCATGATTTTCCCAACCATATCCATGGGGATTAGCAGGAATGTTGGCATCACTGCTGCCTTCACTGCTGGTTTGCTCAATTAACAGCTCTCGTTTTGGACTGGTCTGCACAAGAAGCTCCCTGGCTTGGGTGAAATGGTGTTCAAAACTCCAGACAGTTGTTCAGCAGCAGGAGGTGATGTCCAAAAGCACTGAGAAAAGAGCCCTGGTGGGCTGTTCATCAGCCTGCTCAGCCAGTGCTGTGTTTTGGATGGATTTTGGATTGATTTTGGATGGATTTTGGATGCTGATTCATCTCCCCCACAGCAGGGACCAGCTGGGCCACCCTGTTTGAAGCCCAGCTTGAGCAGCAGCATGAGAGAAACATCTCCAGCCTAGCAGCCTCCCCAGCCCCAAGGGGTAAGAGATGTAAGGATGGAGTTTGGGGTGAATTCTGGATGCACTCAGAAGCTGGAGGGGCAGCTCCATCTCCTGAACGCATTCAAAATTCATTCCTGAATTTGCTTTAACAAATCACAGAATCACAGGATGGTTTGGGTTGGAGGGGACTTTAAAGCCACCCAGTGCCACCCCTGCCACAGACAGGGACACCTCCCACTGTCCCAGGCTGCTCCAAGCCCCGTCCTGGCCTCAGACACTTCCAGGGATCCAGGGCCAGCCACAGCTGCTCTGGGCACAGTTCCAGCCTCTCCCCAACCTGACAGTAAATTATGAGTTTACTTTTCCTTTTATTGGATTTTTCTGTGTCATTTCATATTTTTCTCCTTCACCTTCTGCTGTCTGGTCACCTGTATAATGTTTTTTGCTGCCCTGGGAGGGCTGTGGGAAGCTGATGCTTTGCAGAGGAAAGCTGTGACTTCCCTGGACACAGAGGGATGAGGAGGGGGGGATGATGATATGGATCATTATCACGAGGCTTGTGGGAGAATAATGGGAGCTGACAGTGGTGGATTGGAGAAGATGTTTACAAGATAAATAACAGCAACAATTTCATTGGAGCCACTGACTTAGAAATAAGAACAGGGATATTTTTCCAGCCAGGAGATGACACATTTTATGCTGGTTCCCAGTTTCACACGGCACATGGCACAGCCCTGGGGTGAGGCTTGCTCTGCCTTCTCGAGCAGAGTGGGTTTGTTTTATTTTATTTTATTTCCAAGCTGCGAGGAACACTGGGATGAGTTCCTGCTCCTGCTGCTGACCCTCAGCTGAGGGACACAAACCAAGCTCAGCCCAGGAGCTCCAGGTCCTGCTCAGACTTGGACAACAAACAGAACTCTCTGCTAACAGCTGAGGTGTGTCCTGTGCTCCAGCCGATGTTTTATTTAATCCCAGCTGCAGGACAAAGTGAAACCCCAGCCTGGCTGAGGCAGAGCTGAATTCTCTGTTTCACAAAGGTCAGAACCTCAGGCTATTTTTCTGTTATCGTTGTTGTTGCTGCTTCTCCAGTCTCTGAAACCAAAGCCAGTGACCCATCACCCTCCTTCTACAAATTCCTCTCTGCTGCTCTTTGCTAACACAGGACTGAGCCCTCCAGGCCTCCCAGTTTCTGAATCATCCTTGTTTTGCCTGCAACCTTCTCCTCCTCCCAAAACATAGCTGTGGGATCAGCAGAGAAGTTAAAGATTGTTGAAATGTAGGAATGAGTGGTTTATCCACAGCTGCTGCAGTCTGTCCTGGATGAGCAGTGCTTAAAAATGCAGTTTTAACATGGCTTTAAATGTGTTTTATCTCAGACTGAACCCACTTTATGTGGCATTTTCTGACTGTGGTTCTTCACCCACAGGATTTGGGATTGTTCTGTTCTATTCCATTCTCTGCCTCAGCTCCTTTTCATTAATTTCACCACCACAGGGTTAAAGAATGTGTGATCCTGGACAAGAAAGGAGTAAAAATTATAAAAAATATTTTAAATCCCGATTGATAATCAAGGAATCTTGGAATGGTTTGGTCTGGAAGTGACCATAAATCCCCTCCAGTGCCACCCCTGCCATGGCAGGGACCCCTCCCCCTGTCCCAGGCTGCTCCCAGCCCCAGTGTCCAGCCTGGCCTTGGGCACTGCCAAGGATCCAGGGACAGCCACAGCTGCTCTGGGAATTCCATTCCATGGCCTGCCCACCACCCTCACAGAGAAAAATACCCAACCTAACCTTGTTTGTTTGGTGTGTTTATTAATTTATTATTTAATATGAGGACAGCTCTTGTAAAAGGCAGAGCAAATCCAGCACGTTCAGGTTAGAAAAGAGAGCTGCAAGCACCCAGTGCAGTTACTGGTTGGAGATGGGTTAAAACCCCTCAAGTTGCACCTCTCCCCAGCTGGGGGTTGGACCATCTCCCTTGGGAGCTGGCTGGGAATTATTTGCCTGGCTGGAGACAGCCCTGGTGCAACTCCGGCTGCTGTGAAGCAGGACGTGAACAAGGTGTCAGTAACAGCTCCTTTGGCTGGAAAATTCCTGAGGTAGAACAGAGCTGACAAACTCTGAGGCAGCTCCATGCAAAGGAGGATCAGGTTATTCTGATGAAGGAACAGGAGCAGGAATCCAGGGGATGAGCCAGGGGAGAAATTCCTCTGAGGGGTCTGCACAACTGAAGCTTTAGCTGCAATAAAAATAAATTAATGTTCTCTCCACGGCTGAGATCCTTGTGAGCCAAGCCTGGAATGCCCCAGAGGCTCCCCTTGCCAGGCACCATGGCATGGCCCCTCTGGAAAGGTGTGTGACACAGAATCCCAGAATTATCAGGGTTGGAATGCACCTTTGGGATGATGGGATCCAACCTGTGACCCAACAGCCCCATCATCAGCCCATGGCACTGAGTGCCACACTCAGGCCTTAAACACCTCCAGGGGTCAGGACTCCAAACCTCCCTGGGCAGCCCCTTCCAATGCCCAACCACCCTTTCTGGGAAGAAATTCTTCCCAATCTCCATCCTAACTCTCCCCTGGTGCAGCTAATTACACCCCCGTGTCCTGAGCCCAACTCCTGAACTAATCCAGGCCTCTTTGCAGCTCCCATTTTATTCTGGGCCAGGTTGTTGGTGTTTTGCAGCCCCTGGTGACATTGTGAGCACTGCTGGGGTCTCGTTCTGCTGCTCTGCCCCTTCAGCTGTGGGGACACAAAGCTGAGCCTGGGCCTGTCTCAGGAGCTCTGCTGTTTATGGAGATGGGAGAGGCTGAAATGCAAAGCCAGAGGGAAACATCTCTTTCCAGCAGCCACCCAGATGTGTCCCTCACAGTTTTATCACTGGAATTTACCAGCTTTGTCAGCCACAGCTGCTGTCACTGAACAGGGACCAGAGAATCCCAGATTGGATTGGGTGGGAAGGGACCTCGAATCCCATCCCATTCCACCCCTTCCACTGTCCCAGGCTGCTCCAACATGGCCTTGGACACTGCAGGGATGGGGCAGCCACAGTTTCCGTGTGCCAGGGTCTCCCCACCCTCCCAGAGAACATTTCCTCTCCAAATTCCCATCTAACCCTGCCCTCCTGCAGCTTCAGTCGCACCCATTTCAGTTCCTGGAGAGCAGCACTGGTGTCTCGCAGACATAGATTTGTTCCTTGGAGGGAAGGAAATGGGAAGGAAAGAGAGGAGAATGTCCAGAAAGCCTTTTGAGGGAAACAGGAACACACAGGAAAAGGAAGGGGCAAAATTTTGTCTTTCTTCCTGCACCTTTCCCCACATGTTTTTCCACTGCTTTTCCTATTTCTCTTTAAACATTTTAATTAAAAGCATCATCATAATCATAACAACTGGATGATGAGTGTGTTTGTGGCTGACTTGAAATAACTCCATCCCCAGCTGATAAACTCCAGCACTGAACACTCCAGCACCGCCTTTTAGGATTTATTTTCTCTATGATGTGGTTATTGCAGCCCATAAACAAGAAGCATCCTCAAGTTCCCATTATAATAAAACTGTTACAATGCACTGCTTTTTATGTAGGAATTAGGGAATGTGTTTTTGCATGACTGGAAATTTATATATTTAGTTCATAGATTTATATGGAGATTTTTCACTGGAGTTTTTAAGTGCAAAACTGCTGCGCTTGGGGTTTGTGAGCACAGGACCTGTGCTGGGCAAGGAAATGAAAAATCTGCTCCAGAGTCACCTGGGTGCTTCAGAAACCTTGGGGGAGAGATAATTACAGAGGAAATTATTGTTTCCTGAGTAAAAACAGGGATTTCTTCCATCCAAAATTCCTTCCTTCCACTGAATAAGACTGGAGAGAAAGCAGGAGATGTCCTGTTAGTGACAGAGTTTGGGCATCAGGATTTGTTGAACGTATTGCAACATCAGCATGACCTGGAACTGCTGGAGAGAGTCCAGAGAAGGCCCCAGAGCTGTTCCAGGGCTGGAGCCCCTCTGGAGCCGGGCTGAGAGAGCTGGGGGTGCTCCCCTGGAGAGGAGAAGGCTCCAGGGAGAGCTCAGAGCCCCTGGCAGGGCCTGAAGGGGCTCCAGGAGAGCTGCAGAGGGACTGGGGACAAGGGCTGCAGGGACAGGAGCCAGGGAATGGCTTCCAGTGCCCGAGGGCAGGGCTGGCTGGGAGATTGGGCAGGAATTGTTCCCTGGCAGGGTGGGCAGGGGCTGGGCTGGAATTGCCAGAGCAGCTGTGGCTGCCCCTGGATCCCTGGCAGTGCCCAAGGCCAGGCTGGACCCTGGGGCTGGAGCAGCCTGGGACAGGGGGAGGGGTCCCTGCCATGGCAGGGGTGGCACTGGGTGGGATTTAAGGTCCCTTCCAGTTCAAACCATCCTGGGATTCCCTGATCCTCTGCAGGAGCTGGCAGCACCCAGGATCCTTCGGGGATGCCATCAACCAGGATCCCTCTGCCACTTTCTAGCCCCTCATTCCCCACTCTGAGCACGTCCAGGGTGTCCCGTTCCAGGTGCAGAATCCAGAACTTTCCTTGGTTTGCTCCACACAATTGGTGATTTTCCATCTCTGATTTGTTGAGACCTCTCTGCAGGGCCTCTCTGTCCCTGAAGGACCCAACAGCTCCCAGATTTGTGAACTTGCTCAGTGTCCCCTCAGTCCCATGTCCAATTTATTTATGGGATGTTGAGGAGCACAGGCCAAGGATGGAGCCCTATGGGACCCCACCAGTGACCAGTGCCAACCTGATGTCACCCCGATGTCCCTCACACGTGGCTGGGGACACCAACATGACCACAGGAATCCCCGGAGCATCTGCCATCCACCAGCAGAGCCACGGAATATCTCAGGCTCAGCAGATTCCACCTGTACCAGGCAATTCCTGTGCAGGGCAGGGCTCCAGAGGGAGGAGAAATCTCAGGGACGAAGCGCAGGCGAACTGTGATCCAGGGGCAGGTTTGGGATGGGAGCTCCAGACATGGTTCCTGCCAGCTCTGCAAGCTCAGCACTTTGTGTGAGGGTTCTGGGCTTCACTTTCATGTGCACAAATGTGGGGTTAGTGCTGTTCTGAGAGCGAGCAGGGAAAGCCACGGGGTGATTCAGGGCTCGGGGAAAATATTCCAGTCAATACTTCAAACCCAAGTGCCAATTTTCATTTAGCTGAGATTTAAAATGTCAGTGTGCATTTTTATGTGGTGCCTAAAACAAGAGGGAAAGTAACTTGAGCAGAAACTTCCTGAGAGTTAATTTGCTGTCATTTTCCTGAGCTGTGTAATTTGATTCTTAAAAATTTGATTTAGTTAGAAAGATGGAAGAGAGAATTTAAGAAATAATTTTGAAATGGAAACAGTAATTTTATCCCCAATTTCCAAATTTTTCCTGAAAATGAAGGTCTTGGCTCTGGCATTATCTGGGGAAGTACTGAAACCTTTGATTAGAAATGACATCTTCCCATAACAGCAAAGTTTAAAAATGCATTATTTCAATGAAATCCCAGCATTCCATGGGAGCTTTTGCTGTTTGGGATGCCAGGAGCATTGTCCCATTCCGTGGAGCTGTCCTGGAGGAGCTGGGCTGAGAATAAAACAGACAAGGAATAACATCCCCCATGCCCTGAGCTGATCCCAGTGGGCAGCAGGAAAGGGATTGGGGTTCTGCCCCCGTGCTCAGGTGAGACCTCACCTGCAGAGCTGCCCAGCCCTGGGAATTTCAGCATCAGGAAGGCCTGGAGCTGCTGGAGAGAGTCCAGAGGAGGCTCCAGGATGATCCAAAGGATGGAGCAGCTCTGCTGGGACAAAAGGCTGGGAGAGCTGGGATTGTCCAGCCTGGAGAGGAGAAGGCTCCAGGGTGACCTGATTGCCTCTTCCAGGACTGGAAGGAGCTAGAAGAAGGATGGAGAGAGACTCTTTCCAAGGGCTGCAGGGACAGGACCCAGGGAATGGCTTCCAGTGCCAGAGGGCAGGGCTGGATGGGAGACTGGGCAGGAATTGTTCCCTGGCAGGGTGGGCAGGGGCTGGGCTGGAATTGCCAGAGCAGCTGTGGCTGCCCCTGGATCCCTGGCAGTGCCCAAGGCCAGGCTGGACCCTGGGGCTGGAGCAGCCTGGGACAGGGGGAGGGGTCCCTGCCATGGCATGGGTGGCACTGGGTGGGATTTAAGCTTTTCCGGTCCAAACCATTCTGGAATTCTGTCTTGACACCAGGACACTCCATACTCATTTTGTCCCAGAAAACCAGTCCAGTCTTGGATGATCCAAAATCCACTGGTGGCATGGATTCCATTCCCAGTTCTGAAACTCAGAAATCTGAGCGATTTCTATTGAAATGAACTCCTTTCTCCTCACATGGGTTACATTCTCAAAGTCTGTCAGCAGCTCTTGGAAAGCTCTGGGCCTGTGCAGATGAACTGGCAAGAGGTGAGAGAGCAGAAGGTTGTAGTACCCTTCAGAGGGCCCAGAACAGGCTGGGAATGGCCATGGAGGCACCTCCTGGAGCCCAGGGAAGGGAAATTTGGCTGGTCCTGATCCCTGAGCTTGCCAAGGAGAACACACAGGAGAGGTGGGATGAGGGGACAGCGCAGGGGCCAGGAAAACAAAGCAGGATTTGGGGTGTCCAATGCCAGGAGCCAAACGCTGCCCAGACCCTGCTCCAGTGTGCGGAGGGTGGTGGAAGGGCTGGAATTGCAGATGAATCATGGCAGGATAATATTGCCACAAATCAGCACTGCTGGGCTTTCAGTGCTGAGGGGATGATGGAAAGCTCCAAACTGATTTATCCCCTGCTGATCCATCTCCCCTGCCCCGCTCTCCAGCCCATAAATCACTGAGCCAGCCACCAGGATCCCGTGTTTCCCTGTTCAAAGTCACCCACGGCTGCTCAGGGCCCATCCAGCACTGGCATCAGGCAGGGAGTGAGCAGAGCTCTGGAGCAGCAGCCTCCTCCTTCTTCCTCCCACCACTCCTGGAGCTCTTTTCCCCACCCTCCTGTCTTGGTTTGAAAAGACAGGAAAAACTGGAGTTTCCCTTGGAATGGAGAATGTAAAACCCCCTCCCTCCAAATTATTACAATTTTGCAATTAGGAGCTTTCAGGCTAAAATATGGGAATAGAAGTAACAGTTCTTTATTAAGAATATTAAAAAAACAAATGCAGTAGTACAAAGAAAATGAGCAAACAAAAGTCCTAGAAAACCCTGACAGAGTCAGAGATACGACCTGACACCCTGTTCAGGGTGTTGGAAGCAGCCCAAATAAATCCTCCTGCAGTGACAGATGTGGCTCTGTTGGAGCAGAGATGATCCTGCAGACAGGTTCAGGGGTGCTGAGATGGGTCCGCTCTTCCTCTGGGAATCCAGTGGCAAAGAGGAATGTCTGGGGTCCCTGTGTCCCCATTTTTATCTGGGCAGGGAATGGTTGGCTCCTCCCCCTGGGTGTTCCATCTCCCAATGGATGATGGAATGTGTCAGTCCCTGGTGAGCCTCAATGGCCCATGAACAGAAGATATCCTCGAGGGTGGGCAGTGGTGACAGAGATCACAAACACTGCCCCACCTGGTTTAACAGCTGGGCTGTGATCAGAAGGCATCCGCCCTCCTCCCCTGGAGTTACAAGAGATAAAGGAAAAAGAAACCATCCCCAACTGCTTTCTACAGATGAAATAGAATACACCTTTTTTCGTTACATAACCCAAGACACCTCCCCAAGGCTTAGTGTAGGGATTGAGCCAGGAACAGCTCCAGGGAGTGGAAAGTTCCAATTTTTATTGTTCTGGTTTTATAGGAGGGAAGGATTGTCTCTGGGAAGCTCCAGGGTAGCAGGAATGTGCAGGAGGGGTTATCCAGGAACACAGGGACTGTCACGTTCCCTTCTGGCCATGTTCCCATCAGCTGATGAGTTCCCTGCTCCTGCCCTGCACAAACACAGCTCGATCTGCCCGGATATATAAAATCTTCCCTCTGAGAGGGGTTCCCCAGCACTAAGTATGGATTTCTTTTTAGGTGTGCAAAAGAGAGCTCACCACCACCAAATCTTTGTGAAGCCAGAGGGGAGGAATCAGCTTCCCCAGCAGGAACGTTGCCATTTCAGCCAAGCTCAGCTGGGGCAGAATAACCTCCTTTGGAAGGGGCACTGACTGATGGACAAGGTGAGATTGTTCAAAGCTTGGACTTGATGATCATCGAGGTCTTTTCTACCCTAAAATGTTTCGTGGTTCTGTGGTTCCAGAGGAGTCTCTGCCAGGTGGAGCTGAGCATCCCTGTTCAGCACCTAAAGTGAGAGGAGATTAATTCAGTTTATTTTCTGAGCGTTTTGTTGTACTTCACTTTAATGTTCTACCAGTGCTTGTCAGGGAGAATAAAAACCCTCCCAAGGAGCTCTGCACTTGCTCGGGTTGGGAGAGGGGTAATTTCTTGGCCTTGAAGGCAGTCCTGGAAGGAGCTCCCAGCTGCCTCCTTTGGCTTCCCAATTAATAAAGGGTAAAGGACACTGAGAGAGATGCTGCGTGCCTTGGCTTGGTCCTTGGGAACTGGATATTCCTCATGTTTTAGTGGATTCACACATCCAGGCTTCTCAGCAGTGATCCTCCCAGAAGAAAATCCAACTGTTGCTGCACAGACTCTGGAATTTTCCAAGGGATGTGAAAGGGCTGTGCCTTCAACAAGCCCATCAATCACCATGGGTATAGAAGAGGGGGGGGGTGATTCTTGTCAGCTCTTGTTAATTTGAAAAATAAAAATGAAGCTTTGAAAACATTAGGGGAAATATGAATCAAATAATATTTTGAAAATGTGCAGCACAATAAATCCAAAGTGTTTGTGTGACTGAGGGGTTTTGGGCAGTTTGAGTGATTAGCTGCAAATTTGCAGATCATAAAAATCATAAACAACTGCAGGAACAAGCACTGAACTAAATCAGTGTGGCTGAGGGGGCAGTGACAGGGACAAAGGCTCCTGTGGGTTTATCTGGAGTCCCACAGGCACACAGGACGTGCAGGGAGGTGGGGAAGGAGCTCACCCTTTTGGATTTGCCCAGGCATTCCTTGCTCTGTTCTGCCCCTCTCAACCAGACTGGCTGCCTGGGAAAACCCCAAAATACCAGGATTTGTGCTGTGCCCCAAACAGTGCTGGGGCTGGCAGGTGCTTTGCAGGCAGGAGGGGCCAGAGGGCCCGGAGCAGCTGAGGAGCAGCAGGGCTGGCTCAGATTTGTGTTTGTGCCACCCCTGCCCTGGCAGGGACCCCTCCCCCTGTCCCAGGCTGCTCCCAGCCCCAGTGTCCAGCCTGGCCTTGGGCACTGCCAGGGATCCAGGGGCAGCCACAGCTGCTCTGGCAATTCCAGCCCAGCCCCTGCCCACCCTGCCAGGGAACAATTCCTGCCCAATCTCCCATCCAGCCCTGCCCTCGGGCACTGGAGGCCATTCCCTGGCTCCTGTCCCTCCAGCCCTTGTCCCCAGGCCCTCTGCAGCTCTCCTGGAGCCCCTTCAAGCCCTGCCAGGGGCTCTGAGCTCTCCCCGGAGCCTTCTCCTCTCCAGGGGAGCACCCCCAGCTCTCCCAGCCTGGCTCCAGAGGGATCATATCCAGTCTCAGCACTAAGGTGACCCCAATACCAGCAGAGCTGAGCTCAGTGGTTCTCCCACCCTACATGGCACAGCTTTAAGGCACTCCTGGAGCTTTAGCAAAGCTCCACCACAACTCTGGCAGGGAAATCTGTGTGGGGAAATCCTCTCCTCCATCCCCTCTCCATGGAATAACTCATTGTCCCATCAAGTCACTTGGGAGCAGCAGAGGCTGCGATGGCAGCTGGACAGATTGTGTCCACGTGGGCCTCCTCCCTTTATTAACTGCGAGATAATCTCTGCCCTGCCCAGACAGGTATTAATATTCCACTTGGAAGAGAAATCAATGGAGCGGAGAGCCCTGTGTGCTGTTTGTGGCACCAGGCTCTGCCTGGTGTGACCGACGGTCTCCTCGTGCTGCTGGGGAGGCCTGGCCAGCAGAATGAAGATCTTTACTGGGAGAAACTGGGACAGATTTCCTGAAGGCAGCGTTGTCAGGGGAGGCACCAAGGGAGAGAGGTGGGTCTGCAGCACGGGCTCAGTGCTGGCCAGGCTGGGGCAGGGCTGGGGGTCTGTGCGAGTGCTCCGGGACCCTGGGGATTGCAATGGTGGCAATGGCAGGAGCTGAGCAAAGCCAGCTGAGTTCCCACTCCTCTGTCCTGGGGAGGGAGTGGATTCCCAGTCAGGCCCTCCCAGCTCTGGAGTGAAATCCATTGGTTAACCTCCCTGCTCCTTGGGCCAGGCTGCCATGGCCGCGTGTCCTGAGTGCCCAGGTGGGCTTGGGCTGATGGGTGACCTGGGCTGGCCTTGCTGTGATGGACACGGGCCCTGCCTCCCCCAGAGCTGTACACAGCACACGAGGGAACCTGTAAAACACCCTTTGCTTTCCTCCTGTCAGTGCGAATTTTCCAACATCAGGGCACGCCGACCTTTAACACCTCCTGCACCTCAGCAGCCCTACCTGTGTTAGTTGTTTTTCCTTTATTCTTCATTAAAAAATTCCATCTGCCTGGATGGAATCATGTCTGGATTCCAACCAGCTTTGCCTCCTTCCTGCAGAGACCAAAGCAGCCTCTCCCGTCCTGGGTCTGAATTCTGAGGTGAGATTTTGCTGTGCATTTATAAAGATTTGTTTTTCTGCACTGGGGTCTGAGCATTAAAGACAGGCTTCAATGGGATTGAACCAAATCCACTTGCTCACATTTGTGCCTTCAAACCTGCTTTGTTTTCTGTTTGCCTGCAGAAATCAATGACCCTGCCCAGCTGAAACTATGCAGGACACACTTACCAGGGAAGTCCTTCTGTTTTAGAGGAACAAACTGCACAAAGGAAGCTGCAGGAGGTTGTGCTGGCATTGGGCTCTGGCTGCTCCCACCTGCTGGAGAGACAAAAATTCTCTAGTCAGAAGAAAACAACGTTAAATTTGAGAAATACAGTTAAAAGTGGAGTTCCCCTCTCATCGCCCAAATTCCTGGCTAAGGCCCTGGCAGGGACCTGCAGGCTGCTGTGAAAAACTGGAGAACACTGAGCATTTATTGACCAAACCCAAGTCCAGGTCCAAGAATACGAGGTTTTATTGATTTGTTTGCTTGTAGCCGGTGCTTTCCCCTGAAAGCTGCAGCATGGCCATGATTTGTTTTCATCTCCAACTTTTATATCTCTATTGATTTAGGACAAGCAGGAACAAAAAGGAGAATTGAAGTTGGGCCTTCAGATCTGTCCTTTCTTGTGATTGCCAAGAGCTTGAGAGCTCTGAGAGAGAGATATAAATTTATAAGTGCAGTTATCAGGGTGTCGTTGCTAATGCATGGTGCAGAACGCTCCCAAGCAATTCATTAAAGATGCTTTTTGTATCCCAAGGAAAGGACACAGCCCATCCCTGTGCCAGGAGACGTGGGTAAGGTCACCTTATCCATGAACAGATCTGGAGAGCAGCACAGGCCTCCCAAAGGTGCTTCTTTAAGGCCCTCAGTCCTTCAGGAATTGTGTGGCCGCCCACAAATACAGAAAAACATGGACTTTATATACATACATATATATATATATATATATATATATATATATCCCCCAAACTCTTATAATTAGATTCCAGTCAAAGTCCCGGTGCTCCTGTAAGGCAGTTTATTTATTCAGATCAATGAGCACAAGCCAATGTATTGATCCATTATAGAAAATGTTATTATTTGCTGCAAGATTTCTGCTATGGATGGCTGGGAAAAGGAATTGTGTCAAGGGTAAGGATGGATTAAAGCATCAGGCAGGAAACTGCCCTCAGTGGAGCTCTCCAGGTTCTGTCCCAGGGAAAGAAATGAACCTTGACTCTGTTCCACAAAGGTTTCAAATTCTCTTTTCTTTCTGCTGAAGAACAAACCCAGAATATTTTCTTGACACATAATTTTGCAAATCTTTTTTTTTCTGCCATCTCTTACCAGCACTTTCTCCCTCTGCAGCTGCAGAAAATCCCCCATCCATTCTCAGTTCCAGTGTGATTCCCTAGGAAAGTGGCTGCAGCATCACACCAGGACACTGCATTTGGTGACAGGACACTGAGCAGAAACATTCTGGCCATCAGGGATCCCACTGCAAATTCTAAATGCTGCCCACAGCCTCAGGAAAATCCAGTGGAGGAATTCTGCCAGCTGGTAAACCAGGGAGTGAAAGTCTCCATTTGGAATTCTGCATCCCAAGGGTTGAGTACAGAACTAAAGCTGGGAAAAGAACTGTCCCTTCCTGTCAGGAGTTGTGCAGAGCCACAGGGTCCCCCCTGAGCCTCCTTTTCTCCAGGCTGAGCCCCTTTCCAGCTACCCCAGCCCCTTCTGGGGCTCCAGACCCCTCTCTGCCCTGGGAAGGTGCCTGAGGTTGAGTCCAAGCAAACCCCAGAAGGGTAACTCAGTTTTTCCTGACTGAGGGAAAGGGACATGAAGCTCCTGCTCAGACTGATAAGATTATGGTGCCCAAACTCACAGACACCTGGGAAATCTCACCCCACCGATTCCCTCAGCTTTGCAAATGGGAATGTCAGCTCTGGTTCCCGGGGCTAGCACAGGAGAGGGAAGGTCTGGGTGCAGTGACTGCCAGGGACCCTCTGAGCTCTGCTGCTTCCCAAATCCTATACAAAACAACCTCCTGCCACATCCCAAAATCTCTGCAAACAAACTCCTGCCACCTTCCACCAGCTGGGACAGGCCCCACACCATCGTTTCCCTGCCCTTCCAGCTCTGCTCCTTCCCCTGAGATGCCAGCAACATTCCCAGAGTTCTGAAAAAAGGGAATATTGGCATTTCTCAGCACAAGCTCCCAGCTGGATCCCTGCTGCCAAAGGCCAGGACGTGACACGTTCCAAGGTGCTGTGCTGGAAGGGCTCCTTGGAGGGCAGAGCCGCCTCTTTCTCCTGGGCAGCAGGTGCACAAACCTCCATCCAAAACATATTTGCATGGAATTGGCATCACCTGCGGAGGCAGAGCCATCGTTTCAGGGCGGGAACAAAGGAAATAGGAATATTCCTCCCTGCTCAGGCCGAGCAAATGGCCACTTTTATAACCCCTCTGTGCTAATCCACCACATCCAGGACAGCAATCAGTGCAGACTCTGTTTTTCATCGTGGTGCTCAACGCAGAAAAAAAGAATAAAAATGAAGTGAGACAGTATTATATTTCAATTAAAATGCCGTGAAATTTTTGGCTGTGCTTTTTAATGTGATAATGTTAATTAAACCAAGCTCTCGTGTTCTGAAGTCTTATAAAATGTCTTGGAAAGGAATAAAAAATAATACTAGGAATAAAATTGGGCTATTTATCTACCCTGAGATTAAAGGGCTTCTTGTTTCCTTTGTGAATTTAGATTTCCAGAATTAAATGAGTGTGAAGTAATGATATTTTTCAGTAGAATCATTATCATTTTTATTGCAGTGGAAAGTGTGCAGCATTTCACTGTTATTGTACTTAACTCACCTAATTGGGCCTCTCCTCTTCCTCAGCCGTGGGCTGTGCTCACATGTTGAACAGGCCCCAAAAACCAGCCTTTCCAACAAATTTGTGCCAATCTAATTTTTCTGGAAGCTCTTCTCTCCTGAGGGGCTTCAGGCAGTCAGTGCACAGCTGGTCTTGCTTAAATATCCCTCAGAATGGCCCAGAAAATGCTTTATAACTTCTCAACAAGGCCTGGTTTTGTAGTACACCCACACTTACAAAGTATAATACATAAAGATATACCTAAACTACAGTTTATTATCTAAATATATATGATATGAGCCACAAGTAGAGTCCCCACCATGGGCAGGCCCAGGAGCAGTAATGGGGATATTTGGGGACAAATCTGTCAGTGTCCTTTGGATGAAGTAATGACTGCTTGGAATTGCACTGGGAAAGGTGAACAGGGAATATTGAGGGGCTGCTGTGAGCTCTCTGCCTGCACAAAAACAAACACCTGCCACTGAAATAACCCTGGCAGGGCAGAGCAGCTCCAGAGCTGGGCTGGGACGCTGTGGAAAAGGCTTGGGAAGGGGGAGAAGCTCCTGATCCAGACCCAGGTGCTGCTGGATCCAGCCCTGAGTCTTGGCACTGCCCAGCTTGGCTCTGGCACTTTGGGCACATCCCGGGCTCATTCTGCGCCCTGAGGCAGAGCCAGGCCGTGCCCAGGGTTTGCAGAGGCAGCTTGTGGTATGGGCACAGCTGGAGGCACCAAAACAAACACAAGGCCTGGGCATTTCCAGGCATTTCATTCACATTTGGAGGCTTCTCTGGGAACCTGTGCCATGGCCTCCCCACCTCCCAGGGAAGGATGGTTGTTGTGGTGCAGATTTGTTCATTTATTTTATCTACGCTCACAAAGTTGAATGGTTTGTTCCATGAACCCCTGTCCCTGTTTCCACTTGGTTTTACCCTGGAAGTCCCCCTCCTTCATTTGCCTCTCAATCCCCTGTTTCCCCTCCTCTGGAGCCTGCCTGTCATTGCAGGGCCCCTCCCTTGAGCTAGAAAGTTCTAAGGAGGGCATTGAGTGATAGGTTGGGACTAGAGGAAGTCCCTCCCTCTCCTATTGGGTTGGTTCCCAAGGGTGCCTGTTATCCTCAGGGCCACACCCAAGTCACCCCTGGTTGGCTGATCCCTTGCTTCCTCCCCTTTCTCCACCCCTCTATAAAATCTGCCATGAGGTAACAGTCGAGGCTCTGCTTGAGCAGGTCCCAGGACTTCAGGTGGTCTGGCAACGGACTCCAATAAACTCTTGTGACAGCTCCGCAGAGTCCTCCCTTCCCTTCCTTGCCATCGTCGCTGCCTTTCCATCTGTGTCCTGCGGTGCTGCTCAGGACAAGGACTCACCAGGTCAGCCCAGCTTGCGTGTCTGGCTGTACTGAAAGCAGCCGTGGTGCCAGGAATAGCCAGGCAGGCTTCAGAAGGCACCTCAAGCAGGCACCGTGACAGATTTTCCCCTCAGTGAACCCAGAGCCTGGCACGAACCCTGTGCTCATTTTCACCCTCCAAGCACAGCCAGCACTTTTGGGAACTTCGTTCCCAGTGTTTCCTGTGATGATGGCTGAGCACCCAGCAGTGAATAACTAAAGCCTGATACCCACTTTTAATCACACCAAATCAATGCTCCATTGGAGGTTTAAAGTGCTCTTCCTTGGAGGTTTTTAAAACACATTTGTTATGCATCGCTGCCAACACTGGAAAGACTCATTAGCACCCAAATCATCAATACACATGTGAGGAGAGCAGAGAATTCCTTCAGGGCAGCCCTGTCCCAGCTGGAGGGGACACTCAGCAGCAGTATTTTTCTGGAATGAACTGAGTTGGGAAAGCTCTCTGGGATTGAGTCCAACCATTTCTAGCACTGCCGAGGCCACTACTGACCCATGTCCCCAAGTGTCACATCCACAGGTTTTTAAATGGAGAGATGGTGACTCCACTGCTTCCGTGGGCAGCTGTGCCAGGCCTGGACAACCTTTTCTGTGGAGATATTTTCCCAATATCCAACCTACACTTCCCCTGTCCCAGCCCGAGGCCATTTCCTCTCCTCCTGGCCCTGTTCCCTGCGAGCAGAGCTCCACCTTCACCTCACACCTCCTTACACCTCCTGCCAGGGCACTGTGGGGAGCCAGAAGATCCTCCCTTACTACATTAATCTGATTTCTCATCCCACATTAATGCATGCCCGGTTTATGGGAGCTAAAGGCCAGGGGGAAGAAGGGAACGCTATGTATTGGATTGTCCTGGCCATTGTTTGAGGACTTCAGGAACAAATAGAAGTAATAATGATCCTGTCATTCTCACCATGAGGTAGAATGGGACTTTTCCTGCAGAATTCCACTTTTCCAGAAGCATCAGAAATTCAGAGTGAGCATAGAAATTCAATATAGAAAAAAAAACCATATAAATACCTAGAAATAAATACATGGCCTTGTCCTGGCTGACATGTTTCTTTGCCACAGTCCAGGATGCGTTTGGAGCAGCTGCTTGTGCATCTCCACACTCTGAAATCGGTCTGTGGCAGAATCTGCAGTATGATACCCAGGATTTGATATCCATTTGTGTCTTTATTACCCTGAGTCAATGCTGCCATTTATATTTTCCTCCCTTCTTAGCAATCTGCTTTGATTTTGTCAGTCATTGACCTTTGAAGATTTATCCAATCAAATTTGTTGTGCTGGAGTGACAGCTGAGCTGGGCACAGAGCTCCTCTGCATCTGCTGGTTCCTCTCTCTGAGCTGGAGCAGAGAAATCCCAGGTCCCAGCCCAGAGAGGGGCAATAAAGCTGGGCAGTCATCCTGTGAGCTGCAGGGAGATCTCTGCTGATAGCATAGATTCGTCAGCCTGACATTCTTTATTGCTCTTCAAAGTCCAGCCTCTAATGGGGACTTTGGGACCAGAGGCCACAATGACAAGGCAGGGATGGGTCAGGATTCTCTGTCCTCCAGGCTTTGCTGTGGTTTTTCTTTCCACTCCACACTCTGAGCAGAGGAAATTAAACTGAGGAGATTTATTGTCACTATAGGACATGAACAAAAGACGAAAGACTTCAAATATTTCAGAAGGCAAAAGGCATAAAAAAACCTTTAATTGTCGAGTTTTATAAGGTGTTCCCATACAGACTTAACATGATTGGTGAACAGGACTGACACCTCCCCAGTCCCATTGGTCAAACTAGAGAAACAGCCAAAATGTTTTTCCCTGAGAACCAGAAAGGCAAACACCACCTGGAGAAAGATTGTTTTGGGAAAGGATGGCTGCTTTGCCAAGATTGTTTGGGGAAGAAGCTTTCCTAAGAAACTTTTCCCTTGGGAAAGGAGTTAGCAGCTACCAGCAGGCTAAAATCTCTAAGGCCCCAAAATATTGGGCCCACAATTTATACCATAAAGGAAATGCTTCTTGGGCCTCTTTGGGCTTTTTCTCCTGACAAACACACTCCCCCACTCCTGACTCTCCCTCCAACTTCCTAAATTGCTCTGGAAGATGAAATAGTCAGAGGGGTGGCGACTGGACCAGACCTGATGATTTCAGGATCTCACTCTTTAATTGCCTTGGCAAGGGGCACATGGGGAGCTTTAGTGACAGAGGCACCGAACCAGAACAGATTTTCCTGTAATACCCAGGTTTTAAAGAGGTTTTGCAATTCATGAAGCTGCTGCTCTACATCAAACAGGGTTTATAAGATTTTTCCCCTCTCTAAGTGCCAAAGGCTCCCGAAGCTGAGCATGCACAGAGCAGGGAAGGCCTGGACTGGGTCCCAGTGGCCCTGCTGTGCATCAGGAGTGACAGCAGTGAGGCCAGTGAGGGGTTAAGGTTGGTGACAGTGGCACTAGCGTGAAGCCCCTGTCTGCGGGTGTCCTGAGTGGCAGCTGAGACAGACACAGCATGGGCTGGGTACAAATTCCACCTTAAAGGTGCTTTGTGCATTCTCCATACCCTGGAGAGCACCTCCAGCATGGCAGGAACTCCTTCCTGGGATTCCCATCCTGCCTCCCCAGAGATCATGGAATCACAGTGGCTGGGTTTATGGAATCACAGTGGCTGGATTTATGGAATCACAGTGGCTGGATTTATGGAATCACAGTGGTCAGGTTCCTGGAATCACAGTTGTTGGGTTTATGGAATCACAGTGGTTGGATTCATGGAATCACAGTGGTTGGGTTTATGGAATCACAGTGGTTGGGTCCATGGAATCACAATGATTGGATTCATGGAATCACAGTGGTTGGGTTGGCAAGGATTTGAAAGATCATTTCATGCCACCCTTGCCATGGGCAGAGACATCTTCCACTGTCCCAGGGTATTCCAATGTGGGCTTGGAGACTTCCAGTGATCTAGAGGCAGCCACAGCTTCTCTGGGGACCTGTGCCAGGGCCCCCCCACCCTCCCAGGGAAAGATTTTCCCCAATATCTGCTGCAGGGATCTTGCCCTCAGTGAACCCAGAGCCTGGCACAAATTCTGTGCTCATTTTCACCCTCTAAGCACAGCCAGCACTTTTGGGAACTTCATTTCCAGTGTTTCCTGTGATGATGGCTGAGCACCCAGCAGTGAATAACTAAAACCTGATACCCACTTTTAATCACACCAAATCAATGCTCCATAAGGAGAAGGTTTAAAACACATTTTTTATGCATTGCTGCCAACGCTGGAAAGACTCATTAGCACCCAAATCATCGATACAGCCTGAACTCCTGGATGGAATCAATGATGCCAAAGGAGCGGGGGAAGGATGGAACAATGAGAGGGAGGAAGAAGGGGTTAAAGAAAACAAAACCTTTTGGAAATATTTTGCGTTTAGTCTAAGACACAGACAGCCTCCTTCAGTGTATAGGCTGTAATTTCGGAGCGGTTGTCGGGGTCTGGGGAAGTTTTCAACTGAGCTGTTGCTCTAGAACCACAAGAGGGCAATGGCGAATGGAGCCAGGGCCGTGCCCGGGCTGTGAGGGGAGCAGGAGGTGCGTCAGTTCTCTGCCCTGAGAGCACCCAAAAAACGCCACCACGCAGGGGAAGAGGTGCAGTGTGCCGTCAGAGCTGCTCGGTTTCCAACAGGGCCGTTTGGGAATCAATGAGGCTTTATTCCAAACACAACATCTGTCTGCCGGAGAGCTCCTGCTCCCCAAATCCCATTGAGCCCCGGCAGCCAGGCGGGCTCAGCGCCTTCTCGGAGAGGTGCAATATCGATCTCCTGGCTAAATGTCCTAATGAAACACAAATCTGCTGTCATTTGCAGAGCCATCTGTCACCAGGAGATGTGAGAAATGCCGCAAGCAGAACAATAGCTGTAATTCAATTGGAGAATCCAGCCCCTCTCAGCAGGCAAAGAGCACAGGGCTCAGTTTCTGGCCTCTGTGGCCAATGGTGTGTTCTGTGTTAAACCTCATCAAAGGGCAATAAAGAAATCAGTCAATAGAGTATTAAAGGAATTCCCAATTAAGGACAAGGTACTTGTTGCACCAGCTCTCTTTAGCCTGGTGTGGTGATTCCAAATCCATCTGCATGGCTGGAGCAGAGCCGGTTAGTGTTCGTGGAGCTCTGTTGTCTCACAGAACGGGAAAACTGCTGGAGAAGGAGCAGTGCAGGACATGGTGACACTGGATTAATGGAGAGGTCACTTTGCCAACACTCCCCAGGCCTCTGGTGATGCAGGACTCCCTTACTTGGGAGTTTTCAGGGAAATTAATCCAAATTAACTTCTCCAGCAGATGGTTAAACCATATTAACAGCTCATTCCCAGCACAAATGGACTTGATTCAATTGAGCCGAGTTCAGTTTAACTCTAGTTCATCAGAGCACTGCAAGATTTGCTCCTGTGGACATGGCTCAGACACAGCCTGCAGGGCTGTGCTGATGGCAGAGCAGGGCTAGGGCAGTGAAGGGACACTGAAATGCTGCCAGCCCCATTTTTCAGGTGTTTCTGTCTGAATTGCGGCTCTCTGGGCACAGCTGCCTCCAGGCTGTGCTGCTCGCTGCTCAGCCAGCCTAGGACACAGCCCTCAGGCAGCTCTGGGTGCTCTCCCAGAGCAGCTGTGGCTGCCCCTGTATCCCTGGAAGTGTCCCAGGCCAGGTCGGATGGGGCTTGGAGGAGCCTGGGATAGTGGAAGGTGTCTCTGTCATGGCAGAGGTGGAATGAAATTATTTGCATGGCCCCTTGTGCCTGGGTGCTTCCATCCCTCATAATCCTTCTTTTCTGCTCCTCCACCACAGCCCTGGGAGGGCCAGACCTGTTTCAGCACAGCTGGAATGGCTGCTGGGTCAGCCCTTGGTGCCCCCCAGTTGTGCTGCTCACCCCCAGGAAACAGGAACAGGAGGATCTCTCCAAAATCTCCAACCCCCTTCCCTCAGTCCCCCTGTCACTGGTTTGTCCCTCTGTCTGTCCCCCCTTCATGCAGCAGCAGTGACCAAAAATCCCCACCCCATCTTAGAGGGGCAGCAAAACCTCATTGAGGGCAGATTTCTGAGCAGCTTTTGGGGAAATGCTGGGATGCCAGGAGAAAGGGACCCGTGTCCCCAGAGCTGAGCACACAGGGGCTGGGATTGAGTCCCCAGGGAGGGACCAGAGCAGCCTCCCCCAGCCTGACGGCCCAGCCTGGCCATGGGCACGCCGGGAGGAGCAGTGGGCACTGCCAGGAACTATCCCCTGGTTTGTGCTTGGGTTTATTTTCTGTAAAAAAGGATAAAACCACCGTGTTTGTTCAGAGGAGCCAGAGAGGAGCTCAGATCTCCACAGGGCTGATAAACACAACTCAGAGCAGAAGAAAAGGGGAGAACCACTCTGATTGTTCCCCAGCCTCAAAGCCAACCCTGCTGCAGCCACAGGCTGCTTCTTCTCCCCACTCCATTGTTTTATCCCTTCCCAGTCCTATATCTGGGCTTTGCAGCGCTGCCACTCGGGCCACAGACCCCTCTGGAAGCACCCTGGGAATGTGGGGCTGTGTGCTCTGCTGGGCTGGCTGAGATAATGGATGTCCAAATTATTTTTTTGGAAGCTTTTCCTGCAGTGTTTATCTGGCAGGCCCAGGCTGTGGGATCGATGTGCTGCCGGGAGCTCACTCGCTTTCCATCCAGCTTTATTCCAGGAGAGGCTGGGCTGGAGCTTGGCTGGTGACAGGCCCTGATGAGCCAGGTTCTGTTCTCTTTGACAGCCCTCCAGAACATCCTGTGTCACTTTGATGGGGATCAAAGCTTGGACTCCCTCACAAAACCAGGATATTTTCCTGTTAATCAAGGGTCTCTCTCGTCCAGCTGATGATCCCTATTAATGACCCCACACCTGGTACCATTCCAGGCTCTCCTTTTTGAAGGAACCAATTAGTGAAGATGGATTTGATTAATCTTCCTCTGGCATAGGAGAATCAGAGCATTGGGTTCTCCTGGACTGGGGTGCTTTGAGCCCTGTGGGGACTGATGGGGCTCCAGCCAGAAGGAGCTTGCTGGGAGTTCCTCCCCTGCCTGGGATTGTGCCAGGAGGGACAGAGCAGGTGTGGAAAGGGATGGAAAAAGTGGGGAAAAATAACTGAGAGACTCCAATCTGCCGAGAGGAGAGGAGAGGAGAGGAGAGGAGAGGAGAGGAGAGGAGAGGAGAGGAGAGGAGAGGAGAGGAGAGGAGAGGAGAGGAGAGGAGAGGAGAGGAGAGGAGAGGAGAGGAGAGGAGAGGAGAGGAGAGGAGAGGAGAGGAGAGGAGAGGAGAGGAGAGGAGAGGAGAGGAGAGGAGAGGAGAGGAGAGGAGAGGAGAGGAGAGGAGAGGAGAGGAGAGGAGAGGAGAGGAGAGGAGAGGGCTCAGCCTGATGTCCCTACAACTCCTGGATGGAGTACCTGGAGCCCTGGGACAGCCACACAGGGGAGAGAGGGAGCTGGGCTGTGTTGGGAAGGAGGTGCTGGGAGGGAGGGAGAGCTCTCACTCAGGACAAGGGACTGTGGTGGAGCCACGCTAGGCACACAGGGCACCCTCTGCCTGAGCCCAGACACTCTTCCATGGCATGTTCACCACTGGAATAACTGCTCTTTCCATGGCATTCCAATCTGGGAATACCTGACCTTTCCCTGACAGATCCATCCATGGAATAACTGCCCTTTCCTTGGCAGCACCTTGCCTTTGGTGCAGGACATCCCAGCCCAACCCCAGTGCTAAGCCCCTCTCCAGAGGCTCCAGCAGAGGTTCAGCTGCACCATGGCTGGAAATTCCATTTTATTCCTGCATTGTTTGTCAATATTTTCCTGTCTGGTATTAAATGAACATAATTACTGCAGCTTACAGATGAGGGAAGCTCTTTAATGCAGCTGCTGTCCCAGTATTTCCCCCTGAGTTTCCAAAGCTGTAATTCCCTTCTCTCCTGCCATTGGTAATAATCCCTTGAAAGCTTGGAAGTGGAATGCACTGCCTGCCTTTGCAATTGTTTTTCTTTATTATGTTGCTCAAACAAAGAGTAAAACATGCACTTGAAGGCTCTGTGACTTTTATTTTAGATTAAGGGGAATAAACAAAGAATGAACAAATCTTAAACACTCTGGGAGAGGAAGCATCTGATCAGCACCTGAGCCAAGAGCTGCTGCAGCAGCAGCTCATGCTGCCTTCACACCCACCCGAAAAATGAAACCCTCAGAGGTGACTCTGCTCCCCTGAATATTCAGAGCCTGCTGAGACCCCAACGGGGCTCATTTGCTGTGAGTCCTTCCCTGTGTCACCCTGTTGGAGATGATGAAAGTTTAACAGAAAAGTTTTACAGATACGAATGCTTAGCAGAACACTCTCTGAATGTGGAACCTGTAAGTGAAATAGAGATGGAAGCAAGTTTTGATATAGAAAAATAAAAGATGTTTAAGTTAGGGATTGCTGAGTTGTTACTGAACAAAGGTTAAGATGTTTGGAAGGAGATTTTATGACTAGAACAAAGGATATGTTGGCCACAAACAAAAGGATGTTCTTACCAAGTAAAGATAAATCTCAGGAAAACCCTAGGCAAACAAAAAGATGTTTTTATCAAGTAGAAAAAAGGTCTAAGAAATTTCCACTGCAAAACAACTTGAGGTTTAAACTGTAACATACTAACTCGAGGTGACTGGATTGTACTAACCATAATATGGTGATGATATTGCTTGTGATAGGCTGTAGGTAAATGTGAAGGTTTTGTGTTTGATGCTGATTGGTTTCTATGTACTGAGATGCTTCACAAAAAAAGTTATAAAATTCATTGTAACCAGAACCAAAGTGGTTTCAGGCTCCAGGCAGGTCTACAAGCTGTAGCTGGCAGCTTTAGACGTGGCTCTTGTTACCCACGACCCAGGACTGCTGTAACACCATCTATGCAATAAACAGCATTATGGAAAAGAGTCAACTGGAGTTCTGTGTCTCTCGTTTTAGGCTCTTACATCACCCCTCAGGACTGGGGCTGGGTTCCACATCCCCAGAGGTGTTCCAAAGCAAGGGGGTTGTTCTGGAAGCCACGGCAGGGCCTTGTCTGGGGAGACACCCGAGGAAGTGCTGAGCACCCCGTGCTGTGTGCACGGCCCTGTGGCTGGTCCCCAATGTCCTGGGTTGTTACTCGTGCTCAGAGCCTGGAGACAGATTCACGACTCAAGCCACCAATGCTCACGAGACAAACAGCAAAGGTTAATTGTGGCCTCCCTCTAGAGGGGGCTCACAATTCCCGGGCTCAGACAACAGGTTGGCTGGGTCCCAGCACCACCCAGCTCCCTGACTGTTGGAATTCTCATCTCTTTCCTGCTCCAAGGTCAGGGCGAATAAAACTTGGGAGGCATTGTTTTTGAAATCTCACTCTGAAATTTATTATCAGTATCTATTACAAACTCACGAGATGTGAGTTCTCTCTAACAAGTCAAGAAAGTGAGCTGAAAATGGTGTCTACTCAAGGTTATTTAAGCCTTAATCATCCAATAACAAATTGAAATGTATATTATTTATGATTGAAATACAATTGTGATCCGCCGAAACCTGCAATGTGGACCTCTTTCCCCCAGTAACAGAAAACCACCCAGATTCGTGAAGAAAAGGAAGAAGAAGGTGCAAAAAAGACAACTAATCCACACCTAAAGTTCTCTATCTTGGCTCCCATATATCACCATACACTAAAATTCCAAATCTAAGTTTTTCACCCTGTGAGATCACACAATACTATCCAAACTACATCCCTGTCTTGGGTTGAAAAATGTAACCAAAAAATGTGTATTCTATTTTCATCTGCTGAAACCATTTTGGGAGATATTATTCTTTATCTTTTGTAAATCTAGGGGGGGAAGAGGGTGGATGCCTTCTGATAATAGACCACATGGGGCAGTGTTTCTTACCTCTTTCATTAACTTCGTCTCCCCCTCCGGGGATATCTTCTGTTCATGGGCCATTGAGGCTCACCAGTGACTGACACATTCCATCATCCATTGGGAGATGGAACACCCAGGGGGAGGAGCCAACCATTCCCTGCCCAGATAAAAATGGGGACACAGGGACCCCAGACATTCCTCTTTGTCACTGGATTCCCAGAGGAAGAGCGGACCCATCTCAGCACCACTGAACCTGTCTGCAGGATCATCTCTGCTCCAACAGAACCACATCTGTCACTGCAGGAGGATTTATTTGGGCTGCTTCCAGCACCCTGGCAGAGAAGGTGTCAGGTCGTATTCCTGACTGTCAGGGTTCTCTAGAACTTTTGTTTGTTTGCTTGCTTGTTTTTCATTTTTGTATTACTGCATTTGCATTTTTAATATTCCTAATAAAGAACTGTTATTCCTATTCCCATGTTTTTGCCAGAAAGATCCTAATTGCAAAATTGTAATCATTTGAGGGAGGAGGGTTTTCATTCTCCACTCCAAGGGTGACTCCAGTTTTTCCTGACAGATACCTGTCTTTCCAAACCAAGACAAACCCCATGATCCCAGGACTATCACTCATTTTTGGAAGCCTGTTTTAAGGTTTCAGGTGAAATACAGTGCTTTCCTGGAGTTCTGTGCCTGTCAGCACAGAGTCCAAAATTCCCAACATGCAGAGTTCCCACATCTCTGTGTGAGGATTGAATCACACTGGACCAGTGACGTGTCTGCATTCAGGGCTGGATGGGAATGGCTGTCACTTCAACTCCATCCTACCACTGCTCACCCAGGGGCAGGTTCTAGAACAAACCAGGCTTAGCCAAGCTGGAGTTTCTGTTATGGCCAGATTTATTTGGCCAGCTGAGCTGTCACACTGGATCCACAGGGGTCTGTAAGACCTCCAGGAAAATGAGAGTTGCTTTAGAGGAGCTGATACTTGGGGATTTTTGGAAAGCAGCAATTGTCTGCTGGATCTGTTGGAGCCTGTGTCTTGGGTTGAAAAATGTAACCAAAAATGTGTATCCTATTTTCATCTGTTGAAACCCGTTGGGAGATATTATTCTTTATCTCTTGTAACTCTAGGGGTGGAAGAGGGCGGATACCTTCTGTTAATGGAACACCTGATAACACCAGATAAGGCAGAGCCTTCTTATCTCTTCCTCCACCCATCCTCCTCCCAGGGACATCCCCTGTGAATGGGCCATTGAAGGCCTCTCACATGACTGATAACATCACCTCATCCCATTGGGAGATGCTCCACCCAGCGGGAGGAGCCAAAGCCTTTCCACCGGGATAAAACAGCAATCCCAAACACCAGGGGAGCCGTTCCCACTGGATTCCCAGAGGAAGACTGGACCCTTTCCTGAGGATCATCTCTACTCCAACAGAACCACATCTGTCACTGTGGGAGGACACACTGGGGGCTGTTTACCACACCCTGCCCAACAGGGTGTCAGGTTTGTATTCTGAGTCTGTCAGTAGTCCTTTGTACTATTGCATTTATCTTATTGTATTTTTACCTTTTTTTGTTATTTATTTCTTCTCTCTATTAAATTGTATTTCTGACTTGGAGTCTCACTGGTTTTGCTTTCAAACCAGTATGGCCTGGCAGGAGCAGGAGCAGCGTGGGGGCTGCCCTGGGGGGGGCTGCTCTCCCTGCCACCCCAAGGGCAGTCCAAGCTCACGGCCAGGCTCTGGAGCACCTGAGCGAGCCCCTGATCCCGAGTTTATCAAAGCTGCCGAGGTTTGATATCAGAGGTTCCTCTGATGGACTGATGTCCTTGTGGGCTGTGCTGGGTTACAGACACCGACAGAGGAGCTGAGTTTGTGAGTCTGAGGTGTGAGAGAACCATCAGATGTCATCACGTCTGACTCTGTCTCCTGACAGCTTATCCCGAAATCCCCCCGAACATTCCAAAGCTCAAATTTCTGCTGCTTGGGTTTTTTTTAAACAATGTTATCTCCAGTGTTCTGCTGCTAACAAGCTCTGGCCTCACTTTCTTGGGGGGCACAAGTAGGGACAGGCTCCCTCCCTAGCCCAAAACCTTTTTGTTCCCCTCTGAGTCCCTCTATCTTTTTCCATAAACTCTAAGCTCATGATTGACAGCCCAATTTAAACTTAATGTTTAATATTGCAATCAGGAGTGATATTTTGTGTTTGCTTTCTGAAGTGAGGAGAAAGGGTGGCAGCATTTGCCTCTTTGCAATCATTTCACCCTCAAAAGGGAACACATCCAGCAAAGTGAAATTTTGCTGGCAAAGAAGAAAAAGAAAAGGAGAGGAGGGATAAAAAAGAGCCGAGATTAACATCCTTTAAAATGTTCCTGTTTACTCCTATCGTCTCAGAGCTAATTTTAAATAGGATAAAATGATCCTTTAATCCCCTTTATCTTCTTAAGAGCTGCTGTAAAAGATCTACTTGACATTTGAGAAACCGGGGAAAAAAATAGGAGGTCTCAGAAATGGATGGGAGAGATTTGAGTTGAACAAAATGGGAAGATTTGGCACCTCATCTGGGCAGAAATTCCTGTGGGCTCTGCTGGGGGATCCCACAGGGCAGGAGCACATCCTTGGAGCTGCCTGGTTTGTCAGGACAGGCCCAGGACAGCGGGGTGAATCCTCAGGTCTCCTTGGAAATCCATCTGACAGCAGGAGGGGAGGTTGGGAGATGTTTTCCACCCTCAGGAAGGGAGGCTGGGAGATGTTTTCCACCCTCAGGAAGGGAGGTTGGGAGAGGTTTTCCATGCTCAGGTTGGCACTAAAGCCTCTCCCTGTTCTCACTGCTGTTCTGCCTTTGAGGATCTGGCGTCTCTCGCTGGCTCGTTAGTGGCGGCTTCGTTTGCACAACATCTGCTTAGCCTTGGATAAATACTCCCTGCAGTTACTGAACGGCCTCCTCCATTTCCAGCCTGGGCAGAGCCAGGATCATGAATAAATTATGGGAGCTGCAGCTCGGAGCTGAGCAAGGTCTGCTCCTCACGCTTGGGCCCTCGAGGAGGAGCCTCTCCCTCCCTGTTGCCCCTTTTCCAGAGAGGAATGACAGAGTGACACCCCTGAAAGCCCAGGGAGGGTCACTCCAGAGGGCTCCAGGGATGGACTGTCCCCTGTGTCCCCCTTTTCCAGGGAGGAATGACAATGACACCCCCAGAGAGCTCCAGGGGTGGACTGTCCCCCTCAGCCCTGCTGGCAGCAAAGCTTGGAGTGATAGGCTGAGGCTCCACGGGCTCAGAATTCCCAGCAGGATGAGAGCAGTGCTGGAGTTGTTCCATGGAAAGTGGACTGTACCTGGATGTGGGACAAGGAGAACACAACTCGCAATTCCTGCCATAAACCTGGAAAACCGAGCTCATCCTTGTCTGATAACGGAGAAACGAGACTCAGAATGATTAAAAACTGGCAGAGGTTTTGACTTTGGGGTCAAACCATATGACCAATGGTTTGTCCCTAAAGCTGCCCTTCCAGTCCTTTAGCTATGGTCACAATTCCCAGTCAGTGGATTGGGAATTCCAAAGGGAGTTGTTTGGGTGACAGGATGACAAGACAAAAAAAAAAAAAGAGAGAGAGAGAAAAGAGAAAAGGGAAAAAAGAGGAGAGGAAAGAGAAAAGAGAAGAGTGATGGGGAAGGGAAGGTTTGGGAAGGTTTGGGAAGGGAAAGTCAGGGAAGGTTAAGGAAGGTTAGGTTAGGGAAGGGAAGGTTAGGGAAGGGAAGGTTAGGGAAGAGAAGGGAAGGGGAGGGGAGGGAAAGGAAGGGGAGGGGAGGGAAGGGAAGGGAAGGGAAGGGAAGGGAAGGGAAGGGAAGGGAAGGGAAGGGAAGGGAAGGGAAGGGAAGGGAAGGGAAGGGAAGGGAAGGGAAGGGAAGGGAAGGGAAGGGAAGGGAAGGGAAGGGAAGGGAAGGGAAGGGAAGGGAAGGGAAGGGAAGGGAAGGGCAATTAAAAACAAAGGGGGGAAAGCTGCAGAAGCTAAACCCAAACAGCTTTGAGGAAAACAAGGTGTTGCCCAAATAAAATGGGATTTTTTCACATTAAATTCAGTGTCACAGAGGTTCTGTCTGGCCTCTTCTCCTAAAAACACTGCTGGGGTTTTATCTGTAGATAAACTCTCTGAAGCAGTGCTGCTCAATCCCTGCTGCTCCTCTAACAGGAGTAATTAAGGATTGATGGAAGCAGAGGCAAAGTGAGGCTTCAGCCCTAAAGCAAAGCAGCAAATGCTCCTCACAATCATCCAGGAACAGCCTAATGGTGAAATGTGATTTTCTGCAGCTAATGATGGGAAATTGCCATGGGAATACAAGAAGGCAGCAGGAACTGGGGAACTCAAGCACAGATTCAGGTGGATTCAGGATTCCATCATGAGTGACTTGGGCACTTATCTGAATCCCCCTTGGAAGGAACAGAACTGTTTCAGCTCCTTGGCTGGAGGGGAGGAACAATGCTCCAGGGTGTCCCTAAATACCTCTAGAGTGTCCCGAACACCTCCAGGGTGTCCCTAAATATCTCCAGGGTGTCCCCAAACACCTCCAGAGTCTCCTTAAACACCACTTGAGTGTCCCCAAACTCCTCCTGGGTGTCCCCACTCACCTCCAGGGTGCTGGGCAGCCCCAGGTGAGGCTCTGAGTGAAGCAGAGCTGCCCTGTGGGGCCACAGAGGGGTCACAAAGGTGTCAGTTCCCAGGTGTGGCCTTGGTGTAAGCACTGCCACCCCCTCCCAGCCCTGCCTCCCTCCCTGAGCCCTCCCCAGGCCCCCTCCCGCCCATCCCCGGAGCACGGGGAGCTGTTGCCGTGGGGATGGATACAGCTTTAGGAGCTCCACGTTGCTCCTGCCCTGGGCACGGTGGGATCAACTCGGAGCTGGGACCAGCAGCAAGCAGAGGGCTCAAGATTGTCACCTCTGCCCCTCCAAGGGCCCGGCTGTCACCTCCAGGGAGGGAGATGCAAACCCCACCGGGCTGTGCTGATGGCAAATGGGAGAAAAGCTTTTATCTGAGACACATTTTCCCCCGGGAGGAGCTGAGGAGTCTCACGAAGTCTCAGTTTGCACTCAGGGCTGGTTTGTTCTGGCACTCAAACACAGAGATTTCATTTTCACAGCAGCTCTCTTACCATTTGCATCCTGGCTGAAAAATAATAATTACAATCAGAATAAAAACATCTTGATTCCGTTATGCAGGGGGAAAAAGAGAAAGTGGAGAGTCCTTTTCAAACCCAATCTTTGCCTGGAGCTGATGGAATGAGGTGACTCCAGGGGCTTTCCCAGCTTTTCTGCTCCAGAGGGAGGCATTTCATTCCTCACTGGGCATCAGGAGAGGGCAGGGGTGGGATGGGAGGAGTTTGGGCTCCCTTCCAACCCAAACCATTCCTGGATTCCACATTCTCTGTGCCCAGAGCAGCTGCTGAACTGCTTCTTCCCCACAGAAGGATGAAAAGTGCCTCTGTTGGGTAAATGTGGAATTCCTCATTAGGAAATCCCACCTGGAATTGCAGGGATGGCCCATCCATGAAGGTGCTCTCTTTGCTCCAGCCCTTATTCCTTAAAATACCTTCAAAGTTTGGGTCTTACTAAAACCCGCCCTTAGTGACTCCAGTATTCCCAGTCAGTCCCAGTTGCTGTGGATATTTGGGAATTCCCTGTGATTTTCCAAGCTTGTTCCAACCAAACCCTGATTGTAAAAACAGCCCCACAATGTCATTTCCTGCTCTTTCCCCACACATTCCTGGACCTAAAACTGCCTCATTTACAGCCAGAAGTAGATTTTTCTGTCTGACTTTTTTTTTTTCTGGGGAACTCTGAGTGCAACCCCCCCCAGAGTCCCTCATCTGCTCCTCATCATTCATCTCCCATGAAACAACTCTGGAAGTTCTGATTTCTGAGGCTTTAGCATGGCAATGACATCTTTAAGCCCAACCCTGGCAGCTGGAATTTCACTGGGGGTTTGAGTGACATTTGGGGAAGTTTTTACTCCTGTTAATGGTTGATATCTCAGTTATTTTATTCAATCGAATAAAAAGTTTCTTTTCAAGGACTGAAAACGCCACTTTTGTAGATCCTGGGTGAGCTTTTCAAGTGCAGTGGTTTTGAACTCAGCACAGCTTGGAAACAAAGGGAAGGAAATCCCCTTCAACCATCTCCTGTAATTTGAGGTAAAACAGGCAAAGAAAGGCAGAACCAAATATAATCATCCCTGTGGGGTGGGGAGAATTTTTCTGCTCTTAATGATTTATTTGACTGGAACACTTTCTGGAGGTGAAGAATTTTCTCCTCTTGTGGCGGTAGGACTAGCCTGGACGGGTTTAAATCCTTGCAGGAATTTCTGCTCTGTCCAGGTCTTGTTTGTGCAGAGTTTGGTGTCAGTGCTGTGCAATCTGGGTTTTGTTCAAATCCAGGTTTAAATTGTTGAATTACTGAGAGTTTTCCACAGCTTGCATCTGGGAGAAAAGCTGGAGTCCTGAAAACTGATACAAAAACTTTACAGATTCAACAGTCAGGAATCACTAAGGTCACCCTCCTGTCCTAGGGTGACTTTGTGATGCTTGTATCCCCAATTGTCTGCTCTGTTTGTGTTGGATATTGTGTTCTGTGCCTTCAAGACTGGTTCTGAAGTGAAGCAGGGAGAAGGAGAAGCACAGAGTTCGTTTTGAAAACAGCTCTCACTCCTGTGCATTCCTCTCCAGACTGTTTGTCTGAAGGACAGACAGCGGGACAGAGATCTGCTTTGCTCTCAGATTTAGCTAGCTCAGGCAGAGAAGGTCCCTGGACTGTTTTTTTTTCTTTTTCTTGGAACTGTTTTAACCTGTCCTGGACTGAAAAACCCAGACACTGGGAGCTCACGCCTGCAGCCCCCGGGTCCAGGACAGCATTTCCAGCACCGGAGGAACTGATAAGAGACTGAGCGAGCCGAGCTACGCCCATGGCAAGGACTGTCTCGATTTTGCCATCTCCAGTCTCTTCAGAGCGGTGAGAGGTTTTGTTGTTTCATATTATTCATTCTTTATGCTTGTGGGCACTTTCTTAAATAAATAGTTTTTTCCACCTTTCTCCAAGGAAGTTCTTTGCCGGACCAGTCGCAGGAGGGGCCGTTTGGGTTTGCTTCCCAGAAGGACCCCCTTGGGGGGTTTTCTCCCAAATTTGCCCTAAACCAGTATACCTCCTCACACCTTCTTGATTCTCATTTTCCTCCAAAAAATCTTCATTAACACACAAAAAGTTGGATCCCTGCTGCTGGTGTTTGCATGGGAAATCTTCAAGGGCAGGAAGTAAAGCAGGATCAGGAAATTTCATTCCCAGTCTCTAGGAACAGAAGGATGGCCCCGGCAGGGCCAGACCAGGGGAAATTCAGGTTGGATTTCAGGAACAATTTCTTGCCTGGAAGGGTGGTCAGGCGTTGCTGGAGACAGTGGGGGAGTCCTGATGTGTTGAGCTTCAGCTTTCATGTTTTTCAGACTCTGTGCTGCCCAGGGGTGCAGCTCTGAGCTCAGAGTCAGGGTCACTCAGCTCCTCACAGAGCATGGAGACAAAACAAATCCTTTTCCTGCTGCACACCAAGGACAACTTTCAGGCCTAAAAGCACAAACAAGGGTGGCTGGAGGGAGGAACTAGAAGGATGGGACCTCACAGCCTGGAGATGTAACTGGACAATTAAACCCCAATATGGAAATGGACCAAAACTTATAAAAATGTAAGATCTCATGACCAGTTAGCCATTTTGTGACCATTTTGGGTCCACCTTGGGTGTAGCCCTGGCCAGGCTCTTGTCCTGCCCAAGATGTGTCCTAGAGGCCTTTCAATAAATACCAACTTTATTCTCTAGCTCTGCTCAGTCTCTGTTCCAGGTCAGCCTTCCCAAGGCATCAGTCCCTGTCCCTGAAGTGCTCAAACCCCTGTGGATGTGTCCATGAGCCATGGATCAGCAGTGACCATGGTGGGGGTGGGATGAGGCTGGATTTGAGGATTTTGGAGGCCTTTTCCAAGTCCAGCAATTCTGTCACTCTCAGGGAACACTCTCAGATGCAGGACCACCCAGGGGTAGTACAGACATCCCATGGATGAACATTGATTCCTGCAGGATAATCCAGATCCACCTGGGGACTCCTCCCTGAGCTGGGAGCTGGGGCCGCAACACTCAGCGGGGCTTGGAGTTTCACACCTCCTGCAGGGGTAGGAGTGGCTCAGAATTCCTGATATCCTGCTCCTATTCCTCTGTGCAAACATTCCCTGTGCACATTCCCTGTTCCCTGCACACATTCCCCAATCCCTGCACACATTCCCTGTTCCCTGCTCACATTCCTTGCTCACATTCCCTGCACAGGTTCCCTGCACACATTCCCTGCTCACATTCCCTGTTCCCTGCACACATTCCCCAATCCCTGCACACATTCCCTGTTCCCTGCTCACATTTCCTGCTCACATTCCCTGCTCACGTTCCCTGCACACGTGGGACTCCTCACAGACGAGCGGATTTAGCTCCGGTTTTGCCTGGGAATGCACCCAAGTTCCTTTAACTTCCTCTCCCTGCCGCACTCCTGACGCCGGGCAGTGCGGTGGGAAGCGGGGCAGGGAGAGGGGAGCGGGATGAAGAGGATGAAGGGGATGAAGTGGATGAAAGGGATGCAGTGGGTGCTCCATCACCTCCCGCTGCTCCATCCCAAAGCCTCCCCAGGCCGCTCCTAATCTCGGGGGGTGATTATGGCCCTGCAATCACCCGGGTGGGGCTTTCACAGGCGATTCTTCCATTCGGCTTCTAAAAAGCTTCTGGGCTGTTCCTCAATTATTCAGGATACAGGGTTCTTCCATCAGAAACCCCCCGGTGACTCTGAGGAGGGAGGGGCATCCCAGGGAAATGCTCCTGGACTGTGGGAAAAGAGCAAAGTTCCAGCTTATCCTTTATCCCATCTTTCCTGAGAAGGAGAAAGGGACTGGAAGTTTTGGGTCTCACCCCGTGGGTGGAGGAGCAGCCAGAGAAGGATTTCCCCCAGCTGTGCCACGTGGATCTGACTGAGTACAGGATTGTGCATTTGGGGTGTTCCAAAGGGCTCTGACAAAGGGACACCAGGACTGGGGAGAATGTGGGAATGGAGGGGGTTTCATACCACGGGAGATTTGGAAAGGATAATAAATCTGCAGGATCACCACCCAGGCAGGGGCACAGAGGGATGAGAAACGATTTAGGTAAAGCTGTTCCCTGGTGTGTGACTGTTGGTACAGGATGCAAAAAAAGGAAGATAGGAAAGAGGGGGGAAAACATGGATACAGCGAAATACGGGAAATTGTATTGCAGATAAAAACCATGGAGATATAGAATGGTTTGGGTGGGAAGGACCTTAAAGCCCATCCCACCCCTGCCATGGCAGGGACCCCTCCCCCTGTCCCAGGCTGCTCCAGCCCCAGTGTCCAGCCTGGCCTTGGGCACTGCCAGGGATCCAGGGGCAGCCACAGCTGCTCTGGCAATTCCAGCCCAGCCCCTGCCCACCCTCACAGGGAACAATTCCTGCCCAGTCTCCCAGCCAGCCCTGCCCTCTGGCACTGGAAGCCATTCCCTGGCTGCTGTCCCTGCAGCCCTTGTCCCCAGTCCCTCTGCAGCTCTCCTGGAGCCCCTTCAGGCCCTGGGAATAAGAAGGAATGGCATTCCGGTGTGGGAATGATGGAGCTTTGCTCAGCTGGTGCAGCACTGGGAGGAAGTGCCTTTGGGAAGAGGATCTGGAATGCCATGGATTGTCCAGCCATTTGTTCCTGGCAGTGTCCCAGAGGAACCAGGATGGGCAGAGGGGCCCAGTGAGGGACTCTCCCTGTGGGATGTGCAGGAATTTTCCCGCCACATTGCTGATTCCAGCACAGCCAGCCCAGGGACACAACCTTGGGGTCATTGCCCGCACAGGGAGATTCCCTGTGCTTCCAGCCCCTGGGAATGTACAGGGAAGAAGAATCATAGAAAGAGACCTTGAACATCACCCTAATCCAAACCCCAAACAGCTCCAAATCACCAGGGACACTTAAAAACTACAAATGAATCCAACTCAACACCTCCAGCCAAGGGATTTGGGATGCCAGGAAAACAAGGGAATGCTCCTCCATGGCAGGGAAATGCCAGAATTCCAACACACCGACATTTGGGGAAGAAAAATATTTTATCACAGGAGTTAGAAAATGCAAATAAGTGTCTGGAGGGTGCTTTTGGAGAGCATTGAAGCCGGTTGAAGACTCGTTTCTCTATTTTAAATCTCCTGTGCTTCCAAGCTCCATCTTTCACTGCCTTTCAAAACTGGGTCTTTTATTAACAAGAGTTAAATTACATAACACTGAAAAAAGAATTTAAAATAATTACTTCCTAACCCCGTTTGCAAAGCCCTGAAGCACGAGGCTTTATTACCCTTATCTTAACTTTCTTAACTACTAATGTTTGAGCAGTTAGGAAATTATCCTTTCCCGTTAGAAATTCCAGCTGCAGTTATTTTTGCCACACTTTTATTAGCCCGCCGTATATTGATAATAATCGCAGCATATTGAGGTGTTTCAGCAGGAGACATTAAGGCCAATCAAGTGAATAATTCAACATTTTCAGAATTGTCTGAACACAAATTTACACAATAGCCTGTGACAAAGGAATCTTCGGGGGACGATCAAATAAATAACAGCCATTTTTCAAGAAGGCTGCAACACTTTCAAAAGAATAATCCCGGCCTCTTTTTTAATGCTGTGCCGTTATTATTCACGGATGGAGGCACTGGAGAGCTCTGGAGCTGAGCTCTGCAAAGTTCTCTGTGCTGCTTTGGGGACAGGCAGCTTCTGCCAGCACAGATCCCAGATTCCTTCAGCCCTGCACCTGGATTTTCTCATTTACTGAGCAAAAAATATAGAATTATGGAGTGCTTTGAGTAGGGAGTACCTTAAAAATGATCCAGTGCCACCCCAGCCATGGTAGGGACCCCTCCCCCTGTCCCAGGCTGCTCCAGCCCCAGGGTCCAGCCTGGCCTTGGGCACTGCCAGGGATCCAGGGGCAGCCACAGCTGCTCTGGCAATTCCAGCCCAGCACCTCACAGCCCTCACAAAGAACAATTCCTTCCACATTTCTCACCCTAAATTCCCCTCTTTCAATTCAAACTCATTACTCCTTGTTCTATCCCCACAGTTCTTGATGAATATTATAAATGTGTTCTATATGACACCATATATTGGTGGGTTTTTATGGGCTGACTACAAAAAAACCCATTTAAGAACAATATATCCCTATGCACATCCCATATTTTGTCACCCTGGGATCTTACACATTCCCTGTAAAGCGTTTCCAAACCGTCCTTTTTCCCTAGAGTATTTTTTCAGTGTAAAAGATGAGAAGCACCCACAAAGCTCCAGCTTAGCTGGGACCGTGAGTTCTAAGGAGAAGATTTTGTCTCAGTTTAAGCCTGGATTTTCCAGACAGTGCTTTTGGAGTAGCCTGGATTTGGGGGCTTTCAGCTGCATCTCAGCAGCTCTTCCTGAGGAGGCCGGGAGCTGAATTATCGCCGTGCAACAGCAAAAACTGCTCAAGGATAAAAACAATTTCTGAGCTCTTATCAGAGGAAGCCTCGGAGCTGAAACCTCTCCTTTACCGGTCAGAATTCACCTGCCCAGCCCCCTGTGCTCTGTGATAAGGCAGAGACTCCTCAGAGCACCAGGATGGGCCTTTCCCACTGGGATTTGGAGCATCCCCAGCCCGGACCTTCAGCTGCCAGGGCTGGGCTGGGCTCAGTGTTCCTTTGGCTGCTTTTCCTTAAACATTTTTTGGGGGAATTGGTGATCCAAGTGGCTGGAGCACTGGTTTCTCCATACTTTCTCTTTTTGCAAAAAAACCCCACTTTTTCCCCCCTACTTTCTGATAAATAATGCTTTAAAATCTGCTGGGAAACACCCTGGGATAGAGGTGGGGTATCTGAGTGGGATCAGAGGCACAGGCAGGGGAAGGGAAGTGCCAAAAATCAGGGACAGGAAGGTCTGGGGCTGCAGAGCCTCGTGTGCTCCCCATCAGAACTGCGAGTTACAGCCCCGACCCTCCCCGGAGCTCCCACCCCAAATCCAGGGGCTGAGGGAGGGAAGGACCTGAGCAGTGCCCCCTCTCTGTCCTGGTCTGAAAGACAGGCAGGGCCTCCCTAGAGATGGGGAATGCAAATCCCCTCCCTCCAGATTATTACAATTTAGAAAATTGAAGGGGCTTCCAGGCAGAAGTATGGGGATAGGAATAACAGTTCTTTACTGGTATGTATGACAAAGCAAACAAACAACAACTACTACATTTTAATAACATTAAATAATGTTTAATAATAATAATTTAATATTATATTTATTAATATTAATAATATTTATCACTAATAATATTAATTTAATAATATTGTTTAATAGATAAATAATAACAAAAGAATAAAAGCATTAATAATAAACAGAACCAGGAACCTCGAGGGCTTCCTTTCACAGAGCCCAGGGCAGTTTGATCTCGGTGCCCCTGCAGGACTCCGAGAGCACCAGGCTGGAGCGGCAGGGATGTCCCGGGCTGTGGGTGAGCTCAGGAGCTCTGTCGGTGGCAGCTGGAGCGGCAGGGATGTCCCGGCAGGGCAGGGCAGAGCGGGGACACAGAGCAGCAGAAAGCCCCAAAGCAGCGCAGGAGAAGCGGCGGCGGGGCAGGGCCGGCCCGGCAGGGCAGGAGGAGGCGAGCTCAGAGCTCCTGGCACACGAGCAGATGGTGGCAGATTTCCCAGGAGGGGACAGGGTAGGGACAATGAACTCCTCCCGCAGCGAGCAGCAGCCCGAGCGTCCTCTCTCTCTGATGCTGAGAGCAAGAGAGAGAAGCTGCCCCCAGTCCTGTCCTTTACCTGCCCCAAAACTCTCCCAGACAAACTCCCAGAGACCCAAAAAAAGAAGGTGTAGCCTGGTGCTACCCTCTCCTTTCGCCACTTCTTTGTTTTGGTCAAACACTCACAAGCACCCAGCAGTCAGTCTGCTAGCAACTCATGGGGAAAAATTCGATAAGTAAAAAAGAAACCAATGTAACCCCCGACACTCTCCCACGGCCGTGCAGTTCTCCACACTAATGATTTATTCCTTCGAAACTGAGCTCCCATTTGCTGGGATTATTTTTCATCATCACTCTCCCAGAGCTGGGGCAGTAAAGCAGCACTGGCACCATCCATCTCTCCCAGGGCTGTCCCTGCTCCTCCCCTGCCTCATTTTTCAGCAGACACTGGATGTCACTGGGCTTTGGGTTTGGGAGCTGTTCCCTGGCTCCCTGTGCCCCTGTTCCTTCAGCTGCTCTCTCTGTGGTGATAAAAACCCATTACCCTGCGTGAACAAGGTCTTGGTTATTTACTGCTGTCTCCCAGAGAATGTTCTGGGATCTGGCTGCCCTTCCTCCCTCACTCTGAGCACCTGGGGTGGGACTTTCTGCCTCCTATCCCCCGAGCCAGACTCCAGGGTGTGAAATGATGGGAAGAGCTCAGGGGACAGAAATTGGGGTGCCTGAGAACAGAGGGCTCTTCTTCTCCAGAGCTGAGTGAAGCAGATTGGTGTTAATTATTTTATCAAGTAATGAGAGTGAGGGGAAGCACTTGGGGTTGCTGTGCTGGGCACGGTGGAAACCAGAGGCAGAAATGCCCCCATTTCTGGAGATCTGGCCTTGGAATGAGATGGGAAATAAAGGAGTTAATTTGCATTTAAAGCCAGCAAAATCCCACAGCTTCTGAGCCAGGGGGGATGAGCCAAAGGCACCAAAACCCCCAACACTTCCCCTGGATAAATCCCAGGGTTCCTCATTGCCCCACAAGGCATCAGAAACTGCTGGGAATTATTCCAGCAGTTAAATCTGTAGGTGGTTCCAGGTCAGTCTTTGGAATTGTGGATCCCCTTGGCTTCATGGGGCTGCAAGAGGGAATCTTGTGGATTTAACAAAAACTCATCTCATGTTGGGAAAGTACTCGAGTCAGCACAGGTGGAGGCAGTCTCAGAATCCTGGAATGGTTTGGGATGGAAGGGACATTAAAGCTCACCCAGTTCCACACCAGGGACCCCTCCCCCTGTCCCAGGCTGCTCCAGCCCCAGGGTCCAGCCTGGCCTTGGGCACTGCCAGGGATCCAGGGGCAGCCACAGCTGCTCTGGCAATTCCAGCCCAGCCCCTGCCCACCCTGCCAGGGAACAATTCCTGCCCAAAATCCCATCCAGCCCTGCCCTCCTTGTTTTAGGGGCCTTTTCCTGCAGATAGTTTGAGGAGGGTGAGCCCTGCTCCTCTGAAGTGCCTGGAGATCCTCCTGGCTGCTCAGACAAGGGAAGATCCCAGCAGATGGAGGGAGGATGCTGCACAGAAGAAGGGCAAGAAAAGCAGAGCAGGATGATTTTCTGACGGTGCTGAGTTAATCAAATCAATAGTTTGAAGCACTTAATACCTAAAGTGGTTGGAGTGTTGATTATAAAAGGCTGTGTAAACATAATGTAGAAATTCCCAGTAATTGGCAGCTCGTTGGGGGAAAATGGATCTGCTGTCTGTGGATAGAGTGCCTGTGTGTGCATAATCATAATTTATCTCTTTACAGAGTGCTCAGGTATTAATCAACTGTAACAATAATTCTCTGAGTCAGTGCTGAGCGCAGCTCCAAGCCCCACCTGCCTGGATGGAGGCAAATCCCCCTCAGAAGCTGTCAGAGGGCTGCTTTGGCACTGAACATGAGCTGGGCTTTGTAAGGCTCAGAATTAGCCACAAACTATGTTCTCAGGGTTGCTGTTCCCTGAGATTCTCCTCGGGGTTGCTGTTCCCTGAGGTGTGGAGGGTTTTCGAGCTTTTCTTGCCCTAAAGGTCCCATGCCAGAGCCAGAGCAGACAAGCTGAGTCTGCCAGTCCGTGTTTCCAAGGTTGTTCATTCTTTCATTATCTCTCAGTCCTTTCTCAGCTCTGCAGGGCATCCCCAGCAGAGCACGACACGCGGCAGGACTGGGCAGGTCAGAGGGTCCCGGACCCTTTGTACCATTCCCTGACCCAACCACCATCCACAATGAACTTTTTATTTACAAAATCTTACCAATACTTACTACCTATGTTAACACGTCATTTCTACTCTAAACCAATCCTTGAGATCCAACTCAGCAGAAAATGGGGGACGAGAACAAGAACAAGGAGGACAGGGGCCACTCCC
Organism: Prinia subflava; assembly: GCF_021018805.1. Classification (NCBI taxonomy): domain Eukaryota; kingdom Metazoa; phylum Chordata; class Aves; order Passeriformes; family Cisticolidae; genus Prinia; species Prinia subflava. Next base: position 6,208,972 of record NC_086270.1, read on the forward strand.
CAATTCCTCCATCTTGCCTCTTCAAACCCATATACTAAAAATCCTGGATTCTACATTCACATTCTGTGATTAACTTACTACTGCTTATTTTGAATTCTCTCAGCTTGTGATTCTTCACACACTGTGGGCATTCACTCCCATGGCCAGGGATCAGAGGCAGTGTCCTCCTGGGCTCTGTGTGAGGCTGGCTGACCCCTTTGTACAGATCCCAGACCCCCCTGTCCGGTCTCCAAACCCTGCAGGGCGACCAGAGGGATGTCCTGGACTCTGATACTCCGTCAAATCTGCACGTTTTGTGCTTCTCACCAGATCATCAGTGAAATGAACAGGGCAGGAGAGCAGCTCCTTTGAGCGCCTTTATGAAGGGTCAGCCTGAGCGGGGGCCTGAGGGGTTGCGCACACCACCGCCACTCCCAGAGTGACACGGAGGAGGAGGAGGGGTTCAGCTTTGTCTCCCAGCAGAGCTGGGACTTCCCTCCTCACAGGAGTGCACAGGGAGGCGCCTTGCTAGCTCAAGGTCTAGACTTTTCCCTCTAGTCTTGTTCTTTTTCAGTTAGGGTGAGAGTGTGGAGATTTCAAATTGGAATTGAAGGATAGTCTTATCCTTTCTTTAGCCAAACCCGCTATCTAATTCCTCTAGATACATGTTGGCTCGTTTTTCTAGGGCTTTCTGTCTTTAAATGGTACTAAATGTCTCTTTATTTGCATGAAGACTTGGACATCACTTCCCTCTCATGGTCGTAGGTGCCATCTTAGGGAGCAGTGGGGGCGATACTCGAGGAAGGGGAAGGGACAGAAAAGCACGGTAATTAACAACAGGTAGTTGAACAGGAAGGGATACAAGAATACGGTGATTAACAACTGGCAATGTGGTAATTAACAACAGGTGGTTGAACAGTTTGGGGATACCAGGGCAGCTAACAATCAACTGGGTTACCCTCTCAACCCGGTAACATAGGGACTTGTACTCAGAACTTGTTTTCTACAATCAAAGTGTCTGTGAGCTGCTGGGACTGGGCTCTGGAGGGAGCTGTAGCTGGACAAGGCTGGGAAAGGCAGCGCAGGAAAATCCTCCATGCCTGAGGGAGGATCCCTCCCTCCATGCCGCAGAGCTGGGCGCTTTGGGATTTGAGCCTGTGTGATCCCAGTCCCTCCTGCTGCCTGCTTCCAACCTGATCCTGACATATTCCGTGTTGCAGGACATGAATATGACAGAGGATGCCTGGCAGTGCACAGAATTAGAGCCATCAATTATTTATTCGTGCTTGGGTTAAAGCAAGTGGTGCCGACACCGGGAGCACATCCTGCTGAGGGGAGCTGGATCCTGCTGGGGGCAGGACAAACCTGGAGCTTCCTCCCCTCTCTCTCCTGCTCTCAGCCCTCTCAGCTCACCAGAAGAGTGTTTAAGCCAAGACTTTAAGTTTAGCCATTAATTTTAAGAGGTATTTTTAAAGATATGAGTGGAAGCTAAACAGCCCTTTATGTCCTACAGCTTTGAGAGAGCTTGGAAGTCTCCTTGATCCCTGGGATTTAACCAAGTGCTGGAAGTTTAAACTCACACAAGAACTCTGCTTCCATTTAGCTCCTTATCCTGGCAGAACCAGTTTTTGTCATTTCACCAGCTGAGGCTTCCAGATCCTTCCCCAGTCCTGAGGGAGTCCCAGTGCTCAGAACCTGGACATTTGACCAGGCCAGTGCCACTCCAGCTTTTTGTATTGCCCTCCTTTGGCTGTCTGAAAGGTGTTTTGAGTGTTTAAAATGTTTATTAAGAGAGTATTAAAGCAGGGAGATGGAATGTTTTAGTGGCAGACTCGGTGTTCTGTCTCCTGGCTGATAAATCAGTGCCCTTATCAACCCCTCCTGCACGGCAGTGGACTTGGCAGGGATCAGCAGGAGATGAAAGCCCTTTATTACCGTCATCCCCAGCCTCCTGCACACTCACACTCAAGGACAATTCCCCACACCTTATCTGGATGGAGACAGCATTGATTTAGCTTACATTAACCTTTCAGGACCTATCAGATTACGCTGGATACATTTCACTTGATAAGAATTGAGCAGGAGTTCAGTCCCCACCGTTCCCCCGAGCCCTGCGGTGTGAATTAATCACCATCAGGGAGCTGATTCCCAGCTTTGGGTGGCAAAGTGGTTTTAATCACAATTTTAGTTCTAAAATTACTGACCCTGCCACCTCACTCATTCTAAATCAGTTGTCCCCAGGAACATTTAACTTTCCAACCAAAAGTCTTTGTGCTCTGCTGTTTCAGGGCTGACTCCTGAGGACATCACTCCCCGCCCATCCTGCTCCTAATGTCCTGGAGCACCCCAGGCTATTTTGTGCCTCCCCTGGCTGTCATTTTAGCCAAATTAATGTTTGGCTTTGTTTGGAGCATGGGAAGAACTTTGTGAGGTGAAGTTTCATAGCCGATTTCTTCACATAAAACCTGCTCTGGGTGTGATGGGCAAGGAGAGCCTGCAGGAATTTGAACCCTCTGGTCTCATGCAGGATAGAGGAGCTCCGAGAGGAGCTGCTGAGATTGCTCCCAAGCTCGGTGTGTGGCAGTGACAGAGTCTATGTGTGTGTGACACACAGGAAGCACAAACCAGCAACAAATGGCCCCAGAATGGCAGCAAAATCCTGAATCCTCCAAGCAGGAGGCTGCTGCCCTGGCCTGGGCAGGAGAATGGTTTGGTTTAGCCCCACATCAGGCTCCTGCCCAGCCTGAGATCCCCCCAAAGCCTGCCTGATGGCTCTGGGTGACCCCAGCTGGGTTCTGTGCCCCAATCTCGGCAGGTAAAGGTGGCACTATAAGATAAGGGGTCATTCTCCTGATGAGGTGACAGAGCCCTGGCACAGAGCTGCCCTTCAGTACCAGCACTTGTTAAAACAAGGCAGGCTTTGGTCCTCTCCTTGACTTAATCAGCGCTGTCAGGAGAGGCCTGGACACGGGGAGATGGCCAAACCCTGGGGAGTGACCCTCAGTGCCACCGAGTGCCACCGAGTGCCACCGGGTGCCACTGAGTGCACCGAGTGCCAGGTGCAGGACACGGTTTGTGGGGGCAGCTGCCATCCCCTGGCAGTGCCAGCGCTGTCCCTGCCCCTCCCCTGGGAGCTCGTCCCTCCCCCAGCTCTGCCCTTGGAGCCCTTGGCAGTGATGGATGCCCGCTCTGCTCCTTCCCCGCGTTAGCGAGGCCGTAAATGGAGAGAAAACAGAGGAGGCAGCCCCATAAAAACACCCAGACACCAGCACATCAGGGGACAGAGCCATCCGTCACCCGCCGCGGGTGGCATTAAAGCCCAGCAGCGTTTGTTCTGCTGGAGATTGGAACGGCAGCAGAAATGGCACTGAACTCATCTGGGCTGCAGATAAAATATTTACTGTGATGGTAGGAAATAAAAACAATGGGAGTGGGCAGAGAGGGCAAAGGGACACCAGTCTGGAAAATGGGATAAATTATTTCTTTTCTCAAATAATCCTGGTAACTTTTGATAGGCATTTCCTTTTAGTGTAAATCTGCTGGAATTCGGAAGGGTCCTGGGGTGGGAGGGGAAGCAGGAGGTCGGTCCCTCATGGTGGATAAGACACCTGGGACAGTGGGAAGCGAGACAGCTGACACCTTCCTGGGGTCAAGAAGCTTTTCCTCCTCAGGATTGCAGTGCCTTGTCCATGGTAAGCATCAGGAATGGTCCTGGACGTGGAGCTGGGGCCTGGGGGATGGAACAGTCTCCCAATTTAGGGAAGTTCTGCAATCCCAGCTGGGAATTTTCACTGTTAGGGACCACTCAGGTGTCCTGCTCTAGTGGCTGAGGCTGGTGGAGACAACTGCAGAAAATAACTCATAAAATAGATAATAACTAATTAAAATTAACTAATTACTAATAAAAATAAAATAGCTAATAACTAAAAAATAAACCAACAACTAAAACTTAATAACTAATAAAAATAAAACAGCTAATAACTGCTAAAATAGCTGCAGGAAATGACTGATCAAACAGCTGGAACTGGTTCAAGAGGGGCCATTTCAGGCTGCTGAGAACAGACTCTGCTGTGTAGTACAGAAATTAGGAATTGTTCTAAAGCCCTGACAGCCCAGCCTGTCCCAGACCTTTTTACAGCTGCCCTGACTGCTGAGACTCAACAATTCCCCTCCCCAGCCCGGCCCTCCTGCCTCAGAGACTCCATGCAAGGGCAAACCAAAACCTTTGGATCTAAAATGTCAATAAAGAGGAGATGAACAGGAACGTTCTAATCCTTGACTGCTGGATTTATGAACTTGGCCGTGTTAACCTTTTGTTTTATTGCCTTTATGGCCGTCCTATAAAACACAGCCAGAGTCAAACACCTGAGCTGTGCTGCCTGGGAGGCGTCGGCTCCTGGGGGTGGAACCTTTCTCCCTCTGGGATGGATCCCGTGGATCCCGAGGGACGTGGGGGTGAGGACAGAGGTGTCTGTACTCAGTCATGCCCAGAGCCAATATCGATGGTGACAAAGTGATGCGACTCACACTTGCTGCTTCCCTGGGGGCTCTGCAGGGCTGGGTTTGTGCTCTGGGGACCCTACACACAGCGTTTAATGTGATTTTAGTGTCTATAATGTGCTGTAAGGGTCTACAGGCTGTGTAGGACAACTCACGGGGGAAAGGAGGGGAGAGGATTTATAAATCCAGCACTTCAGCCAGACCTGGAGGTCTGTCCTCACAAGTCAGAAGCTGAAGAGAGGCAGAGGAACAAATGAATGTGTGTGATGTGTGGGTGGAGTTTGAGCCATGAGGGGGCTCAGGGTGGTCTGTGAGGGCTTTGGGGGTCCCGGGAGCTGCAGGAACGGCCAAATGCAGGTCCTGGAGCTGCTCACCCTGCCCCAGCTGAGCTCTGTGTCAGATTATGCCCTTTTCTGACCCAGAGATGGGGCAACTGAGAGGTGTTTCAAAAACTTTTATTCTATTTTCAGTCTCATGTGAGCGGTGGGATAGTACAGATGTTACAATTCACGTCATCACAATCAGAAGCTAAACTATTTCCTAATCACAACACATTATAAGCGTTTCTTGGCCTATCAGCTTTTGCCACATAATGCTGTAAATACATTAAACTCAGTCATCTAAAATTACCCCTTATGGGTCCTACTACAGTGCGTCTTTCATAGTTCTGTTTCTCCAAAATATCTAGTCTTTATTTGCAAGGCCATCATTTGAAACTTGTTTCCAGTTCTCTCTCCAGCAATATCTGTCCTATTCCATGGCATTTCTACATCAGCATTTCTTATCTCAGAGTTTGCACACAGATACACACTACGAGAGCCTTCTGTCAGGCTTTGAGAATTCCCTACAAATCCATTTCCCACATTCTGCTTCCAGGTCTGTGCCCTGTTCACAGCCAGCCCCGGGACAGGGCCCAGACCCCGGCACAGCCAGGGCTGTTCTGCCCCTGGAGCTGCTCCTCTTCCTCTGCAAAGCTCTCCTGGAACTCCTGGCCCCAAACTGGCAAAGCCTCAGCCAGAATAAACCAAATTCCTCTGCTCCCTGCCCCAGCCAGCTCAGCTGAGCCCTCCCACCTCCCGAGGCACAGGGGCTGCGGGGAACCTGGAGAAGTCATGAGTTTGTCCCCATCCTCACAGGCAGGCAGGAATTGCCAGGGGACATCCAAATTCAATTGATTCAGTCCCCACTGAGGGGAAAACAGTGGGTTTGTCTGAGCTAAAAAAGAATTCCACTCCCATTGAGAGGAAAAGTGTGGGTTTTTCTGAGCTAAAAAAGAATTCCACTCCCATTGAGAGGAAAAGTGTGGGTTTGTCTGAGCTAAAAAAGAATTCCACTCCCACTGAGGGGAAAAGTGGGGGTTTGTCTGAGCTAAGGGGCCGAGAGGGCTCCTTAATGGAGCCTTTAATTCACGCCCAGCCAGGGAGAGGCCTGGGGTTTGTCCCCTGGTTCCCAGGAGCTGCAGGCACCCCTTCGACCCCAGCACCTGAGCAATCCTGGCAGAAGGAAGGGCCCAGGGCAGGTTCCACACCTGGCAGCGATGAACCTGCACAAAGGAGTGTTATGAACAAGTGTATAGGTTAATCGATTGTTACCATGTTTATTAATTGTTAAATGTTACCATGTTTGTTAATTGTTAAATGTTACCATGTTTGTTAATTGTTAAATGTGACTCACCCATATTGTTAATTACCCTACCCAGCAGTCCCTTCCTTGTGTCCTTTTTGTTACTTGTTGGTTATTACTTCCGCTGCTCCCCAAAATGGCTCACAGTATGCAAATGAGGGGACACTGGGACACTGGGTACTACTAATGGACAAAAAGACCCTTGAGATAATGAGCCAGTGAAAAATCTGGGACTGAGAATAGTGCCCCCAGACCAGTGTGGGAGAGCAGAAGATGAGACCACCAACCAAAGCAACTCCACCGTGTCGCCGTGAGCTCAACAGTTCTCCATCTGCAGGACACCCCCGGGCAAGGAGCCCAAAGTTGGTGTTCCCAGGCCCGCCCGTGAGGAGGCAGCCCCAGCTCTGCTGGGTATCAGAGCTGCCCCCTCCTCCTGCCCGGGGCCGAAGGCAGCAGCGGCGGTGTGCGCGACCCCGCGGGGCCACACAGAGCTGAACTCTTCATAAAGGCGTCAAAAAGGAGCAGGGCTCCTTGCCTGTTTATTTCAGGAGCCCATCAGAGCCTCTGGTGTGCCATTGCCAGGCCCTTCCAGAGCAGGATGTGCTCCAGGTACAGCCCCATGTGTCTGGCACTGTCCACCAGCAGCTCCGCGCTGAGGTGGCACAAGCAGAAAAAATGTAAAATCCTGGCAGATGAGCTCAATTTGTCAGTGCTTTGCCATGTCCCTGCTGGTGTTTTACACTGATGAGCTCGTTACGAGAAATGAGCTGTCGCCTCCCCATCATCCCAGCGATGGGAGGCAGCAAACAGGGCTTCGTTTTATTTCTCCTGACAGCTTTGGGACAGGAGGGGATCAATTTGCATGGAAATGAGGAAGAATGGGGTGTGGGTTATCTCCCAGTTTGGGAGCAGTTTGGGAGCCCACCCCACAGGGTGCAGTGACAGGGAACATCCAATGGCCTCAGCAGAGCTCCTGGAATCCTCCTGGCATCCTCCTGGAATCCTCCTGGAGCACTTATCCAGAGCTGGAACAGCTGCCAGAGCCTCTCCTGGCTGCTGGGAGGAAACAGAGCAGCACCAAGTGCTGGAGAATCCTGCTGGGGTCCCTAAAACCTGGGGCTGAGCCCCCTGGGGACAATGCCACTTAGCCAGAGCCACTGCTGGCAAAGGGAGAAGAAACATTCCATGGATATTAATGGATTGTTTAGCTCTGGTTTCTGTGGGGAGAACTGGATGATGGATGGACCGGCTGGGCACATCATTGTTTGGCTTTTAGCTACCACAGAGAGCTGATAATGCTCAGGGTGAGCTTTCGGGGCAGAAACGTTCACAGAAAGGAGCTCTGGGTGAGCTTTTATCCAGGGAGAGGAGTGCTGCTGTCAGGGGTTGGAGATGGGCTGGTTTACTCTGTGCCCTGCTGCTGGAATTGCAGGAAAAGGTGCTGAAGACTGGAAAGGTAAAAGGTGTTCCTGCAGTGGCACACAGTGTGGTGCCACCCAGCCCTCTGGTTTTAAACAGGTGGAAAGAGCAAAATTCAGTTTCATGACCTACTGCAAACCCAGGGAGCTTTGGAATAAGGCAAAAAGGGGGTTTTTCCCAACAACAAAATTCCAATTCCCTCGAGCTTTCATGGGAATTTCAGTGCACAAGGTCCCTCCCTCAAGGATAGGGCACAGGGGGTGTAACTGGGGGTGATTTGGTGTCCTTGGGACCAAAGTGTTTCTGAAGGAAAGGCTTTGCTGGATCCTGCCAGGTCAGCAGGGACCTGCTGGGCCTTGTGCTGCTGCTCCTCTGCTCCCTCCCTCTGCCAGGGGGGACCCTGGGGACTCTGCACATCCCAGGGAATTCTGCATGACCCAGTCCCCTCTGATGGGTGTCTGCCAGCCTGAACTCAGGTGTGTGTTACGTCCCTCCTCTCCCGCCTCCTCCATCAGGAGCTGCCTCACTTTCCCAAGGGAAGTGACTTCCCCCAGTCTTTGAGGGAAGTTTTCCATTTCTGTGGTGGGACCCTCCACGCTCTGAGCCACTTCTGCTCACCAGCACTCCCAGCCCGAGGTGCTGCTCCCTTGATCTCCTCCCTGAAGGCTCCAGCAGCTCCCAAGCCAGCCCTGCCTGGCTCTCTGCCCAAGTTCCCATCACAGCAGTGCTGGAGTCAGGAATGGGGCTCTGGGCTTGGAGTCCTTTCACCTCCCGCTGCTCTCCCTCCTCCCTGGCCATCAATATCTGTCTCTGGATGAGCAGAGCTCAGCCCTGGCTGCTGTCTGGGCACCTCGATGCTGCACAAAACCAGTTGTGCTCAATCCTTCCCCATCCATCGCCCACCAGTGAGGGTCCCATGCTGGCTCCAGGAGCTTCTCCCGGTGCTCCTGGTGGCATCAAGGCTGGAGCAGCCGAGGCTTCTCTGGACTGGGCCGCTGTTCTTGCTGCCTCTTTTAATTTGGCCTTTTTTACCTCTGAAACTAACAATCAGGAAGGGAGATTTTTAAAAGCTGCAGAGCCCTTCTTTTTAACCAATTATGAAGTGATTAATATCACCCCTGGACAGTTTCAGGGAAGGCAGGAGTGACTCCCTTTTCCCTGCCAGTCTGCCCTTGCCTTTCCCACACTATTTTCATGCAGTGTTTGCTGTTGGCGTCGATTCTCCCAGGACTAAAGATAAAGACTACTCGCAGTTATTTAAAATCTCCTATAAAAAGTTCTTTCCATGGATCCTGAAGGCTCCTAGGCCTGGCCTTGCACTCCAGAGGAGCAATAAAGCCAAGCCAAGGGGCTGAAGTCACTCCTGAGGGTGCCAGAGCACCCTGAAAAGCAAAAGGCCGCCTTTGCCCAGCTGCAGAGTTGGACAAGCGAGTCCTCAACGCAGTGGCAGGGTTTTGTAGAGAAATAAAAATAGCTGGGAAGGAAGAGGAGGAAGCTGCCGGCCCAGAGCAGCTTCCTGAGCATTTCCAGCTCAATGGGGTTTGATTGCTCCACACCTGCCCGCTCCTCCGAGGCTGAGGCAGGAAAAATAATCTCCCCTGATATGCAAATCCAGCAAATCTCAACGCAGCCGAGGAGAGCGAGAAATAAATCTGTAAATCCAAGCCACCAACTTCAAGCCTTTCCTGGAGAGAGATTTGCCTGATTTCCCTCTTTTCCATGGCTCAGCAGTGAGGGAATGAAGGATTCTCATTCCTCTTACACCATCTTGGAAAAAAATATGAGTGGTTTCTGTGCTTTTGCGGAGTAATCAGGGGATTCCCAACAAATCTCCTCAAGTTCCAAACCCAGAGTTCCATTTCCAACCTCCTCAAGTTCCAACCCCAAATGTTTTGGGATGAGTGCTCCTTCATATGGTGTCTTGGGTTGAAAAAATGTAACCAAAAATGTGTATTCTATTTTCATCTGTTGAAGTTGGTTGGGAGATATTGTTCCTTATCTTTTGTAACTCTAGGGGGGGAAGAGGGCAGATGCCTTCTGTTAATGGACACCTGATAACACCAGATAAGGCAGGGCCTCCTTATCTCTTCCTCCACCCATCCTCCTCTGAGGGACATCCCCTGTGAATGGGCCATTGAAGGCCTCTCACAGGACTGATAACATCACCTCATCCCATTGGGAGATGCTGCACCCAGTGGGAGGAGCCAAAGCCTTTCCACGGGATAAAACAGCAATCCCAAACAGCAAATTAGCCGGCTTTTCCACTGAATTCTCAGAGGAAGACCAGACCCATCTTGCCAGCACTGGACCCATTTTTCTACAGGATCATCTCTACTCCAACAGAACCACATCTGTCACTGCAGGAAGATTCATCTGGACTGCTTCCAACACCCTGAACAGGGTGTCAGGTTGTATCTCTGACTCTGTCAGGGTTTTCTAGGACTTTCGTTTGTTTACTTGTCTGGGTTTTTTTTCTTACTACTGCATTTGTATTTGTAATATTCCTAGTAAGGAATTGTTATTCCTATTCCAATATTTTTCCCTGAAAGCTCCTAATTGCAAAATTGTAATAATTTGGAAGTGGGGGGGGGGGGGGGGGGGGGGGTTACATTCTCCATTCCAAGGGAAACTCCAGTTTTCCTTGACAGACACCTGCCTTAAACCAAGACACATGGCTGCCCCACTTCCACCAGGAGAGCTCCCCAGATCCAGAGATCCAGGAACAGCTCCTGCAGGACAAGAGAGTTACCTCAGACCAGGTTCAAATCCCACAAACCTGGGCTGTTCTGCCCTGAGTGCCACTCCCCAGCCCCCATTTTTAAGGGGTTTCCTTTTTATGGATAAGTAGAATAAATAAAGCATTGGGAAGGGAGAAACTTCACAGGAAGATGCAGAAAGATTGGAAAGCAAGAACTGCATCACAAAAATGTGGCTCCAGTTCCTGAAGGGAACCTGCTCTGGTTTGTGTCCCCTATTGAAGGAAAAGCTCCTGCCCGTGGGTCAGTCAGGTGTCAAAACAATGCTGGGGCTGGGAGAATGAGCTGGGTTTGGAATAGTTTCTGCTTAAAGACCAACCTGGCACCAGGGAGAGGTCAGGACACCGATCTGTAACTCAGTGGGAGGACATTCCTGTGTTTGTGGTGGCTCGGGTCGGTCTCTGCCTGCTAAAGAGGAGCTTTCTCGCTGAGGTAAGGAAGGGTTGTTGCCAGGTCCATTTTTGTGGATAAATCCATGGGATTCTGGCCAGCCAGAGCCCTTCCAGGAACAGGATCACAGTCCCATCCTGTCGGGTGAAGGCTTCATGGTCTGGGTACAACCCATAGCACCAAACTCCCTCCTGCAGCCTCTGCCCGTGCAGGGGTCTTCTGGAGTCCCAGAACTTCCCACAAGATAAAGGAAACATCCCTGGTTTAAGATCCCTCTCCAAAATCCAGTTTCCTTTCGGTATTTTTTATGAGTGCAGCGTTTCACCAGTTCTCCAGCAGCAGCCAAACACAATTACAATTAAATTACTTCATGAAATATTCTGTGTTTTTAGAAAAGAGCCCTGGCATCGTCACTTACCTGAGATCCAAGTGCTGCCTTTGAGTGCAGTGCTGACAGTAGGAATATTTTATATTCCTTATTTCAATACGACTGACTGCTGGAAATACTCATTTCCATTAACAAATGTTGGAATTATGTATTTAGGGAAGACTCTATGTTCTCCATCCACACTGTGATTCTGGAGGATAGAGTCATAAAAATGGAAAGATTTTAGGTTTTTTTCTCCTTCAAAGCAGGAACACCTTGAAGATTCTTAGAACTATTTTGAGCTGGGAAACCCATTTTTCTGATCAGCAATAAGTGCACCTGACTCTGCTGAAAGCAGTGGTCCTTAACGGAGAGGCAGGAGGGTTTGTGTTCATTAACCAGACTTCAAACCCTCGTCTCTCTGGCAGATAAATGATGTGGATATTTTTAATCCACTGCCTTGACTTAGCACTTTCTCCTTTCTCAGCCTCTCCAAAAGATAACATCCAGATGAGCAGCTGATAATTAGCCCCGAAGGACCACATGTACAATTTGATTTCAAAGGGGGACTTTCATGTTAGATATTGATTAAAAACAAAATAAAAGTGGCCTTTTCATCAAAAAGCAGCCTCAGAGTGCTCTATGTGCCAGGAGCTTCCCTTCCCCAGCCCTGCCCACGTGGGGCCACCTGGCGAACAGAAAAACCTCAGCTTTATTTATTAAAACTCATTTATTGTCTCCAGACAGGTTGAGAGACAGAATTGATTTGTTTGAAGGCCAGGCCTGGGTGTGATAATCAAACTGTGCCTGCTCCCAGCCTGGTGCTCTCTGTGATGAAAGAGCTGAAGATTCCCAAATTATGGAGATCAAAGGAGCTGCAGTGGGGAGCAGGAGGTGCCGGGAGCTGATGGAAGGGGAGGGAAGAGGTGAAGCTGCTCCAAGGCTGAGCCAGCAGGGACAGAACAACTCCTGGAACCCAGGGTGATCATCTCAGGGGGTGGTAATTGATCATCTCAGGGGTATTAATTGATCTGGGATCGTGCAGGGGTGGGGAAATGCTCCAACCTCCCGCCAAGGTTCTTGGATTAACTCCAGGTTTATTGCCTCTGTTATTTCAAGTTAATTACACAGGCACCTCAGTGGATGTGCTTTAAATCTCAATTAATGTCCTGTACAATCAATTCATAGTTTATTAATGCAAGGGGCTGGTTCAGTGGGAAGAGAACTCACTGTGCACGAAGTGCTCCTGGTCCTGCCTCAGCTGCAGAAAATCCCTGGCTCTGCCAGGACTGCAGCCCCAGCTCTGGGGTTTGCCAGCTCTGGGGTTTACCAGTTTTGGGGTTTGACAGCTTTCTTGGTTATTTAGGGGGTCCAGGAGGCCAGAAGCCAGAACTGAGTTGAACAACAGGGTCAGACACTGCCAGGGGGGTTTGCTTCCCTCTGCTTGCAATATTTGAAGTGAAAAAGCAGGAAGGAGACCAAACCCAAAGAAAGCTGCTTTCAAAAGCAAGGGGACAGCAGTGAAATTTCAGATATTTATTACATATATTAAATTCTGTATTTCATTCTAATTAAATTCCATATTTAATTGCAATCAGAAACAGCACTGCCTGGCTAAGCAAGGAGTGCGTTGTCCTCTCTCTCAGCCAGATTCAGGATTTTTGAGTTGGACTTTTATGTTGAAATCCTTGGGGTTTGGAATTAGAAGTATTTTTTCCTGGATTTTTTAATCCTCTTCCTGTAAATGTTAAACCAGGCTGGTCCTGGAGCAGCCTGGGCTCTGCCTGCGTGCTCTTGTCTTTCTTTTAAGAAGATGAAAAGAAAAAATTCTCCTGGAATCCTTTTCCTGCAGGAGCTGAAGCTTCCAGACCCCAGCCAGGGGAGCCCTTCCCACATGGAGCTGGAGGGAAGGAAAACATCCAATTCCATGGAATTTGGGGACCCAAGCTCTCCTCACCTGCTGGGACCCCCAGGAGAACCCCAAAAGGCTTTGAAAGAAACCAGAATTCACCCATCAAGGGTTCCCTCTTCCCCTTGGAGCACATAAAAGGAAATTTTATCAGTCACCATTGTCATGGAAGGGAAATTAAAGACTGAGTCAAAGAGACAATGACTGAAGAATTAATTCTTTTCTGTCCAGTGAATTCAGAGCAAAAACTGACAGTTTTATGTTCCTTCAAGGGAAGCCTCTTAAATAACATCAAGAGCAGGGAGGGAGAAAGAGGGAAAGGAAGAGGGAGAGAAGGAGAAAGGGAAAACTGCTCGGAGCTATAACACAACCACAGGCAAGAATTCTTCATTAGCAGCTTCATTTTCAGTCAGGTACATCTAAGGAGTTTTGCCATCCTCTTAAAAGTTCATTTTCTCCTTGTGCAGCACTTTCTGACTGCATAAATCTTTCATATTCTCATTTCACTGGCCCCACACGACTGCAGCTGGCTCTTGGGCCAAGCAGAGTTGAAGTTGTCTCCCTCAGACACCTCTTGTTCTGCAAGGAAAGTTTCCAGCAAATCCATCATGAAATCTGGTGCCCTGGATGAGGGTGGTGTTGTTTTTTAACTCAGAGAATTTACTTTCTCTGAGGAAAGCATCTGGAGCTTTCATTTCAAACCAGGAGTTTCAGGATCCAATTGAGGAGCTGCTGTCACTGGGAGCTGAATCAAGGCACTGGCACTGCTGCAAAGCAATAACTTTCTACACAAACCAGTGAAAAATGTGATTTTTCTCTGTTAAAAAAAAATAAAACCAGATTTCCTCTGAAAAGAGATTTTATTTTTTAAAAAAATCCCAAAACCAGCAATCCAGAGTGACTTATAGATCTTGCCCTAAATGATAAAACTTATAAGATTCAGGTGAAAGATTAAATTTGTTTGTTATTAAAAATTAATTGTTCAAGGCCGGGTTGGAAGGGTTTAGTGCAGATTGGGACAGGGGAATTTCATGCCCATGGGATTTAATTCCATGATTCCCTCATCACCAACAGGGCTGTGGCACCCAGGGATGGGGCTGGAGTGCTGAGATCCTTCCTGGACAGAGGGAAAAGGAGCCTGTGGATCCCTGCCCCTGGCACGTCCAGAGGGAGGAGAGAGGAGTTTTAGCACCATTCCAGAACTTTGGCTCCACTCTCCCTGCTCTCCTGCTCCTTCTCCTGCATGGATGGATTTTTGCATCACATATTTGTAAAGATCTTGACACCCCACTGAATGCAGAATGAAAGAAAAAAAATCATGTTTTTTTCTATTTCATTAAAGGGAGTGACAAAAAAAAAAAAAAAAAAAAAAAAAAAAAAAAATTAAAATGGCCCATGAGCTCTGAGAGATGAGCACAGCCTGGGTCAATAACTGAGAGAGCTTTCAGAGACCACAGCTGGCAAGTGCTGCTTGGCCTGATGATTTTTATATTTTTTAAACTCCTCGTTATGTTGTAAATCTTCAGATTCCCTGGGGCTGCAGAATTCCTTATCTTCTTGCATTCCTGCTCCTAGTGCATTCCTGTCTTGGGTTATGTAACCAAAAAAAAAAAAGTGTATTCTATTTTATCTGTAGAAAGCAGTTGGGGATGGTTTCTTTTTCCTTTCTCTCTTGTAACTCCAGGGGAGGAGGGCGGATGCCTTCTGATCACAGCCCAGCTGTTAAACCAGGTGGGGCAGTGTTTGTGATCTCTGTCACCACTGCCCACCCTCGGGGATATCTTCTGTTCATGGGCCATTGAGGCTCACCAGGGACTGACACATTCCATCATCCATTGGGAGATGGAACACCCAGGGGGAGGAGCCAACCATTCCCTGCCCAGATAAAAATGGGGACACAGGGACCCCAGACATTCCTCTTTGCCACTGGATTCCCAGAGGAAGAGCGGACCCATCTCAGCACCCCTGAACCTGTCTGCAGGATCATCTCTGCTCCAACAGAACCACATCTGTCACTGCAGGAGGATTTATTTGGGCTGCTCCCAACACCCTGGCAGACAAGGTGTCAGGTTGTATTCCTGACTGTCAGGGTTCTCTAGAACTTTTGTTTGTTTGCTTGCTTGTTTTTCATTTTTGTATTACTGCATTTGCATTTTTAATATTCCTAATAAAGAACTGTTATTCCTATTCCCATGTTTTTGCCAGAAAGATCCTAATTGCAAAATTGTAATAATTTGGAGGGAGGGGGTTTTACATTCTTCATTCCAAGGCAAACTCCAGTTTTCCCTCACAGATACCTGTCTTTCCAAACCAATTCCTGTTCCTTGTGCATTTCTGCTCCTTTTGCTCCAGCTTGACAAATCTGGGAGGCACAATGGGAGCCCCAGTGGTTGCTGGTAAAGCCCAGCTCTCACTGACAGCTCAGGGGGGTTTTAACGATTTCCTCCACAGCAGCTCCTGCCTTTCCTCTGCTGCTCCTCAGACTGCCTCAGGAACTGCCTCAGACCCAGAGAGGATGGAAAACCCACTGGGAACGTGGCCTGGAACAGGCTGAGCTGGTGCATCTGGGACAAAAGAGGAGATTTTGTGGCAGTCAGTGATTTGAGGGACAAAAACACAGCTCTGGGTTTGTGCTCTGTGTGGAAGGATCCTGGCAGGGAGATGCAAACAGCCCGGACTGGGACACTGGGAAAGCCTTGGGGTGCATCCAGCAGCCCCAGGACGGAGCACACTGGGACCTGCCCTGAGCCTGGGGAAACTGAGCCTCCATTCCAGAGTGAAATGGGAGCAAAACTCTTGGGTTTCATTTCTCTTTCCATGTCTTTGCCTCTGGTCTTCATTCAGATTGGATACTAGGGAAAAGTTCTTCATGGAAGGAGCTGTCCAGCCCTGGAAAAGGCTGCCCAGGGCAGTGGTGGAGTCCCCATCCCTGGAAATGTTCCCAAAATGAGTGGACGTGGCACTCCAGGGGCTTGGTTTGTTGCAGAACATGGTGCTGCTGCTGGTCCATGGTTCACCTTGGGGATCTTAAAGGTCTTTTCCAACCCAAATGATGCTGTGGCTGGAATACTTTTAGGAATTGCCCCTGGAAGTCCCTGTTGGAAGCCTGAGCAGAGCAGCTCTGGGTGCTGCGGTTTCTCCAGCTCCTGCAATTTCCTCTCTTGCAGCATCAGCCCCTTCCCCAGGTGGGTTTCAGCCCCGATTTTATCCAAGCCTGGCCATTTCCTGGAGTGGGGTTTTGTTTTTTGTTTGTTTGTGGGTTTTGTTTTTGTTTTTTTCCTCCAGCTTTTCCCGTTTCCCTGCTCTGCTCCAAAGGAAGGTGGGAGGGATGAGCCTGAGCCGCCCTGCAGGACGGTGATGGGCAGATGGCACAAACACAAAGGAGACAAAAGCCTCCCTGTCAGCTGCTGCAACCTCCTCGGGAAATAAAAACATGTTGGAGGGAGCGGAATGAAGAAAAAATTAAACCAAGGCTCTGCTTCCTCAGGGCTCCAACGCCCCGGATCCAGCCCGGGGGAGCACGGGAGGAATGTCACCGGGAGCTGCCGCTCATTTATGCAGATTCCTCCTTAATGAGGCTGATGGGAGAGCGGCCAGCTGGGGATGTGAGAGGTGGCTTTTGGGAAGAGAATATTCTCTCTTTTCCAGGGTTTTTCCAGCGCTTTCAGCAGGCTGGGAATAGCCTTGGAATGCTGCATTGGAGGGTTTGGAGGTGCTCTAGTCACACTGAGGGCCTGAATCTCCATCACCCTCTCACCCCCTCCAGGCCACATTCCCTGCCTCAGCTTTCCTTCCTCACGTAGGATGAAATTTTCCAAAGAAATTTTCCCTAATATCCAGTCTAAACTTCCACAGAAATAATAATTTCCAAAGTGAACCAGTTAAAATTTGGTTTGAAACCCAAGTGGATCCCAGGAGGTTTGTTTCAGTGCAAAATGGAATATTCTGTTTGGATCTCGATCTTTTTTTGGAATGTTTGAGGTGTTGTGTGGTTCGGTTTCAAAGACAGCTTTTCTTCTGAGGGGGTGGAGCTGCACGTGTAAACTGAGCAGAAATCCAGCTGCCACCAGAGGTTCTCCTGCCTGGATTCTTCCTGATATGTGTTCCGTAATGTGAATACTCAGGATTCCTCTGAAACTCCAGCAATGTTCTGTGTCACAGAAATCATTTACCTGGCTCTGTTCCTATTTAACACCCTTTAAATGAGGCAGATTTTCCTATGTTTGCATTTCTCCAGCACTTCCCACAGAGACAGACCATGAGAAATGTTGATGTGTGGATGTTTCCATTCCAATTCCTACCCTGCAGACCCGAAAGCATTCTCTGAAATCCTCTCTTCATGGAAGACCAATTCAGGCACAGATTTCACAGAAAACCTCCAATCTGTCCACACAATATCCGTAATATTGGACCTAATTCTGCTATTTGCTGGAATGCCTGGAAAATGAAGGCAGAAATAGCTGCAGGAGTTTCAAAGTGGTTTCAGAGCCTGACAGGACTGAGTTTTTCATTTGATTGAGTGATTAATAAGGTGTCACCTCCAGCCTGGCCATGGCTGCTGGGCTCTAATCCACACAAAGGAAAGGTTAATACCTGATTGTAGGGCTGGTTTTAGGGTTCTACATCTTTCCCCCAGTCCAGGCCTGTGCTTCTTGGGCAGGTTTTACCACAGGTAAAGAGCTGCCCTGCTAAAACCTCCCAGGATATATTTTTTTTTAAATGAAATTCATAATCAAGATCCAAGGAGTGGGTGATGCTGTGCAAACCCTAGAGACCCCAATTCCTACAACAGAGAGGAACACAGGGATGAAAATACGTCTTGCAAGAGGTTTCCACAGAATCAGGGAAAGGTTCTTCCCCCAGAGGGTGCTGGCACTGCCCAGGCTCCCCAGGGAATGGGCACGGCCCCGAGGCTGCCACAGCTCCAGGAGCCTTTGGACAGCGCTGCAGGGATGTTCAGGATGTTGGGGGGTCTGGGCACAGACAGGGGTGGGAATGGATGATCCCAGTGGGTCCCCTCCAATTCTGGATATTCTGATTCTGTGATGGAACCACAGAATGGTTGGCTTGGGACATTTAGGATCACCCAGTCCCAACCAGTTTGCAGCAGGAGACTCAGCCTTGCCCCTTGTTCCACTGCCCTGGGCCCAGGACCACGCCTGTGTGCAGCCAAGACAAACTTGCAGGCAGAAGTTCTCTCGATCCCATTATCCAACCTGCAGAAGGTTCCTTGGCATGTTCTGAGCTGGATCCAGAATTGCCCTGACTGTGCCTCGGTGAGGAGCAACTCCTCGTGCAGTGCAAATCCAGCCCTGGAGCTCTGTCAGCAGCTGAACCCCTGCAGGAAACCCGGGGCTGCTCAGCACCCACCAACTGCTCTCATTTACCACCTGCAAACCCCACTGCTGGGCTGGCCACCAACCCTGCTGGACTGACCAAAAACCCTGCTGGACTGGCCACCAACCCTGCTGGACTGACCAAAAACCCTGCTGGACTGACCAAAAACCCTGCTGGACTGACCACCAACCCTGCTGGACTGACCAAAAACCCTGCTGGGCTGGCCACCAACCCTGCTGGACTGACCAAAAACCCTGCTGGGCTGGCCACCAACCCTGCTGGGCTGGCCACCAACCCTGCTGGACTGACCACAAACCCTGCTAGACTGACCATTAACACTGCTGGACTGGCCACAAACCCTGCTGGGCTGGCCACCAACCCTGCTGGACTGACCACAAACCCTGCTAGACTGACCATTAACACTGCTGGACTGGCCACAAACCCTGCTGGCTCCTCCTTCCCAGTGCCCAGAACTGCTCCATCTGCTGCTGCCTTCCCAAAACGACCCTTCCTGCTTCCAGCTGAATCCTTTCCAGACTAGCTCAGCCTCTGGAAAATCCTGGAGTGATTCCAGCTGCAGTGGGGTGGGAGCGATTCCCTGCCTCTCGTTTGGAATGCAGAGGAGCTGCTGCTGCTGGGAACAAACAGATACTCCATCTGAAGAAGTTACCAAGTGCTTCTGCCTTTAATTCCTGACCATGTTTATGTAAAATTAATTGCATCACATGTTCTGTGTATCTTTTAATTGCAAAACCAATTAACTTTAAAATGTTCTGCTTTGTAGTTCTCCTAATGGATGGCATCATTTTAGCTGGCTTTACAAAATCCGTCTTTTGTCGGGACTGGGCAGGGAGCCATCCTCAGTTATCCCTGCAAGTCAGTTCCCTTCAGCTGAGCCAGCTCCAAGCAGTCGATGCGCTGAAGTTGCTTCACAGGCATCAGATCTTGAGGGAATCATCTATGAAGAGACTTCACAGCCTTCCAGGGAAATGCTGGATCCCTCGGGAGGAGCGTGGCCGAGGTGTTGGAAAGGATGATCCCAATGGGAACATCTGTCCCAGCTGGGATGTCCAGAGCAGCCTCCGGCTCTGATGGCCCAGGGCAGGCTCAGGCTGCAGAGCAGGGAAAGGTTCTTCCCCCAGAGGTGCTGGCACTGCCCAGGCTCCCCAGGGAATGGGCACGGCCCCGAGGCTGCCACAGCTCCAGGAGCCTTTGGACAGCGCTGCAGGGATGCTCAGGGGGGATTGTTGGGGGGTCTGGGCAGGCACAGGGGTGGATCCATGATCATTTATCCCTCCCACCTCAGAACATTCCATGATTCTGGGGAAGGCAGCAGCAAGGGTGGTACCTGGGGTGGGAGAGACCTCGGAGAGCAGGACTCCCTCCCCCTGGGACACCTGGAGCAGCTGACCCTGCTGGGGATCCCATTCCTCCCTGGCAAACCTGGATCCTTCCTCACCGCCAGCCACCCCGGAGCTCCGGGGTCTGTGGCACAAGAGGGAGGAAGGGCCGGGATTGCTCCTCCTGCTGCCTTCTCTCACATCGCATTATCAGAGGCACCGTCTGGGCCTTTCCAAGGACACTGCTGCCCCTTGGGACCACGGGAAGCAAAGGGCAGAGCCCTGCAGGCACTGCCTGCCGGATTCCAGGCTGGAAGGGCCAAGAGACCCCACAGCAGAGCTGTGCTCAGAGGGGCTCTGGCTGGCAGAGAAAGCAGGGCAAGGAGAGGACTGGGAAAAACTCTCAGGAGGGACCTTTGGACAGCTCCCATCACACCCTGACAGCTTCCAGGACCTGCATGGACTTAATTTTTATATGAAAAAAATCAATAATCAGCCCATAACTGAAGGTTTTCCTTTAAAAAACAACTCTGAAACGTTTTTGCAAAAGAGCTGATTATTTTTGTTGTGATTTGAGGATTTTCATGGTTTCCTGCTGTCGTACCCGTCAGGGGTTGACTTTTGTGTTTGTAATTAAGATCAGCAATAGAAAAACAGAGCTGTGCAGCTTGGCATAGCTCAGGAAATGTGTCACTGCTGAAGAAATTGATTTTGTTTCCTGAGTTTCTGTCCCCTTGCCAAAGTTTGGGGATATTTTGGCATTTGAGGCAGTGTGTTAATTGGGGAGAATGATTTCTTTAAGGCAAAGAAAGGAAATCAGATGCACATAGGATGTCTCCCTCTTCCTTCTCCCCTCTGTTCCAGGGGCTGTAGGAACCAGGTGGTCTCTGAGCCCCTTGTCCCCTGCCAGCCTTGGGGACAGTGACTTGCGGACCCAGAATTACCACAGAACCGCCTTTGCTTAGGAAACCAAGGGAAAAACCCCAGGAATTTGAATAAACAGCGAGGTCAGACCCCTCCTGCTCTCACCTGGAGCGTTGTTATCCCTCATTCCTGACACAGGAATCACTTTTAAATTTTTAAAAGGTGCTTTTAAATCCAGCCCTGATGGATCCTGTGGGATCAAACTCCCTCGGGACTCAGCACACTTGGAAAAGCCCTTTCATCCAACTCAGAGCTGTCACTCCCAAAGGTGCAGGTCCATCCCTTGGGGTGCCCATGGCAAACACCCCATTCCTGCCCTGGGGAGCTCGGCTGGACCCCGGAGTGCCCCAGAGCTCTCCAGCCCTGGCAGAGAGAGGCCAAGCTGTCCTCTCCCATCCCAAGCTCTCCTCTTCCCATCCCAAGCTCTCCCCTTCCATCCCAAGCTGTCCTCTCCCATCCCAAGCTGTCCCTTCCCACTCCAAGCTGTCCCTTCCCATCCCAAGCTGTCCCTGCCAAGCTGGAGCAGCCCTGGGGCTCCCCTGGGTGTTTCAGACCCCACTGCAGGCACAGATGGTGGCCTTGGGCCACCCTCCTGCTGCTCCCATCCCCGGCTGTGGCTGATGAACTGGAAATGTTCCACCCCTGGCTCTCCCCAGGGACAGCTCTGGAAAACGTCCGTGGAAAACGCTGGGAATGCTTCTCCCCTCAGAGGGACGGGAGGCAGGGATGTGATCCTCAAGGGAGTGTTGGAATGGGCTCAGTGGAGCTCCGGGGATGTCTGTCCCCAGCACAGAGATGTGTCCCCAGCATAGGGATATGTCCCCGGCACAGGGATCTGTCCCCAGCACAGGGATCTGTCCCCAGCACAGAGATCTACCCAAGACCCCTGGCTTTGGGAGTCACTGCCCCTGGAATTTGCCAGGGCAGGAACCTCAGGGAGTGGCTGATTCCCTGTCCCCCACAGAGTGCTGGGACTGCCACAGGGAGCAGCAGCTCCCCTTTTGTCCCCAGGGTGTCCCTTCAGAGGCATCACTCACCCCCAATGGTTTCCTCCCTCTTGCTGCTGCCCTCTCCTCTGTGCTGCCCAAACATTTCAGTGCAGGTGATGTTGCCATGGCTGTGAGATGTCAGTGACCGACTGCCCTGGCCTGGGGGCTGGACACTGCCAGGGCCGTGGCCCCCTCACATCCATCCACAGCCCCCACAAGGACTCTTCTCCCCTATTTTATCTTCACTTTTCTCCTTGGTATGAATTGATTCCAGGAGAAGGTTTGTGCTCAGATCCACTCCTGTCTCCCCCCAGATGATTCCTCAGCCTCAGCCGGGCAGTTCATTTGCTTTTAGTAATTAAATATTATTGTAATGTGGCATGAGCCCTTTTAATCCATGCCCAGCTGATGAGCTGGAGTGAAGTTTTCCATGGATCACCTGTCAGTGAGGGCTGGGCCATGGGCCATTAATCTGGAATTATTCAGTCCAATCTGGAAAGAATATTTAGACATTAAAGCACAAGATAAACCCCCCAGCCACTTGTTCCTTTATGGGGGTTCTCCACCCTCCAGCCCAAATTTGCTCCTCATAGAGCAGGTGATGAGCACATCAGTCAAAAATGTCGGGGGCTGCTTGTCCTGAAGCCTCTTGCAGGAGCTGCTGGAATAACGGGCTGGGAAAGGCAGGAGGCAGTGGCCAGGAGCCAGCCCTGCCATTTAGTGAAACAAAAACAAATGGGAAAGGATAGACAGAACTGGGCAGAAATTATCAGTTTGGCTGTGTGGGATCCCCAGGCAGTGAATGGACTTTGCTCACAAAATCTGCTTCCTGCAGCTCCCCCAGGCTCCCGGCGCTGGCTCCATCTGTCACCCGGCATCCGGCAGGTTTGTCCAGGGGATCCTGCAGGTGGACTCTGTGAGGTTCAAATAAAGGGATAATGGGGAAAATGGGGATCCTGCCCCTCTTCCCTATTCAGGTGGGACCCCTGTCGCTGTAGGACACAAACAAAAGATGAGAGACTCCAAATATTTCAGAAAGCAAAAGGCATAAAAAAACCTTTAATTGTCTAATTTTATAAGGTGTTTCCATACAGACTTAGCATGATTGGTGAACAGGACTGACACCTCCCCAGTCCCATTGGTCAAACCAGGGAAACAGCCAAAATGTTTTTTTTCTGGGAACCAGAAAGGCAAACACCACCTAGAGAAAGATTGTTTTGGGAAAGGATAGCTGTTTTGCCAAGATTTTTTTGGGAAGATGCTTTCCTAGTAAACTTTTCCCTTGGGAAAGGAGTTAGCAGCTACCAGCAGGCTAAAATCTCTAAGGCCCCAAAAATATCAGGTCCAGAGACCTCACCTGCAGAGCTGCCCCAGTTCTGACCTCAGGAGGACCTGGAACTGCTGGAGAGAGCCCAGAGGAATCCATGGAGCTGTTGCAGGGCTGGAGCCCCTCTGGAGCCAGGCTGGGAGAGCTGGGGGTGCTCCCCTGGAGAGGAGAAGGCTCCAGGAAGAGCTCAGAGCCCCTGGCAGGGCCTGAAGGGGCTCCAAGGAAGTTTTTAGCAGGGCCTGTTGCAAAGGGGCAAAGGGCAATGTGTTTAAACTAAAAAAAAAAAAAAAAAAAAGTGAAAATAAGAGGATTTTTTACACTGAAAATTATGAGATCCAGCACCTCAGTGGAAAGAGGAATTCTCAATCCTCTCCTCCTTAAGGGGCAAGGAATAGGCAGGGAGGGACCCCCAGAGGAGCAGGCAAATGAGATAAGAGATGCACAATGGACTTGTTAGAGGAGTTTATGGCTGTGACGAGCCTGACAAAACCTGAGGCCTCCTGGTGTTTTACTCCATCCCGCAGCCTCATGAAATTAACAGCCGGGAAATGTAAAACTCATAAAAGGCTGTTTGTGCTCCCTGGGTGCAGAGCCAGGCTCTGGAATCCGTTATCAGCCACAGTCAGACCTTGCAGGGAGATGGATGAAAGGCCTGGAAAACTTGATGACCAATATCAGCACAAAAGGAGAATTCTGAAACCTTCAACTCCAAGCAGTGGCCGAGGGCTGCTGGAAGCTGAGCCACGGCCAGGACAAAGCTCCACCTGTCCCTGCCCTGCTCCCAGCATCGTCCCCAGCAGGGATGGGGACAGTGGGACACGGGGAGAGTCTCTGCTTCCACCCCCGTGGGGCTGTGCTGAAGCAGAGCAGGGTTAGGTGGGGTTTTGGGATAAATCCTTCCCTGGCAGGGTTGGAGGGGCTGGGCTGGAATTGCCAGAGCAGCTCTGGCTGCCCCTGGATCCCTGGCAGTGCCCAAGGCCAGGCTGGACACTGGGGCTGGAGCAGCCTGGCACAGGGGGAGGGGTCCCTGCCACAGCAGGTGTGGGATGAGTTGAGTTTTCAAATCCCTCCCAACACAAATTATTCCATGATTCTCTGATTCCAAGACATGACCAACATGAAACCCTTTCCTTCCCCAGGGGGAAATCTTGATATCCATCAATTTCATCACAAATGTAATTTATTAATTTCTCTCTCATCTTCATGTATCTTTACTTATTTTAAAAGTCAAATATTCGTGGATCTGATGTAGGTTCCCTTAAATTGCCTCAGTGAGTGCAAAGTTTGAGTTGGAACCAGGAACCTCCATGTTATTTGTAACCCCATCAACAGGAATTTCTCAGATTTGTCTCTGCTGGGTTGAGCTGAGAGCCTGAAGACAACTTGGTTTAATTTGTCGAGGCATTTTTAAGAGAATGCAGGAAAAAAACCCACCCCAGCAGCCTTCCAGAGTCTCTTTATTTGAAATTCAATAATGTCAGCAGCCAGCCAACCTTGCTTTATAAGTTCAAGATAGAAGTGCTAAGTGGAGAATTACTTTGAATATTTTAAGTACAGCTGACCAGCTGCTTATTTAGATATATATATAAATATATCACTGGCAGGGTTTTATCACTCCAGCAATATGAGGCTGTTTTAAAGGAAAAGTTTCATTTTTTGATGCTCACTGGGAGGGTTTCCTGAGCCCCTAGAGTGGCACAGACAGAAATTTTAGCCACAAGCAGTCAAAATTCATAAGCCAGGCCTTGCTGAAAAAAATTAAGATGAAGTTAAAAATCAGGGAACACAAACAAATATTTGCATTTCTTCCTTTTTGTCTGGATGCTTCCAAGTCAGCCTTCCAGATTCCTTTCAAAAAGATCCAGAAACTGGCAGGGGTTTATTTATTTCTTTGCGAAAACAGAAGCTTTCAGACCCTGTGGCTCCCAGAAATGGAACATCAATTCTGACATTTGGCCATGGTCACACGATAGGAGACGTCAGAGTCTGATGCTGCAGCTCCCTAAAACAAGATTTTCACACTTCCTACCTCAGTAACCGAATTCTTTCCCAAGGTAGGACAGCTCCATAAAAAAACACTGTAAGAGTCTGTGCTGTCCCAGAGGAGCAAAATCACCTCCCAGGCTGGAGCTTTTCCAAGCAGGGTTTGTGAGAGCAGGGAAGGGGCTGGTGCAGAGATGGGATGGGATCCATGTCCCACCTGCTCCAGGAAGAGGAAATGCCCCAGCCTTGCTGGAAGGCAGAAGGCTCTGGTGGGGCAGCAGGGCTGGGGTTGTTATGAACAAGTTTATAAGTTAATCGACTGTTACCACATTCTGTTAATTGCTGAATGTTACCATGTTTGTTAATGGTTAAATGTGAATTACCCATATTGTTAATTACCCCACCCAACAGTCCCTTACTTGTGTCTGTTTTGTTACTCATTGGGTGTTACCTCTGCTCCCCAAAATGGTGCACAATATGCAAATGAAGGGACACTGGGACACTGGGTACTGCTCAGAGATAAAGAACCCTTGAGACAACGAGCCAGTGCAAAATCCAAGACTGGAAATAGCACCCCCAGACTGGCGTAGCAGTGGAGAAGATAAAACCACCAACCAAAGCAACTCCACCGTGTCGCCGTGACCTCAACAGTTCTCCACCTGCAGGACACCCCCAGGCAAGGAGCCCAAAATTGGCGTTCCCAGGCCCGCCCGTGAGGAGACAGCCCCAGCTCTGCTGGGTATCAAAGCTGCCCCCTCCTCCTGCCCGGGGCCAAAGGGAGCAGCGGCGGTGTGCGCGACCCTGCGGGGCCCACCCAGAGCTGAACTCTTAATAAAGGTATCAAAAAGGAGCAGGGCTCCTTGCCCATTTATTTTAGGGTGGCTCAGGGACACTGGAGTGTCCCAGCAGCTGGCACTGGATTAACTGGGGGTCAGTGAGGAGGAGGTCTGGCTGCTTGTGCCCACCAGGAACTCCAAGGAACTGCGCAGGAATGGCTCCACAAGTCCTGGGTGGTGCTGGGGGCTGTGCCCAGCTCACAGCAAGGACATGGAGGGGCTGGAGCATGTCCAGGGAAGGGTCTGGAGCCCCAAGAGAGGCTGAGAGAGCTGGGGAAGGGGCTCAGCCTGGAGAAAAGGGGATCAGGAGGGATCTTGTGGCTCTGCACATCTCCCTCACTCTCCTCCATTCCCAGGGCAGGGGGTGGAATGAGCTGAGGTTTCCAAGCCCTTCCAAACCATTCCATGAGCCCATGACTCTGTGACATCACCTGCCTGAGTTTGGTGAAGGGACGGGTGACCATGACGGTGAGGGACAGCCCTGAGGTACAGCTCTGAGGGACAGCTCTGAGGGAGGCTGCCTGGAGCAGCCTGGGACAGTGGAAGGTGTCCCTGCCATGGCAGGGGTGGCACTGGATGAGATTGAAGGTCCTTCCAAGCCAAACCATTCCAAGATCCCCTGCGGTGTCCAAGGGCTGTGTTGGAGACCCTGGCACATGGTGGGAGTTACTCCAGGAGGTTTGGAGTGTGAAGGAAGCTGGGTCCCTGTGCTGGCAGGAAAGCTGTGCCTTTGAGCAGCCTCAGAGCCCTTTGGTTCCCTCCTGCTGAACTCCAGCCTCCAGCAGGGATCAAACAGCCGCAGTCTGAGGGATCGGACACTTCAGCACAGCCTGGCTCTGTCTTTGCCACAGCTCCAGTAAATCCCACTGGGAACTCTCAGATCCTTTACCCTTCCTGCCAATCAGGACTGTAAAATTCCTGAGGGGCCTCGATATTATCATGGAGTTCCCAGCATCCTTAGTGGGGCTGGAGCCAGGTGGAAAATCCCACTGTGGGATGAATGAAAATGGCCTGGATGGGATGGGGAAGTAGAACCCTGAGCTGCTGTCCTGTGTGAGAGCCCTGGAGGAGCTTCCCACATGCTGAGATTCCCAGGGATTGCCTGCAGGATGAGCCCAGCAGAGCAGCCTCAGAGCCATCCTCAGGGACTTCAGACTCTGCATGGAACCAGGAGATTTGTCCTGAACTGGAATTTTCCTCCCCATTTGGTACCCATGGCTCCCTTTAATGAAGAAGAGTCAATTAAAACCACCCAGAGCTGTGGAAATGCATTTTATGGAAATAGTTTGCTCTGGCTCACCCCTGGAAAATGTATGGTTTGTCCTAAGTCTGTACCCTCCCTGCAGTATCCTGTATCTGTAACCTCATTGGCTGGAGAATGTTACCGCGCCCCTTTGAACCTCTGTGATAAGAATGCTAAGGCAGAAGGCTCTGCCCCTCTTGCCCCTCTACCCCTGGAGGCGTCCGGACGCTCCTCTCTCCTCTCCCCCCCTTCCCCCTCCCCCCTCCCCTTCCCCTCTCCCTCAGTGAATAAACCCTCACCTCATCAGCATCCCACCGGCGTCTGAAGTCTCCTTGCCTGCCAGCACGGGAACACCACGACCCCAAAAGACCCCGGGGGTCTCCGGGGGGCACTCCCCGGGGACCCCCCAATAAATTTAAACTACAACAGGTGACGCACCAACGTCGGGCAACAGCATCAGCGACCCTGAGAAAAGATGGACCATGGTAACTCCGTTTCAGTGCCGTCTCCGGTGGAGCGGCCGTTCTGGGCCATCGCGGCCCGGGGCGGCCCCTCCCCCACCGCACGGAGACCTCGTGAGCCACCACGCGGCCGTCCCACCACCGCCGACCAGCCCGGCGCGGGCCCGGGTCCCGGCCCTTTGGGGCCCCGGCCCGCCTCGGCTTGGCGGCGCGGGCTGCGCGGCAGCGGCGCGGCACCCTCTGACCCGCGGCAGCCGCGGCGCGGGCGGCGAACCGGCGGCGGAGTGGCCCCGGCCCGGCACGGCCCCGGCGGCGGAGCGGCCCCAGCCCAGCGGCCGCGGCACGGGGCAGTCCCGGCGGAGCCGACACGTGGTCCCGGCCCCGCCGCAGCGCGCGCGGGCCCCAGCACCGGGAGAAGCCACGCGGACAAGCAGCCCTGGACAGCAGCGAAAGGAACTCAGCCAGACAGCCATCAGAGAAGGAAAAAGCAGTCTTCAGTTGTGCCCAAGCCCCGCACCTTCCAAAACTCGGTTTTGTAAATTGTGTAACCTCCTTCCTTACCCTTACCCCTCCTCCCCTCGCTGCTCCTTCTCCCTAACCCCCTTTCCCTTAACAAACCCCCGAGAGTTAACCCCTTCCTGCTAAACCCGGCACGGCACAGCTAACACCACGTGCTGCACTGTGACCGCATGGCCACCATGGCCACGTGCTCTCAGTCCCATCTTCCGCTTTCCAAGTCCCACAAGGTAAACGCTAAGAAACCAAACCCCAAAGCTAAAGTGAATTTGTAATACCAGTTTTGCAGCCTTGTATAATTGTTAATGCTACTTTGATTCCCTTTCCCTGTTTTTCTGCCCCTGTCCCTTGCTGTTCTGGCCAAACAGCAGGGTGTCCCAAACCCCTCCATTTCCTTCCCATCCCCATGAAGTAGTTTTACAATTATGCCTTTCTAGCTTTTGTGTGTGTTCATATTGCAGATTCCCCTGTTTTCTAATTTAGAAAGCAGAGGCCTTTTCAGGTCACAAGTGTGGATCCAAGGGAAGCAGTTTTTGGATTGTCTTCTTGTAAAGCGCGATTCAGTAGTGTAGACTATTGAATCTGTAACGCTTTTGGGTTTATGCTGTCCTCAGTTAGTTCTGAGGGTGATTGATAACCTAAATTGGTGTCTGAGAAAGTATTTGACGGTTTTTGTAGTTTTTTTCTTTTGTTTCTCTTTTGATGACCTAAAACTGGGGGTCTTTTGTTTTGGTTGAACCAGTTGGAAAGTGAAAGGAGTGGTTTGGCTCAGATCCGTGAGTGTCGGTGACTTGCTGTTCAGGCCTTACGGGAATTCCGTGACAGATAAATGGCAGCTTGAGTTGATTTAAATTCCTCACTGCCCCTGCCCGGCCCCAATGGGGGAACTGCAGCAGGCCACCTGGAGAATCTGAAGCCGTGTGTGGAGCCCGGGGAACTCCACGTGTTTTCCTGTCCCTGGAATGGGAGCAGAGGTCAGCGCCTCAGCCTAAGCTGGGGGCTGTGGTGGTCTGAAAAGCCAGTTGGAAAAGACTAGACACTATTAGGCCAGTCACGCTGGAAAGGCTCAAACAAATTTGTTAACTTGTTTCAAATCTTGCAATATAAACTCACATAACCCGTCTACTGCAATTACAAGGTCAGATCAACTGTTCACAGTATAACATAATCCTTACTGCAATTGTATTTAGTTTCATGCTGCAAAAGTGTAATTACTGTTTCATTTTAAATTGTTAATTGTCATATGTCATATTTCTCTTCTCACATTTTAAAGAAAAAAAGGGTGACTTGTGGAAATGCATTTTATGGAAATAGTTTGCTCTGGCTCACCCCTGGAAAATGTATGGTTTGTCCTAAGTCTGTACCCTCCCTGCAGTATCCTGTATCTGTAACCTCATTGGCTGGAGAATGTTACCGCGCCCCTTTGAACCTCTGTGATAAGAATGCTAAGGCAGAAGGCTCTGCCCCTCTTGCCCCTCTACCCCTGGAGGCGTCCGGACGCTCCTCTCTCCTCTCCCCCCCTTCCCCCTCCCCCCTCCCCTTCCCCTCTCCCTCAGTGAATAAACCCTCACCTCATCAGCATCCCACCGGCGTCTGAAGTCTCCTTGCCTGCCAGCACGGGAACACCACGACCCCAAAAGACCCCGGGGGTCTCCGGGGGGCACTCCCCGGGGACCCCCCAATAAATTTAAACTACAACACAGAGCCATGGAGCGATCAGATCCACATTGCTCTGCCCTGGCTGGATCCAGCAGCCTCTGCCTCTTCCCAGAGAAGCCTCTGGCTCCAGGGATCTGTTCAGCGTCCAGCCAGGCAGGGATGGGGGGTAGGATGTGCTCAAGCTTCCAAGCTCTGCTTTCACTGATTCCAGAACTCTCCTGGGCCCAAACAGCCAGGGATGTCAGCAGGATTTCACCAGCACTGCCAGGCCCAGCTGAACTCCTCGGACACCCCGGGGTAACTCAGGATATTCAGGGAACCTGTGTGTTTGTGCACTCCCTGCAACCCCTGTGCACAGCAGCTCCAGCAGAAATCCCCTCCTGCCTCTCCTGTTAGCATAGAGATTCCTGAGAAGTGACCCTCGGGTGTCTCTGTCCCTTTGCACCCTCAGGTGTCTCTGTCCCTTTGCACCCTCAGGTGTCCCGGTCCCTTTGCACCCTCGGGTGTCCATTTCTCCCTTTGCAGCCTCAGGTGTCCCTGTCCCTTTGCACCCTCGGGTGTCCCTGTCCCAGGCCACCATTCCCACCAGGACCAGTTGCTCTGTCCCTGTTCCCTGCCCACTCTGCTGTGCCCTCTCCCTGCGCAGCCCCTCTGGCTCCACATGGAGCAAACAGAGACGTGACCCCCTGCCCCAGGCAGAGACAGGCACTGGAATTGCAGGGGGAGGCAGGGAATCCCTCCTTGAGGGGTGGTTCCTGTTATCCCTTGCTTTCAGATCACCTCGGGTGCCTTTATGCAGGGCAGTGATTTAAATCAGCCCTGAGAGGAGCTGCCAGGAACACCTGAACATGGAAGAGCAAACATTCCTTCATCCTCGAGCAGGAGGTGAAATCTGCCCCTGAACAGGGCTTGCCTTGAACTCTTCTCCTGTTTTATTCTCCGTCCAGGGTTTGCTGTTGTTTTCTTGATCTTCCCCACTCTTCCAACATTAAATGTTTAATAAGAGCTGTGAGCAGTCAGGCCCCATGAAGTTTCAGAAGTTCTCATGTTCGATGCCTTTTAAACTCCAAGCGAATGTAAGAATAAATGAAAAACCTGCCAGAAGGCAAAGCCATTTCCCCGCCTCAGAAACGGCCACCGTGACAGGCAAACAAAGGGCTGTGATGGGGAGCAGTGCAGGGAGGGGCAGCAGGGAGAGCGGGGCTGGGAGCTCACAGACAGAGGAAATCATTGCCTTGTGCCACCAACAACAGCAGCAGAGCTGCTGGGGCAGCCTGGGCTGAGCCTGCCCTCCACTCCACACTCCAGACACTCCTGAGGATGCTCCCCTGCTCAGTCGGCTCTTGCTGGGAATTGCAGCTCAGCACAGAGGGCTGCCATGAGACACCTCCAGCCCCACGGTGGGAGCAGATCATGGCAGTGGAGTCAGCACTCAAAAATGGGGCTGAGGTGGCTGAAGGAGGGTGAGTGTCCCCCTGAGCAGGGAAAATGAATCTGAACTGTACCTGCATGGCCTGTCTGGCCCCCAGCAGGAAATATCTCCTAGAGGAGATCTGGGATGCAGTGAGTTGGGAGCAGCCAGAACACTCCCTCTCATCCTGGGTTTTGGTGGAGTGAATTGTCATGTCAGAAATCCTGGAATTATGAAATGGTTTGTCTTGGGAGGGACCTTAAATTCCACCCAGTGCCACCCCTGCCATGGCAGGGACCCCTCCCCCTGGCCCAGGCTGCTCCAGCCCCAGTGTCCAGCCTGGCCTTGGGCACTGCCAGGGATCCAGGGGCAGCCAGAGCTGCTCTGGCAATTCCAGCCCAGCCCCTGCCCACCCTGCCAGGGAACAATTCCTTCCCAATCTCTCATCCAGCCCTGCCCTCTGGCAGTGGGAAGCCATTTCCTGGCTCCTGTCACTCCAGACCTTGTCCCCACTGTCCCTCTCCCTCTCTTTAGGCTCCTTCAGGCCACAGTCAGGTCACCCTGGAGCTTCTCTTTTCCAGGCTGAACATTCCCAACCCTCCCAGCATTTTCCTGCCCTCTCTTCAAAGCTGACTCCTTAAAATGAGCATTTTGGAGCCCTATGATTTTTCTTGGCCCATCCAAAGCCAGATTTTGGGAAGGCTGTAGATCCCAGAGGAAACACGTTCTGGCAGACTGAGCTTCATGGGAGGACAAGGGATTGATTCCCACTCCCTGAAACTTTTCTGGAGGGAAATAATGGGAAACATCACTTAGGGTGTTATTTTTACCCTTGTTTGCATCACACTGAGCTATATTAGAGAAGAAATTAGAGATCAGGTAACTCCTGGTTCTCTCTGAGCACAACAACTTCACTCCTGAACCCCCTGCTCCCTTTTCAGAGCAGCTGCTTTCCTTTTCAATCATTTTTCCAATTTTTCATTATTGTTTTGTCCCTTCCATAAAGCAGGATGAAAATTAAAGCCCATAAAACTTTCCATTTCTGTGGCATGGATCTATTGGCAGATAAAAACCTGCTACAAATCATTAACCCAAGATGCAGCTGGAGACGCTCCTGGGAGGTGCCAGGGTGACATTGGAGCACAAATTCCTGGAAGTTTCAGAGAGCTCAGGACCGGTCCACAGCTGCTCAGGCAGCTCTGGGTGTGCACAGGGTAGGTGGAAACTCTGATTTCCACAAGGGATTCCAGTGGTGCAGATGAGACAAATTCCTGCTCAGAGGAATCTCCAAGGGCTCCCTGTCCCTGCAGGTGATTCCTGTACCTCCTTCCCCTGTGACCTGCCCAGAAAGCTCCTGTTAGGACCTGGCTGCCCTTTTAATTTGGGAATGCTTTGAAACCCCTGGCAGGATTGTTTTCAGGCTGAACTTGTGTAGAAATTCACCCTCTGGATGCTGTGGTTTAACAAACCCCAGAAAACTTGCATTTAACTCAATTCCACCCCCTTATCCATGTTTTTCTCAACATCAGCTCTGCACTGGAGCTCTTCAGTTTGTGCCTTCATCTCCCTGAAGCTTTTCCTGGTATTGTTCCCTTTCCAGGTCTGATTTTGATATGGAGGCTCTACAAGGGCTCTTTGGGGGGAGAAAAGAGGCATTTTCTGCTGGAGCAGCTCTGGCAGTGATTGGCAGGGAGTGTTTCAGTGTTCAGGCTGCAGTCTCTGATTTGAGTTCATCCTCCTCCTTCAGAGAGCACAAAATCATGGAAACCACTTGTCTTTAACCACATAGGAACAGCCAGACCTGGCCCCAATCAGGAAACACTCCAGACCTGTGCTGGAGGGTTCTGAACAAAAGGAGAACTTTGAACTGCAGGGGGGGTTGTGGTGGTAATGGAGTTGTTTGTCTGAAAGGGGCATAAAAATGTACTTTGGTGAGAATGTGGATGGCAGTCACGGAATCAGGGAATGGTTTGGACTGGAAAGGACCTTAAATCCCATCCAGCTCCATGACACCTTCCACTGCTCCCAGCCCCAGTGTCCAGCCTGGCCTTGGGCACTGCCAGGGATCCAGGGGCAGCCACAGCTGCTCTGGCAATTCCAGCCCAGCCCCTGCCCACCCTGCCAGGGAACAATTCCTTCCCAAAATGCCAGCCAGCCCTGCCCTCTGGCACTGGAAGCCATTCCCTGGCTCCTGTCCCTGCAGCCCTTGTCCCCAGTCCCTGCCCACCTCTATTGGAGCCCCTTTAGGCTCTGGTAGCCACAATAAAGTCATCCCAAAATCTCTCCTGCAGGGTGAACAGTCACGGTTAGGGGACAGGAACTACAGAGAAAACCTCCTGCAGACCTTTAGGACATTGGGATCTGGGATCCTGTATCACATGGGGATCTTGGATCCTGTATCTCACTGGGATCCCGTATCCCACTGGGATCTGGGATCTGGGATCCTGCATCCCACTGGGATCAAGGATTCTGTATCACACAGGGATCAATAATCCTTATCACTCTGGGACCCTGTATCCCACTGGGATCCTGTATCCCACTGGGATCATTGATCCTGTACCACACTGGGATCCTGTATCCCACTGTCCCTTTTTTGGAGGAGAGCTGCAGTAACAGTTCCTGCTCTGTGCTGATAAGGAGGGTATCAAAGACTGCAGGGTTTTTCCTCACAGATCCATAAATCCCCTCCTGGCCATCATCACCCTCATCACCATCCTTGCCATCCTCATCATTCCCCTGCTGCAGCCCTTCTCCTGTTAAGCTGCACTCGCTCTTTGCTTTGTCCCTCCGGACTCAGCATTTTACACGTGTCCGCATTAAATTGCATTTGCTGCCTGAGTCACCTAAAGGATGCAAATCCTCTGGAATCAGGGGAATTGTGCTTGCTCACAGACAGGAGAGTGGGCTATAAATGGATTCTTTCCCAGCTCCACTGAATCCCTTCTGACCAGAGCTATGAAAACACATCCAAAGCTGTTATTTTTATTTTTATTCGTTCACATGTTTTTGAATGTGACCAAATCCACAGCATTTTCAGGGCAATGGATCCCATCCAAATCCCTGCCATAAATCCTGTCCATGCCCTAGTCCTTGCTGGGGATTTTCCTTTGCTTTTTCCCCAGTCCCCAGGAGAGGAATGTGCTGTGCTGGTCTGTAAATGCTCCCTGTAAGCAACCCTCAGCCTCAGGAGGCTGTAATATAAATAAATCTGCAAGGCTTAGCTGTGATTTGCAGGGGGAAATCTGGGAATACAGCAGCCAGCAGTTTTCCTGGGGGTCTGTGGATGCTTTGCAGGACTGTTTGTTGGTTTAATGCTCACTCAGGTGGCTCTGTATCACTGGCACGGAGGGGGGAAAATTGTAAGGAACAGGCAGTTCCCCTGGAGACCGGAATTTGTGGAACCCAGCAGCTCCCAACCTGTCTGGATTGTGTCCATAAAAGGGCTGGGCAGCCCTGACTCCCAGGTAAAGTTGGGGACGAGGGATTCAGAATCCTTTAAATGGTCATGAGCTTTGTTTTATGGGTTTTGGATTACTGGTGTTGGATTGTGTGGTTGCTGCTCAGTTTTATGTCTGAAACCTGAATCCTAAACTGTCTGAGGTGAAGGAGAAGTTTTTGTGTCCAGGGAAAGTTGAAGGTTATGGAATGCTGGACAGCAGGAAATGAACTCACCCTCATGGTGCTGGGAAATCTGGGGTTTGCTCTTTCTCTCTTCTGGTGCATT
This sequence comes from Prinia subflava, assembly GCF_021018805.1. Classification (NCBI taxonomy): domain Eukaryota; kingdom Metazoa; phylum Chordata; class Aves; order Passeriformes; family Cisticolidae; genus Prinia; species Prinia subflava. The sequence continues at coordinate 6,243,665 of NC_086270.1, forward strand.
TCCCCTTCGTGGCCTGAAATTCCTTCCTAGAAGAGGAATTTTGGTTCAGGAAGGGAAAGACAAGATGGGTGATCGTGGCCTGCAATGATTTCATCCTACAAGAGCCATCTGGGTGTGGGTTCAGCTTGGTGGAGTCACCATCCCTGGATGTGTTTAAGAAAAGACTGGATGTGGCACTGGGTGCCATGGTTTGCTTGAGGTTAGGGTTGAGTTGGACTTGATGATCTTGGAGGTCTCTTCCAACCTAATGATTCTGTGATCCTTTGAAAAGGAGGAGTGAGGGAGGTCCAGGCAGGCAAAGCCAGGGGTGCTCTGGAGCTGCTGCACAGCAGGAGCTGCTCCTGGCACCGAACTGGGAGCCCCCAAACGAGGTTTAGTGGGAGCCAATTCAAAATGGACACAAAGCCAGGCCTGCAGAGGGCCACAGGTGTTGTGTGACCCACCCCTGCAGCCAGGCTGGGGCACACCCAGACAGGGGTTGGAGTGGGAGCCACTTGGGATCAGTATGCAGGTGTTTGCTGTGGGATCCACACCTGGGCAGGGTTTGGAGTTGGATCCATTTGGGATCCCCTCAGCCCTTCCTGAGGGATGCAGCAGGGATAACCTGGGATTCCCCTGCTGAGTGTTGTCTCCTTTGTCACCCCTGGGGCACAGCTGTGTTGGCAAATCTGTTCAACAACATTTTCCAGAACCAACTTCTCCCCTTCCACCATGGAGTTGTTCTCTCTGCCCCCCAAGGATTTCCTAAAGCAGCTCTGCACTCCCTGACAATCATTTGCAATTGTTAATCACCCCCAGTAATTACAATTTCTGTGGATTCTGCCTCCCCAGCTCCAGCCGGGACAGGAGCTGTTTCATATTTAAACAGTATTAGGGCTGGATTGCTCTCCTGGGGAGCTCATGGCCTTGAAGGCTGAGGTTTAATTCTCTGCACCACTAATTAGATCAGGAAAACAAGGCGGGAGATGTAAGCAAAGGGTTTTAGGGGTGTTACCAAACATCTCCTCCTGCTCCAGGAGCCACGTCCTGGGCCTGGTGTGGCTCAGGAACATGGATTTCGGAAGGAGAGGAGGAGGAGGGACACAGGGAATTGGGGTTTTATCCCTGGCTCTTGCTTCTATAGCACAGTGAGGGAAATAAGTGGGAAATGCCAGTCCAAAGATGATACTTGATGTAAAAGCAGAAAAATTCCCTGGAGGGGAGAGCTGAGAGAGGCCTGGCAGAGGGGACAACTTTGGGATTGTGGTTTCACCAAGCTTCGACCCTGGAATTGCTCTCAGGGATGACAGGAGCTGTGGATTTGTGCCACACACGCTGAGAAAATGCCATGAGGGTTTGTTTGGATGTGTTTGGGCACCAGGACTGACAATCCTTGGAGCAGCCAGCAGGAAACCCAGCAGGGGCACGGAGCTGGCTGTGAGCTCTGCACAGGACCCCGCTCCAGAGGCAACTCTGAAGCAGCCTCTCAGCTGTGTAGAACAAATGTACTGAAATTTAGAGCTTTAGAGCCATGAAACAGCCAAAAAATCCATTAGGGGAGTGCTGTTAATGTGAGGTTCCTTTTGAAAGTGGAGAAAGCTTAAAGGGAAGTGGGGGCAGGAGGCTTGCAGAAGGCTTGGGGTGTGTAAATTCATCTTGTGAGCTGTTCAGAGTGGATTTTTTACCACTTAGCAGAGCCACAGCTAAAATGTTTCAGCAGAGTGGTTAAACTGCTGTGCTGGAGCTTTTAGGAGTGGAGGCAGAGCTGTGTCCCTTAAAAACACCCTTGTTTTTAAAGCCCTTTAACCATCACTGGGTACCACCAAAGGGTTAAAAGCTCAAAAATCCAAGGGGATGATAGAAAGTTATCCTCGAGGTAGTTAAAATGCAAACAGAGAGGAATTATGGAAGATGTCCCAAGGCTACATGATTGGAAAGAAAATATTCAGTTTTTACTGAGCTGCTTTTTCCCTCTGCTATTTCTGATTTTTTTTTTACACGTGATGATTTATTAAGCTGGGAAGGTCTCATCAGAGAGGGGAGAAAGGATGATTTCAGTGGAGGGCAGGTGATGATGATGAGCATAAAAAACTTGTTTTAAAACTTGGTGCCAAGTGGGCTGGGAGAGCTTTTTCCTTGGAGCTGGGAATTTGGGATTTAAATGACTCCATCTGGGTGTTGAGCTCCTCTTGGCTGAGATTTCTGTGGTCATCGATCTCTTCATCTTGGGAAGTTACTCAGGACCCCTCAGAGCTTCTCTGGGCAACCTCAGCCAGGGCCTCCCCACCAGGAATTCCCAATATCTCAGCTAAACCTCCTCCCTTTCTGTGTAAGGCCGTTCCCCCTTGTTCTGCCACTCCAGGCCCTTGTAAAAAGTTCTTCTCCACCTTTCTTGCAGCTGCTTCAGGAGCTGGAAGGCTGCAGTGAAGTGACCCCAAAGCTTCTCTTCTCCAGGCTGAATAACAATAATAACAACAATAATAACAACAATAGCAACAATAACAATAATAACAACAACAACAATAATAACAATAATCTGATTTTCCCCAACAATCAGGGAGAGTGCTTTGCTCTGAGCCTAAGTCCTGCCAGGCTGGGTTCCAGCCTGCCATGCTGGAGGTGCCTCCCGAGGACAATTCCCTCCTCATTCCCTGGAGCTGCAGCCTCCCCTCCATCACCTGCCTGCAATGGGAGCCCAGTCAGGCCTAAACATGAAGAATTTGAGACATGGAAAGTGTTGGAGTCAACAAAATCCACAAAATTCAGCCACCTGAGTCCTTTTACAGAGCATTTATCGAGCACTTTAAGAGAAAAACCAGAAGTTCTGCTGAATTTAAGGACTCCCAGTCCCTGCAGAGAGACACCCTCACAGCTGGAGTTTTGCAGGAGCCAGTGACAAAGTTTGTGTTTCTGAAAAAACCTACTTTGTACCTTCTGACCTTTACTCTTAGCAGGAAGAAAAATACAGATTCCAGCTCCTTAATGTGCTGCAATTTGAAGCGTTTGTCTTTTCAGGCTGGGCCAAGGGGAAATTGGTGTTTGGGACACTTAAGGGCCCATTTGTGATGTGTCACAGCAGGACAGAACCTGCTTGAGGCTCCCAAATCCCCTCCTGAATTGAAAAGCTGAAGGTCAAGCCTAATTTCCCCCATTCTGCAGCACAGAAGGACTTTGAAACCCCTGGATTTTCAACTTGCAAGGCAAGCAAATTGGATGCCTCTGTTGCATTTGGTCATTTGGAAAGGTTATTTCTGCCCTCTCTGCCTTTCACTTGCTCCCTTTGAGGGTGAAAGTTTTATTCTGTGCTGCAAATAGGCTCCAGGCTGAGATAAAGAGGAAAAATTTTGGTAGTAATGCATCAGCCAGAAAACAAAGCAGAAATCTGAGGTGTTAAACAGTAAAGGCAAGGTGGGAGTTTTTTATTAAGTAAAATGCTGTGTAAAAGCTCTGAAAACAGAGTGGGGAAAGGCCACAGGTCCTGTCTTTAAGATGTCTGTTTAGGATAATGGACACATTTATAGGGAACACGATTCCCCTGGGAGCTTTTATTCCTAAAAGCAGTTTCCCCGCTTGGGGTGGGCCCTGGATTTGTTTGCTGCTGTCAGGCACAGGGGACTCCTCAGGATTTGTTCTCCTGCTTTATTTTCCTCCCTGTTCCCACAGAAGGGAATGTGGTTACTGAGAGGTGGCCAGGGCTGCAGGTGTTGAGCCAGAGCCTCAATTTGTGTCACCTTTCCTGTACCCAGCCCCTGGGTGGCTTTTAGGCATGGGAATGCACTGCTGTGGCCACAAGCCCCATTCCTTGGGTGCCCCATGTTCCTGAGGCACCCAGGGGCGCAGGGGAGCCTGAATTTCCATGCAGGCACCTGGAGCCTCCAGGGAGTCATTTGGGGAGGTGCTCCTGCATTCCTGGGAGGACAGGTGGGTCCCAGAGAACCAAGCCTTCCTTGGAGGGCCTGGAGCCCATGGGTGCTCCCTAAAGGATGCTGTCACTTAGTCCTAGAAAAGGGTGCTGGTGCCGAGGGAGGCTTTGGAGAGGCTCTGGAGGTGTTTGGAGTCTGCCCAAAGTTCCTGGGGAGAGCAGAAGGCTGCAGGTCAGGGAGCTGTTAATTATTGATGGTGATGATGATTTTCAGTGGGAGGTGAGTGAGCACCTCCACTGCTCTCGAGGGCCGGTGCTCCAAAGGCTGCAGGATCCAACTGCTCTGCTCCCACATGGATCCCCTGGATCCCTGGCAGTGCCCAAGGCCAGGCTGGACAGGGCTGGGAGCAGCCTGAGACATGGGAGGTGTCCCTGTGTCCTGTTTTGGAAAGACAGGTGTCTGTCAGGGAATGTTGGAGCTTTCCTTGGAAGGAAGAATGTAAACCCCCTCACTCCAAATTATTATCATTTGAAATTAGGGGCTTTCAAGCTAAAATATGGGAATAGGAATAACAGTTCTTTACTAGGAATACTAAAACTGCAAATGCAGTAGTAAAAAAAAAAAACCCAAACAAGCAAACAAACAAAAGTCCTAGAAAACCCTGACAGAGTCAGGAATACGACCTGACACCCTGTTCAGGGTGTTGGAAGCAGCCCAAATAAATCCTCCTGCAGTGACAGATGTGGTTCTGTTGGAGCAGAGATGATCCTGCAGACACGTTCAGGGGTGCTGAGATGGGTCCGCTCTTCCTCTGGGAATCCAGTGGCAAAGAGGAATGTCTGGGGTCCCTGTGTCCCCATTTTTATCTGGGCAGGGAATGGTTGGCTCCTCCCCCTGGGTGTTCCATCTCCCAATGGATGATGGAATGTGTCAGTCCCTGGTGAGCCTCAATGGCCCATGAACAGAAGATATCCCCGAGGGTGGGCAGTGGTGACAGAGATCACAAACACTGCCCCACCTGGTTTAACAGCTGGGCTGTGATCAGAAGGCATCCGCCCTCCTCCCCTGGAGTTACAAGAGATAAAGGAAAACGAAACCATCCCCAACTGCTTTCTGCAGATGAAATAGAATGCACTTTTTTTTTGGTTACGTGATGCAAGACACCCTGCCATGGCTGGGGTGGCACTGGATGATTTTAAGGTCCTTTCCAGCTTGACCCAGTCGCGGGTTCCCAGCTCTTCCCTCTGAGCTGCAGGAGGTCCAGAATCCTTCCAGGTGGTGTGGCTTTGCCCTGGGTGGCTTTGGCTCCCTGGCTGTGCCAAAGGCACCTTGTGCCCCTTGGATTTTCCCACCCTGTTTCCTCTGGAGCTGAGATTCCAATGAACTCTGCAGCAACAGGCAGGGAGAAGAGGGACCCTTGCCTCCCCCACCTGAAACAGCCCGAAATCCTCACTCCAAGGAAAAACCCCAACTGCTGCTGGCACCCCAGCCCTGGGGGTCACCCAGCCCTGGGCAGAGCCAGCCCTGTGTCCCCTCCCCTGCCTGCCCTTCCCAAGACCTGGCCCTTGCTGGATTTTCCAAGGCTGCTGCTCCCCCCTCCCTGTTGTGCCGCTGCAGTTTTTCCCTCTGGGGATGGTTCTGTTTTGTCACTGTTTTTATAAAAGTGTCACGGGCTCACACGCTCACAGTGACACTTGAGGCAGTTATTGCCAAAGTGTTTAAAGTGTTCCGAGGTGCTTTTGGGTGCCAACAAAATTTAGTTGACAACATAATAATAAATCCAGCTCCAGCAACACTTTTAACGAACATAAAAGGTCTGACTGATTCCCTTTGCCTCCCGCTTCACCCCTGGTATCTCTCTCCTCACTGCTTTGTTCCATACTAAAGACAAAATTTATAGGATCTGAAGGATGTTATGAAGATTGTGCAGAATCAGAATGTAAGGGTGTATATGAGATAATAGGGAAATTATAATAATGTAATTTATAAGATTTCCATCTCTATCATGGCAAACAAGGAGAGTGATTTTTTTGAGCTTTTTAAGACTTTGAACTATGGTACAAAAATCCAGTAAAAACTTGGATGGCTTAATTTATAGCAAAGCTCCCACACCCCACTCTGAGAATGGAAATTCCTGATGGGATCATTTATTACCTGCATGGTTTCTATAAAATTGCCTCTCTCCGAGAGAACTGGAGTCAAAGTTCCTGTTGTTTGTTGGGGTTTGGACTGTGCAGAGCAGCTTTAGGATGGAATAATTTTCTCAACCCAGTCTCTAATCTTCCCATCAGAGCTAAAATATCCAGAGTCCTCTGTTTAAATACCCTCCTGGGGAATGGGAGAGGAAGCAGAGTGGTCCCAGCTGAGCTGTGACACAAATGTCCTGTAAGATATTTGATGTCATGGACATGGAAACCACACAGCTCCAAAGGTATCACCTTGAAAGTCTTGGAATTCCATCTCCAAAATTCAGAACACAGAGCTTTGTAGATTTGCTTTACGGTGTGATTAATGACTTCGGGAATAAGTCTTGAAGCTTGATCCTTCAGATGGAAGAATATTAAAAATACTGATTTATTGTGGCTTCTTGAGTGAACTTTGCTCAGGTTGCTCTAAACTGTGGCCTCTCAGACTGGGAGCTTTGGGACTGTGCTGGGACTCGTCCAGCACTTGGGGGGGAAATCTGCTTTTTGCAATGTTTGAAGGTTTAAAAACCACAAAAGAAACCTGGGAGCTGCCAGACCTGGGGTGTCAGTGAAACCCAGCTGGAGGCACAAAGACAGCAATTCTGACTCCTGAAATAAATAAATAAACCTTCCTTGCCTTGGGAGGAAGACAGAAAAAGCCATATAGGGCCTAAAATCACTGTCAGTGCTTAAATCTGCTCGGGGCTGTCCTCAGCTGATGCCACTTAGAGCCCTGTACACCCAGATTAGGCTGCAGTAATTGAGGAGGAGGATCTTTAATTAAGCAGAAAATCATGATCATAAAACTGTTCCCATGGACCTCTTTTATCTGAGCCCTGTCTGATTGTGTGAGGGTGCCCCAGGAAGTCCCAGTCCCTAAATTAAAAACTCCCATCAGCTCTTCTAATGAGCTTTAAGCACCCTTGTAAAAAATCCTTCCCCAGTCAGCACTCTTTGTTCTCAGGCTGGGCACCTCAGGGTGGGGTTTGAGCCTCTCCTGCCCCAGCAGCTTCTGCAGCACCTCTGGCTCTTGTGGAGGGGGAAAATGGTTCTTTTCCAGGGTTGATCCCTGGAGCTGCTTCCTGGCTCCCCTTGGGAGTGTTTTCCTTGTGATTCCCTCCCACGGATTGTCCCTCTGTGCCTCAGAGAAGCCTTTGCTCCTTCCTGATTCCCCTCCAGCCCTTCCTCAGCCTGGACTGAGCCCCTCCAGGGTTTCCCAGCCAGGTCTGGGGAGGTGCTGGAGCCAATTCCCTCCCTCTGTAATGGGGAAATCCCAAACCAGGCAGGGGAGAGATTGATCCTCCACCATGGGGACCTGCAGGTCCCACCCTGGGGCTGGTGCTGGAGCTGGGGCAGCCTGACCAGCTGGGAGGAGGGAGACCTGGAGAGCCCAAATTTGGCAGGTTTGGAGCTCTCTCCCCCACTTTGCTCCATTTCTGGGGTTTCCCTGTGGATTGGGGGAGTTTTGTTCTGGAACCAGAGGGATGTGGCCCTGCTGAAGTGCCACCAGGGATTTAGTGCCACCAGCACAGGGTCCCCAGGGTTCTTTCCCTGCCATAAACCAAAGCAGCAGCAAGAGCTTTTTAGGGGCTGAAAAAAAAAAAAAAAAAAAAAGGATGGAGCTGTTACAGCAAGAGGCAAATTAAAATATTGGCTTTCAGAGGGCTCCTTATTTTCCCTCTTCCCTTTGAATTACTTTTCATTTTATTCATTATTTTCTTGCATCAGATGATGGCCTGGTCACCCTGCAGCAGGTAATAGCCACACCTGGGCCCTGGGTGTGGGGGAACTTTATTTCACACCATTATCAACAGAGAGCTTTTTTTCCCAGCACATCATCCTTAATCTGGGCATAGGCAGGGGATTGCAAAAAAATAAACCAAAATTAAAGTCTAAGAAGCTGCTGGGGTGTGATAATGAATGAGATACTGCTGACCCTTGGGCCTTCTCTCTCTTCTGGATAATTACAGAGGAATAACTGTATAAATCTTGCTTGGGTTTCCTGCCCTGTTTGCTCGTGGAAATGGATGGCTCTGTGTGTTTTCTCTGCAGGCTGGAGGATTGTTTTAATTTAAATACAGCTTTGCAGTGCTTTGCTCTAGCAAGTGGAATTTACAAAAATAAAGAATTTAGGAAGGAAGTGAAGCTTTTCCTGAACTGGGCTGCTCATCTCAGCAGCTGCTGGGCCTGCTCTGAACCCCCCTTGCTGCCTAAATGCAGCTCCCAGGCAGCTCCTGACCCACAGGGTTTGGATTTTCCCTCTTAAAATCCCAGGAATGTTTTGGAAGGTGCATTAAAGATGATCCCATCCCACCCCAGCCGTGGGCAGGGACCCCTCCCCCTGTCCCAGGCTGCTCCCAGCCCCAGTGTCCAGCTTGGCCCTGGGCACCACCGGGGATCCAGGGGCAGCCACAGCTGTGCTGTTCCATTTATTCCTTACAGGGATTCCTGGGCAGTTTTACTGCAAATTGCTAATTGTAGGGGATGTTTGTGCTGGAGGAGCAGGACAGGGAGTGGAGCACGGGAAGGTGGTGTGGCTGCTCCATCCCTGGCAGTGCCCAGGGCTGGGCTGGGCAGGGCTTGGAACAACCTGGGCTGGTGAAAGGTGCCCCTGTCCATGGCACTGGGTGACTTCTGAAGGTTTCCCTCTCTTTTGATGAGGTTTTGGCAGCTGGGAGAAGAGAGAGCAGCACAGGAGTGCCCAGGAATGAGGGATTTGGGTGGGCACAGATGGGATTCGTTGCTGGCTGTGGCTCAGGGCCTGTTCCAAGGGCAGGGCTGTATGAGGGAGCAGCTCCCACCCCTCAGAATGGTTTTTCTGCGTGCAGCATCCTCCAGGCTTTGGCACCCGAGGCCGTGGCTCAAGGCAAGTCCATGACCACGGCCTGACCCCAGCTCTGGGATCACCCTGGAATGCATCAAATCCCCGTGGGGGCTCTCAGCAGAGGGCTCCAATCCCCTGGATCGCCACACTCAGCAGCAAATAAACAAAATCAAATCAGTGCTGTTCTCACTCTGAGTGGAAAGTGCCCGTGAGGGACCTCAATGCAGTTGGAGGAACCACTTTGAATTTACACCTGGAACTCATTTAAATTTTTAAGGTGCTTAAAAGCCTGGCTGCCCATCATCATTTGTGGCTGCTTCCCTCATCTGGGATGCTGATGCAGGAAAAGATTTTCCACAGGTTTCATGGGAAAGGCTGGAGAAAGCCTGGTTGGTTTTGTGCTGCTGTCAAGTTTTATTTTGAATTGCTTTAGGGCCTTTTCTTGATTTTTGGAGTTTCAAGTTGCTCATTAAAGCCGAATGAAGTGTTAATGTTTGTGGCCAATTCGAGGAAAGCTCTGTCTGCATCCATATCCATATGAAAGTGCTGGAAATCCCTAAAAGCAGGAGAGCACAATTCTTTGAAGTGTTTGATTCTAAGCTCATTTCTTGATTGCAAGAAGCAAATCCAGGGTTTGTGAACACAGAGACAAAACCCCAAACTGGGCTCATGAGCTGCCTCAAAGATGCAATTCTTATCGTCATGTTCTGAAGGGGCTGAGAAAGTATGCTTTTAAAAAAACTCTTCATAATCCTTTCATAGCCTTCTGTTTTCCCTAAAACTTCCCATCTAATCCATGTGGCTAGATTCTGCTGAATTCGTTCCCTTGGACCAGAAAGTCAGGATGACACTGGGTGGAAATTGCAGCTGAGTAAGGGAGACTTCCCATGGAGTCATGGAATGGTTTGGGTGGGAAGGGGATTTAAATCTCACCCCATCCCACCCCAGCCATGGGCAGGGACACCTCCCACTGTCCCAGGGAGCTCCAAGCCCTGTCCAGCCTGGCCTGGGACACAATTTCTGCATTCCAGCTCCCACCTCGCTCCCAAACCAGCAGCACAGAGGCTGCAATTTCCCATTTCCCAACCAAATTCCAGCTGCAGCTGGCAGTCTGGCTGTAGTGAAACGCCCCCCAGCCTGTTTGAGTTTACATGATCTCCATTGAGCACCTTGGAGAATGTGAGGCTGATAAGGAAAAGCTGCTCCTGATCAGTGAGGAAGCGGCAGCTCCCAGGTGATGGGGTAAAGAGCAGCTGTGGAAACACCTTTCCCACAGAACCTGCAAGTGCTCCGTGGGTTCTGCCCTCCTCAGTTGTGTTTGCTCCGTGCTGGAGGAGAATAACTCCTTGGAAGGGGGGAGATCCAAGGAAGTCATGGATGGCAGCAATTTCCAGGGATGGGAACTCCAAGGAGCTGCACCTGAGCTGCTTTTTTTTTTTTTTTGGGGGGGAGGAGGGTGAAATAAAGATATAAATGCAGAGCCCAGGGAAGGGAGCTTTAGCAGTAGACCGGGAAAGCTCCCCAGGCTGCCAAGATTCTCCTGTGTGTCCTGACCCAGCAGCCTGGTGTGATCCAAGGCCTGCTCCAGAGCTTTTCCTCCTCTCTCCACTCTCACTGGCAGATCTGTCAGACCCAGCTGATTCCCTCTTTCCCTCCCCTTTCAGGAGGGGTTGGTTATTTACTACAGGTGTTTATGCAGCCATGGCCTTGTTAGGACGCCTCAGCTGAGGACAAAGGCTGCCTGTGAAGGCAAGGAAGCCCAAAATCAGTCTGGTGGAAAATCCCTCCCTCTCCCTAAAGCCTCCACTCCTCTTTACCCCTCTGAGCAGCCTCCTTCCCCCAGGGTTTGGTGCTGCCTCCCTGCGGAGTCTCATGGCCTGGGGCTGTTCTTCCCTTTGAGCACCCAGCCAGAAAATGGAGCAAAGGAGCAGCTCTGGGAGAGGAGCCTTTTCCCTGATCCAGGACTGATTCTCCAGCAGTGTGGGGGATTTGAGCTTTGGAAGGGGCAGTGTTGGCTCCCTAGTCAGAACCTCCCATCACCCAGTGCCTCCAGTTCTGATGGATTCATCCTCAGGGGATGTTTCCCAACTGCTCCATCAAATTGTCCTTTTCCTTCTCCCTCCACTTGGCTGTAATTTGGCTTGAAAATGGACACAAATCTGGTTCCTTTGGTCCTGGGGTGTTGGAGTCCAGGGCAGCCAGAGGGTCAGGGACCCCAACAGGGGGGTTTGGGACCCTGGCACAGGGCCCAAAGGGACACTGTCTTTGATCTGAGACCACGGGAAAAGTTATCAGCATTGCACAAAGAAATACAGACCCCAAGAGTTTGATGTAAATAGTTGTTAGTTTATCACAGGGTGCTAATGGGGAAGGCAAGAGGGAGGAATCAGGGTGTGGCCTTGTCCTTCTTCCTTCTTGTCCTTGTCCTCCATCTTCTGCTGTGGTGGGTCACAGAGGATTGGTTTAGGATGGAAGTGACCTGTCTAACATAGGCAGTAGGTATTGGTAATCAACAGTAAATAAAAAATACATCTTGGGTGATGGTTGGGTCAGAGAAAAGGTACCAAAGGTCTGAGCCCTCCCGACCTGGGGGGAGTCACCGCGTGCCCTTGCTGCAGCAAGGACCTTGGCAGGGCACTGAAAAAACTGAGAGATAAGAGACAATAAACAACTTTGAGAAACCTGAACTGGTGAACTCCGACTCCTCCTTCTGCTTCTGGCACAAGCTTTCAAGGAAAAAAGGCTCTAACCAACTTATCTCAGGAAAAGCCTCCCAAGACTGGGGATGTTGTGGCTTTGTGTCTTGCTGGTGGGGGGGCCCTTTCCTGCCCAGCTCCCTCCGTGTGCCAGGGCAGAGCCATTAAACATGAATTCTGCTGTTCTGGGATGTGCAGCTCCCTCTGGGCAATACTTCCAGCAAGACCTGTGGTTGCTGCCTGGCTCCCTGGAAGCTGGATGTGGATCCATGGACTCCTCAGAGCGGTGCCATCAGCCTGACCGACCCCTCTGCTCTGCAGCCAAGTGACACAAAGCTGCCAGAGAGGAGGATTTCCGTGTTCTCTCCAGCACCCAGAGACACAAAAAGCTCTTGGAGTTTGGAAAGGGAAGGAGCATCTGCTTTGGAAGGATAATTCAGGAAGGTAGAGGGAGAAACCCACCTGCTGCAAGGTTCCTGTGGGAGCTCTTCCATCTCCCTGATCCGATCTGGCATCGCCGGGGTCTGGTGGGGAGGGAGACAGGGAAGGCACAGGAATCATGTCAGAAACTCTGGGAACGCTGCCCTTTGGGAATCTGTCACACAGTGACAAGATGCTGCAGAACGAGGGCCTTTAAATTCTGCTTCCTGAGACCAGCACAGGAGAGCTGGAGCAGGTTTGGCCCCTGGGAGGGGGAGGGAGAGAAGGATTTTCTGTTATGTAGAGCCCCACTAGGACAGTGCCCACCGTGGCTCTGGAAAACTCCCCCAAATGCTCCCAGCCAGGATTGCCTCAAATCCACCCTGTCCCACTTCATTTCCCAGAATCAGGAGCTGTGACTTCCCTCACCTGGCTCTTTGTGTCTTGGAATGAGATTTTCTTGGAAGCAGCAGCCCACCAAGGAGAGAGTGAAATCCAGCTGATTATCCAGGTGGGATGGCTCTGACCTCCTGGGATTAAGGGATTGACCAACTTCTGGATAAATTCACATAATCTTCCTTTCTCCCACTCTCACCTTTTTAAAAAAGAAAAGGTCTTGTGCTTAAGGAGAACTTTAAATCCACTTCTGTACTCAGTGCCCACTTTGGCTTTGCTGTTTGTGATCCCGTACTGAGGCTGAGCTGGGAGGGAAGGGCAGGGCTGGGAGTCCTGGAGGTGCAGAACTGCTGGGCTGGGATCAAAGTATGTCCCACAAAACCAGCAGGAAGTGGCAGGGAAGGAGCCCATGGATCCGTGTTCCCTGCTGGGGGACCCTCCTGTGTCCAGAGCCTTCTTCCTGGAGAAAAGGGACCTGCAGAGGCTCCTGGGGAAGGTGAATGTGTACAAGAGAGTGTCAATGAGGGATCTCTGGACTCCAGCAGCTCTTTTAACGGGCAGTTTATTTCATAGGATTGTGGGTAACAAAGAGCCAAGCTTAAAGCTGCCAGTCACAGCTGAAAGTCTGCCTGAGAGATGCTTAAGTTCTGGTTACAATACTTATATCTTTTTCTGTACTGAATATCTTAATTTACAACATCCAACCAGTAAAAGACACAAATCTTATAGAATCTACATACAACCTATTAGAAGTACTACATTACCACACTATGTTACATTTTAAACCGTAAAAGCTGCTCTCTAGACCCCTTTGTCCATCTCTGCCAAACTGGCAGGGTCTCCCTGACCCTTGGACTCTTCAGCTTGCAGCAGCATCCCTTTATTTGCCAGGGACATTGACCAATCCACAGTGACCTTCCCTTCAGCCCACTCAGCCATTGTCTTTCCAGTTGTTCAGTCATTGAATGGTTGGCATCTTATACATCAAAACTTACTCTCATTTCTATTTCACTGATAGGTTTCATATTCTCAGGTTCTTTTGCTGAACAATCATATTTGTAAGATTTCCCTGTTTCATCTTCCCCAACATGAAGGGATCTTTGGGACCCAGGATGTTGGAAATGTGATTTCTCCTGAGGAATGGGGAGCTCTGGGTGTTCCCAGTTCCCTGCCAGCCCTCAAACTGGGGCAGTGTCTGCAGGGATGGGACACCTGCCCAAAATGAGCCTGTCCTGCAGGAGCAGGGAGGAGCTGTGTCCATCCCATTACCTCAAATCAGCAGCAGCAGTTCAATCCCACATAAAATTAATCTGATTGGATTTTGGAGTGGGGTTCATAATAAACAAGCCTGGCACTGTTTACAAGCCTCACTGCAATATAATTCCATTTTTCAGCATGAGCTGAGAGCTCCAGGAGGAGCTGGTCCAGTGGCAGCTTTATTGCATTCAGCGGGGCCTAATGAATAGGGAGCAGATTGTAAAATGTTGTGTATTTTTATGGTTAGCCATGCAGGTGAGAGCTGTGCGGCAGGGAGGTCACTGCCTCCACTGCTCTGCCTCCCAGGGAGGAGGCAGCAGCCTGGCCAAGGCTCGGGGTGAGGTGCTGGCAGTGGGGAGGAGAGGCAGGGCTGCTCCAGCTTGGGGGTCCCTGCAGGGAGGAATTGGACCTTCAGGTCACCCTGGACCAGTTCCAGCCCCTGGGTTAGTCCCTGGACTTTTCAGGTTCCCTTGGACCAATTCCAGCCCTTTCAGATGACCCTGGACTGATTCCAGCCCCTGGTGCCTCCCTGGACTCTTCAGGTCCCGATGGACCAATTCCAGCCCTTTCAGGTCATCCTGGACCAATTCCAGCCCCTGGGTGACCCCCTGGACTCTTTCAGGTCCCCTAAGACCAGTTTCCCCCCCACCCCCCCCGGGTGGCTCCGTGGGCTGTTGAGCTGAGCTGTGCTGCTGCTTCTCCATCCCAGAGGGTTTTCCAGCCCGCATCAGGTGTGGGATGAAGCTCTGAGCTGGACTCAGCCCCTGTAACCCTTGATGTCCCCCACAGTGGGGCATGGGACAGCACCAGTTTTCCCAGTGTCCCCAGTTTGGGGCAGACCAGCCCAGTTAGGCCCTTTGACTCCCAACTGCAGGGGAGGGAAGGGTTTGGGGGCCACACCATGAGAGGCAGGATGAAACTGGGGACACATTCCGTGCTGTGCTGCTCCCTGTCCATGAAATGTGCCTGTGGCTTGGAGCAATTCTGAATTTCCAGGGGAAAAGCTGTGTCAGGAGAGAGGAATCTCAGTGCTGGCTTTGGGCAGCCTCCAGAGATGTTTTATTCCACTTTGACCAGGGAGGTGAGAGCCCTGAGCAAGGCAATGTTCAGGATTTCTGACAGCCTTTGGAGAGTGGCTGAAGGAGCAGCAAAGATCCACAGCCAGGGACTACACAGAAAATTCAAGCTGCAAATAGAAACACACATAAAATAGTGCTTGGCTGCATTTGGGTTTTGTTCTGGGGAGTGTTAATGATAAGTGGTGGAAGATCACAGAGGTTCCATTCCCCAAGTGTTAAAATAAGAAGCAATTAAGGCTGTTGAAAGTTGCCATGGAGGCAGGAAGGAGAGTTGGCTGTTCAGGCTGCTACCAGGCATTACAGCCTTCCTCTCATTTCCCAGAGCTGGGGCAGTCTTGTGGCAGAGCAGGGAGGGAGCTCTGTGTGCCTGCAGTGGTTTTTGGGGGTGGTGGGGGCACGGATGAGGAGTGGGAGCAGCTGGAGGGGGTTGGGAGATGCCCCTTTCTATCTGCCACCCCCTCGGGTGTGGGGACAGCTCATTGCCCTTCCCCTGTCCCCAGCCAGGGACAAGGCTCCCTCGAGGCTCCCAGCACCCCCCTCCATGTGGGTGAGCACAGAACTGCTCCCTGGCTCTCTTCCTTTCTGCTCTTTTCCTCTCTCCCAACCGTTTTCAAGGCAGCGGTTCCGCCGGGTGGAGTTGGTATTAATTAAAACGAGCTAATTGCCAAGGAGCTTCTGAAGGAGCAAGGCTTTGAGCTGGCCCGGGGGACAGGGAGTGAAGGGCTCTGAGAGCTGTGTAACCCTCAGATCCAGTTTTTGCTGTGTAATCCCTTCCCTGCCAAGCTGGGAATTGAGCAAATTGGCCTCAACCCTGCCTGGAAGCTCCTGGAGTTTTTCTGGGCAGTGGGAGCAGGGAGGTCACGTCTGAGGCAGGAATCAATTGTGGCTGACCCAGGAACACTCCCCGAGCTCTCTGTGAGCTCCTGAGGCTGTCTCTGTGCAGGTCTGAGCTCAGCCAGCGCTGGGTGCACAGGTTCCCTGCCGGCACACACCCTCCACCCTCAGCAGCTCCCCCCCTGATTTATCAGGGAGCTCAGGGGTTCCTGGGGAGCTGGGGGCAGTTCTGTCACCCAGCTCTGAGCAGGGCCCTGTGCAGGCTCCCGTCACCCTCCCATCACACATTTGGGGACAAGCTGGGCTGGAAGGGCTCTGCAGAGCTCCCCTCGTGTGCAGACACGGCTGAGAGCTCCACAGAGCTCCCTCCAGGCAGGCTCATCCCTCTCCAGTCACCAGCTCACATGAAATATTGAGCTTTGTAATTCCCCAGCCAAGGTGTGGGTGCCTTTCCAGGAGCGTCTGGGTCTTGAGACCCTGCTCCTGAAAAATGGCTCAGTTTTCATCTCCAGTGCAGGAATCCCCTGCTCAGCTCACCAAATCCATCTTCTCCAGAGGTTTTGTAGCACCTGGGTTTGTTTGGAGGCTTTTGTGCTGCTGAGCCCCTGTCCCAGCTCCGCAGTTTCCCATTTCTCAGGGAAGAGCTTTGGTGCAGTCCCAGGTTTTGTCTGAATGCCCCCAAACCTTTGTGCAGAGCTGGCCCTGGGCCCTCCACCCCCATATGTGAGCCCAGATGAGAGAGAGGAGGCACAGGGGAAGACATGGGATGATTTTTAGCATCAGCAAATGGTTTGATTTCACCCCTCCCACTGTCCCAGGCTGCTCCCAGCCCCAGTGTCCAGCCTGGCCTTGGGCACTGCCAGGGATCCAGGGGCAGCCACAGCTGCTCTGGGCACCTGTGCCAGGGCTTGCCCACCCTCCCAGGGAAGGATTTCTCTGCAATATCCAATCTTACCCTGCTCTCTGTCAGTTTGAAGCCGTTCCTGTCCCTCCATGCTGCTGTAAAAATGCCATGGAGTGATTTCACCCCATTGAAATCCGAAGGAACATTTGCTTGTTCTCCTCTGAAGCTTTGTTGCTGTTCCCTTGACTCCAGGGACACTCAGGGCAGTAGTGATGTGTGGAGGAGGCCAAAAATGACTAAAATTGCTAAAAATTGGCCTAAATAGCCAGTGCTGCTGGAAAAAAGGTTTCTTAAGGGTGCTGATTTTCAGAGGGGCCCTGACTGGAGCTGTCTATGCACGAAGCCCTGGCTGCTGATGCTCACAGGGGCTGCAGGTCCTGTTTGCTCACAGGGATGTCAGTGGCTGTTGTTAATGTGGCATGGAATTAAATGGGCTCCCAGTTTTCCCAGTGCTCCCAGTGCTCCCAGTGCTCCCAGCCCTCATGGGTCACTGCCATCACTTATTCCCTGCAGGAAATGTCAGAGCTGGGATCAGGAGAGGCTGTTCCATGGAAAACAGGGCTGCAGGATCTGGAAGCAAGGAAGGACAGAGCTTCTTGTCCTGCTCTATCCCCTCCTGGAGAAGCAGCCATCGGGATAAAACAATGTCATCCAGCTTGCCGGGAGCAGGGAGCTGCTCACACACACGTTGTGATCTCCACCTCAGCAAATCCAGCCACAGAGCAGAGGGAGAGGCTGGATCAGCTTTCCATAAAGCCCTTGAGCTGTTTACTGCAGCTGGATCCCATAATCTGTGGGCTACAGCAGAGAGGGAAGGGTTGGAGCCTTCCCAGGGCTGTGTGGAGACAGATCTGTGCTGCTCTGTGCTGCATCCTTGGGCTGGGCTGTCCAATTCCAGCCACTCCAGCTGGGAATGTTTTCCAGGGCTCTGGCTCGGGGTGGGCTTTGGGGTCGGGTTCTCTTCCCCGTCCCCCGCGGGTGCTGCCCTCCCGTCTGAAGATGGCACTGCAGCATCTCTCAAGCCCAGATCCCGGGATCTGCTCCAGCAGCTCCTTCCAGCCCCGCTCGGAGCTCGGGAGCCGAGCTGGCAGCAGGGACACCCCGAGCCATGGGGCAGGAGTTGCGCGGGATTTGCAAGGAAGGGAAAAGCTGGGGAAGACTGCGGATAAAGCTGAAAACTGGGAAATCAGCTGAGGAGCTGCTTCCTCCTCCTCCTCCTCCCAAGCCCTCGATGCTCTCTGGATCACTTGATCCGTGTTCGAGGCCAAATCCGTCACGGGGGCAGCCTGGCTCCGTTCCTCTGACTCTGCTGCTCCGGTGTCTGCTGCCTCCGAACTCCCTGAAAATAAAACAGGGATGTGCTGGGAGAGTGGGAAAGGAAACTTGCACAGGCTGGGATATTTTAAGTGACCAGGCTCCCAGACTGCAGACACAGCCCTGGGTTGGTGTGTGCTGGGTGAACCCCTATCCCTGCTCCACAGTTTCCCATTTCTCGGGGAAGAGCTTTGGTACAGTCCCAGGTTTTGTCTGAATGTCCCCAAATCTTTGTGCAGAGCTGGCCCTGGGCCCTCCACCCCCAGATGTGAGCCCAGCTCTCTGTGCACTTTGAGGGGCTGGTGCTGGTGATCTCCTTGCCACCTCTTTCCTCCCCTGCCAGGACCTTCCCCTGGGGGTGCAGCTCCAACACTGGGAGCTCTGCACAGGCAGCAAATTCACTTCAGCTTTTGCCTTGAGCAACTCAGACTGAAACAAGGAGAGGAAAGAGGGCAAACACTGATTAAAACCAAGCCTAACCTCTGCAGGATAGGGGGTATTGAGTGATCAGAGCCTCTCCTGCCAACTCTGCTTCTCCACCACAGAGCAAATAGTTCTATCCTTGCTCAGGATGGAAACACCTGAACTGTGTGGCCTCAGCCTCAGCAAAAATCGCTGGTTCATCCTGGGGAGGAGCAGGCCATTTTCCTTGGAGAGGAAATCGCTCTCTGTCAGCCGTGCTTGGGCGGTGCCACACGAGAGGGACAGTTTGGGGAGGGCTCTGGCAGGGTCAGGGGCTGCACCTGAGCACGGAATTCCCAGAGCAGTGTGACCTCCAGGGACAGGTGGTGGTGGCTGGTGGGATGGGACAGGAAGAAATTCCAAGGGAATTTTGCTCGCTGGGTGCATGGGATGGGGTGTTCCCTCAGCGGGATGAGGCTGAGATGGGGCCATGGAATTCCTTGGCAATCTGTCCCAGCTGGACATTCCCCTCTGTCCATAGATACTGTGTCCATTCTTCTCTAACTCTGCTTTGGGGTGAGGCAGATTTTATTTAGCACAGGGTGGATCCCTTTCCAAAGAGAGCTGTGAGATGGTGTTTCCCTTCTCCCACCCACCCATCCATCCATCCCTCCATCCCTCCATCCCCCATCCATCCATCCCACATCCATCCCTCCCTCCATCCATCCATCCATCCATCCATCCATCCATCCATCCATCCATCCATCCCCCGTCCATCCATCCCACATCCATCCATCCATCCATCCATCCATCCACCCATCCATCCATCCATCCTTCTCTAGGAAGGCAGAAGCATCCAGAGGATTTGTTTCATGGAGCTGCACTTGGAGCATAATTCTGGCTCCAGAGTGATCAGGAAGAATCACCCTCCCTCGGTTTGGTTTGGTCCTGTAACCCTCAGTATTTCTCTGTCCTTTCTGATCTGCACTCCAGACAGGACGTGGTGGTGGAATCTGAATTCCCATCCAGGCTCCATGGAGAGCCATACCCCAGCCATTCCTCTGGCCTGTTACTGGATATTTATCCCTGATGGTTTTCAGGGATGTCAGCCCTGGGGCAGAATTACAGCCTCAAGTGACCGAGTGAGAGCCACACCGAGATAAGGGGACAAAGTCTGATTTTAAAGAGGCTCCTCCACCTCATCCCAGCCATTTGTCTCCAGTAGTATTTTCCCTTAGACAGGGAAGGTGAGAAATTCACTGCAGGCTTTAAATCTGAGGCAGAGAAATGAGCTCCTGCCTGTGCTAAGCAGGGCTCTAAATCCTGGGGGCAGGACCTGCCCAGAGGCTCAGCCAGGCAGGGGCTGTCAGGATCCAGAGATGCAGGCTGTCGGATCAGGGAGCTCGGGGACGTGGCGGTGTTTGTGTCCCTGGGGCTCCAGCGCTGGGAGTTTATTTACCCTGGAAAAAAGGGTTTGAATCAGGTTCCCACAACAGACTAAAAGCAAGAAAAGTGTCTTTGACTCGAGGTTCTGATCTGTTTGATGTGTGGGTACCTCTGGGGGAATTCCTCCTGTCACCGTGAGCTCCGATAAATCAGAGTGCGGATAAAGCTGAGAGGGAAGGAATTTTTTTTCCTTGTTTTGCTCTGTTAAGCAAACAAAGACCTCTGAAGCTTTCTTTAATGTTTGTGAATCGGAGATCAGTCCTTGGGTTGGGTTTTTTTGGGTAAACAAGCAGATGTGCTCCCTCACAGCCCTGCAGCTCTGGGTTCAGACACATGTGAGGAAAATGCATTTCCCGCCTGGAATGGCGCCATGCAGGTGGGGGATCTGCTCCTGGGATGTGTTTTTGGCCCTTTCTCGTGCACATGAGATCACATGGATCACGCCTGTTCCTGGGGCAGGAGCCAGGACAGGGCTAGGGGGAACCTGGATGTGCTGCTGGGCAGCCAGAGCCCTTCCCGGCCCTCAGGAAACGCTCGGAGCTTTCCAATGGGGCTGTTCCCATAAAAGGACCCTGCTGTGACAAATCAGCTCTTTCCAGCAGTCAGCTGTATTATTTTAGAAGAATTAATTAGGAAAGTAGCTAATAAATGATGTCTGAGTCCCCCGAGCCCTCCTGGAGCAGCACTGCTCAGATCCCTCACAGCCTGCAGGAGCCTTCCTGTGCCTGGCATGCCCTGGCCAAGCCTTTCCCTGCTCATTCCCATCAATCCTGGCCGCAGACAGGCTGGGATCATCAGTCAGCACACGGAGCTGGGCAGTGATTGATACCAGCACCCACTGATGGTGTGCAACAGGCAGGAACTCCTGTCCTGCCTTCCCTCCCCTCAGCTTTCCAAGGCTTTGCTGCCTTGGCTCAGGCTCTGCCTGTTTCCTTCCCATCAGTGCCACATTCACTCTGCCCGTCAGCTCCCTCTCCACAAGGCAGAGGCAGCACTGCCTGACTGGAAAACACAGCACTGGCTCAGGGAAAAAAGGAGAAAAGAGTGGAAGGCTGGGCCACGAGACTGTTCCCTCCGGAGTCAGGAGGCTCCTCCGCAAAAACTGTAGGATATTGCTCCAAGGTTTGTTTATTTGTGCCTCTATCTCGTGTTTTCTCTCCATATCTCTGTCTTTATTCACAACAGCCACACCACAGAGGCATCATATTCTCCCTCTTCGCTGATAGGATCTGCCAGCAGAGGAATGTTCTGGCTGAGGAGGTTCCTGAGAAGCTCAGCACTAATATCAGAGGCCTGATACGGCAGCCAGAATAAAATTGCATTTTTCTGGGAAGAAACATTGTTCTGCAGAGGAGTGCTTGAGTCAGGGCAGCCAGCAGGGAGATTAGATCCTTGTCAGAGGACTGACACATTCTGGTGATCACAGGGAAAAGCCAAGACAACCAAGAGAGAGTCAAGAGAGGAGCGGCTGTGCCTGGAGAGCTCCGCGTGCCTCAGGAGGAGCTGCTGCCAGGGCAGGGGTGTTCCCCTGCTTTTCTCTGGGAAAAGGGGGGCTGGAGGGGTGTCCAGCTCAGGAGAGGTTCTAGGGGCAGAAGCAGGGCTTCAGGAAAAGCTGGAGCTGCCTTGTAGAGCACCCAGATCCTGTGGGAGTTTCAAATCCAGGTCCTGGAAGGAGTTGAAGTTCTGTGCCGTGGAGCATTTGCTTGGTGTTGGAGAGGGGCGGGGGGGACAGGACAGAGGGACAGGAGCCAGGGAATGGCTTCCAGTGCTAGAGGGCAGGGCTGGATGGGAGATTGGGCAGGAATTGCTCCCTGGCAGGGTGGGCAGGGGCTGGGCTGGAATTGCCAGAGCAGCTGTGGCTGCCCCTGGATCCCTGGCAGTGCCCAAGGCCAGGCTGGACACTGGGGCTGGAGCAGCCTGGGACAGGGGGAGGGGTCCCTGCCATGGCAGGGGTGGCACTGGAGGGGATTTGAAGTCCCTTCCAACGCAAACCATTCCATGGGTCTGTGTTCAGCTCAAACCCAGAGCAGAAGGCCCAGGGGAGATCGAGGGATCAGCACAGGGCTCTGGGATCAGGAGGGAATTCCAGCAGGGCTGGAGGATCTGGCTTGGGAAGGATCCTCCCTCAGTGAAGGAAACCTGGGGAAGCTCTCAATGCTTTTAGTACAAAATCCAATGAGAGTTGCAAAAGCTGCTTCTTGCAAGGTTTGCTGATTTTGCTGGGAATATTTCACAGAGCTGCGAGAGGGTAAAACTCACCTCTTAAATCTCATTTTTAAGGTCGAAAGCCTCTTCTCTCTTCACCACTTTTTATGGATATGGGGATGAAATGAGCAGTGATTTGTCTTTACTTTGCCTTTTGCCAGCTTGGAATAGAGCAGTGATTTTCTGGCTGCAGGGGAAAGCTGTTCTTTATCCCCAAAAATTCCTCCATGTATGAGGGAGATTTTGGCAAAAGGGGGGGATCAGTAACTTTGCAATTCTGAGTTGTTGGGATAATGAGACTTTGTCCTATATCTCAAGTTCAGCTGAGGCCTGAAAGTGAGATCAGTCAACTTTATTCTGGCTTGTGGGTCTCAAAACAAACAAACAAACAAACAAAACCAAAACAAACAACCCTGTGAAAGGCCTGAAAGCAAAACCAGTTTAGGCCTAAAATCTCTTCTATAAAAACACACAAAGATTATGTGATTTTTCATTATAAAATCGTGGATTTTCCTGGTGCAAAGGAAAGGTTTATCAGGTGATGTCACTGGCAGAGCTGGGTGACACCTTGAAAAACATTCTGGGATGTCTCTGTCCATCCCAAGGAGGAATTAATGATGGAATGGGAGAGTGGGGGCACTTCACCCCTCAAACTGCAGGAGGAGGTCCAGGACAGGGCTCCAGGTTCTCAGTAAAAGTTATTTTCCCCCGGAATATGAAGATGCTCCAGCATAGTGCTGTTTACTGCCAGTCCTGGGCTTAAATACCCCAAATCAAAACCCAAAAAGTGAGTTCACTTACAGGGAGTACGTGACTGTTGCAATCTGGAAACAAAGAAACCACCAGCTCTGAGACAGCTCCGTCTGAAATGTAAAAAAAGCTGTTAAATATCCTCTTTAATGGGCCGGAGAGGAGGATGTGTCTCCTGACAGCTCCGGCAGGACGCGTTTCTGAGGGCAGTGAGCTGTGAAAGACTCGTGGTTGCTCCCATTTAGCCGCTCTGGAGAAACACAGAGCGAGCAGTTCCCTCTCCAAAGGTCACTCAGACCTAGGAACAGCGACACAAACCCTCCCAGCTGGGATTGCTGGGCACACACCTGCCCCGGGCTGTGCCTGTCCCCCTGATTTCCCTGCTGCTGCTCCAGACATGCTGCCAGACCAGCCCTCAGTGTCTCTGTGCTGCTGGTGTTCCTCACCCTGGCTGATTTATGGGCACAAATGTCATTTTTTAATGACTGAAGAGCTGATAGACTTTATCCCTGGTCAGTCATGCCCTGGGGAAGGAGGATCCAAGGGGAGAGGAATGTGCAGGTTTGCTCTGGCTGGTCCGGGAGAGCAAAGAGAACCCAAAGAGCAGAGCTGAAATCTTTCTGCAGTCCAGCCTTTGCCGTGTCCCTTCTCCCACTGCTTCTCCTGTGCTGTTTCCATCACTGAGCCAATCAGTTTCTTGGGTTGAAAAATGTAATCAAAAATGTGTATTCTGTTTTCACCTGTTGAAGTCGGTTGGGAGATATTGTTCCTTATCTCTTGTAACTCTAGGGGGGGAAGAGGGCTGATGCCCTCTGTTAATGGGACACCTGGTAACAGCAGATAAGGCAGGGCCTCCTTATCTCTTCCTCCACCCATCCTCCTCTGAGGGACATCACCTGTGAATGGGCCATTGAAGGCTCTCCCATGACTGATAACATCACCTCATCCCATTGGGAGATGCTCCACCCAGTGGGAGGAGCCAAAGCCTTTCCACCGGGATAAAACCAGAAATCCCAAACACTAATGCAGCCTGTTTCCACTGGATCCCCAGAGGAAGACCGGACTTATCTCGCCAGCACTGGGCCCTTTTCCCTACAGGATCATCTCTGCTCCAACAGAACCACATCTGTCACTCCAGGAGGATTTATTTGGACTGCTTCCAACACACCGACAACAGGGTGTCAGGTCGTATCTCTGACTCTGTCAGGGTTTTCTAGGACTTTTGTTCGTTCGTTTGCTTGTTTGGTTTTTTTTTTTGTACTACTGCATTTGTATTTTTAATATTCCTAGTAAAGAACTGTTATTCCCATATTTTTTGCCTGAAAGCTCCTAATTGCAAAATTGTAATAATTTGGAGGGAGGGAGTTTTTACATTCCCCATTCCAAGGGAAACTCCAGTTTTCCCTGACAGATACCTGTCTTTCCAAACCAAGACAGTCAGAAACAGCTGGGTCCTACTGTGGGAGCAGGAATGCAGGGAGAGTCCAGGAAGTGCTGCTGATGCCCTGAAGAACCTGAAATTAAGAAACACACTTTTGAGGTAATGTCAGTATAGGATGTGATATAAAGGTTGGTCTTTATGGGAGGCCTCCCGGGGCAGACATGGAAAATGTCCACAAAATGCCCACCCAACAGGGTGAACAGTTATATAACTTTAGCAAATTAGCATAATTGAGAAAAAATCACCAGCTGGAGACCTAAGAGGTGAGGTAATTTCATCCCTTCTAAATCCTCCCCCCTCAGATGGGAACTAAACTTTGTTTATGAAAATGTGTCTTAAAGTGCTGGTTTTGGGCCTTGGCTCCCAGAAAGGCGGGACAGGGGGCCTTGGGATGTGTTTTGTCTTTCTGCCTAGGGAAGAGGTAGGGAAAAGTACTGGGAAAACTGGCCACAGGTACACCAATGAGCTACGGAGCTACAAGTACATGTGTAAAGAATACAGAGAATATAGAAGAGGAAAACAGCAAAAATCATTTGGTGTCACTGTTTCTCAGGCACAGAGAGGAAAGAAAACTTCCACTGAATGACCTGGGGTCAGGATAGATGCTGCAGAGCCTGAATGAAAATCCGGGAATGTTTTCAGCTGGGTTCAGGACGAGTCAGTGCATTTAATCATTCCTGGGATGGGCTGCTAAACAAAATTCTGTGTAACTTCATGGCTGTGGCCAAGCTGAAGGTATCCCAGTGGAGGCATCAAGAATCATTTTCTCTTTGACTGGTTTCATTTCACTTTTTCTTTGTCAATTAACAGCAGGCTGCCCCATTAATATGAAGCAGGAGGAGCCTGGCGGGCCCCTCTGCTTACCCAGCGATGATCAGGAGCAAACGGGGCCGTTCATCATCTTCCAAAGGGCACCAGATGCTTCCAAACCCAGAGCAGCCACTGCTGGTTTGGCTTTTAAATGATTACATGCAGTTCTAGAGCAATTTGCAGTGTAATTAGGGCTAGTTAATTAACGCTTTCAATGTCAAACTGGTTTTGTGCTTTGGATCTGGTGCTGACTGGGAGGGTTGAGCCCAGGAGCTGTTTTGCAGGGGCAATGGGCACCTCCAGTGGCCAGGGTGAAACCAAGCCCTGCCAGAAAGGCCCCACTCAGACCTGCTGCACTGCAAAAATGGGGTTTGATAGCTTTTAATTATTCCACTTAATTTCTGGGGAAAATGTGGTGCAATGACTCCTCCCTCTCACGTGTATCCATGGAAAAGCTTTCCCTGTTTCTTTGGGAATGCTTTGTTTTGGACAAATGGGCAATGCTGAGTTTTGTTCCAGCAGTAACCCTGCTGGGCAAAAATCTCCACACCTTTGCTGATAACTCAGGAAAGATCTGCTGCAATGTTCGTCTGGGTGTGATTTTCCTTGGTGGGGTTCCTCTCCTGTGCTGGTTTATTTAATGCAGTAGCTCGAGTGTGGTCTGTGGTTCTAATGAACCTTGTCAGGCTGGGCTGGATAAAACCCAGTTCAGGTTGGTTTGGGCTGTGTGGCACAGACAGAGCACAGTTCCACATCCAGCAGGTCGATGTGAGGCCTGTTCCCCCTGAAGATGTGGGAAATCTCCCTAAGCAAGTTCAAGGCTGAAGCAGAGCCTGGGGCTGAAGCAGTGTCTGGTGGCAGAGCCTGTCCCGTGCCTCAGCAGCCATGCAGGCACTGTGGATCTGCAGCAGTGCATTCTGTTCATCGGCATCTTAATGTAAGCAGCAAGATTTGGGAGGTTTTGGTGTTTATGAGGGAATTCATTTCACTCTGAGAAGCCTTTTCTATGCTCGTTCTGTAGATTTGGTCTAAGCCCAGCTCTGGCTGGCTGTGAGCTTTAGTGCCGCCCTTCCAGCAGTGACAACAGGCTGGAACAGCTTTCCAGCCTCAGCATTCCTGAAACCTGGCTCTCCATCTCTCCCCACCTCGCCCTCCCTCAGCCAACAAACCCTTCACCTTCAGGAGCCAGTTGCTCACAAGTGGAAATGAATATTGAGGATCTTTCCTCACTCATTTGCCCAGCAATTAGCAATGATGAATAAAGTCAGCACAGGCCCAGCCTGTCTCCACACACCTCCTGTGGCTCAGCAAGCTGCTGGAATCCATCATCTGGAGCAGATTGTTGGGACATTCAGCAGAGGACCAGGCGTAGCTGGAGGAGCCATCACCAGGTGCATCCCGGGATGTCCCTGTGGTGCTGCTGCAGCTCCAGCGCAGGTGTGGCTCCCCGTGTGCCCAGGAAATGCAGACAGCAGCTGGAACATTCCCAAGTGCAGGCTCCAGCACCAGTAACTCCTCCTGGGGCATAAGGATTATGCTGAAATAGGGGGATCCCTGTGGTGACGCTCCCAAAAGAGGTTTGCCCTCAGTGTTGGGACAGTTTCCTGTTCAGAACTCAGTATTTGAGCCCCTGGCAATGTCCAGGGGAAAGCAGGAGCTTAAGAACCCCCCAGGCAGGAGGAATGCCAGGCTTGGTGGTGTGGGGAGGATCTCAGGATGTTTGGGTGTTGCTCTGATTTTGGGGCCACCCAAACACCCCTAGTGGACTTTCCTGAGAACTGAATCACTGAACCTGCTCCAAGAGCCGAGGTCAGGCTGGGGAAGAGCTCCCAGGCTGTAATTTGGGATTTAGCATATGCTGTGGAAAGATTCAGCTCAGCTAGGGTGAGGCACCAGCACTCCTTCCCCCCATGCTGCAGATGAGCTGCTCATCCTCAGGAATGCCACCAGCCCAGCCTGAGCTTCCCAGGCTGGAAATGCCAGAGCTGAGAGAACGGAACTGAGCCTGGGGGGCTGGGGAGCAGCAGGGACTGCAGGTTCAGCTCCACAGGAGCCCAGCACTGCCATTAGCAATCCTGCTGCTCCTTGAAAAGGGAGGAGCGGGATCAAACAGTCATTAGCTGAATTGGGCAGCAAATGCAGGATGAGAGCCCAGGCAGTTTTTAGTAGGTCAGCTATCTATTTAAAGTAATTTGAATTATCTCAGGATAATTGAAATCCAGTGTTCATTCATTACTCTCGCTTTTGGGTCTTAAATGATTATATCCGTAGCTCTGCCTCACATTTATCTGGTGGCCTCGGAGCCCTTCAGCTTTGCTGTCTGGAGCAGGTCACGGTATTATTTTCCTTCAAATTACACCATGTAGAGTCCCAGGTTCTCCAGAGGCAATTGGCTTGGCCAGGTGACAGCTGGAAGGGGAGTGATGGCCTCAATCTCATCTGGGCTGGCTGTGCTCAGCCCTGCAGCTCTGCTCTCCTCCTTCAGGGACAGAGCCCTGCCGGGGCTGCTCTGCTTCCCGAGGAAACAAAGGAATCCAGTGCTGGGACTGTCCTTCCCAACACGAGGCACCAGCAGCAGTGGCTTTTGGAGAAAACAGGCAGGGCTGGAATGTTTGTGGTATTGGTCACTGGGACACAAGTTCTCACACTCAGGTCACACCTAGAGGTTTTATTTCTCTGATGAGAGGACTGAAAGCAGTCACCATTTGATTTATTCCACAATAGGTGATTTATGTGCCATAAACCACATTCAGTTTTTATTGGCAGCTCCTGAAAGTAGCAGGAAGGAAAAGGAAGACAGTTCCTATCCCAATGAACTGCAGGTGGACAGGTGAGACATTCCCTGCAGATCCCCCTGTGCCACATCCCTGCACAGCCCCTGTGCCACAGAGTGTAACATTTTCCTTTGGTGCCACGAGGAACTCCCACAGCCCCCTGCAGCAGTGGCACACAGCAGGAGGCTCTCCTTGATCGCACACTCCACCTCTTTTTTTGTGGTAGTTGTACATTCCAGGTCCAGCTTTGGGGCTGCTGCATCTTTAGAGGGTCCAAAGGGGAGAATTTTGGCTGCCAGAATTGGGAATCCCTCAGGGAGTGTCTGGAGTGCAGGAAAACCTCCAGGGCTGCCCACAGACATGCTCAGCCCCACCAAACAAGCACTGCTGCTGATGGAGGAGCTGAGTTTTCACCAGCTGAGCACTCCAGGGGGGCTGTAGGAGTGCAGGGGGTCCCAGCACAGGATGGTGACAGAGCCATCCCCCTCCCCACGGGGTTGCAGTGACAGGGACAGGGATGTAACAGCAGCAGCCAGAAGGGAGAAAATGCTTTAGCTTCAATTTGTCTCACACAGTTTATGGAAAGGGAGGAGAAACACTTTTAAAAATGGATAGAGAGAGATTTCTCTTTTCTTCACTTTATTACACGAGCCTGTGCCATCAGGAAATCTGTCACTTGTGCCATCAGGGGAATCTGTCACTTGGGCCATCCCTCTCCTTGTCACCCACGGCACAGCCAGGAGGGGAGGAGGCAGCTGGGCGTGCAAACTGAGCTGCTGCTGGCTTGGGGCTGCCATTGGCCTCAGACTCCTCTCTGTCCTGTTTTTTTTGTTTGTTTGGGGTTTTTTTGTTTGTTTGAGTTTGTTTGGTTCTTTTTTTCTGGAAGGGAAACTAGATAAAATGTATTATTTGAATTTCTGCAGATGGAGATGATGGGCAAGATCTGTCACTGACTCCTGGAATGCCACAGAGATCTGGTGCTGCAGCAGTTCTCCTGACAGGCAGGACAGTGCAAGGGGATTTTATTCCTGAGGTGGACGAGCCCCTGGAATTCCAGAGGTTGGGGAAGGGTCCATTCCTCACAGGTTTCACTGGAGCTGATCCATTACAGTGGAGCAGTTCATCCTTGTCTTGGGTTATGTAACCAAAAAAGTTTATTCTATTTCATCTGCAGAAAGCAGTTGGGGATGGTTTCTTTTTCCTTTATCTCTTGTAACTCCAGGGGAGGAGGGCGGATGCCTTCTGATCACAGCCCAGCTGTTAAACCAGGTGGGGCAGTGTTTGTGATCTCTGTCACCACTGCCCACCCTCGGGGATATCTTCTGTTCATGGGCCATTGAGGCTCACCAGGGACTGACACATTCCATCATCCATTGGGAGATGGAACACCCAGGGGGAGGAGCCAACCATTCCCTGCCCAGATAAAAATGGGGACACAGGGACCCCAGACATTCCTCTTTGCCACTGGATTCCCAGAGGAAGAGCGGACCCATCTCAGCACCCCTGAACCTGTCTGCAGGATCATCTCTGCTCCAACAGAACCACATCTGTCACTGCAGGAGGATTTATTTGGGCTGCTCCCAACACCCTGAAAACAGGGTGTCAGATTTAATCTCTGTCAGGGTTTTCTAGGACTTTTGTTTGTTTGCTTTTTTGTACTACTGCATTTGTATTTTTAATATTCTTAGTAAAGGACTGTTACTCCTATTCCCATATTTTAGCCTGAAGGCCCCTAATTTCAAAACTGTAATAATTTGGAGGGAAGGGGGTTTACATTCTCCATTCCAGGGGGAGCTCCAACTTTCCCTGACAAACACCTATCTTGCCAAACCAAGACAATTCCTCAGGTCCAGGGGTTCCTCAGCAGCATGAGGAGATACCAACCATTGTTACTTTTTCTTCCTGCAGGGATGAGAGACACCGATTGTTTGTCCATATCTAGATCTGTATATGCATCCATAGTTTTTGTTAGGCCCAAACTTGGGCTCATCCCGAGTTTAAAGTGTATTTGACAATCCAGGATATGGGTGGAGGGAGCCTGAGCTGTTCCCAGGTGTCTGTCTGTGGTGTGGAATTGTGCCTGAGCTCAGAGTCCAGATTCCCCTTAGAGGACAGGAATGGGATAAAACCAAGGGCAGAAACCATAGCTGAGAAATTGCCATTTGATGGAACTTCTGAGACCTCCTAGACCTCTCTTTCCTCTCCTCAGAAGGTCTTTCCACCTTTGCAAATTCTTCTTGTAGTTAAATGTGAGAGAGAAGGAGATGGTTTCTGTGTTATTGAACAAGGGATGGATTGGGCCAGGAAGGAGTGGGAGGGGTCCTGCTGTGCCAGTGCTGGGCAGTTTTCCATTGGATCCCAAGGACAGGCTGTCCCTGAGCCACGTGAGACACAGCCCAGGATTTCTGCTGGGGTTTGGGTATGGTTCTTTGGTTTGTTTTGCCTTTTTTTTTTTTTTTAATGTAAGATTTTGGAGGACTCCAAAACCCCAGACAGAAAAATTTGAGTTTTTTTCCTGCTATTGCACAAGAAATTGGAAGGTTCATCCTTGAGGGGTTCAGGCTGTTGTGTTCATTTTTCCAGCTGTTGGGAACATTTCTGTTTATGGGAAGCTTGAATCATGTGGAACTGTTGTGAAATGTCCATGTGTCCCTCTGCCCTCCAACACTTTATCCATCCTCACAGAATACCAAGACGGTTTGGGTGGGAAGGGACCTTAAATCCCACCCAGTGCCACCCCTACCATGGCAGGGACCCCTCCCCCTGTCCCAGGCTGCTCCAGCCCCAGGGTCCAGCCTGGCCTTGGGCACTGCCAGGGATCCAGGGGCAGCCACAGCTGCTCTGGCAATTCCAGCCCAGCCCCTGCCCACCCTGCCAGGGAACAATTCCTGCCCAATCTCCCAGCCAGCCCTGCCCTCTGACAGTGGGAGCCATTCCCTGGCTCCTGTCCCTGCAGCCCTTGTCCCCAGTCCCTCTGCAGCTCTCCTGGAGCCCCTTCAGGCCCTGCCAGGGGCTCTGAGCTCTCCCTGGAGCCTTCTCCTCTCCAGGGGAGCACCCCCAGCTCTCCCAGCCTTTCCTCAGACAACAGCACCATCTTCCAGAGCCTTGCGCTCTCTTCTACATTTCCCATTTTTGTACCAAATAGAAGCGCAAAGCAAAGCGGGAAGTGTTTGAAGTGAAGGTTGTAACTCCCAAACTATTTTCCGTGTGGATCTGAGCCCCTCTCCTGCCCTCTGCCTCGCAGGCTGAGTGACACCCGGGCATCTCCATGGTGACCTGGCTGCAGCCACACAGACCAGAATTCTCATCAGCTGGGCAGGCAGGGCTGAGATCCAACTTTTCCATGACAAACAAAAATGAAGCACATCAAAATCGACTTTCATTCCAGAATAAAGGGAAAAACTGGTTGATTTGGGTATTTTTTTTCCTGCTATTGATCTGGGGCGATGAAAAGCAAACGATATTGTGGGGGTTCATGTCACTGTGGTAATGACATCCACATCCACTCAGAGATATCGATCCCTCCTGAAGGATTTCTGTGCTTCATCATGGAGCTCCCAGTGCCCAAGGCTCATCCAGGGGTCTGAGCAGCCTTTGAAAGGCAGATTATCTCCAGGACTGCAGCAAGCTGTGGAATTTAGGAGGCAATTATTTTGATATGTAAATGAAACCATGGGGGGGGGAAGGTATCAGTTCTAAAATGCCATCAAGGCCAAAGATAAAGGAGGTTCCTCATCTACTCTGTAATAATTGTTCTTTAAACGGTGCCCTTGGCATGGGATCTGTGGCTGTTTCTTAACTAAGTGCAGGAACAGCCACTTGTGCCGTTCCCCTAAAGCAGGGGGAAGGTCGTGTAATTCACTCTGCAATGGCAAAAAGATGGTGGTGAAATCTCTGTTGAGTGCTCTTAATGGCTCCACAGATTGTTAATGAGCTACGGAGTTTCTCCAGCCCAATTCCCCAGGTTTAAATCCAGGCCCTGGCAGCAGCTGGAGAAAAACCCAAGAAAAGGAGTCGATACTCTCAGCCCAGCTCCTGGAAGATGAAAAGCTGCACAAGAGTTGGCACTAATTAGGGTGAATTCTGAAATTTCAGAGCCAGAAGGGGCCAGGGAGTGAATTCCAGCTGTGCTGGGTGGGTCTGTCTGCAGAGGGGTGGGGGCCCAGCTGTGCCCTCACCTGTGCAGCACCTGTGCATTACCCTGGCCTCACCTGAGCATCACCCGGGTCTCACCTGTGCCCTCCCCTGTGCCTGACCCTGGTGCTCAGCGTCCCTCCATCCCTCGCTGTGTCCCACCCGGAGCCCCCTTTGTCACCTCCTCCTCAGAGCTCCCAGTGGATTGGGAAAGAGTGGGAAACGGAACCTGGGCACAGCAGGGAGGGAGCCAGAGCAGGATTCTCCCCCTGAGCCTCTTCCCTCCTGTCCCACCTGTGCCCCACCTGGCAACCCCTGCAGGGGCCATTCCTGTGCTCAGGAATGCTGGGGTGTCCTAGACCCTGCTCTGGGAGGTTTCCCAGCAGTGACTCCCTCCTGGTGTGAAAAATAATTCAGAAGAGTAATGAAGTTCAGTCTAGTACAGGGAGTTTCTTTTGCCAGTGGCACTGAATGCCTGAAACCCTGAATCCCTGAACCCCTGTGGCTGGGTTCAGGCCAGTCTCCAGCTCCCCTCTGGAGAGCTGGAAGGACACCACGATGGATCTGCAGTGCTGGGACCCCTCAGGTGCTCCAGACCCCCCCCACCCCCGCTCCAGGGGGTCAGTGTCCCCAGGGCTCTGTCACACAGCTCTGCTGGAAGAAGAGCAAACAGAGCCTGGGGCTCTCCCAAGCCAGAGCTCCCAGCTCTCCAGGGTCCCTTGGCACCGGGAGAGGAATCCAAGGATCCTGGTCACGTTGGGAAAGGCTGGAGTGTGGGAGCACCCTCTAATTGGCCACTCTGAGTCTGTGTTAATGCTGCCTTTCCTTGGAGCCCTTTATCTGTGAGCAGTGATCATTATCTGTAAAATCAATCAATCAATCCAAGCCTCCTCTGAAAGCTGCTGCCTCTGCTCCAGCCCGGGCAGTGCAGCCACGCAGGGCCAGCAGCTCTGCTTTAGTGCAGGAGATTGTCCCTGCTCTTCTTTTTCCGTTAATCTGCTTTAATCCACCCAGGGCTTGCAGGATTTCCAGTCA
Organism: Prinia subflava; assembly: GCF_021018805.1. Lineage (NCBI taxonomy): Eukaryota > Metazoa > Chordata > Aves > Passeriformes > Cisticolidae > Prinia > Prinia subflava. Next base: position 6,276,414 of record NC_086270.1, read on the forward strand.
GTGGTCCTTCAAAAATTGCCTCATTTGCAGAGAGGCGGAAGCTCAGTGCGGGCTCACCCAGCAGGGCTTGGATTCCAGCTAAAGGAGAGGGGGCATGATGGCAGCTATGGGGAAATCCCTTGGACAGGGGAGTTTCTGGCTGGCAAAGGCACACAAATGTCACTCAGCCTGCAGGAGTCAAAGCCAGGTTCCTGGGAAGGCCCGGGATTTGTTGGGAAATCACCATGTTCAACAGCATTTGCAGGTTCTTCAAATCTGACCTTTACTTTGTGGAGCTTTATGCAGCAGCCACTTCATCCTGCTTAGCTGAAGCCTCCACAAGTGAAATATCTTCTCTGAGACCTTTATGGACTGTGGGAAGGAGCAGGCACGGGCTGATCCACACCTGGGGAACGGATCCTGGCTGGGAGGGGTGGGAGGTGACCCTGGGACAGCAGAGGAGTCCTGCTGGCCTTGGGAATTAATCCTGCACTGGCATTAGTTTTTAATTAGCATCATTTCGGTCCAACTGGGGCTGGTGCTGGAGAGAGATTTCCCTAGGAGCCTGTTCCAGGCAGGCAGCAATATTGGGCAGGGAGTTCCTGCAGGATGAGCTGCTCATGCAGGGCTGCAGCAGCGGGGAGGGGACTCAGCAGCCAAGGCCCTGCTCTGGTATTTCTCACCTCCACTTGAATTCTGCTCAAGTTTATCCTGGGTTTCTGGATTTTATGACCTGGCTTGCAGGCTGAGTTATTAAAGAAGGCTCCTAGAGTGGTTGGGATGTTGGAATCGGGGTCTTGCAAGGTTTTTTTCTCTTTTGCCTCAATCCAGACCTCCCAATCTCACCGCCAAATGTGCAGCTCTTCCCTCCCTGCAGCTCCTTTGGGGCTTTGGCACAGGTCAGTGGAGCATTAAAAAATATAAATACATCTGTAAGACTGGGATTTGGGGAAGCTCCATCCTGGCTGGGAAGGAGGAGCTGAAGGTGGGATCAGCTCCTGGGCTGGAGACCTGATCTGGGTCTGTGCTCTGGGGAGGTTCTGTGCAGGCTGAGTTTGGGATGGGTTTTGGATTGGGCAGCTTTAAAAGCTAATGGGATCCAGGATAGATCCAGGATAACATAGAGCAATCCAGCCATGGAGAGTGGAGCAAGGCTCTGTTGGTGCCATAACAGCATCTTAAATAAAATAAATACTTGTTTTTTAAAAAGCCCTGGAAGGGAAGATTTGCTTTGCTTTGCTTTGCTTCAGAAGGGAAGAGAAGGGGAGCTGATTTTCCTGCTGTTGTCCCAAAGATCCAGGCTGGCTGTGCTTTCTCCAAGCCTCAGTTCCAGCACTTTGTTGTATCTGTTTAGACTAAAACATCTCCAGAGCAGAGACCGAGGGGGCTGGAAAGGGCAGTGGTGCCCTGGTATGGGTGGGGGCATGGAAATGGCTCCAAACTCAATTCATTTAACTTCCAGGGCCAAAGGGGGCTCCAGAAGAGCTGCAGAGGGACTGGGGACAAGGGATGGACAGGAGCCAGGGAATGGCTTCCAGTGCCAGAGGGCAGGGCTGGAGGGGAGACTGGGCAGGAATTGTTCCCTGGCAGGGTGGGCAGGGGCTGGGCTGGAATTGCCAGAGCAGCTGTGGCTGCCCCTGGATCCCTGGCAGTGCCCAAGGCCAGGCTGGACACTGGGGCTGGAGCAGCCTGGGACAGGGGGAGGGGTCCCTGCCATGGCAGGGGTGGCACTGGGTGGGATTTAAGGTCCCTCCCCACTCAGACCACTCTGGGATTCCCTGATCTCAGCTGTGCTGCTCCCTGCCCTGCTCTCCCAGGAAATGTTCCCTGTTTCCCTCAGAGCTGTCCCAGCCACAAGCTCAGAAATCAGCCCTGGGCACAGCGTTCATCTCATTGGAGGGATTAACACCCAAAACCTGTAAATAATGCTCAGGGGAAGCAGAGAGGGAACATTGCCAGTAATTAAAAATAACACCTGGGCGAGCACCTCAGGGTTCTGCTGGGAAGAATCCCTGTCCCTGTCTCTGCATGTGCGAGGCAGGATTGCAAAGGGCAGATATCCACAGCCCATGGACTGACTGCCTGGGGAGGTGCTTTGGTTCTTTGGTTGCTATTTCACCCCACAGTGACAATTTTCTCCATCTGCTTTCACCAGTTGCTCACTCAGGTGCCTTTGGGCTCATGGAAATTCCTGGGGAATTGGGAAAATGGAGGAGTCTGGGCAGAGCAGGAGAAGGAGCTGGCTCTGGAGCAGCAAGTGGCTGCCTTGGCACCGGCAGCGAGTGTGGAATGCTGGGTCCGGTCCTCGCCATCTGCACCAATAATCAAGGCTTCATTAGAAACCCGGATTTGTTGTAAATTAGAACATGTAATTAGAAAATGTGTCTGCTAATTGAGTCCCTTTGATGTAGGCTTCAAGATGTGTTGCTGATCCCACACAGAGCGGGTTTTTAATGCCTTTTATTTATACACATTTCCCCCATTTATTGTTATTTGCAGCTCAAACTCTTTGCTGATCAGAAATATTCCGAAATTCATCGTGCAAAGAGCAGTGTCACTGGGGCTATTTATAAACACGGAGCTGGCACAAAATGCCATTCAGCAGATTCCTTTTTTTAGGTTGCTTCTCTGTACACCCCCTCCCCACTCCTTTTTTCCCTTTCCTTTATGTTTCCAACTACAAAACAAGAAGTTTCTATTTTCGCCAGTGCCGGAGCTTTCCGAGGCAGTGAGTGAGGATGCTGCAGTAGGTGGCACTCCTCCCTCTCCCTCAGCTCCGTGAGGATTTTGCCTTCCTGTAGCTGCTGCCTCTCAGGACCATTGGGAATGCGATGCTTTGAACTCCTGTGCTCGCCCAGCATCCCTCCGCACCCTCGGAAAAGCCCAAGGTGTAAAACCCAAGTCCAGGGCTCATTCTTGGCTGGAATGATGTCACCTGAGCTCCCTGCAGGTTTATTTGGAGGTGGTGGCCCTTGACCCTGGCCCAGGAAGGCACCACACGCTCAGCTTGGGTGGGAAGTGGGCTCACCAAGATCTGCCTGGCTATTCCTGCTCCTGCCAAAAGGGTTGGAGCTTCTCGAGGAAGGGAGCCCTGCAGACATACGAAAAAAAAAATCTTATTACCCTTATGTAAGCTGAAGGAATTAATTAAATAAATGCACAAAAATATCCTCTGAGGAAAACAGAACAGCCAGCCCAGAAATCAACTTCCTGAAATCGGCTCCAGCACCAAGAGGGGCCTTTCCAAGGCTTTACTTCTGGTAGGAAACGTCCCCAGAGAGGAGAGAGGGAGGAAGTTCAGCCCCTGAGGCTCTGCTCTCCCTCTGTCTTGGGGTGGCAGCTTCATACTCTGAATTCCTGGACATGAAGGGAGGAAGGGATGAAGGAGGGAGGAACGAGCCCCAAAGGGATTTTGCAGAGGGAATTTGGATCAGCAGGAGGGGTTCATCCCCAACCTCTGCCTGTTCCACATGGGCTGAGAGCACAAAAGGTTTTCCTGGGATTGCTCCGTGGGACCAAGGAGCTGAAGAGACCACCAGGATCATCCCAACCTGCTGCACAAATGGGATCCAAGGAGCTTCTCCTTGTCCCTGGGAACAAAGGATTGCTGTCCTGGATGTTTGCCCATCGCTCCAGCTGGAGAGCCTCCTCAGCAATGGAGCAGAGCCTCTCTGGAGGGGGCACTGCAGGAATGATGATCCTGCCCTGCAGGATCCCAGGATCAAAGAGCACCTCCTTGTCCTCTGGGAACCCTCAAACCCAGCTCAGCCCTGCAGGATTGGCTCAGGATTTGGGCCCCAATGAAGGAAATGCTGCTGTTCCCAACGCCCAGTGTACCACCAGGCTGGAATCAGAAATCAGGAATCAGGAAAGGTGCACATTGCTGGAGACACGAGAGCACGGCAGAGGAGTTTAGTGCTCCTAATAAAAAAATCTAATTCCCCTAATCTGGAGGAAACACTAAAAGCTACATGCTACCAATTATTTCCTTCTAGTTTTAATTTACAGCAATCAGTTATAATGGATGAAATTAATTCTCGGTTTAATTCTGTTGGCTGTGTGCTCAGCATCTCGTTTTTTTCAATCTCCCTTTTCCCAGCTGCATCTAGCTTCAGTGGTACTGCCTGGGGAGGAACATTGGCCCTAATTGTTTACAACCATCCCAGCCTTTGGTGTAATTCCCCATTTGCTGCAGCTTTGGGGGATTGACTCACATCAGCTCTGCCTTCCCGTTCAGTCCCAAGGTTTTAACATTAAAAGGATGAACATCACCATCTGTACCTTCCATCCACGGATCCCTGGGTCCAGCTCTCAGCCTTGCCTTTCTCTGGCTGTAGAAAAGCCTGTGGGGTTCCCCTGAGTTATCACAGTTAAATAAAGAGTCTAGAACTGGTCAGAAACCCTGCAGGGAGTGAGGAGCACAGTTCACCTCATCCCTCTCATGGTTCACCTTCATCTCTGGTGGTTCATCTTTGTTTTTCTGATGGCTCATCTTCATCCCTCTGATCATTCATCTTCATCCCTCTGATGGTTCACCTTCATCTCTGACAGTTCCCCTCATCCCTCTGGTGGTTCATCTTCATCTCTGATGGTTTTCTTTCATCCTTAAGGGTTTTTCTTCATCCCTCTGGTGGTTCACTTTCATCTCACAGCTCAGCTGGGGACAGGCACAGCAAGGATGGTCCAACCGAGGCTGTGAGGATGAGGAGCACCTGGAGCATCTCCCTGCCCAGGGAAGGCTGAAGGAGCTCCATGGTCCTGGAGGTGTGGAGGGTCCCTTCCAGCTCAGGAAATTCTGTGATTTCAAACCCACAGCACTGGCTCGAGGCTCAGACAGATCCTGTTCCCTGAGCACTTGTGGACATGGAAGCACTGGTTGTGTTCATCCCCGCTTCCCCAGGATTTTGTCACTGCAGAGAACTGGAGCAAAGTTCAGGCAGAGTCAGAGCGCTGGTATTTTTACATCCAGCCTCTCACTCTCCTTTCGACACCGCTTTTCCTTTGGTATTTTTGCCTGGCAAGTGCTAACGGATTACATCAGCCCGGAGCCGGCTCTCAGCCCGACACCCCGCAGCCAAAGCTGGCGTGTGGGGCTTGTGTTCTCTGCAACACTGAATGAAAGCAGTGTGAAAACTGAGACCTCTGGGCACGGCAAACACACTGCTATGCTGCTCCAACAACAGGAGCTCCGGAGGAGCTGTTAGCACAGTCCCTGCTCCCATCGCTGTTATCAGCGCTCCAACTGATCCACACCGTGCGCGGGGACCAGGAACCCTCCTCCTCTAGAATGCCCCCAGAGTTAAACCCAGCCAGGGGACCAGGAACCCTCCTCCTCTAGAATGCCCCCAGAGTTAAACCCAGCCAGGGGACCAGGAATCCTCCTCCTCTGGAATGCCCCGGAGTTAAACTCAGCCAGGGGACCAGGAATCCTCCTCCTCCTCTGGAACGCCCCCAGAGTTAAACCCAGGCAGCACACGCTGCTTGTATCTGCTCCGAGTGACTGAGCTGCTTTTACTCTGGTGAGGATGCAGAGGTTCTTATCGGGCTCAGGGCGCTCTGGAGCTGATCCACAGCACTGCCCGGATCAGCTGTGCTTTCAAGTGGAGCCACAGACAGTGGGAGTGGATGGAACCATTTATTTCCCACAATAAAATGCCAGACACATTTGGTTTTAAGTACCAGGAAGCTCCTGGGTTATGCACTGGATCCCCTCGAGATACCCAGGTTTGGAAGCAGAGTCTCAAACCTCCCTTCCTCTCTTTTTTCCCCCACTTCTAACACAGGTTCCTGGCATAGGAAACCCTCTGGAATGGGGTTGCCACTGTGCAGAGCCTCGTGTGGAATGAATTGTTAATGGGTGCAATGCAGACGTAATGAGGGAGGTATAAGAGCTTTATTTATGGGCTCCACATTAAAGTGATATCACAGCACTAAATCTTCCCCCCATTAGTGCTGGAGTGGAGAGCGGGAGTGAGGCAATCATGGAAAATCTCCCCATCAGTCTCTGAAGAGACAGGGGTTGGAGGTGCACCCCTCCCCCAGGCTGGGCTGGGACAGGCAGCCAGGGCTGCGTTAGAGCTCCAGGGAGTTCCTTGGGAGAGATCCCTGATCCTTCTGACCCCACAGAGGTCACCTCACACCTTCCCCTCCTCTCTGGCACTTTCCTGGCACTTTGGATGCCTCCACTCAGGTGGCCCCCCTTGCCCAGGGAAAGGCACTTGCAGTGGGGAACCAACCTGCTCAGAGCACCAGGGGACATTCCTGAGCTGAGACCTACACAGAGGGAGAAAAGCACAGATTTGGTGGGGTGAAAATGTTTCTATTTTCACTTCAACCATGAGTATGGTGACAGCAGCCTCCCCCTGAGCTGAGGTGCTTCATGGCAAGGGCTTCCAAGCAACAGAGATCACTTTGGGAAAGTAAAGTAATCCCTGGCTTTGTAATTCTTTCCAGAACTTGGAATTCCTTAAGCCCTATCACAGCCAGGGGTGCATGAGAAGGACCATTTCATTTATTTACTGCCACACATCAGTGATGGCTTTTATTAAACTTGAAGCAGAAATCTTTTCCATTTTCTATTTGCCAAAACAGTCCAAAAGCCCTTTGTGGTTCAGTTTTCCCATGTTTTTTCAGAGCTGTCAACAGAAAGCAAAGATCATCAGCCCCGTAACTCCAGAGGTTCCACTGCAGGGTTTGCTTTCTGCTAAATGCCTCTTCACATATTCATCTGAAATTAATGGGGGAATGGATTTCCGTTATGTGATGTGAGACAATAAACCCAGCTGTTCACTCTGCAGCAGCAGCTTTGCTGCAGGGATGTAAATCCCTGAGTTCCTTTGGGCTGCCTTTGCTCCTCAGAGCTGTGGGGACAGTTTGCTGTGGCTGCTCCATTCAACCCCGTTTTAACTCAGGAAGCAGAACTGAACTGTTCTGATCTGAGAGCTGATGGAAAAGAGGCTGGAAAGGGACTTTGGACGTGGAGGAATGGCTTCCCACTGCCAGGATGGATAGGAGATTGGGCAGGAATTGATCCCTGGCAGGGTGGGCAGGGCTGGGCTGGAATTGCCAGAGCAGCTGTGGCTGCCCCTGGATCCCTGGCAGTGCCCAAGGCCTGGAAGTGTTCAAGGCCAGTCTGGAGCAGCCTGGGACAATGGACGGTGTCCCTGCCCATGGGATGGACTTTAAGGTCCTTCCAGCCCAGACCATTCCAGGATTCTGTGATGGGTCAGAACTTCTTGCTGTGCAGGTGAGGAAACCGAGGGACATTCAACTGGAAACCCTGGAGCCCTGCCTGCTCCCCCTGTGCCCTGCAAAGCCACGAACGGGTTTTCCAGAGGCTGCAGAGGAGCTGTGCCAGCCCCCCTGTGTCGCTCGGTGTCGAGCTTAGCCCTGCGTGTCACAGCCGCGCTTTGACTGTCACCTCCTTCGCGGGGAAGGGCAGGGCAGCGGGGCTGGGCCGGGCTCACAGCAGCGCCGGCTCGGGAGCAGTTCAGGGGGGACGAGGCAGAGGCAAGGGCTCGGCGTGCGCTCGCGGTGACACAAAGTGTGACACGGAATTAGCGGGGATTATGCGGCATCAGCGGCTCCGGCGCCGGCCCCCGACTGAAGGACACTAATCGCCCTCTCCCACATCAAAGCCTCCCATCAACGCCTAAGCGTCTTAAGCGTGCTCCTCTTTATCAAATGAAAATAATGACGCTGTGTTTTACGAGCCGTGGTGGGGAGGAGATGCCCCAGAACAGCTCCGGCTCCCTCTGCCCGGTGGAAAGGCTCGGGAATGCAGCCGGGAAGGCGAGCTCCATCCCCAGCACCCCTGGGCACATCAGAGACGTCTCCGGACGGGCGGTGGAGGCACAGCCCCGTTCCTGGGCACAGCCCGGCGGGCTCAGGTACTTCTGAGATGATTTGATGGAGTAAAAACTCCCTCTTTTTGCTGCAAAACACCGAGTGGCTGATTGAAATCTTGAGCAAACCCATCCCTCTCCTACTAAGTGGCTTGTGCTTGCTGGCTGTGCTCAGGAAGAGTTTGATGTGTCCCCTTGGAAAGTGCTAAAATGAAACTTTTCCATTTTCCAGCCTGCAGCAGCCTTGCTTAGAATTCACCATTATTTTTATGATCACGTTTGAAAGTGCTAGAGCTGGAAGTAAAACTTTCCCTTGGGTCTGTAATTACATTTTTCCTCCAATTTCCCAAAGAAAAAGTTGTTTCTTTTTTTTTCTTTTTTTTTTTTTTTTTAACCTGGTTTAACGGAATCTTTGATTTTTGTATTTTAAATTATGCAGCATTACCAAAGAGCATTGAAACAAATTATTCAAACATATCTCTGCTTTCCCCTACGCTAAAGGACAAATCCTGCCCTTGCAGGGAAGAGCAGCTCCAGGAAAGGGAGGGGAGCTTTGCAAACCTCGTTTCTCCCCCAGAACCTGGGGGAGCAAATGACCCCTCCTGGCTCAGCTTTGAAAGCTGTCAGATGGTTCTTCCACCCCCGACTACTCCAGGTCCATCAGCCTGGAGGGGGAACAGAAGGCTCCAGGGAGAGCTCAGAGCCCCTGGCAGGGCCTGAAGGGGCTCCAGGAGAGCTGCAGAGGGACTGGGGACAAGGGCTGCAGGGACAGGAGCCAGGGAATGGCTTCCAGTGCCAGAGGGCAGGGCTGGATGGGAGATTGGGCAGGAATTGTTCCCTGGCAGGGTGGGCAGGGGCTGGGCTGGAATTGCCAGAGCAGCTGTGGCTGCCCCTGGATCCCTGGCAGTGCCCAAGGCCAGGCTGGACACTGGGGCTGGGAGCAGCCTGGGACAGGTTGAGGTGTGTCACGATCTGTTTAAGGGTCGTGATGGTTCGTTTTGATTTCAAAGTGCAAAAAGAGGCACACAGAACTCAGTTTTAACCAAAAATCAATGTATCTTTTATTGATACCCACAAACAATGTGTGATACGGGAAAAAGGAGAGAAAGAGAGAGGAGAGAGGAGAGAGGAGAGAGGAGAGAGGAGAGAGGAGAGAGGAGAGAGGAGAGAGGAGAGAGGAGAGAGGGGGTTATAGCTACCAATGGGAGACGAGAGTCCTCATGGCACCGAGCCAATAGAGCACCTTTGAAATCCTCATGGTGTGCAGCAATAGATCTATCTTCTCTGTTGGGGAGATCTCAGAGGTGGTAAAGTTGTGGGGGCTTCTTACAGTCCTTTTCAAGGCGAAGGGCAGCTCACCAGGAGGGGTGGTAGATCTCGTGAGCCGTGCCATCTTGTTCCACGAGGGGCGAGGCAGGCTGGCCTTTGCAGTGGGTACAGCACAGCCGGTTCGGCCAGCAGCAAACCCAGATCAGCCCCTGTAACAGGTCCATTGTCCTTCCCATGGGCCTGTGGGCACACCTGCAGGACTCTGGCAGGTTTCCACCTCAGCCTGTGCCAGGCCAGGAGAGCTGAGCTGGGGGTTCCTATGGTCTCAGCCCCCTTCCTCTCCTGTCCTTCTGCGGTGATCAAGAGGCAAACGAAGGGTCCTTGGACCAACTCTCATAAGGTGTCCCTGCCATGGCAGGGGTAGCACTGAAGTGGATTTAAGGTCCTTCTAACCCAGACCAGTGTGGGACTCTGAGACCTCCCTGGGTTCCACTTCCACGGGCCTCTCTGGTTACTGTTCTGGTTCAGGTGCAGGAATCTCCAGTCTGGCTCCGTGCAGGGAGGATTTCTCTGCTCTCCCCAGTCCTTTGTGAGTGCCGGGGCTGCACTTTCACTGCTTGTCCCGGCTGCTCCCGATCCCATCCAGGTGTGTTCCAGCAGGCCTGGGCAGTCACTGCCCCTCCTCAGGGGTTATTATTTAGCCAGTCAAACTCACACTCTCTTATTAAGCAAATTGCTCCCAGGGCCTGCAGAAATCTGCAGCTTTGTCAGCTCCGCACAATCACACACTCAGAGAAAATGAGAGCTGAGATAGAAATCTGTAGTTTCATCTTGAAAAAATGACTTTTTCAATGTCTAAATCTTGTTTTCCTCAGCCAGCCCAGCCCCTGTCTAGACACGCTGGTTCTGTTGTTCCTTCCTGAGCAGTCAGGCCGACTTTGGCACAGGTGCAATGCCGTGACCTCCCTGTGCTACCCAACCCCTTCCCAGCCAAAGTCACATTTTTGCTGGGTGGCCCTGGCCCCTCCCCAGGTTTGTTTTTCACAAACAATCATTATCTCTGTGTGTCCTGCCATGCTGAGCAGCCTGATCTCTGCATGTCACATGTCATTAGATTTAAAGTCACTTAGCAAAGACATTTAGTCTGCAGCTGGGTGGAACTGTCTGGTGTGTGCCACTTGTTTTCAGCTCTCAAGCTTTAAGATCTTCATGTCATGGCTCTGTGCCTCAGTTTACCTTTCTCTCCTACTCATTTAATGGAGGAGACTGATTTTTTTATTCTAATTTTTGCTGTGTTTTATTTTGCTGTGTTTTATTCTAATTTTTCAATTGGCAGTGCAGCTCTTGGCAGCTGTTTGAACTTTTACAGATGAATACAACACCCACGTGTGCAAACCCAGCGCAGCCCCCGGGCCCAGGGGTGTGGATGGCTCTGCTGCCTGGCACTGGTGGAGATTCCTCCCAGGAATTCAGACATCCTCGGCTTCCCCTCCTCCCTGTGCCCTCGGTGCAGAGCTCTGGGAAGGGTGAGTTCATTAACACTTGCAGAAGGCACCTGAAGTGGAAAATGGTTTATGAGCGCACGGGTTGGGCGGTGGCGGGAGCTGTCAGAGCGGCTCAGCGCTCCCCTGGAGCTGTCACCTCCCCTGCAGCCCTGAGCAGCGGCTGAGCTCCCAGCCAGGGCCACCCGGGCTGGATCCAGCCACAGACATCCCTGCCCGCCAAGCCAGGCACGGGGAGAGTCCTGCACATTGGTCCATGGAGAAGTGGAGATAAATCCTTGACTCCAAGAAACCTTCTGTCTGCACCAGCCCAGCCTGGGGATGCTGCAGGGACCTGAGCCCTGCGTGGGGACTGGGGGGAAAAGGGGGAAATGGTTTTCCCTCCCAGTTATAACGATCCCACTCCTGAGCTCTGTGGTGTTCACTACACCTGGCTCAGGGCAAAGCCAGCCAAGCTTTCCATGTCCCCATCCATGGGCCCCGATCCCAGTCTCCCTGTAGAAGGGGTGGAAGGGACTGAGGGGTCATGGACAGAGCTGGCAGCATTCGCTCCAACATCAGGGAACCCCAGAGCTGCCCCATGGCAGCTCCTGCTGCTCCTGGGTGGTGTCTGTGGGGACCTGACAGCCTGGGCAGGGAACACGGGGCAGGGGTGGTCACTGCTGTGGGGGGTCGGGAACGATCTGTGTGTCCCACATGATCTGTGTGTCCCCACAATCAGTGTGTCCTCATGATCTGTGTGTCCCCACAACCAGTGTGTCCCCACGACCCGTGTGTCCAGCACAGTCCGTGTGTCCGGCACAATATGTGTGTCCCTTGGCCAGTGGCTGTTGAAGCCACTGCTGGGCAGTGGCGGGGCTGGCACTCGGTGCCACGCTGGGTCACAGGCAGTGCCACACTGGGTCACAGGCAGTGCCACACTGGCTCAGGGGCGGTGGCGGTGCTGGCACTCGGTGCCAGGCTGGCTCAGGCTCCTCTGTCACCCTCGCGGTGACCTCGGCAGTGTCGGTGTCTGGCGGCACTCACAGGAACACCCACAGTGTGTCTGCCAGGCTGTGGAGCCCTGGGCAGCCCCGGTGCCAGCCAGGGGACACCCTCAGGGTCTGTCCCCCCTCCTGGCACAGCAATGTCCCTGTTCCCAGACAGGAGCTCAGCTGCCTTTCAGGAAAAGCCTTTTTCAAGATGAAAATCCCATCTTGGGGAAGGTGGGGGAAGACCTGCTGCTGTGAGTTCATGAAGGGAGATGGGAGGGAGGCACAGACAGAGCAGGGCTGGCACTGGGCTGGGATGGAAGGGGAGCTGAAGGACAAGGGCAGCCTGGAAGAGTGGAGCTGGCCCAGACAAACCAGCAGCAGTGTTGGCAGAAGGCTCAGCAGGCTCCCGTGCCCTCTGATGCATTTTCACACCAACTTTTTGCATTCTGTTCATGTTTCTTTCTATTTCTACACCTGGATCGTGGCCAGAATGAAAAAGAAGAAGGGCAGATAGAAAACTTAGTGCTTTTCAATTAAACAGGAAGCTCTTTGCCATTGTAAGTGAGCTTATTTAGACATTAAATCAAAATCAAATGCTTGCACTATCAGTGCTGCTCACAGTCTGATAATTAATGATGGCTCTCCCCAGCGCAAACCCTCGGTGTTCTGTCAGCACCACTGTAAGCTTTGATCGAAAGCTTTTTAAGTAGTTTCAGAAGCTGGATCTGTAAAATAAAAATAACCCAGAGTGGTAATTCTCTGCCCAAGAAATAAATAATAAAGGCTCATAGCATTTAAGTGTTTGCTGTCAGCTCATCAGCAATTCCAGCATCACGGGCTGAGTGAGCGGTGAGGGAAGGAAGGGGGTTCTGGGCACTTAGGTGGGGACTCTTTTACATCCCTCTGCCTGCAGGAAGGAGTTTCAAGGCAGATGTGAATTATTCCTGCCTTTTCTGCACTCTCTGTGGTAGAAAGGGATCTCGGTGCCGGTGAAAATCAGGCTCAGTTGTTATGGAAATACCATGAACCCACCCCAGCCAGAGCTGTCCCTGGCTGGGAGCTGTGAGGGGTGAGGCAGGAAGGGATGAGGCAGGAAGGGATGAGGCAGGAAGGGGGGCAGAGCTGCTCTCAGGGTGTGCCAAGGCCCCGGGGTCAGGTCCCACCAGGGCAGCCGGGAGTGACCTGGGCACCTCTGGGGTGCACAGCCTGTGGGCGGGGGGAACTGCCCGGGGCTGGGAGGGCTGCAGGAAGGTCAGGAACCTCAAACTGGGCTGGGGCTGGAGGGTCCGCCCTCCCACCCACCTTCCTGTTAGGGTGTGCACTGGCCCCATTCCCAGCCAGGCCTTTTCCCCCTCCCCCTTCAGGAGCACATGGAAAGCCCTCTCCTGTCCCAACCCCCTGGAGGTGCACTGCAATCCCATCTGAGCACCGTGTGCCTCCCTCTCCATCCCACCCACCCCGGCACGGGATGGAGGAGCCTCTCCCCGCTCTCTCTGCCCCCTGCTGAAGGAGCCTTCTCCTGACCCACCCTGGGCAGGGCAGGAGCTGCCAGGGCCAACAGCAGGGCTCCCCTGGCTGCCTGGCACTGCTGGGACCATCAGACCGAGTTAGTTCTGTCTGTACTGGGGACTGCTTCCCCTGCTCCCCTCCAGGGCTGGGGACTCAGCTCTTTCCCAGTTCCAGTGCCTGACCACCCTCGCAGGGAAGAAATTTCCCCAAATATCCAATTTAGCGCTGCCCTGTGCATTGTGTGGGCATTTCCTGCTGTCCTGCCCGTTGTTCCCCGAGGTTTTCCTGCTGTTCAGGTGTCACACAGCCCATCTGCCATTCAGGACAGGCTGGGAGGCTCCAGCCTCCCCAAGGCAATCAGAAGGGGCCGTGACTGAGAGTGCAGGGCTGCAGAAGCAGAATGGAGTGATTAAGAGCAATTCTGAGTAATTAAGAGCAGTTCCTCACGTGCCAGTCACCACATCCCACACGGAAACAGCACCCAGGGTGACACAGAGTAGCCCAGAAAGGCCCCAGTCACCATTCCCTTGCTGAGATTTGCTGTTTCTCCTCTTTCTGACTCAAATCGGGTTGAAATCTCTGGAAATCATTAAAAAAGCATCTTGGGGCAATCTGAGCATGAGGGTCATGGCATGAGGAGTTTGTCACCTTTCCCCAGGCTGCCTGGAAGGATTGCTGGGGGAATCCAGAGGCCCGGACTTGGGGAAGTGACAGCTTGGATGCTGCTCACGCCGTGTCCTCAGTGTGGGATTTGTGCACTCGGGAGTCTGGAGCACTCAGAGTGTGGAAACTGGGAGTTGTGTGGAGCAGTGGAGGGACAAGATTTGTCATCTCCAAGGGTTGTAATCATGGTAATTAACAGTGTTTGTAGGTCTTGGACTGGCTACAATAAGATTTTACACAGTGCATCTTCTGCAGAACGATTTCCATTACTGAGAGCAGATAAAAACTGACACGGGCTCAGGGTGACTCGGGAAATCAATAAACAATAAAACTTAGCATGAAAACAAATAAATTAACCCAATCAGAAGAGACACTGAGAGCCCATCAGACTTGTTAGACAGATGAAGTCAAATGTCACTCCCAGGGCTGAGCAATTGCTCCGGCAGACACGCCAGGCTCCCTTTAAGGATGAATTTTTCAGCCTCTTTAGGACTGAGCTTGTTTCCATCTGCCAGACTCAGTCTGAATCAAGCAGAAGGAGACAGACTGATTCCAAAATACCTCGTTGCCCTGGGAGGGGTTTCTGTGCTCTGCTCTCCACAGTGGCTAGATGGAGGCTCAGAGGATATTTGGGGCTGGATGTGCTGCACCCTGGGCTCAGCTCTGCTGGCAGGAACGCGGGGTGAGCCTGGGATGAGTCCCTGCCTCCAGTGGGAGTGGGAACCAGCCTGGGTAAGGGATTCACTAATTTAAATGCTCTCCTATAATTGCAGGTGAATCAGAGAATCAGGGAATGGTTTGGGCTTGGAGGGGCCTTAAATCCCCTCCAGTGCCACCCCTGCCATGGCAGGGACCCCTCCCCCTGTCCCAGGCTGCTCCCAGCCCCAGTGTCCAGCCTGGCCTTGGGCACTGCCAGGGATCCAGGGGCAGCCACAGCTGCTCTGGCAATTCCAGCCCAGCCCCTGCCCACCCTGCCAGGGAACAATTCCTGCCCAATCTCCCATCCAGCCCTGCCCTCTGGCACTGGAAGCCATTCTCTGGGTTCTGTCCTGTCCATCCCTTGTCCCCAGGCCCTCTGCAGCTCTCCTGGAGCCCCTTCAGGCTCTGCCAGGGGCTCTGAGCTCTCCCTGGAGCCTTCTCCTCTCCAGGGGAGCACCCCTGCTCTCCCAGCCTTTCCTCATTGGAAATACCTGATTATAACCTTCACCCCTGACTCATTTCCTACACAAACCTGGCTTCAGTCCCTGCACAAAGCTGTGAATTTCCTCTGCTTGGACTCCTCAGTCCAACCTTCCCAAAATGAGCATCTTCAGCCCCCTCTTGTCCTGATCCCTCCCCACACAGCTGGGCTGGGACCCTCCCTTTCCCTCCTATGGGGCAGCAAATATTTAAAATGAATAATTTCATTCCAGCTGGACTGTGCCTGGCCAGGCTGTGCCAGGTGCTGCTGTCAGACAGGGAACAGTCTCAGGCACTTTCCAGCAGCACAGAAAATCATTTTTTATTGCCTATAATTATATGTTTCTAGCTAAATTGATCACTGGGGTAGATCTGGGTTTGGTACAACAGAACTACACCAGGCTGAGTTTGACCCTCTGGCTTTGCGTGAGCTCAGCCTAATAATGTTAATTATAGGGGGAGAGAGGAATAATCCAGAGGTTGATGGGGCTAGGGCTCTCTAGCACATCTGGCTGGAAAACCTGCAAAAATATTTGGGGATTGGCTTGACAAGAATTGTGTTTTCTGCAGCTTTTTAGCAAAAAAATTAAAACCAGAAAAAAAAGGGTTCCAGCCCAGACAAAAGATTTACTTCCTTTTGGGGAGGCTGTGGAGTTTCTGCTGTGCAATTGTTGAGTGAAATGCTGAGCAATAAAATCCCATTTCCAGAGGAAATGTCCCAATGTTGTGATCCGGGAATTTTTTGGCAGCAAGGGAAGGAGCCCCAAACTGGAGGGGAGGGATCAGCTCCTGCTCCCAAGGTTTCCCTGGCTGAGGGAATCTGGGGTCTCCAGCGGGAGCAGCTGGGTCCAGCTGGGCTGGGACGGGGTCACCCCGAGGCCTCGCCTGTGCCAGGCTCCCCACAGACCTCAGGAGCTGCTGTGGAAGGGCCTTTTCAAGAGATGTTCCAAGTGAAAATCCGTGGGTTTCACCAGTGGGTGGATAATCCATAAAGTGTTTGTGTCTAATCTGAGGTTTTATTTAGATCAGTTCTTCTGGATTTTGACCTTTTCATCCTTAATTGTTTTCTGTCTTTGTAAGTTCAATTAAATTTTTAATTGGAAAATCAGCTTTAACAGCAAAGCGGAGCTTTAAATCCAGAGAATGTTGTAAGAGGAAGTTTCAGACTTCAGAACTTTCTGAACACTTAAATATCCAGATAAATCAAAATGGACTTTTTCCTTTGAAAACTTCTGACTCCAGCACATCACATTTCTCCACGGGGGAAAAGATGAGGGAATTTCCTGGGCAATTTCCCAATATTTCTGGTACCTGCAGTAGCTGTTTAAAACCCTTTCACATCCTTTCACCCTCCCACATACACTGCTGAGAAATAAATCCTTTGGAAATGGAAATCAGGCTTGAAGTAAACAGATTAGTAATGGTTATTTGGTAACACTTTATTAATTAAATGTCCTAAATACATTTAAACCTAGGCATTTAATTTAGATTTATTGGGATAATTTAGATTTATAAGAATCGTTATGATACCTTAAGTACAGTAAATGCCAATTGATTTTTATAGACAATATTTACTGAAGTGTAACCACAGTGCAAAATTTAATTATCTCCATCCTCAGTTAAAAGGACAGGACAGAGGGTTCAGCCCCAGGACTGCTGGGGGCTGCCAGGGCTGCACTGACCTTGGAGTGCCAAGCTCTGCCCTGTCCTGTGCTTCCAGATCCTTCCCAGGAATGCCAAGAGATGCACAGACCTTTCTTAATAGGTAAATCTTTTACCTCATGGTTCCCCTGGAGAGGAGAAGGCTCCAGGGAGAGCTCAGAGCCCCTGGCAGGGCCTGAAGGGGCTCCAGGAGAGCTGCAGAGGGACTGGGGACAAGGGCTGCAGGGACAGGAGCCAGGGAATGGCTTCCAGTGCCAGAGGGCAGGGCTGGATGGGAGATTGGGCAGGAATTGTTCCCTGGCAGGGTGGGCAGGGGCTGGGCTGGAATTGCCAGAGCAGCTGTGGCTGCCCCTGGATCCCTGGCAGTGCCCAAGGCCAGGCTGGACACTGGGGCTGGAGCAGCCTGGGACAGGGGGAGGGGTCCCTGCCATGGCAGGGGCAGGCTTTTACATGAGCTGAGCTGAGCTGATCTTTAAGGTCTCTTCCAATTCCTCTGACCTGGACCAGCTCTGATTTGTCACTCTGGGGCTGTTGGCAGGGAAGGAGCCACATTAACACATCTCCAAACTGGGAGGAAAATGTTACAATCTTCCAGTTACCCCGGGTGCTTCCCCAACCATGAATTGTTGATTTTTTGTTCCAAAGGATTTTTTATGTTGTCCTTTTGTTCTTTACATCCCTTTTGCCCTGTGAGCAGCACTGATTTTCCTGTGTAGGGTCACTCAGCCAGGTTGGATTTACCTCGGTGCTGGGGCTGCTGGCCAGAGCAAGCCAGAGCTGCTGGGCCAGGAGAGCAGGGCACACAATTCCCAAACTTCTACTGTTCAACCACAGCTTCTGAAGCAAATTTAAGTCCATTCCAAATGACCAAAGATGCCTTGTCCCATTGTCTTGGGTTATGCAACAAAAGAAAAAAAAAAAAAAAGTGTATTCTATTTCATCTGCAGAAAGCAGTTGGGGATGGTTTCTTTTTCCTTTATCTCTTGTAACTCCAGGAGAGGAGGGCAGATGCCTTCTGATCACAGCCCAGCTGTTAAACCAGGTGGGGCAGTGTTTGTGATCTCTGTCACCACTGCCCACCCTCGGGGATATCTTCTGTTCATGGGCCATTGAGGCTCACCAGGGACTGACACATTCCATCATCCATTGGGAGATGGAACACCCAGGGGGAGGAGCCAACCATTCCCTGCCCAGATAAAAATGGGGACACAGGGACCCCAGACATTCCTCTTTGCCACTGGATTCCCAGAGGAAGAGCGGACCCATCTCAGCACCCTTGAACCTGTCTGCAGGATCATCTCTGCTCCAACAGAACCACATCTGTCACTGCAGGAGGATTTATTTGGACTGCTTCCAACACCCTGAACAGGGTGTCAGGTCGTATTCCTGACTCTGTCAGGGTTTTCTAGGACTTTTGTTTGTTTGCTTGTTTGGGTTTTTTTTTTACTACTGCATTTGCAGTTTTAGTATTCCTAGTAAAGAACTGTTATTCCTATTCCCATATTTTAGCTTGAAAGCCCCTTATTTCAAATGATAATAATTTGGAGGGAGGGGGTTTACATTCTTCCTTCCAAGGGGAGCTCCAACTTTCCCTGACAGACACCTGTCTTTTCAAACTGAGACACCCATCCTGGGATGCTGCAGCACGATCACTGCCTGGCAGGATGGGAACGTCACCAGTGCAGGGGTCTCTCACTGCTTCACCCTGCCGAAGTTGTGGCAGATGTTTGACTCAGGGGCCATTTGGGAAGGTTTACGTTCCATCAGCTTTGCTTTGAGACTGGAACAAGCCCAGAATCTCAAGAAGAGCCCAGCCAGGCTCCCCTGTGCTCATGTGAGCCCCACAAATCACCTCAGGCACTCCAACAAGTTCACGAACCCTCAGCAAACTTCAAACAAATCCCAGCCTGGTCTTCAGGATGGATGCAGAGTTCTCATAGGAAATCATTCCCAGCAAGCAGCGCAGAGGGAAGATAATGATTCCTGAAGTGAAAATAACACAAAGCAGGGGGATTATGTGGGATAAACACATTTTTATGCAGCTATGCTGAAGACTTTGCTGTTGGAACCTTTCAATGTCAGCCTGCCCTCTCTGATCAGAGTCCCCACATTTTTCTCTGTCTCAAACCCAAGTTACCAAAAGCTTCCAACTCTCACCAAAATTCACCCCAAGTGCTTTAAACTCTCTGCACATCCCAGACCATGCTCTGTGTTCTGGATTTACCTCTTCCAGGTGCAATATTCCACCTTTTCCAGGTGAAAAGTGGTCTGCTGCTGCATAGGGATCTCAGGGCTGAATGGAAAACCAGTTCAGCTGCCAGGGCAGAGCATACGGGTGTGAGAGAGGGATTTTGGGTGTGCAGAACCTGGCAGGCAGAGCAGCTATCCTGTGAAATCAGTAATGGAGATAATTGGAATATGGATATTTGCGGGAGGAGCAGCTTCTCTGTGTGTGCTGGTGGCTCTGTTTGTGTGGAGACAGGGGCACGGGAGCTGAGTCACTGCCTGAGTGACCCTGGGGAGGTTGTTTGAAGGAGGCTTTGATCTCTGGAATTGTCAGGCTTTGTGTATTGGGACAAAGCCACAATTAAGGTGGAACTGAGGAAGGAGCAAGGCTCGGTGCCCACATCACAGCACCCACTGGGGAGGAGCTCTGACTCCTGTGCAAACAGGATCACGGGGATGCAGACGGGAATCACAAAACGCCTCCTCCTGGATGTGCTCTGACCATGAAGTTGAACATTTTAGTGAAGCCATCAGAAATTCAGAGGAGTTTGGTGGCTGTGGCCTCAGTGGCACAAGGGAAATCCAAGGGCAGGTTTAGAATAGAGATCTATCAAGGGGGAATGGCTTCTCTGGGGCTGGATGGGAGATTGGACAGGAATTGTTCCCTGGCAGGGTGGGCAGGGGCTGGGCTGGAATTGCCAGAGCAGCTGTGGCTGCCCCTGGATCCCTGGCAGTGCCCAAGGCCAGGCTGGACACTGGGGCTGGAGCAGCCTGGGACAGGAGGAGGGGTCCCTGCCATGGCTGGGGTGGCACTGGGTGGAATTTAGGTCCCTCCCAGCCAAACTCATTTGGGATTTTAAGGATACCAAGCACTGGGGCCATGGCAGGACCAGCCCTGTGCTGACACTAATTCACTATCCCCTCCTCCTGTGGGTTCAAACAGCAAAAGTGGTGCTTGAGCAGGGCTGCAGCCTCCGAATTCCTGCAGAGAATGACCAGACAGAGGAATAAAGAGAGATAAATCTCTTCACACACACAAATATTGTGCTGAAAATGAAGACGGTTCTGTTGTGCGAGTGTTCGGAAGAGCACAGAGTGCTGGGAACATGTTCCAAATGTCAAACGGATTATACTCCAGCGCCCCTATTGTTTCATATAATTCTCATCTAATGTCACCCCTGGCAACAATAACACAATATTCGCTTTGATGTAGCCTCGCTGAATATTTTTAAGCAACGAGGAGATTGCCGGGGGGAGGAGGGGCAGGCGGGGCGGGGGCTGCCCCTGCACCCAGCACGAGGGTGACAGAGCAGAGCCCCAAATTAAATCCATCAGGAAGATTGAGTTTGCAGTTCCAGGGGCCCTGACACCTGTGCTGCTGCAGCCTGGGCAGGCTCGAGATGGAGGTTTAATCAGGAGGTTTGTCTCTGCTGGAATACAATTAGAGAGCCCTGGGCTGGGAGCAAACATCCGAGGAACACGGGGATGCAGAGGCAGGGACGTGGAGGGGGACAAATCACTGGAATTTCTCCAGGCTGAGCAGAGCTGTCACTGGCAAGGTCAGGCCAAAGGGACTGATTCCATGGGAAGGAAGGAGAAAATGACTGCAAAGGTGGAAAGTGCCAAGAGGCAGTGTAGGCTCATCCCCTGTTATTGGATTACTCTCTTGACCCAGAAGTTTCCATGAAGTTGATTCATGGACCCAGCAGCCAGAGCCCAAGGCCTGGGGTCTCTCCTGCTTCCAGGAGAATTCCTGGCCAAGGGCAGTGGCCCCCCCTACCCTGCAGCAGCAGCCTGGGACCAGGGGCACAAGGAGAAGGAAGAAGCTCAGCTTCCCCTCCTCAGCCTCAGCACGGTGACATGCAGCTGATCACAAGGATAACTCTGCTGGAATCTCTCTTGGAACACATCCCCTTCCTGATCTGCACAGGGGCATTCAGCCCCGTGCCCTGGGTGATGCCCTGTCCCTGCCCTTGGGGTGCTGCAGGCTCCACCCTCCTGCCCCTTGATCTGCTCCTGCCCTGAGCTGCGCCTCCCTGCGCCCCAGCCCCAGGGAGTGCACCAATCCCTTAATTCCTACATAAATATTATCCTGGGAGTCCCTCAGAGGAAAATAATATCAACAGAACTGATTATCATTTCCTGTGTGGCTGCCTGAGTAATGGGAACCAGATGATGTTTATCTTTAAAAAAATTAAAATGCCAATAAAAATGTAATTTTAAAAATAAAAATTCACCTCCTGGTATATTTCTGTTACAGCTGGAGAAATAACAGGGACGAGCCACATCTGCATGTTCAAATCCAGAAAAAAGAAAGGGCTTTGTTCCAGGATTCAGGGAAGGTACAACCTCCATGGCCCCGTTTCCAAGTGGAACTCCTGATTTTCAGCACATAACTCAGCTTTAAGCACTTCTGTGGGATGAGCTTAATAAATGAAGAGCTTGTGAACATTCCTGCTGGGAGTACAGGTCAGGGCTCCCAGGGCTCAGCTGTGCCCTTTGCAAGGCTGAGCTGGAGGGGAAGGTTTATTACTGGGGGGAAAGGTGTAACTCCCTTCTGTTCAGTGAGATCACAGCTATTTATACAGATTTACACAGTTCTGGAGCTCCTTCACCCATACCAACAGCACAAAATTAAAATAAGGTGGAAAAACCTCACTAAAATCCCATTTTAAACCCTCTGACAGGTCAGAGTGTAACTCTGGGAATGGATGTGCACGTTGGGTATTGAGGGAATTAATTCTTGTCCCCTGCAAAGAGAAAACTTCACCCTATGAGTATCAGAACATATCTATCTGACCAGATGCCAAGCTCAGAGAACTCTAGCCAACCTCCTCTCTTCCCACCTCCACCACTTTCCAAAGTTTCCATCCCTCAGGGTGTAATTATTACTGATTGATCCCTTTCACCAGCTGAATTCTTGGGAGTTTATTTGCTTTGTGTCTTTGAATTCTGTGAGCAAAATCCTGTTGTTTTTTCTTTTGCCATTTTTGGTCCCAATTACAAAAGAAAGGCTCATCAAGTGCCGCAAATGGAATGGCCAAATTACAACCCCGGGGTGCCAATGGGAAATGAGGGAAATCAGGGCATTTCTGTGGCATGGGGATAACAGAGCCCTACATTGCCAGAGCCTTGTTTGAACCCTCAGCCTGGCTGGAATTGGCACCTGGCTGTGTCCAGGGCAGTCCTCCCATACCTGAGGGTGTTGTCCAGCTCCATCCAGCATTTTGTGAGCTCTCAGCTCATTTTTTAGAAAAGGCAATCCATGTCTTGTCCTGGTGGCTGTGACAGGAGTGATGTTTAAAACACTGCTGCTTAAAGGGAGATGGAAAGTGAGGTGTTGGTTTGGATTCCTCCTGCCCCTCTCCATCAGTCCATGCCTGTCCCCTGAGTTGGGTGATCCCTCTGTCCTTGGAAATCAACAAAGAGCCCCAAAGTGCTGGGGAAGGAGTGGCAGTCACTGGGCAGACTTTGTGTCCCACAAACCTCACCTGGGCTTTCCTGCACGGGCTTTGTGACCCACCCCCAACAGCAGCAGGGAGAAAGCTTCTTTCAGACACTGGAAGAACAAAAGGGGCTCAGCCAGGGACACATCTCCAGCAAACCATCCCCACTCATAAAGGGTCTGCCTCGGTTGAGTGAGGAGATAAAGCCCTTTCATTCAGACTCATTTAGGGCTCAGCAATTTGAACGCTGTTTTCCATGGAAATGGATGAATTCTAATCCTTTGATTGTGTGTTATCCTAAACTCCACGTGTACTTTCCTCCTGTTTATCTGCTGGCTTCTGTTGTTCCATGGAAACGCTGCTCTGAACTGGCTTTTCTGGGGAGAACCCCTCATTGTAATCTCTGCCCCTGCAGGAGGACACAGGGAGCTCCCAGGAATGGCCCAGGAGAAGTGTCCCCGGTGACTTCTCCTTTGGGAGCTGCCTTTGGATGAGACAGGCTGACATCCTGGGACCAGGCTGGCAAGGAAAAGGGTTTTTTCTTTTCACTGTCTGAAATGGCTTCTGTGATAAGAGGAAAATTAATTAGGAGGGAGCTTACAGAAAGGACTCTCATGCCGGTACCAGAGTGGTGTCCAGTGGGGAGATCTGGTTGGTTCAATTCCCAGAAAACTCCCATGTTTTGCTCCTGGAGCTGTGAAAGGCTGGAAATGCAGCCTTTGTTGCAATAAATATTCATTCATTTCTGACCTCAGCAACGCTGGTGGAATTTTGTCTATCCTGAGCTGAATTTTTAGGAGGCTGAACATAAAGGTTCAGCACCAAGATGGAGATCAACACTTTTTTCCAAGCCTGGGGAGGTTGGAGACAGGTATTAACTCTGGATGAGAAGCTCTGGAATTAGAATGGGACTCATTTAAGAGAAATGATCAACAGAAGAACCCATTCCTGAAACATATGACGTTTGCTCTGAGGGGAAATGAGCTCTATCTGTCTTGTGAAGGATCTGAAAATGAGCTGATTTGCGTGGTTGTGAAGGATCTGTCAGTGACTTAGGGACACACAGAATATTTGGGTTTGAACCACCCTCAGTAGCTTTCCTCTGTGGATATATTTGGTTTTGCCAGTAGAATGAGAGTAAATTCCACCCAAGTCTCCCATTTTGTCCAAGACTTCTTTTTGCCTTGTGCATTTTCACCTGGACTGTCCCAAATTTGGTATCAAAAGCTGCCAAATGCGAGCCTTGAAGATCTGGGCTCACCTTGCACAAGGTGGAGGCAAACGCTCCAGGCCAATGAATGCTGGAGGCAGTGGAGATGAAGGCCAGAAGATGTCCCAGGAATTATTCAGACAATTATTCTGGTGCCCTGTCCTGTGTCAGGATTTGCTGTAACCAAGGTTGGAATTTTCCAACATTTCCAGGTTTTCACCCTTTTCCAGCCAAGAACAGGGATTAGGAGCTAAAGGCTGTGCTTGGTTTTCTCCAGCTTTAGTTGATTGTGCAGAAAAACACCCAAATCTGCAAGGCTCTGCCCAGCCTCTGGAAAACAGTTTTATTTGGCACTGATAATTTCATTCTCTCACCATGGCATCATTCCAGCAGCACCTGGACAGGAGCTGTGGCAAAACAAGAGACCTGAGTGTGAATTCTGTACAGGTCCCCACAAACTCCCAAAAGCTCTCCAGGATAGGAGGGGCCTGGATCTGATGGATCCAGGAAGGCAAGAGAGACAAAAATATCCTGTGTGATTCCATAATTTGATGTTTCCAGTGCAAGAGCAGAGGACAAACAGAAACACCCAGCAGTTCTTGCCAGCTCTGGATCTTCCAGAGGTGTTTTGCAGCCCTGGCTGAGATTCCCAGGAATGCAGGGCCAAGCCAGAGCAGGCCCTGGGATGCCCTTGCTGACACCCAGGGTTGTTTGCAAAGCCCTGCTGAATTCCAAATGTTTGGTGCAATAAGAAAAATCAGGTTATTCCCAGTCAGGACTGGGCTGTGCCTCCCTGGCTGAGTCCAGCCCAGCCTGGCTGGGCAGGCACACGGATGTGGTGTCCTTGGATTGGGATGCACAGTAAATACGAGCCCATATTAGCACAAGCACCAATGCCTATGAAGCCAGAGGCTAAATTTGGGATTTTTATGTTGCAATAAATCTTGTTTCTCTACAAAGCCTGGGCAAACCTTAAATCAAAGCCTTTCTCCTCTCCCCTCTCGTCAGTTATTGATTGGGGCATTATCCATCCAGTAACCATGAGGAGAACACGCCATAACCGTGATGGATCTGCCCAATTCCTGGCACTAATCCTCGGATAACTGCGTGCTTTGCTGCCCACCCTCAGCTGTGCTTTATTCCAGAGGCCTTCTCCTCTCACCCATCCTGATTAAAAGATGGGAGCAGAGTGATGGATGATGATTTTCCAGGTGACTTTCTACCCAGGTAGCTGGCACCCACCAGAGTGCGCAAATCTCACCCCTCTCCTAAAATAATGCTCCTCTAGGAAAAAAGAAAAAAAAAAAAACAAAAAACAACCACACCTGGGAAAAGGGACAGAAGGAAGAAGAGGAGGCATGAGGAGCAGATAAAGAGGTGTAAACAGGAAAAGCTGCCAGGTCAGAAATCCAAAGGCAGAACCCTCAGACAAGAGACAAGGAGCTTTTCTGGAAGGTCAGAGAGGTTTTTGTGCAATCGTGGGGTGCAGCAGAGGGGTAAAGCTGTTCCCAAAGTGCCCAAATCCAAGTGCTTTGGGATCAGCATCACCCATGGGTTTATATATCTCTTTCCCTGCTGTCCTTCACAGGTAAATGTCCAGGATCTCACTTCACTTCTGATCCAAATCCTTCCTCCCCCCTTGCTGATGCTGCAAAAATCCCCCTGCCAATGTTTTGCTGAGGGCAGGGAGACTGGGAAAAAAAAAATTCTCTGCCCTGGCTATTTTTGCCATGTTAAACACCAGAAAGAAATGCTATTATGAATATACCATAATTCAGACTCATCCCTGAGCAGATTTCACTTTGGTGGGTAAATTTATCCCTGTCGGATTTCAGAGCCAGCCGTGCCTGGGACCTAATGAATCCAACCAGCTTGGGATAACAATAATTTCTACAAATCTGCTTATCTGGGCTAAATGTTTATCCCTTTAGCTGCAAACCTCTTGATCCCAAATCATTGTTATAAAACATAAGCAGGGAGTGTCTGCACGAGCCTGTAATTGAAAGGCACTTATTTGCTCAGCTGCTCGGCACAAACGCAGGGATTGAAGTGCTGTTACCTCCAGATTCCCCCATTTGATTCATTCCTGCAAAATAGTGCAGGGGAGGCTCTAAAACCACTCCTTCTGAACAAACCAGCTGCAGGTACTGGCTGGAAGCCGTGTGGGGAGCGTGGCACAGGAGCAATCAGTGTGATCAGACGCCTGCTGCTGAGCGAACACGGGTTCTGAATCCAGAATAAATCCTCAGAGGCAGCGAGAGCGGGACAGCAAACAGAGCCTCTCCATAAAAGCTGGGCAAACGTTACAGTGAGGCAAAACTACTTGGGCTGCATCGCTGACTGATCTGAGAGCAATGAAGAAAAATGCTGATTATGGGCTTTAATTAATCTGCTGGGGCTGGCTCAAAGCACTTCTGGCTTCAACTGCAGCATGTGGACTGAGAGGATGGATGGGGCAGAAGGAGTGGGAGCACATTCCTGTTGTGGGATTGGCCTGCACAGTCCACACAACTGCCCCAAAGGAATGAAGGAAAGGGGGACTCTGCAAGGGGGACCTGTGTCACTGGCACTGTGGGAAAACTTTGGTGGCAATGCCAGGATCATAAAATAAGACTATCACAGAAGGGTTTGGAGTGGAAGGGACCTTAAATCCCACCCAGTGCCACCTCTGCCCTGGCAGGGACCCCTGCCCCTGTCCCAGGCTGCTCCCAGCCCCAGTGTCCAGCCTGGCCTTGGGCACTGCCAGGGATCCAGGGGCAGCCACAGCTGCTCTGGCAATTCCAGCCCAGCCCTGCCCACCCTGCCAGGGAACAATTCCTGCCCAATCTCCCATGCAGCTCTGCCCTCTGGCACTGGAAGACATTACCTGGCTCCTGTCCCTCCAGCCTTTGTCCAAAGTCCCTTTCCATTTCTCCTGGAGCTCCTTCAGACACTGGAAACCCCAAATTATGTGGCCCCAAAGCCTTTTCCTCTCCAGGTTGAGCAATCCCAGTTCTCTCAACCTTTCCTTTTGGGACAGTCTCCTGCAGACCCTCAGTGTGGCACTTCCTCTGTAATCCCAAACAGGGATTGCAGCTCCCCCTGAGCCCCCAGAGAAGGAGGGGGTGTGGAGGATCCAGTTTAGTGCAAGGCCAGCTCTGGCAGGATGGGGATTGCAGAGTCACCCTTCACAATGGGAATGCAGCAGATAAAGAAGAGATTTTCCCTGGGAACAGAACACAAGGCTCTGCAAGTGCCCGGAATGGCCCCAGGCTGTCACTGCTGCCCCTGAGTGCCAGCCTGGCCATTCCCAGCCTGCTGGACACTGGGAACAGGAGGGACAGGAGCAGCAGATGGCCCAGTATTTACCATTATTTCAGGTACACTGGACCTCGGTTATTTCCAGCTCCAGAACCCAGCAGTGAAACCTTGGCTCTCGCTCGTGTGTCACTTGGCAATTTGTCTCCATCCAATATTGCTTCAGTAGCGTTCAGATAAACAAATTAAGGGAGGAGAAAGCAACAAATGCAGCTTAAGACTAATTCCCCTCCACCCCCTGAATCACTGAGGGCCTTGAAGAGTGTTCAGAGCCAAATTACACTTCAGTGCACAGGATTTAATTTGCATCTGCCAACTTCAGAAGGGGGATTTAGTCAGACAGGGCATTTGCATGCCATAAAAGGAGCTGATCTCTAATTAAACTAATATCATGTTTGAGTTTCTGCAGCGATAACGGGGAAGACAAAACACACAGGTCTTGGCAGGAGGAAGGAGCAGGCTGGGAGCACAGGAGGGGAACAGCTCCTCTAAAACCTGCCAGCCACACAGGAGGCATTTCAGGGTGGTGGGAACATCCCGTGCTAGAGAGAGAAATAATTCCCTGGTACTTCCAGAGTCTCTGCACCATTTCTGCAGTGTTTACACCTAGAAAATGCACCCAGGTGTTGGGAAGCTCCCTCAGCAGAGCCTGACAGCTCCAGTTCCTGGCAAGAGCAGGATGATTTCCTGGAAAAAAAAATTAAATCCCTTCTCTTCTACATGATCTGGCATTTCTGGGAATGTGAAGTCAAAGCAGCTTTCTAATTTTACTCTGCAGCCTTGATTAGGACACAGCTTGGGGTATGTCCAGGATTTTCAGCAGTCACTGAATGAGAGGGAGGTGAGGACTTGCACGAAGTCCAATAATTCCTGGTGTTTCTCCACACCCCAGCATTCCGAGGCCCACCCCTGGAAGCATGCTGAGGAGTCTGACAGCGAGAATCCATTGAACAAGTACACAAAACATCAAACAACTAAACAGAGATCTGTTTTAGAATTGTCTTTGGCTCTGCTGAATCAATTTTGGTTTTTAACAATTCCTGTGAAGAGGAAACTCTTCCAGGGCAGCTCAGCCACAGGAGACGATGGGTTTCTTACCCGCCATCAAAGAGTCAGGAAAATCAGTAAACTCTGGCAATTATTGTCACAGATCAATGGCTTTTAGGGCCATGGAGGAACACAATTACAACACTGAGTTTGATTTCCTGCTCTCCAATGTCCCCGAGGGATTCTTTTCCTGAGCCCGGGTTTGAAGCAGGAGGAGCCTTTGAGGGGGACACCCCGTCCTGACTCAGAGACACCCCAGGACAGGGCAGGAGCCTCATCCCTGTGAGCCCTGCAGAAATCACTGCCTGCCTCCAAACTGGCCATTTATTTCCTGCTTTAATTCTTCCACTGTTCATCTCCGAGCTGCTGGAAGCCTGCTGGGCCTGGGAGCTCCTGAAATCTCACATGGATCTGACAGGGATCGTTCTCCTCCCAGGGAGATCTGCTCCTGCAGATCTCTGCTGTGGCTGCCCCTGGATCCCTGGGAGTGTCCAAGGCCAGGCTGGAGCTCTCTTATGAATTCCATACCCCAAAGCTCCAGTTTGTGATGGGAAGGCCAGCTCCAGGTTAATTTTCAGATCATTTTGTATTTATTTCTCACTCAGCTGCTCCTGGCTTGCAACACTTACCCAAGCAAACATCCCCTGGCACCTCTCTCCCAGGAAACAGATGCACGTGGACCAAACCATGTTTATTTTTTCCCTGGTAACTCAGGGCTGTACATATGCCAGTGTGTGTGGCATTTCCTACTCCTCAAAGAAGGCAAACTCCCACATGACATTAAAGCTTGGCTTTGGAAGAGTTCAGTGTTTTAAAGATGAAAGCACCCAAGCAAAATATCCTTTGGACAGAACTAAAGCAGGTAACTTTTCAAGGTGAGGGGATTTGTGTGGTTGGGTTCTGATCTCTGGTCCAGCCATCCCTGGCTGGGCTAATCCCCTGCAAAGATAAAGGCTCCTGCTGGGGAAAACAAGTTCTGCCCTGGCAGAAATCAGTTCTTAACAACCCCCTTAGTAATCAAAGCCTCTCAAACTCTTGGGGTTTGTGTTCCCTGAGCTGTTAAAGCTGCAGTGGGCTGGTGTGACCTTGGAGGGCAGAGGCCACCCCTCCCCAGGTGACCTCACCTTCCCTGGCACCTCAGGAAGTTCCTGGATCCCACCTCCTCATCCCTGGGGGAAAGGAGGCAGTTCCCCCCAAGCCTGCTCTAAGGGAAAAAGGAGTTTGGGCAGAGCTTTTTCAGTCTCTCAAAAAGCAAACAGACCCTGAAGACAAAGCCCCTCCTGGCTCCCCCACCTTGGACTTGCAGCTCAAACCCCCCAGACCAAATCAATATCACCCAGAGCAGAGCCACAAGGACAAAAGCCTTCCCTTGTTCTTTAGCTCCCCAAACATGCCATGGGACTGGAAAAGAGGAGGGGAAATCCTGTTGTTATGGTGCCACAGCCAGGCACCCAAGTGGAGTTTCCTTGCTAAATCAATCAATCAATTGGAATTCTGATCCTGGCTCAGTGAGCCTTCAATATTACCCAAATATACCAAGAGCAAGGGGGATAAAAAGGCAACTCACCCACATGTTCTGCATTCTCGGGTTCCTGTTCTGAAGGCTGGGGCAGCTGTAGGGGATTATAAACCAGCTGGAGTTCACTGCAGGAGCAGGGCATGTGGAGGGAAGGAAAACACCTGTGCAAGTCCAATTAACATCAATTAGCTGGGCCTAGGTTCCAGAAACAGGAAAAGGAGGAGCACTGGAGGGATGAAGGGCAGGGCTGGAGGGCTTTGTGTTCCCTGTTAGAGTCAGGAATGCTGTAAATGCCATGGTTAGCAGAGGAGATCACAGTCAGGGAATGGTTCAGGTTGGAAAAGACCTTTGAGATCATCAAGTCCAACCGTGGACCAGCAGCATCCCCATGGTCACCCCCAGAGCAGGTCCTGAGTGCCACACCCTCATTTTGAGCAATGCTGACTCCACCACCACCATTGTTCCAGTGCTTGGCCACCCTTTCCATTATCTCATCTAAACCTCCCCTGGTGCGACTTGATGCTGTTCCCTCCCACCCTGCCAGGCTGGGATACTTCATCCAGCCTGGGATCTGCCTCCAAGCCCCTTCAGAGGCTCAGTGGTTTATGGGACAGAGGCACTGAGATGCTGATGATGGATCTGAGCTGCCTGGGCCAGCCCAAGGCACGAGGGGAGGCAACAGAGCTTGGATTCCTCACAGCACAAACACAGAGCTCTAAATCAGAGCTGGGCACTCTAAGCTCCTTCAGCATCGCAGAAAAGAGCCTGGAGCCTCTGGGATGTGACACCTTACCTGTCCCTTGCCATTGCCAGATGAATCCCAGCAGCAGCTGAGCCGCCCCAAGGGTGACACCGGACATCTGCTGGCACCTGCAGCTGCCTCGGCACCTGCCAGACCTTGGCAAATGCTCCAGGGGCTGACTCCATTCTGGGAAAGGGAAACGGGAGCTGGGCATGTTGAGCAGGGAGCAGGAGGTGTTGGCAGCACATCCTGGGGCTGGAGAGG
Source organism: Prinia subflava (assembly GCF_021018805.1). Lineage (NCBI taxonomy): Eukaryota > Metazoa > Chordata > Aves > Passeriformes > Cisticolidae > Prinia > Prinia subflava. Next base: position 6,306,746 of record NC_086270.1, read on the forward strand.
TGCAGGGGAGGAGGAGTGGGGACAGCAGGGACCAGCGCCACAGTGTCACTGTCAGGGCCTGGATTTCTGCAGGGAACGGAAGGGGGCAGGAGCTGTGGCAGGAGGGGGATTCCTCCAGGAGGTGGATTCCCAGCAGGAGGTGGATTCCCAGACAGGCTCATTCAATGCCCTTATCTTGCTGGGGCTCCTGTTGGGATCTACCCAGCAGAGCTTGGAAGGTTTGGGAAAATGGACATTTCTGGTGGTCTAGAGAGGAACAGAAAAGGTTCATATTCAGTTCCTAAAAGGTCCTAAAATTTGTGGCCAGGTGGCCTCAAACCAGCCTTGACTCCCAAGGAACAAAGCCCAGATATTCCATTTTCTGCAGGATCAGCTCAGTTCTGACCCGAGCCCTGGCTTTACTCCACCAAAATCCATTACTTCCAGTAGATTTATTTAAAAAGCAAAGGAAGAATCAGGAGGAACTCATCCAGTGGGCTGCTTTTCAGCCCTGGGCTCATCCCCTCGATGGAGACCTCACCAGCCCTTTATTGATTAACAACCAGCGGGATCAGGTCTCCTTTCCATGCAGAAAATATCAAAATTAGGGCTTTCACTGCTGCTCGTGTTATCTCCAATTAACTGTGCTGACATGGTTTGTTCTCCCACAGTCTTTGTTGCATAACTAATCACAGTCAATAAATATAAACACAAAAATAATTAGCTGGAATCAGCTTGGCGCCCGTGCCAGGCACAGCCCGGCAGCAGCAGGGAGGACACGTGCTCTTCCTGACATGATTCCAGTTAATTTTTCCTTCCTTTTTTTTTTTTTTTTTTTTTTTTTTTCCTGCTTTGGGTGAAGACAGCGGCTGAAGGTGCCTCTGAAGGGCTGCAGCCATGGTAACACACCCAGGCATGGGATATTTGCTCTCCAGGTGAGAGATTCAGGGATTAATTCCGTGTCAGTTCTGGTTATCACCTCGTTCCAGGAGATCCCAACATTCTGACATTTCCAGAGCAGATGTCTGGGAATTAATGAAGCAGAGAAAGGAGTCTCCAGTAAGGGCTTAGACCTGCAAGGGTGTAGGATGAGCAGAGACCCTGGAGCTGCTCCTTGTCCTTCAGCACACTGAAGGTGCCACCCCAAGGACTCAGCTGGTGCTGCCAGCCTGGGAGTGGCACTGGGTGGGAACAGAACATTTCTCCCATGAGCTGTTCCCAAATTAAGCTGGGATGGGCTGGCTCGGGAGGACTGGGGAGAAAGGGGATGGCAGGACTGAAGGATTGTGAAAATCCACCAATTTCCATGTCATTTTCTGTAGGAAGTGGAATTGTTTCTTCTCAGTGCTGTCCTAAATCTGTTGCATGAAGACACTAAATCTGCAATTTTTTTTCCTGTGTTCTTGTTGTACTTCATGTCTCTGGATCAGTTTCATTGTCCCGTAATTCACATTGCCTCACCCTTCACATTCCATATTACAATGTTTAGGATCATCTAAAGAATATTTTCACTCCATTAGAAAGAGAAGGTTTGAAATTATTGAGCTCAGGTGATGGAGCTGTGTTGAAACAAACTCTCCATGCAATGTCCAATATAGGAAATGTTCCCAATTCCTGACTCACTGTTCTATTATTAGTAGTATTAATATTAGTATTAGTATTACCCTCTACCACTCCCTGACAGGAGAGTGCAGCCAAGCGGGGCTCAGGCTCTGACCCCAGGGAAATACAGGACAAGAAGGAAAGACCTCAAGTTGTTCCAGAGGAGGTTTAGGTTGGATATTAGGGAAAATTTCTTCCTGGAAAGGGTGGTCAGGCAGTGCTGGAGTCCCCATCTCCAGAGGAATTCAAAAGCTGTGTGGATGTGGCATCTGGGGACATGGCCAGTGCTGGCCTTGGCAGTTGGACTCAATGATTAATCCCAAAGGGCTTTTCTGACCTTTCCAATAATTCTCTCATTCCATGTTTATGAAAATCCAAGGATTTTCTCTTCCCTGAACCAGCAGTTCCAATGCGAAGTGGCTCCATTTCCCCACAAATGGAGACTCCATTTTCAAAGCAGTTTGTTTGTCTGGGGTTTTGTAGCCCAGCATCAGGAAGGTTTGGGAATTAATCCCTGCAATCTTCCATATTCCCTTTCCTGGACTGTGCAGTTCCCAAGGTGAAGTGCTTGGCAGGATTTGACAATACTCTTTTTATTTTCCTTTTTTTGCTGAAACACCTTCATTTCCCATAATTTTCCCATCTGGCAGTAAGAACCTGGATAGTGCAGGCACAGAGAGCTCAGGGGTTTCAGAGAGAAAGCCCAAGGCTTTCAGAGGATCCATTCAGGATCCTTCCAACCCCAAGTCCTTCGGGCAGCATCCAAAGAAGTCCAGGAATCCTGCTCCCTCCCAGATCACCCTCTCCATCTGGAATATCCACACATGTCCCCAAAATCCTGCTCTCCAACCCCTCAGATTATGGGCAGGTTCAAAAATGTGATCAGAGCTTCTGAGATGTTTCTCTCAGCAGCCTGCATGCAAATAGATGCAAATAGATGTAAATAGGGAGGCACTGCCTCAGCCGGGTTATTGAAGGAGCTGCTGCTCCTAAGAGGATTTTCCTGAGAAGGCCACAGATCCCCCAACACCCATTACAGCCCAGCTCCTGCAAATTACACTAAATACAGGGTTGTTATCCCTGACAGAGCCTGCAAAGGGATGGAGCAGGGGCTGAAGCTGCTTCTCCACATTCCTCTCCTGTCTCTTCTCCATTCCTGCAGCAGCTGGGAGGGCAGCTGGAGCAGAGGAGAGCACAGCTCCAGGGGCTGCAGCATTCCTGGGGTGCTCTGCTGCAGCTGAGGGTGGCAACAGGAGCAGCCCTGGCTGGGCCCTGCAGGGGCTCTTGAGGAGCTGCTAGGAGTGGGAGCTGTGCCCAGGGCTCCTGCACAGCCTGGGGAAAACCAGCCAGCACCTGCTGCTCTGGGGCAGCTTTATCCTCCAAAATCAACCACCAGTTAAACTGTGCCAGCAGTTAAACCATCCACCAGTTAAACAAATCCATCAGTTAAACAAATCCATCAGTTAAACAATCCCACCAGTTAAACAATCCCACCAGTTAAGCCATCAACCAGTTAAACTTCCCATTAGTTAAACAAATCCATCAATTAAAACATCCACCAATTAAACAAATCCATCAGTTAAACCATCCACCTATTAAACAAATCCACCAGTTAAACAAATCCACCAGTAAATCCATCCCAAAACTTAAATCATCCACAAGTTAAACCATCCCACCAGTTAAACCTCCCACCAGTTAAACCATCCACCAGTTAAACAAATCCATCAGTTAAACAAATCCACCAGTTAAACCATCCACCAGCAAAGCCATCCCACGAGTTAAACTATCCACCAGTTAAATCATCCACCAGTTAAACTTCCCATCAGTTAAACAAATCCATCAGTTAAACCATCCCACCAGTTAAACTTCCCAGCAAATAAACCATCCTCCCAGTTAAACCATCCCAGTTCCCTGAACCCTACACAGGGTCAAGTCATTGAAGAGTTTGCTCCCTCCCTCCAAAATATAATTTATTTCTTGTTCCTAGAGAAAATCCAGCACTGAAGAGTGGTCGATCAGGCCTTGGGAATATTCCCGTGTGGGAATGGCCCTGTCTGGGAGTACTGGTGCCATCTTCCTCCCAGACTGGGACTGTCCAGCAGAGCCCTCACACGTGGCTGTGCAGGGATTTTGTGTCTGGGCTGTGGGGATGTGACACAGCTGACACTGGAAGCGGTTCAGTTCTGTTCAGAAAAGTTTGTCCTTGAAAATTCTGCTCCAGCACTCAGGAGCCTCCTGCCTTTCAAAGCTTGGCAGGATTCAGTGGCACACCAGGAGCTTAACACGATTACCCCAACTTCCACTCCCCTTCCTTAGACATCACTCCCAGGGGCTATTTGTAATTTGCATTTGGAGTTTATTCACTGTCATTGAACAAAGAAATTTGATTTTTTTTCTTTTTTAGTCTTCTCTTAAATCCTGACAGGTTTTAAAAAAATAATTAAAAACTCTTAATGCTTTCATGAGAAGCTAAAATTTCTCATGGAAAAGGAAATACTTTTGGCAAGCTGAACAGAAGAATTATATCAAAGCTGAAGGAAAAATAAATCTCTGACCTGTTTTTGTAATTGTTGCTAATTCATTATTATTTTTATCATTACTTTCCGTGACAGGGCCCCATTGCAGTATGAACACAGAACATCACCAGCAGTAAAATGAGGTGACAGTGTCCTGCAGGATTGCCCCAGCAGTGCCAGACCTGGGCCTGGAGTCATGCTGGATCCTTCAGTGAAAGTTCTCTGCTCCAACAGGGAAAAATATCTTTAATTGCCATGTGGGACGAGGCTGCTTGGCCTTTGATGGCTCCTCTGAAGGAGGGATTTCAGTGGCCACGTCTGCAGCAACAAAACCCCGATGTGAACACAACTGCTCCCTCTCAGCGTGCACTGAGCATTAATTAAGGGAGCCAAGCAATGCCCACATTTTGTCAGAGAGCAGGAAATGTAACGAGGCTCCCAGGTAATGAGTTCCACTCACACATACAGCAGCCCCCTGAAATAATGAGCTTTGGAAACAATCCGGAGGTGCTGCCTGGATATTGATGTTAGGAACTCACTGACCCTGTTGCAGGCAGGCCGTGCTTTTCACAGAGCATCTCCCCTTCAGTCTGGGCTCCCTCTCATCAGGGCAGGGTTTGCGGCAGTGCAGAGCAGCCCCAGGAGCACAGAAATCCTGCCTGGCCCTGCTGCCAGGAGCCACAGCCTTCTCCTGAGCCTGTATCCTCGGCAGGGTTTTGTAGGATAAATCCCAGCCTGGTTCTTACCCCCTCAGGGTTTGGAGAGACTCTGTAGTGCAGCGGGTGGGACTGTGGCTTTGCACTGCTCTGGATCACTTGGAAATGATTCCTGAGGTAAAAGTGGTTCCACTTCCCTGAGGATTCTCCCGTGTCCCAGATCCATGTGGCAGAGGGACCTCAGCTCCTCATGTGGGCCCTCCATGTCCTCAGCTCTGGAAGCCACATGACACCGAAGGTTCGTTCTCCCCATTTTCCAGGGGAAAGGCTGGAAAAATCCTGTCTGCCCATTTCCCACCAGCAAAGGATTGTCTCAGCTGGTCAGGGCCTGGTGCTGAAAACCCCAAGGCCGTGGTTCTGCCCCTGCATTGCCCATCCCCTGAGGTGCTGGACGTGGTGGGGCCTCCCACCTCAGGATGTTCTGTGATTCTGGGATTTAGGGGAGCAATCGGGGGCAGGTTTGGCCCCTCAGGACAAGAAGGATTTGTAGGGACTAGAGTGTGTCCAGTGAAGGGAATGGAGCTGGGAAGGGGCTGGAGAATTCCTGAGGGAGCTGGAAAGGGACTCAGCCTGGAGAAAAGGAGGCTCAGGGGGGACCCTGTGGCTCTGCACAGCTCCTGACAGGAGGGGACAGCCGGGGGGGTCGGGCTCTGCTCCCAGGGAACAGGGACAGGAGGAGAGGGAACGGCCTCAGGCTGGGCCAGGGAAGGCACAGCGGGAATTTTGGGGAAATTTCCTCATGGAAAGGGCTGTGCAGCCAGGGCAGTGGTGGAGTCCCCATCCCTGGAGGGGTTTAACAGCCCTGTGGATGAGGCACTTGGGGACATGGGTTAGGGGTGGCTTTGGCAGTGCTGTGTTAAAGGTTGGATTCTTTGATCTTGGAGGGCCTTTCCAACATTATTGACTCTGCAATTCCATGAAAAACATCCCTCCCAGCAGCACGACTGTACCCAGGCATTCCTGTATGGATTACAGAGGCAGAGGAGCAGATGGAGTCTCCTGGAAAATGAAGTCCTGTAAGGAGCCACGGAGAGGACACCCAGGGACAGAGCAGGAGCTCAGCTCCTGCATGGAGGCAGCTGGAACAAATCCAGGGCTCTGACCCAGCCCAGTTCCAAGCCAGCAACATTTTTAGAGAGCCCTCTTTGAGCTGCTCCCATTCTTTGAGCTGCAGATAAGAGAAGTGAGATGGGACGTGGTTGTTTGGCTGTGTGAACACCTCAGCTGACAGCTGAAATCTCCAGCCCTGGCTGCTGTGGGTGCAGCACATTCCAGCCCTCCCTGCATCCCTGAAATTCCAGCAGCCTGGAATGCAGCAGGAGCTGGGTCCCACCAACCCCTCCTCACCCTCACTGCAGTCAGGACTGATTACAAACACTCACTAAATATTTTTGTGCTTTCCTGCACTGCTCTAGTCCACAGAGGCCCCTCAGCTTGAATGTGCTGCCTGTTGCTCTCTGCAGCCTCTTCCTCTCTCTCTTTTTTCTCTCAGTAGACAAATTAAACCTTTTCCAGACACATTGCAGAGGATTATTTCAATAGAGAGACTCAGGGCTGTATTCCCAAAGCAAGAATTACTGCTCTCTCTGGGGAGGGTGGCCAGTTCAAGCCCCAGTTTGCAGAATTTCCACTTGTGCAAAGCCAGTCTGGCAGGACCTGATCCCCCAGTCCATCCCAGGGCTGGTTCCACACCCTCCTGACACCAGGGTCAGAGTTATTTGGGGGTAATATCCAGATTTTTAACTGATGGCAGAGAAATGAACAAAATCACAGCTGGAAACACAACACTTCTTATTATTTCCCCCAGTTTTCAGTTGGTTCATGCAATTTTTTCAGGTTTTGGCCTTTCCGAGCCTTACCATTCTGTAAAAAGCTGCTTAAAACCTAATCCAGATGTTATCCCAGAACAATATCGGGGTATGTATATCCATATATATATATAAACCACCTGCAACAAAAGATTGCTCAGCCCATAAGCCCATTCTGCAAACATCCCTGACAGAAATCCCACATTCCCAGCCCCCTGTCCCAGTGTCTGTTAACAAATTGTGGTGTCATGAATTCCAATCCACTGCTGTCTGCTTTGCTCGAGATGGACAAAGAGATGAGATTGTTTCCTCCTTGCACAGAAGCCTCTTCAGCTGAAACAACTTCAGTCCAGCTAATTCTGAGTTTTTACAGGGCTGGGTACATCCGTCCCCATTTGTATTCTCTAGGAAGAAAGTAGATTATGTTTTTCACCACAACAATGAGCGTTTCTGTCACAGTGAGCACTTCCAAAAGGAAAACAAGGCCTGTGCTGACAATGGCTCAGCTTCATTCATCACAGTTCCCAATCCAAAGGCTCCCTCCCAACAAAACCATGGGAGAAACAAAAGGCAGGACCTGTTTTACGCCAGGCTGGGCTCAGCCACCCCTCCTGCAGCGCCAGGAGAGGGGTCAGGGCTCCAGCAGCCCCCAGCTCATCACCAAACAACAGGCACAGAGACTGGAAAAGGGAATTTAATGAGGAAAGGAGAAGAGTGCAAAGAATTCAGATGAGCAAGGAGAGAGAAGCATCTGGCGTGTTACAGCTGTTGGAGGAAAAAGTGTTTTCTAACTCCCCAAAAGAATCCAAATACATCTAGATGTTGTTAGGGTTTTTTTTTCTTCTTTCTCCAAACTTGAAATAAGAAAAAAACCCCACAAACCTACCCAGCCAAAAAACCCCTGCCTTCTTTTCCCACTGGACTAGAGCCAAGGCAGAGGGAGGCAGAAAATGAGGAGGATATGTAAAGCATCAAAATGTTCAGTGCTCAAAATGGGACATATTTTAACCCAAACAACAGCTTTCTGCTCAAATTCTCACTCTGCCTAAAAAGCTGTTTCATGCTCAAAAACACACAGAGCAGGAGAGAGGGATTTTTACTAAAATGACTTGAACCAGCTCCGTGTTTTCTCCTGCTGATAACTTCCAGGCTTCAAGAATTTGGAGAAAGATTAAAAGAACCCACAACTCCAAAGGAATGTGAGGATCCGATGGAGTGGTTGTTATTTGCTCTTATTTGGTTATTGTGAAAGATCAAGACATAATCCTGACTGAGAACCACCTGCAGCAGGAAATAATTCCTGATCCCTCTGTCCAAAGCACCTGGTGGTACAAGAGCCCTTTTTTGGGAGAAAAGGTCGCTCTTGCAAGAAGAGGAGATTTTATCATTTATCACAAATGCATTTCCTGGCACATTTCCACTTCCAAACCTTCCCATTTTCCCCCAGAAATAAAGTTCCTCCAACAGTTCCCTGCAGATGCCACCTCATTTCCTCCCAGGGCTCCTCCTGCCCTCCCCCTAACTTCCAGCATTGCTGGGCACAGGCAATTCTGACATCTTTCCATTTAATGAGAATTTCCATGGCTTAGAAATAGAAAGAACTCCTCAAAGCATTTCCATGAGCAGTGCTGGGGGCTGCTGTGGGCACTGCACTGGGGAGAAAAGCAGCAGATATGGTAAAACTGTTCCCAGCCTCAGGAGCGAGGAATTACCTGGATTTTCCAGGTGTTTATTCAAAGGGCTCTCCAACATTTCCTGGGTATTTGCTCTCCCTTTATGCATTTCAAGTGTTGTACACGAGTGATGAGAGGCAAGGGCAAGACCTGAATGTTCTACTGGAAAAACCATTTAGCTGGGAATTTGATTTCCTTCAATTTTCTGATTTTTTTTCCCCACTAGGGAGCAACAACAATATTGTAACTGAACTGACAATCACAGTGTCTTACTTCAAATGAAATTGTCAAAATATTGTGTCAGGAATCCTGTATGAAGTCATTTCTTTGGCTGTCACTCACAATTGCCATCCTAAAGAGTCGAGATTCTATTGACAAAGATACTCAACACATAAATAATCTCAAAAAACAGACACAGCTAAACTAGGAACACCCAGGAATATTAACAGCAAGAATTACATTTGAGAAGGTGCTTAGGGGAGAAAAAGCAAGAAAATAAAAATTAAAGAATAATGAAAAAGCAAAGTCTATTAAAACATCTGAATTTTTATATAATCAGTTAGCAAATGCCATTAACTTGCTGCTCACGCCCCACCTAATGATGTCTTTGCTCTGTGCAAATAATGATAACAATGCAGCAGTTCCCATTTATTCCCATTTTTGTGGAGTTGAAAATCATTCCAGGAATCACAGCATTTTAGCAAAATGAGATCTTTGGTGTCTGAGTCAGGAACTGAGGGGCTGGGACACACCTGGGGTGCAGAACTGCAGGGGATGGAGAGCTGGGATAAAAGCTGGGACACAAAACTGCAGGCGATAAGGGGCTGGAACAAAATCTTGGGTGCAGAAGTGCTCAGGGTGGGGTTATTGGGGTGTCTGGGCCAGGCCAGTGTTGGATCCATCATCCCTGGGGGTCCCTTCCAGCTCAGGACATTCTGGGATTCTGTGATCTGTGAGTCTAAGGATGAAAATTCTGAAATTTCTGAAAGGAGAGAAATTTAGGCAACATTTGGACAGGTGCAACCCCTTGTGAGGCTGCCCTGGGCTGTGTTTGAGGGGTCAGGGAGGGTTCCCAGACCCAGACAGGGCAGCTGAGGCTTGGAGAGCCCTCAGGAGCTGCCAGGATGAGCCTGTGTCCCATGCAGAGCAACAGAACCTCAGACAGCACCAGGGCAGGGCCAGGCTGGACATCAGCAGGAATTTCTTCATGGAAAGGGTGCTCAGACACTGGCAGGGGCTGCCCAAGGAATGGTGGAGTTCCCATCCCTGGAGGTGTCCAAGGAAGGCATGGATGTGGCACTCAGGGCTCTGGTGGGGACCATGCACAGCCTGGACTCGGCGATCCCACAGATCCTTTGCAGCCTCGGTGATTCTGTGATTCCATCACAAAAAATCCCAAACCACATCGAGGTGTAACCCATCCCCCAGCAGCCCTCTCATGTCCCCACAGCTCCAAGGCTGTTCCCTAAAGCCAGCAGGGAAATAAAAGGACAAGGAGCCCTGCTCCTTTTTAGTGCCTTTATTACGAATCCAGCTCTGGGTGGGACCCCCGGGGTCGCGCACACCGCCGCTGCTCCCTTCGGCCCCGGGCAGGAGGAGGGGGCAGCTCTGATACCCAGCAGAGCTGGGGCTGCCTCCTCACGGGCGGGCCTGGGAAGATGCTTTTGGGCTCGTTCTCTGAGGTCCTCACCTTGGTCCCGTTCTTATTAGGTTATGGTGACAACCTGGAATCTCGCAGATGGACAAGGATGACAGCTCCCAAACAGGATAGGTCACTTAGTCTCTTGAACTGCAGGTTAGCTCATTTCTCTAGGGTGTTTTCCTCCTTTGAGTGATACCAAAAGTCTCTTAATTTGCATATACGTCTGTGAGGTAACCCTTCTCCTTATAGCTAGCACCATTTTGAGGAGCAGCAGAAGTATCACCCCAGTAAAAAGGATACAGCAACGGACTGTTGGGTAAGGTAATTAACAATATGGGTGATTAACAGAATTTATGCGTTTAACTTGGTGATTAACATTTAACAATTAATAAAACAACAAACATGGCAACATTTAACAGTTAACAGGAGATGGTAATAATCGATTAACCTGTAATCTTGTTCATAACAAGCAGGGTTTCCCAAGCCCTCAGTGATTACAAGTGAGATTTCCAGAAGGTTTTGCAAAGTTTAGTTCCTAAGTCACATTTAGAAATTCCCCTTTATAATTCAAGCTGTAGGAGATGTCCATGGACCACAGCTGGACACACCTTGGGAATGAGGGGAGAAGCCCCCACGGGAAGGGCTCCTCTCAGCAGCCTGGGCAGTTCTGCTGCCTGAGCAGTGCCTCTCCTGCAGTGGGGCTTGGGCAATAAAGGAATTGCTGTCCCTGCTGCTCGGCTCTGCAGAGTGGGAACAGCACGGGCTCAGGCTGCAGACAAGTGCATTAATCTTTTCAGCTTTCCTGGAATGAAACATCAGAGGTTTAACCTATTCTTTATTGCTATTCCAATGCCCTGGGTGGTACTTTTAAAAATAAACTCCTGAAAGGCAGCAGGAGGGAGAAGGGGAAGGCGCCTGAAAGCTGCTAACTCACTCCCTGTGCAAGCCCCAACCGCTGAAAATAGAGAAAATTTTAAAATTCAGACTGTTTGATTAAAAGACTGGTAATATTCAATATTCCAGAAGCAATGAGTTCCAGACTCAAGGGTAAAAGATTTCAGCTTTTTATTTTAAAGAAATATAAGAGTTTGGACTCACAGTTCTGAGGAATGAGATCAAGCAGAACAGGAAGGCCAGGGAACCCACTAGAAATAAAAAACTGAGCCTCACTGCTGATTTATATTTATGAAATCTTACCATTTTTAAAGTACATCTGGGGATCTGAAGGTTGCTGAAGTATCCAGATGGATATTTCCAAGAAAACTCTGCCAGGACAGAAACCTAATACCCAATTTTCTCATTATTTTGGCTGTGTTTACCTCTGCTGCACCCCCTGTTAGTTCCAATGGAGATCATATAAAATACATTTGTAGGTACTTACGGGAAAAAGGGATTTATCCACATGCCTTAATTAATTTTGTGAGTTCTGTCAATTTTAGGTCTATTTTGTGGTCACTAATGAGGAGAAGAACTCAGGATGAGGGGAAGGAAGGCGCGGAAGGAAGGCGCGGAAGGAAGGCGCGGCAGGAAGGCAGGAAGGCAGGAAGGCAGGAAGGCAGGAAGGCAGGGAGGCAGGGAGGGAGGGAGGGAGGGAGGAAGGAAGGAAGGAAGGAAGGAAGGAAGGAAGGAAGGAAGGAAGGAAGGAAGGAAGGAAGGAAGGAAGGAAGGAAGGAAGGAAGGAAGGAAGGAAGGAAGGAAGGAAGGAAGGAAGGAAGGAAGGAAGGAAGGAAGGAAGGAAGGAAGGAAGGAAGGAAGGAAGGAAGGAAGGAAGGAAGGAAGGAAGGAAGGAAGGAAGGAAGGAAGGAAGGAAGGAAGGAAGGAAGGAAGGAAGGAAGGAAGGAAGGAAGGAAGGAAGGAAGGAAGGAAGGAAGGAAGGAAGGAAGGAAGGAAGGAAGGAAGGAAGGAAGGAAGGAAGGAAGGAAGGAAGGAAGGAAGGGAGGGAGGGAGGGAGGGAGGGAGGGAGGGAGGGAGGGAGGGAGGGAGGGAGGGAGGGAAGGAGGGAAAAGCCTCTGGGTAACTCCTACAGACTCCTTAAAAGAAAGTCTTTCTAAACCGAGCTGAAAATAGTTAAATAAGGTAAATCTTTGTTTCAGCATCTCCAGGTGAAGCTGGAGGTCTCTTTGGTGCCGGCTGTAATGGACAGTGATTATGGGAAGGGAAATTTGCACTGGAATGACGGTAATTGCAGCTCCTGTTCCAGCGGTGCTTTGGGGAAGCGGTTTGGGATAATCAGGGTGATTTTGTGCAAATGGCCGGGAGGATGCAGCAGGATCCAGATGATGTGATTCTCGGACAGGGAGCACTGCGGGTTTGGCTGAAGCCCTGGACCAGTTCCCCTGTGCAAGCAGGAGAGGGTTGGCAGGTGCCAGCAGGGAAGGGGAGCTCTCCCAGCACTCAGGTGTTTGATTTCACCACCAGCCTCTGCAGCTGCTTTTTTCTGCCCCAATTCAAAGGCTCTCAGTCTGTCAGTTCCTCTGCCTTGGGCCTTTTCCAGGGCAGGCTCTTGTTCGCTGTTCCCCTGGAACAATTAAACACAACAGGAATGGCACTTTTACTGCTGCTTCTGCCCTGCCAGGGCTGGCAGCAAAAGAGAAGGGCTGGAAGTGACAGCAGAATAAAAATAAAGGATTATTTTCATCTCTGAATTTCTGGTAAGGGTTGAACTTGTTCTCAATAAGATTCTAGCCCGAACAAATCCCGGTGTTCCTGCCTGCTGCTGCTCTCTGGGATGTCACTGAACACCTCAGCTCTGTCACCATGGCTGTGAAGAGGAGGAAGGTGCCTGTGTGGTTTGGGAAAGCCAGTGGAATAACAGGTGGAAGTAAGGATGCAGCTGGGCCAGGATGTTCTCTATTCACAAAAGGCAAAATTCAGCTCTATGCAGAGAACAAATGAATTCAGAGATCCTGGAGCTAACACATTCCTGGGAGCTGTGGAGCAGGTCAGGGCATTCCCTGGGAGCTCTCAACCACCCCAGGAACTCTTGGTTTCCCTGCATTTCATGGAGTTTACAACATTTCCTTGGCAATGAGATGGCAAAGAACACCCAAACAGCTCATTTCTGTGTCTGTCTCGGAAGTCGGTAACCCACTAAGCCATGGCAGCTCCAGGATTTGGTCCATAGCCACCATTCCTTGTGCAGGGAGAGGGCAGGGAATTCAGCCAGTTCCTTCCCTAAAACCTGGTTAATGAACGAGTCCTGCAGCCACACTTCAGTTATTGGTTGAGTTTCCCATCTGGCAGCATCAAGGTTTCCACAAACAGGAAAAATGGCTCAGTCACTGCCTTTATTGCAGCTGGAAGAGAAAGAAATGAGCAGGGGAGCCTGTGGGACAGGGAGCTGTGCAGCCCTGGCAGCAGGAATGGGCCTGCTGAGCTGCAGGAACATCACATTGGTTTTATAAATCTCTCTCACACACACAGAAACAAACAAAACATCTCTCTCAAAACCTGCCAGGTTTGGGAGAGATTTTGCTTTCAAGCATGGCTTGAATCTGGTGCAGAGCAGCTGATCCTCAGCCTCAGAGAGGAGCAATCCCCTTCCTGTGGGGGCTTCTCCCCTCACTCCCAAGGGCATGTCCAGCTGGAATCCATGGACATCTCCTACAGCTCCCAGCTGTCTTCTGATGATTCCTGCTGATTTCAGCAGGAGCTGGTGCTGGTGGGATCTGGGCTGGGGCTCAGCCCTGGAGTTGCCATCCCAAGGGCTCTGCAGAGCTGGCAGCTGCTGTCCCAGCTGGAATTTTTCACTCTTTCCCCATTTCTCAGCACCTTGGTCGCTGCAGTCCTTCAGGGCATCCATCTCAAGGGCTTTGCCGTGCCCAGGAGAGCTCAGACCTGGGCTCCTTCTACAGACCAGGATGGAACTGTGTCCTCTGGAAGTTCCCTCCTCTCCACAGGCTCACGGTGGGAAGCGACACCTCACCCATACCCTGCAGCCAATAATGCCTGCACTGGTGCATGAAATACCTGCAAAGGCTGGGACACTGCTCCCAGGGGGACACAGGGTGGGGTTGTTGGGGTGTCTGTGCAGGGCCAGGATCCGGATCAGGGATACCTGTGTGTCCCTCCCAGCTCAGGACATTCAGTGATTCCATGACTTCAAGTTCTACCACCTGAATCTGGGCAGAAGGGCAGAGCTTAGCACCTGGGAAGGAAGCCCAGTGGATTTAAGAGAATTTCAGCACTTTGTGTCTTCCTGGAATGCCTGAAAATCCCAGGAATGTGGGATATCCCTGCACTCCTCCTTCATGGGTGCAGGCAGAGCAGCAGGGGTTGAGCACAAAGGAACCACTCGTGTCTGAAAGATCAAACTGAGCCCTCGCTGTGCCAGGACAGCCCCGTTTCCCCGGCCTGTGCCACTGCAGGGAACAACCCCCAAAGGGCTGGGGCTCACCAGGAGAGACATCTTTTAAGTCAAATATTTGTCATGGCAGTGGGAAATTAATTGCTATTTTACATAATTAGCTTCCTAGCAGCCTGCATCGCTCCAAACAAAATGACCTGAGGGACAGTAGTAAATTCTCAAATTTTAAGCAAATTAGTGATTCCAGTTAAGGAGATCAATGAGATGCAATTATTCATTAAGGATCTCTTTTCCAGGGTTTTGAGGAACACTTGCTGGAGAAACCTTAGTAATTAAGGGGGTTGGGCTAATTTGGAAAGGGTTGGCAGCAAACAACCCTGCAGGAACCCCATGCACACCCAGCAGAGGGTCCTACAAACCCATTTTTCCTATACACGTGTGGAGTATTAGAAAGAGGTTAGGGAGTAGGAGAGACCACCTGGACCATGGAAACTTTTCCGTTCCTTGTAGATGAGATCTTGGGAATCAGAGGAAGAGCTCCAAGCCCTGGGAACCAGCACAGCACACAGGCCTGGGGTTGGCAGCAGCAAGAGAAGCTTGAAGAGAAGGGGAAATTCTAAGCGTGACTTAGGAACTAAACTTTGCAAAATCTTCTGGAAGTCTCACGTGGAATCACTGAGTGCTGGCAGTGAGGCCTAGGGCTTAAACTGAGCTTGGACTGGCTCTGAGGAAATGGGTTTAAGGGGACGGAGGGTAGGTTTACATTGGATATTGGGGATAAATTCTCCCCTGTGAGGATGGGGAGGCCCCGGCTCAGGGTGCTCAGAGCAGCTGTGGCTGCCCCTGGATCCCTGGCAGTGCCCAAGGCCAGGCTGGGCAGGGCTTGAAGCAGCCTGGGGCAGTGGGAGGTGTCCCAGCCACGGCAGGGTGCCACTGAGTGATCTTTAGGGTCCTTTCCAACCCAAATCATTCTGGGATACAGTGTTCCTCAAAACCAGACTCTGTAGATTTAATGGAAGAGAATTTGTGGTTCTCGAAATTATGGATTCATTATTCTCACCTTAAAAGCAGAGCCTGGCTCTGTAATCAGAGAGGGAAGATGACCGGAGAGCCCACAGGTGCCAAGTCTACGGTCACTCGTTTTGGCCGTGTGCCTTAATTTGGAAATGAAATATTCCAAGAATACCTTTAATGAACTGAGCTCAAAGCTCACAGAGGAACAATCATTTTCCCAGAGCTTTGCAGCAGGTTTTTTTTTGTGTCTAGCTACTGGCAGAGTTCTCCCTCTCCTCATCCCCAACCCTGTGCAGGGTCCCAGAGAACCCCCCTGGTTTTTCCCGGTCCATCCTGATTTCCAGCAAAGCTCCACCTTTCCAAAACACCTTTTTTTCCTTCCTGAGAGCCACTAGTGGAGTTCTGCTGCCAGGCTTGGCCTGGTCTCCCTCCCCGGAGCAGGAGGATTAATGACTGCAATGGAGATGTCCCTCTGGTGCTTGTGTAGTGGAGTATAAAGTAGCAACGAATGGGTATTTTCAGATAACCTGGCAGTGATGAATTGCTGCTCCAGCAGACACTCCAAAAAAAAAAAAAGTGCTTTAGCATCCCTGATTTATCTTGGGAAGCACTGGGAGGGGGAAGCAGCTCCCTCATGCATGGAACAGAGTTCCAGGGGGAGAAACCACCAAAAATAAACAGGAAAAGTGCAGATCTGGGATTGCAGCCTCAGCCCTTGGAGAGGGGCACTGTGGGCTCTGCTGGCAAAGCTGGAGCCTGGCAGTGGCAGAGCTCCTGCAGGAAATGTGATTTCAGTTTCATGGAATTATTTAGGCTGGAAAAGAGCTCCCAGATCATCAAGTGCAAGCTGTGCCACTCATTGCCACATCCAGGGACACCTCCAGGGATGGGGACTCCAGCCCTCCCTGGGCAGTTCTAAGGCCTGAGCACCCTTTCCAAGAAGGTACACACAGCAATTCTTGGTGAATCCACAAAACCAGCCCTGTTCTTCCACCTGCACTTCAGGGCAGGGATCATCTCTTACCTCCAGAGAGCTCCTGGTGCACCCTGAGCCCCGCTGGGACACAGAATCCCACAGCACATACAACCTGGGAATGATCATTCCCTTGGAAGTGGCTGAAGAAAACCTTCAAGAGCTGATGTGGTGTGAAAGCAAAACCTGCACCAGAGCCGAGGGAGCTGCCTAATTACAGCAGGGTAATTAGGTAGGCAGAGGGATGGATTCCCTCCTCAGCAGGATGGGACCCTGCAGCCTTGGACATTCCTCCTGGGAGTCTGCTCAGGGAGGGATGTGAGGCAGGAGCTGCCAGAGGGAGCACATCCACCACTCCTGGGCCTTCCCAGGCTCCTGCAGCTGCCAGGACAGAGCTCCCATTGCCAGGGGCCTGGCTCTGAACTGGATGCTCAGGAGGCCAGAATTGTCCCTCTCCCAGGATTGTCCCTCTCTCAGGATTGTCCCTCTCTGAGGATTGTCCCTCTCCAGGGCTGTCCCTCTCCCAGGATTGTCCCTCTCTGAAGATTGTCCCTCTCCAGGGCTGTCCCTCTCCGAGGATTGTCCCTCTCTAGGGCTGTCCCCCTGCCATGGCTCCTCCACGTCTCACAGCCCATCCGTTCTGCAGGCAGGGCACTCCCTCATACTGGGGGTTCTCCAGGCAGGGCCTGGGGGCATCCTGATGGATCCAAACCTGGAAAGGGGAGCTGGGGAAGTTGCTGGGTATGAAGCAAACGCAGCTGTCCCTTGGCCTCACCATTGCCCCTTCTCCAGGGCATGGAGGGCCTGGCTAGACTGGTCAGAGCCCGTGACTGGGGCTGAGCTGGTGGGTTTGGGAAAGATCCAGCTCCTCTGGAATTCTGTGGCACTTGCAAGCAGAGGGAAAGGGAGCCCTGGTGCTCACCCACGCCAGGACAGGTCAGCAGGGACTGCAGCCTCCATGTCTGCCTCCAATGAGTTCATCATTTACTGAGCACACGGCAGGGAGGAGAATTCACACCCTCAGAGCCCTGTGCAGGCAGAGCCACAAACTCCTCCTGTTCCCACCTGCTTTAATGTCAGTGCCTGGCACTGGAGCAGCAGGTGCTTCCCAGCTCCTCTCTGATCACTCTCAGGGCAGGTTTCCACCACGAGCTCTGACAATTTGTCTGTAATAAAGACCCAGCACTTCACATTCCTGTTTTACTGAGGCCTGTTGTGTGGCAGCCTGGAATTCTAATTGCTTTGCCTCTTTTTAAAGCAGATTCACAGCGTAGCTCTTTTTCATATTATTAGAAAGGGCCTCCCCTTCCTCCTCTTCCCCAGAACCTGGGTCTCAGTTTTGTGGTTGGGTTTCTTCTATCAGGATCTGGCATTACTCTAACTCCAGTCATTTCATCCTCCCTCCCATGTACCTGGTGCTTCCAAAATGAAACAGAGTAGAAAAAGGTAAAGGGATAAGGAAAGAAATCATGAATTTTGCACAGGAAAATACATGGCTAAGCAGGTTGTTGCCTTCCCAAAGCACTCTCTGCTCTGTCAGTGGTGACTCTTGCTCTGTGCTAAAAGCTTGGTGCTGCTCTCCTGCATCCTCTGCTCCTTCCAGCACCTGCAGCACAGCCGTGATGTGGCCATTCCCTCAATTCCTTCTTCTCTCCAGCTGTTCTGTATTCCACAGTCACAGAACCACTGAATGGTTTGGCTGGGAGGGACCTAAATCCCATCCAGTGCCACCCCTGCCATGGCAGGGACCCCTCCCCCTGTCCCAGGCTGCTCCAGCCCCAGTGTCCAGCCTGGCCTTGGGCACTGCCAGGGATCCAGGGGCAGCCACAGCTGCTCTGGCAATTCCAGCCCAGCCCCTGCCCACCCTGCCACGGAACAATTCCCGCCCAATCTCCCAGCCAGCCCTGCCCTCTGGCACTGGAAGCCATTCCCTGGGTTCTGTCCTGTCCATCCCTTGTCCCCAGTCCCTCTGCAGCTCTCCTGGAGCCCCTTTACGCCCTGGAAAGCTGCTCAGCACTTTTCTCTGTCAAAGGCAGTGATTCCATCAATAACTCTCCGGTCACTGTTGTCATTGCCGCTGAGCTGACCCAGCCCCTGGCCCTGGTCTGTGTTTAAGCTGCCCAGACCAGGGAGCAGAGCCCTTGCCCCACTCCAGGGTGGCTCAGCTGCTCTCCCAGCTCAGCATTTCCAGCAGCACCTCGCAACAGCTGGATCCCCATCACCAGCCCGGCCCTGTGCCCACCTCGGGCTCAGCCGCCCAGCCGGTGCCACAATGGGAATCTCTCCCTGCCTGGTGCCCCAGGCACAGCAGGGATGGGAGGAATAACAATAACTTTCAGTCGCGTTTAATGGGGACCTGAGACTGCCTCGCTCTCTGAAGAACCCTTTAAGCATTCCCTCGCTCTTTATCTTCCGCTTCCTTTAAACTGTGATTGAATTTAGGACTAATGAAAATGTGAGTCTGAGAGCATTTACTGGAAGGCAGCTGCTCACTGTTTCATCTCTCCCTCTCTGCTGCTCTGTCTGATGAGCTCCTTTGCCTTGTCCACCCAGACAAACGCATTTCTCCAGGGGAGGCTGCTGCATAATCAGAGTTTGAGCAGCTCTGGGTCATTCATCTTTGTGTGGACAAGGTCATCAAGTGGGCACTGCTCCCTTATTTTCCTCCCTAATATCTTTTCTCTACAGCATCTTAATAAAAGGAAAGCTTTTCTTCCCATCTTTTTCAGAGGGAGAAAGGAAGGGTTGTTGGGAAATCAGAGCCTGGATGTTTTGCCTTTTCTGCACCAGGCAATCAACATTTGGCTTTTCTTCTCTCTGTGGATGGAACCTGAGACTAAACAGGGCTCAGACCTCTCATTCTGGTTTGGATTGCTGGGCCCTTAAAGAGCTGCTCAGATGTGGGGAAAACAATGACACAAATCTTCATAATGGAGGGGAAATGGTGCCATTTTTCCTTGGCAATCCATCAGAAATTCACTGCTATGGAGGGAATTCCAGCAGGTTGCCCTGTTTTGGTTGATGGATTTTGTTTCATTGCCCTTCCACAGGACAGGAGTGTCGGGATCCCCCTCCAGAGGACTCTCCTGGTCCTGATTTACATCACCCCAATATCACCCTCAGGTACATTTGGCCCAGTCCTGCAGCAGCTCAGCCACTGAGCCCCTCCCCGGCACAGGTCCATGTTTTCCAGAGCCTCATTGGATTTGGGAGAGCTGGGCTCACAGTCCTGGTGGCAGAGAGGCACCTGGAGCTCTTAGCAAGCCCTGGCACCCCTGCAAGCCAAAGAACCCGTGAGGGGGAGTTTATTTGATAGATCCAAAAGGCCACCAAAAGCTCTAGGGCCATCAGCCCCATCCCTGACCCACCAGCCCCATTCCTGATCCACCAGTCCCGTTCCTGATCCACCAGTCCCGTTCCTGATCCACCAGCCCCATCCTGATCCACCAATCCCATCCCTGATCCACCAGCCCCATTCCTGACCCACCAGCCCTGTTCCCAATCCCTCAGCCCCACCCCTCATCCCTCAGCCCCATCCCTCATCCCAGGGCCCCACTGCCTGTTGGCATTGCTGTGGTTTCCAAGGAAACCTGGTGCCTCTGGAGCAGATGGATGGGTGGTGTCTGACACAGGATCTTGTGCTGATCCATTTTTATCTGTGGTTGTTGTTTCCTCCTTGGCCTTGGCCTCTCTGAAGGTTCCTGCCTCACATGAAAAAACCAGGAAGATCCCGGCCCAGCTGACCTTCCTTCCCTGCTCCCTGCAAGGAACCCAACCACAAACCAAGGAATCACTGCTGCCTGGGGCTGCTGCTCCTCCAGAGGAGGTTCCTCCTTCAAAGGCACCTCCATGGCCGCGTGTTCCCCGTTCAGGAGCACTTTTGTGGGGACACAAAGAGAATTCTGCCTCTGAGCCCTGACAGCCTCCCCTGCTCCCAGCACAGAGCAGCCACAAGGATTTAGGAGCTGGGTTCAAATCCTGGATTGCTCAGGAAGCTCCTGTTCCCTTCTTACAGGAGAGCTCTCCAGGTCAGGAACCTTTCCTGGGAGAGAAGGGATTGTTTGGATGTTCTGCTCTCCTGGTTCTGAGGGTTTTAATCCATGACACCAGCTCCAGACTCAGTGAGAATATGAAGGGGAGGATTCAGGGATGTCTCGATTGATGCCTGTCTGGGAAATGAGGCTGGGGCTGCTCCATGGATGCAGGGATGTGCAGTCCATGCTGTTCCAGGTGCAGAGTCCATCCCTGCTCACTCACCATGGAGAAGTCAGTCCCAGCGCTGGGAGGTCAGTCCCAGCAAGGCTTGGGAGATTTATTTCTGTGCAATATAGAACTAAGACACCAGGAAGTGACCCCAAAGAACACCTGCAGGGTCACAGCACCATGTCACAGTTTGGGGAGGGATTTCTGCCCCCTAATGTGGGCAGGGACTTCTTCACCCAGCTCAGGGTGCTCAGTAGCCAGGAAGTGGCAAAGATGTCCCAAAGGATCCCAATTTCCTTGCGGGACACAGACCTGTGACACCCTATGGTCCAAGTGGGCTGGTGGCCAGTGGGATGCCATCCCTGCATGTCCTTGTTTTGCACAGAAAGGAAAAGGAATCCTTATGTCACACTGTAACATCCAATTTTCAGATTTTCCTTTCTTCCTTCTTTTCCCTAAAAAGCCATTTTTCCAAAGTGACTTGGAAGCCTCTATTCCACCCTTTTTCAGGAACATCAATGGCACGGGAACCATTGCAAATGCCTCCAGTTGCAGTTTCTTTGGTCACTGAGACAACCATGGGGTCAGGATTTGGGGAATGCAGCCCCAGGGTTCCTTTGAGGAGGGATCTTCAGCTCAGAGACTTCAGCTCATTTGAAGCCCTAAGTCTGGAATGAATGTGAGCTGTTGGAGGGTGATTCGGCATCGTTAGAGTTTTTTGTCGTTGGGGTTGGTGGCTGGGGCTGGATTCCAGCAGCATTTCCTGGTCCTTGCATCACCTGGACAACACAAAATGGGAATTTATTCTGTAAACCCCAGCCCAAGGTCCCGAGGTGCTGAGTGCTCGGGGTCAGGGCAGGCTGCGGTTACAGAGGGGTCCCTCAGGAGTGAATTCCTCACTGAACTGGCTGATAACAGCCCTCGGCAAGGCAGGGGAGCCCTGGCCCGATGTCCCTCCTGAGGAAAGCCAGGTCCTCTTACCTCAGTAGCCCAGTCAGGACAGCAGCATTGAACATCTGTCCCTTATTGGAGACAGACCAGGATTACAGAACACCTCTCTGGACTTTGTCAGATAAAATCTGGCCAGGAGGGATGAGTTTGCAAGAAAGGCGTAATCAGATATCAGGAATCTCACCTTCAGGAGATACCACACCACAGGTGTCCTCACAGCAGGTCAGGCACTGATAAAGTGCTTGATAAAGATCCCTGTAAGTGTCCAGGGCCAGGCTGGATGGGGCTTGGAGCACCCTGGGATAGTGGAACACCTCCCTGCCCATGGCAGGGGTTTCATGGGCTCTGAGGCCCCTTCCAGCCCAAATCCTTCTGGGGTTCAGTGATACCAAGAGGAGGCCTGTGGACTCCTGGGGATGGGGATGCACCTTGGCTCTGTCAGGCAGCAGCTCTGGGAGGTTTTACAGCCGACACCAAGTGAATTTTGCCTCTTCCCCTCAATTCCCATGGGCTTCTGCAGGTCCCCAGCTGGGTGCTTTCCAGACAGCTTTCCCTGGGATGGCACATGTTCCCTCGGTGCTGTGGAGTGTGTTTGTGTCCTGGGGGGGAGAGGCAAACACAGAGCTGTGTCCTGAACTTACCAGAGGCAGCGAGTGGGGATGTGAATTCTGGATGTAACGGAAAGGAAGGAGAGAAATTTGTATTTACAAACAAACTGTGGGTCTGCTGACAGGTACAGAGAGGTGAAAAAAGAAAAGGGAGGAACCTTTCCATAGGAATTCCACTGATTGACACAATGAAAAGTGTGTGAGGGGGTATTCATTAGAAGGGGGTCTGTATTAGGCGATTCGGGAAGTCTCAGGTACCTCAGCCAATGGGAAAAGAGAGAGGGAAATGCAGCCAGGAAATTAGGATAAAAAGGAGGCTGTGTCCTCTAAAAATTTGAAAGACCCCATGGGAAATGCCCCATGACACCTCCCTTTATTCAAATAAAGTTACAAGACTCCTCTCTCCTTTTTGGACACAAACCTCTGGTGTTTGTGGATTATTTTCATCACTTATCTCCAAACATTCCCTATTTTCATCTCCCTATCCCCAGGACCACCACAGCCCTGGCACAGAGCAGCTCTTCCCTCTGATCACCTCAAAGGCTGGTGGTGCCACGGAGCAGAAAAGTGAGGCAGGAACCTTCCCAGGCCAGGGTTTCTGTTGTATCTCCTTTTGACTGACTCTCGTTTCATGTGTCTAATAAATGGTGTTTACCAGAATCAAACGATTCAAAGCTTCTGTTCTTGGTGATGAACACAAGGAATAAGAGGCTTTTCTCACTGTGAAAAGCTGAGATATGGGGACAGCTTTCCCATCCACATCTCCTAAGTGGGTGCTTATCCTGAGATGGATGCAGGGATCTCTGCAAGGAAAATCAACATCTGCAGCCAATGCAGGGCTGTCACCAGAGCTGGGGGGAGTGGAAGTGCTGCAGGGTCTCGGGGCCCCTCATGGGATGCTCTGAGACGCTTTTCAGTGCAGCTTGGATGGGGCTTCAGAGGTGCCAGCACAGACCTGGCCACTAATTTTTGTTGATTACAGTTGAGTGTTTAATTTAATGATGTCTGGAAATTTCAGTGCCACTCTGTTGGCCCTTGTCCTGTTGCAGTGAGACATCCAAAGCTGAGGAGGGAGGGGACATCAGAGCTCCTGGGGTCTGCTCAGGGTGACAAGAATCTCTGGAAACCCCAATTTGCTCAGCACAGCTCCACCCCAAGCTCAGCTGCAGAACTCACCCATGTCTTTAAAATGCACTAAAATTTCACTGACGGAGAGGGAAGTTTTTGGCATTCCAGTATTTCTCATTCCCTCCAAAATTAACTTCGGTTCATTTATTCTAGATTTAATTTTACAGCTGTAAAATGGTTGGGTTTCTCAATAGACAGACGAATGCTGGATGCTGTTTTGCTGAACCTTCTCAGTGCATAAATTATTTCCTGGAGAACCAGAATTGGTACCATTTAAAACAAAAAGAAGGAGCTGAAGGATTGGTATTGGCTCCTCTGCAGCTCTTGTTTGTATTCATACACCAAGGGCTTTTTCTGTTGTTCTTCCCAGTGCCTCCAAGCACAAAAACAATAACGGGGGAGGCTCCCTCTTAATCACCCTGCAGAATTGTTCTGCAAATGAACCCAAATAACATTGGACTGACAGGTTGGGATTGGGCTGGTGATGAAGGCTGAGGATGAGCGCAATTCCTTGGATGTGCCCTGGCATCAGTCTGAGACAGCAGCTGGAAAAAGAGTCATAAATATCTTTTCGAGTCATAAATATCTTCTCTCCTTTCACACACTGTGAGTTATAAATATGAGGCTCCAGACTCTGCATCAGGGCCTGGATGGAGTCTCTTATCCCAGAGCTCTCCTGCTCTCCTGCAGTTATTGGCTTGCGGAGCTGCATCACAAATCTCAGCCGGAGCCAGTTTTTACGATTCCCTTCATTTCTGTTGGAGAGTTTCACTCCCCAGCCCATGAGTAAGCTCCACTCATTCCATCCTGGGGTGGTTTTTGTGGCCAGCATTGAAAGGGAGTTTGGCTTTGACAACCAGGCTGTGTCAGGAATGAAATGGTCAGAAGGGGAAGGAAAACTCAGCCTTTGGAAGTCAGCACTGCTGGGGGCTGCTTCCCCAAGCCTGGAACTGCTTCCCCAAGCCTGGAACTGCTTTTTACACTGGCAAAAAAACAGGGAAAATATTTGGAGCTACAACAAACCAGGGGCCAAAGAGCTCCTCCAGCAGCAGACACAGCAGGGCTGGCTGGAGTCCTGCCTTTGCAGGGAGCATCAGTGTTATAGATGTGTAATGCCATGAATAGTTGGCTCTGGCAATTAAGGGATTAATATTATATGCATGTTAAGAGAAGTTTTATTGATGTACAGTGACGTTATTGTGATTTGTTGTTTTGACATCCTGTGTTCTCCCCACAGTCCCCTTTCTGCCCTGTATGGTTGCCAAGGGACAGCCTTGGTAGTCGGGACACGGGGAAGGAGGGCTGTACCTGTGCCCCCTGCATCAGGCACTTGGGACGAGGGAAGGCTTGTTACTAGGAGGTGCAGCATGCCAATGTTATGAATGCCAGGAAACCGGCTCCTCAGTGATTTCAGCTTTATTGGAAACAGTGTGGGAAGGGGGCCCTTTGGGTGTGCGCACACCACCGCTGCTCCCGAGATGGTGTGGAGGAAGAGGATGTCAGGTCTGGCGTGGAGGAAGAGGATGTCAGGTCTGTCGTTCGAAAGATCTGTGTCTTCCTTCCTCATGAGAGTCCCCGAGAAGAAACATGCTGGTTTCAGGTTCACGGTCCCCATGCTATTCCTGGCTCCCTTTGGTTAGGGTGACGAAGGTGAGGGATCCTGACCAGGGCCTTGATGTTGTCCCATGTCCCCTCTGGTCAGAGGTGGCACTTAGCTCTCTAGCTGTACGGTGGCTCATGACTCATTGTTCTAGGGGTCTCCACTGGGCAAGTTCCCTCTCTACTAAGTCTCATGGGAATCAGACATTTGCATACTAGGTGACGTTATCCTCCTCCTCATGGTCACGGGTGGTTCACCATCTTGGAGGAGAGGGGAGCAGCGGGGGCAATACCCGACGGTAAAGAGATTTACAATAACAATAAAACATTCAACAAACAACTCATTCAACAAACAATTCATTATTCTCATTATCTTATAACATTGGAATTTTATATCAATTTTTAAAAATTTATTCTCTACAACAACACCTGACCTCCAATCAAGTTGCAAAAAAACCGCCTCCACCAATGGACAGAGAAGAAGAGTTGACTGGCAGACTTTGGTAGGGGCCAGGGTTGGCTGCTGCAACACCAGGGGTATAAATGGCAGAGCAGCCATTTTGTAGGTGAGCACGTGGTGGTTTAGTTCCATGCGCCAGGGCTGTAATTTTTCCTTATTCAGTCCTTTGTTGTATTTTATTACAGGTTAATAAACACACCTCTTGTTGTGCCATTCTGTTTCTAGTATTTTGACTAGATCATTCAAAGGGCAAGGGAGGTGCAGTCGGTGCTAATGGAGGTGGAGGGGGCAGATGGTCTAATGGGTCCCATCCCTAGTCTCTGTTACTTTAAACACGCCCACCCTTGAAGGCAAAATTTCTCCTTCTCAACAGGCACCATAGTCACTCTCTTCCTGAATAAATGGTTTCTTAGCCCTTACACAGATGTTTAAAGCCTGACATAGCCATCCTTTGTCCAACCCATACCTCGGCCAGTGTACGTGATCGGACCTAATTTCCCCCTTAGTCCACCCTGTCATACAGTACTGTATCATCTTGAGCTCGTCCTTATCTCTGGCATAGGGGTCATATTTTCACCAGGCTAATTTCCTCCCCAGTGGCCTGTCTGGGGGTATACCTGTTGGTATTCTTCACTTCCTCCTTCTCCCATTGGGGATCCCCTCCTTGCTCCTAATCCCATCCCGACAGTCAACTGCAGGCCCACCCTGTGGAGGCCAGGGGCTGCTACCAGGGCGGTCCTGCCTCAGCCCTGGAGGGGAGGGACGCCCATCTGGGACAGAGTGAGAAAAGGCCTCCCTCCCATGGGCCTTTGCAGCCATATGTTAATGTGTTGTAAGTTCTGTTCCCTCTTTGGTTTGTAAGTTCTGTCACCCCTGTTCAGCACCCATTTACCATTTATGTACCCTTTCCAGAGTGTTCTTCCCTCCCTCAGTCCCCATTGGCTCGTTTTTGCTGCAGTGCTCCACCCCTGTTGCCCTATTGGTTCTCCCAACCTTTAGCCACTCCCCTGCACCACTTTCTTTTGCCCCTATTGGCCATTGACTCTCAGATCCACCCCTTTTGTCCCTTATTTAACCCTGAGCCCTCAGAGCAGTTCCCGTTCTCGTTCCTGGTCCCCTTCAACGCTGTATCCTGTTCCTCAATAAACCAGTTGTGGGATTACCACATGAGGATTCATCCCTTTGCCTCTATGGTCGGCTGTTCTACTGCAGGGTGCTCCAGGCCCCGAAAGCGCAGGTCGCTCTCAATGCCCACCTTCCCAACCTCATAACAATGCCCACCTTCCCAACCAGCCAACCACAGGCACACCCAACCAGCCCGACCTTCCCAATCAGCCAACAACAATCATTCCTAACCAGCCCCATCCTGTTGGAATGCAGGGAAGGATGGAATGCAGGGAACTCGTGGGCTGGGGGGTCTGGCCAGGACAGTGCTCACACACCCAGCCATGTCTCTTACTCCCCTGACATCAGGTAAATAGAGAGAGAAAAACTCCTGCCAAAACCAGTTTTCTGAGTCCTGAGGGAGCGAAGATCAATGGAGAAAGAGCTTAGTTTTTTCCATAAAAATAGAAAAGAAAAAAAAGAATTTTAGACAAAGTTGAAGAGAAATTTCCTGCCAAGAAGGAAGAATTCTGCCAAAGCAGTGACAGATGTATTTTTTATTTTATCAAATATTTGGCCTGGAATCAGATGTGCTGAGGATCTGTAATTGGCTCCACACTTGGAGGCGGCTGGGAGAGGTGAAATGCTCCTCACAACTCCCTGGCATGAGCACCCATGGAAACAGAATGCTCTGAATTACTGGGATGGCCCCAGTTTCCTCAGTTTCCCTCAGCAATGCATTAACACCTTGTATTAAATAAAGGCAAAAGTCATCACTTAGAATAAAAACAAGTTTTGGGAGGACATAAATGAGGTAAAGAAAGCAAAAAATGGCTCAGACAAATCTTGAAGGGACTGGTGATCGTCTGTGTGCTGGAACTGGTATTTCATCCTGGAAGAAAATCAAGCAGTACCTGGTTGTGGTTCTGGTCTGTGCCAGACCCACACCTCCTTGGAGGAGATGGAACTCAGGATTGGAGGAAGCAGCTGCTGGCTGGGTCCTTCTGCTGAATATCACAAGTGTTTTCACGTCTCATATCACAAAGCCCTTGCTCTTGAAGGAATGGGATTACAGGAGAATTTCTTCTCTCATTAAAAGAGAAAAAAACCAAACAAACAGAAAACACAAAGCTTTCTTGTAGGGATGCAGGGAAAGAGCCTGGATGCTTCACTCACCCTGATAAAGGCTTAGAACCCAAAAGAAATGCAGAGTGTGTACAATATTTATTGTTTCAAATAATTTATGGCTTTCTGAAGCCCAGTTCTTCCCTTTGTGCTGTTCTCCCTGCTGCAGAGCTGGACCCACTTCACTGATTTCAGCTGATAACCCCCAGAGCCTATCCCAGGTGTGTCCCTCAGGACCCAGGGCGAGGCAGGAGTGGGGCTGTTCCTTCCTGTATAAAACAGAGCCTTCAGCAGCAGCTCAGAGCCAGTAATTACAGACAGATCTATGTGGTTACAGCTCAGCCTGCTCTGGAATGGCCCCATAAAGTCACCTGGCTCTAGACATACATCAAACTGTTTTTCATTTTGCAAATGAGTACTTTTTTAAGAGCTATAACTTTCTGGGAGTTCATGAATTTCCTGGATTCACAACCCTTTGCTGGATGGAGGAAAGTGCAAGGGAGGCTGCTGTGCACAGAGAAAGGAGGGAGAGTGGCACAGGCAGCTGAGGCAGAAGGAAAAAATAAATCCTTCGAGATGAGATTTCCAAAAGCTGCTTGGAAATAAAAGCTGGGATAAGTGCATGACACACTCAATAAATATCACTTTGCTTTACCACCTCTTCCATTTCCCAGCCTTGCCCAGGGATTTTGGGAACCTGATCTGAAACTTGAGGTCTTTAATGGCCAAGATCCTTAATCCTGCCCTGCTCCAGGGCAAGAGTCCTTGGTCAGGGTGTGAGAGGTGCTTGGGCAGTCCCAGGGAACAGGGACAGGAGGAAATTACCTCAAGTTGTGTCAGGGGATGTGTAGGCTGGATATTGTCCACCTGCCCAGCCCTGGCACAGGTGTAGTCCCCATTCCCGGAGGGATTTAAAGCCCTGTGGGTGTGGTCCTGGGGACACAGTCAGTGGTGGCCTTGGCAGTGCTGGGGATGGTTGGACTCAATGATGCCAGAGGGCTTTTCCCATCTCAATGATTCTGCAATTCTGATTTTTGCCTTTTTATGATGAAAGAAAACAACGTATGGTATTTGTGATGAATTTCCTACCCCACGGAGCACTTTCAGTCTGGGCAATTTTGGCATTGAGGGAAGCCTCAGAGAGGCCCCTGGGCACCTGAGGGAGCAGAGGGGGTTCCCCAGACTGGACCACTCCTCTGAGACTGAGACTTTGTCCTCAACTGCAGCAAAGTGTCTCAAAAACTGAGCACAAGGCCCAGCCCCAGGCACCCAGGCCAGGATCTCATGGACAAGGTTCCCAAAGTGCCCTATGGAGCCTCCCCCACACAGCAACCTCAGGCTTTTACTGCTGCTCGAAAATCTGCTCAAATTCTCCTCCACCCCGTTCCTTAGAGTAGCAAATCCATCTTCTCGAGCACTTAGATCAAGATGAAGGGGGCTTGAGAGGTAATTAATTTTAATAATAATGCTTTTCTTCTCTCTGAGTTGCAGTCATTGCCTGGCTGTTCCCTTCTGGAGCTGGGAGCCAATTTCCCACTGATCTCACTGAGCAGCACAAACGTTCCTATCTGTAAGGAGCAGGTTCCTCTTCTCTTCACACACAGAGAGTGAACCTTTCCTGCTATCTGAAGGCAGGCCCTGATGAAAACTCCTGCCTGGGAGCTCTCACAGGTGCTCCAGGAAGCCCACCAGGGCTTTCATCTACAGCCAAGAATTCAGATTTTTCTAAATTCTAATTTGCTTGACTGAGAAAAAAATCTCTCACCTTCTTCTAGGGGCATAATTTGCTCCCTGGGGTTTGTAATGCTTTTTTTAAGGTACCATTTGGGCCATTTTCTTTCGTGAGTTGGCAAATGAAAGGGACAGGGAGAGAAACAGAATCCCACAGAGGCATAAGGCCAAGACAAACAGGTGTGAGCAGGTGAGGTGTGAGGTGTGGTGGGTGCACCTGGAGCTGTGCATTCCCCAGAGGGTGACAGTTGGCATCTCTGTGCTCCCACAGCTCCTTCCAGCTGTGCCCCAAGTCCCTGGCAGGGCTCTGCTTTTCCCAGAGGGTGTGCAATGAAAGAACCTCATCCTGCTTTAATCAGAACATGGAGAAGACTGCGGGGTCTGAGCCTAGCAGAGTCCGTGTGCCTGTGGATGGTTTGATACTGGAGCTCTGCTGACGAGCTCTGCAGCCTTATCTTTACTCATTCTAGCAAATTAAATTAGCACTGTCTTTCAGTTTCCCCTAGCCAACCACCAGCAGTACAAAATAAACCACAGGAGGGGATCGCCGTGTTCTTGATGCCTGTCCCAGGATTCTCAGCAGCCACTGTTCCAAGAAATCCCGTCTGTCCCTGTCCCAGGAGTGGAGCTGCACCCCTGAGCCTGGTGCCTTTACAGAGCTCCTGGCCTGCTGGTCCTGTCCTCTTTGCTCTCCCCAAATCCAGGCTGATTGTGATGTTTCTCCTCCCTCCCTTGGAGGTGCGTCCCCTCTATGGGCTCCTCAAAGGTGTGGATGGGAGAAGCACCCCCCATGGTTGTGGTGAGGGTGGGAGTTCAGAGCAGGGAGGGTTTTGCTGCAGGATTTTGGGGTTTGGCTGCTGCTGACACAACATTCCTGGGGAGGTGTGGGGAGTTTGTTACCATTTTGGGGGGCTGTTTAGAGAACAGGGCTTAGTGAAGGGTGTAAAGGTGGGATGGGGTGGCAGAGCTTCTCCCCACTTCCATTTTCCCTGGGAGCAGGGTGGATCTGTCAGCGCCGCAGCCAGGCGTGGATCAAGCTCCGTAACCTTGCAAGTGCAAAGCGTTTGGAGCAAGTGGTTTTACACTAAACGCTAAATATTGCAGCTATTAAAGCACATTCATCATCCACACGAGGTCCCTGAGCAGAAATGAGCTGTAGCATCTCCTGCAATGCTGGCTGTGGGCGCATTAAACACCAGCCCCGTGTGTCACTCAGTGCCAGCTCGGAGGGGACACCTGGTGCTCAGGTGAGGCTCAGCCTTCACAGCATCCAGGGGTGACCTTCAGCTCAGCTTGGAGCCACTGACATTCTGGTGCCCCAAATCTGCCTCTTTGTGTCCCTCTGACCTTCTGGTGCCCCCAGACTCATCTCTGTGTCTCTCTGACCTTCTGATGCCCCCAGACTCATCTCTTTCTGTCCCTCTGACCTTCTGCTTCTGCTCCTTAGCTGTGTCTCCAGCTGTGCTGTCCCAACACCCAGGGTGCTGGGACACCTCTGCCCTGCTGGAACCATTGAAGGTACCAGAGGAGGCTGCAGAGGCTCCCTGGTGGTTTGGTCAGTGTTCAGTGACACCTCATTACTCACAGATGAGTTCTGCCCCAAGGATCCAAACCCAAGGTTCTGCACTCAGCTTTGATGGGGATTTTCTTCCCAAAACCTTGATAGGATTAAATGAAGGAGGATTT
Source organism: Prinia subflava (assembly GCF_021018805.1). Classification (NCBI taxonomy): domain Eukaryota; kingdom Metazoa; phylum Chordata; class Aves; order Passeriformes; family Cisticolidae; genus Prinia; species Prinia subflava. Next base: position 6,337,570 of record NC_086270.1, read on the forward strand.
ATTGCCTCTCCTGGGCTGTTCCCCTGCCCTGGATGCTGTTATCCCCTGTCCCCAGGGATGGCCTGAGCCTCTGACCCCCAGAGTGTTCATTGTCTCCTGCTTTCCCTTTCCCCAGGCCAGACAGGACTGTGCTGGGGAGAGGCACCCTGGCCAAGATCATGCCCAGATAAGAGCTGGGTGATGATGATGGTGATGATGATGGTGATGATGATGGTGATGATGAACATGGCTGCTTTATTTGTCTGGCAGGTGGGCTGATACAGAGATAGTCTAAGCCTCCTCCCTCCCTGCCCTGATAAACAAGGACAGCCTGGAGTTCTGATGTTGCTGGGCAACTCTGACAGCAGAGTCAGGGCAGGCTGGCCTTGCCCCAGGGTGACATCGGAGAAAGGGCTCCGGTGCCTCGGGTGAAGAGTGGGGATTCCACCAGGACCTGCCACAGCCTCAGTTTCCAGCAGGGAAAACAAAGCAACCCTCCCCTTTGGAGAATCAAGTCCCAAGAGCTGCATGCTCATCAAAGGACAGAGCGTCTGCAGATCCAATAGGAAGAGTGGCTTCAAATGTCAACAGAAACTGCTGCAATCTTTGGTGAGGGTTTTCCCTGCCTTTTATCATTCTTTCTGTCCTTCCCTGCCAGGAGCAGGTGAGAGTTTGGGATTTCTCCCACAGGAGTCTCCCTTGTCCTGAGCCCAGTCCCAGCCCCAGGTGCAGAATCCCTCAATCCCTGCAGGATCCCTCAATCCCAGCTCAGGAATAGCCCTTGCCCCAAGTTTAGGGAGATTTTCTGGCACTTTCTGACCTCTGGGCAGCTCTTCAGAGCCCATCCTGCCAATGAGGGGACACCAAGGGGACACCAGCATGCTCAGAGCAGGGCAGAGGCCTGAAAACTTCTTGCTTCCACCTCGAAAACTCTCTTTGCTTGGCACTGCTGATCCATCCCCTGCATCCCTGTAGTTCTGGGGTTGAGCAGGTCTCCCCCTGGATCCTCAGAAATGCCCAGAGAGCTTTGCTGTGTGTTTGTCTCTTTGCTGTGTGTTTGTCTCAGTGTTAACTGGTGCTGGGGACTGGCGATTGGGAAGATCTTTGTGCCAATTGCTGGAGAAATCCGTGTCAGGGAATCTCCCAGCCGCAGTCCCAGGGCCACTGTTGTCAATCTGCACCACACAAACCCCAGAGAAGATTGGAAATGCTGATTATAACTTGCCTATCTCATTAAAGAGGCTCATTTAGTGCAGCCTCTTCTTGCAAAAGTGTCCAGATGCCTCCCGTTTCCTGATGAATTCTCCATCTCAGAGCTGAAATAAATGCTGGTATCTCCAGGGTGCCCTGACAGGAGGGTGCAGACACGTGGAGCTTGGAGTTTTCTCTCAAGTAACAAACGAGAGGACAAGAGGAAACGGCCTCACATTGTGCCAGGGGTGGTTTAGGGAAAATTTCCTCACTGCAGGGTTGGCTGGGGCTTGGAGCAGCCTGGGGTGGTGGGAGAAGGGGAAGGCTGGATCCTGGTGCAGACCTGGCTGCCCTCAGGTCTGGGGTCAGCTCAGTTGCCCTCCAGTCTTTCAAGGGCTGAGTCTCTGCCCTAAGTCAGGCTTTAGGGGAAGATTAAGTGTTCCAAAGCCTGATTTACATTTCAAAACCCAGCCCAGACCTGGTGTGAGATCAAAGTGAGAGTGGGCTTTGGGTGTATCGATCAGAGACCCACAATGCTGCCTCTTCCTGCTTCCATGTCTTGTACAGGATCAAACAAGGGTTTGGGAATAGAAGAACTCTCAGCATTGTTATTTTTTTCCAGGTAGGGAGTTTGTAATCCCAGGTATTTCCATGTTTCCCTCAAAGAGAAGCCCTTCCTTTGTGCTATCATTTCCCCTTCCCACATGTGGCACTTGTGCCTCCCCAGTCTGACCTGCTGCTCATCTGCCAAAGGCTCCAGCCCAGGATCCAGGTGTGGATCCTGCTGCTCAGAGCACACATTTTGCCCCTGACTGCTCCTCAGCCCCTGTCCTCGCTGTCCCCACACTCTGGGTCACACCTGCACCAGAACATGGTGGGATCTGAGACTGCACTAAATGAAGGAATTCTGTTCTAATTCTCAGGAAGAATTTGTTCCTGGAAAGGGAGCTCAGGCCTTAGAACTGCCCAGAGAGGTTTGGAGTCCCCATCCCTGAAGGTGTCCAAGGAAGGCCTGGATGTGGCACTCAGGGCTCTGGGCTGGGGACAAGGTGGGCATCGGGCACAATTTGGACCCGGTGGTCTGGGAGCTCTTTTCCAACATCTATGACTCCATGAAAGCAAAAATCACCTTTCCAGGGACGGGATGAGCTTTGAGGTCCCTTCCAGCCCAGCCATTCCATGGCTCTGTGATGTCACCTCCATGCCCTCCACACCAGTGTCCCTTGTCCCTTGCCTGGCCGCAGCCAGCTGCTCCCACGGTTCAGGTACTGCCCCTCCACACCCGGGCATGACTCTTTTTCTTACACAAACCCAGGGGATCTGTTCGAGCTCCGGGCTCAGAATGGGAACTGCAGCACTGGGTCCTCCCTGCTTTGGCACCCTCTGCCTTCCCTGTGCTCCCCCAGCCCCAGCTGCATGTGCCTGGCAGAGAATCCTGCAGGGAAAGCAGGGCAGAGCATCCCAGCCCCGTTCCTGTGGATTTTGGCCGAGCCAGAACTGTCTCAGTTGAGCAGCGTGACTGCTCTCCTCCCCAGCAGGCTTTGAAAGTCCTTTTCCTTTGTGCCAAGCGAATTCCCAGGGGTATTGGCGCGTGGCAGGAACAAAGGCCCACTACAACTCCCCGAGGCTGGAACTGGGTGGAACTGCCTCATCCCAGCCACCAACAGCAGCCCTGGAGAGCAGGCACAGACAGCAAAGAGTTTGAAATGCAGCAAAACCACTGAACCCTGAAGGGTTCTGCCTCCTGCCACGGCTGAGGGAGGGCGGCCTGAGAGGAGAAACCTTTTGGTGTAAAACGCGTGAGAGGAGACCCCTCTTTGATGGAAAGCACCTGTGAGGAGACACCCTTTGGTGTAAAACACCTGAGAGGAGACCCCTCTTTGGTACAAAGCAGGAAATGTCACTGCAGGGACACTGCTGGGGCTTGGGGTGGGTGGCAGATGGTGCCAGTGGTGCAGGAAGGAGGGCCTGGAGGATTTGACACAGCTTTGGAACCACGGCCAATGCTGTTCCACCCTGGTGATATTCCAGCAGAGGAAAAGCCCTGCTCAGCTCTCGGCAAGGACAGCAGTGCCCAAAGGGATGTCCCTGTGACCCAGCACTGTTCCAGTCCCACAGCTCCCACTTGGGGAGGGTTTGCCTCTCTCTCAGTTCCTTGCTGAGGGGGTACAAGGGGTGACAAGCAGGAGCATTGCTGAGGAAAGTTCTGGGCATTGATCCGTGTTGGGAATGCCAGCAGGGAGCTGCAGGAGCTGCTCCTTGCAGCTTAAAGCTCCCCAAATCCCAGCTCCAGCCTGTGAAACCTCGGCCTGCTCTGCCCTGCCCCTGGGAAAATGCTGCTGTTCTCCCAGATAAAGGCAGCACGGCCTGCCTGGGAAAATAAATATTTACTTGTGAAGGGCAGCAGCAGCAGAGCTCAGCTCCTGCAGCATTTGCACTGTGGGCTGGGAGTGAAATTCTGCCTCCAGCCCTGCCCAGGGAGCGCTGCCAGTGGGGCAGGAGGACAGAGCTGCCAGGGGAGGGCTCTGGTGGCTGCTCCCCTCTGCTGGGCTGTGATCCTGAGCACAGCCACCTGCTCCAACCCGGGAAAAACACGGGATCCGTGGGCTGGAACATGCCCGGCACAGCGCCAGGCCAGGCCGGGATGTGGGGCAGGTCAGTGGGTCACAGACAGCTCATCCCGGGATGTTGACAGCAGTTGTTATTTGTGCCCCTGGAGCTGTTTATTGGAGCGTGGCCTGATCAGTCCATGCTGAGGAGGATCCCACCCCCTGTTAGGGAATTATCAACTCCCCCATCTCAAGTATAGACATTCATCCTCTTCTGTAAAACCCTGGTGGGACTAAACCCAGCCTGGCCCTTCAGCCTCCAAGGACTGCCCAGATTTTCTCCATCCTGCCCCACCTAGTGAGTGAGGACTCACTGGGACCAGACACTTCTCTGTGGCCTCACACCCAATTCCAGATTTAACGTTGCCCCAGCACAGCCCCTGCCCTGCTGCTCGGCTTTCCCTGCTCTGCCCCAGCCCTGCCCTTCACCTGATTTTATTTTTGTGCAGATTAACAGACTTTGTGCTTTGATCAATTGATCAAACCCAGCCCAGCTTCACAGGCTTGAACAAAGAAACTTTTAGCCAAGTTTCATTCCAATACAAGGCTTAAAACCCAGGCACACTGGAGCCACACAGCACCTTGGTGTTTGGGATCTGATCTCCTGGAGCTCCTAAACTCTGCATCATCCCTGTCAAATCTCCCTGTTACATTTGTGTCTCACAGTGCTGAGGCTGCGTTCAGCAAGAGCTTTGCTTGTATAAAAACAGGCTTTACATTTGAGTCCCTGTCCAAGGGGCTCTTTGGGCTCTTTAAGGGCATGTTAACTTCCCCAAACACAAGGATTTTAGCAGTGGCCTGGGTCTGGAGCTGCAGTAAAACACCAGGAGGTGCAGTCCCATCAGGAGCTGCATGCCCATTTTGTGTGTCAGCTTTATAAACAAAGCACTGGGGGCTTCAGTCAGTGTCTGGAGGGGTTTAGCCTCATCTTCCCACTGGGATCATCCAGTCCAGTCCTTGTCCCTTCCCAGACCCCCAACAATCCCCCCTGTGCATCCCTGTCCAAAGGCTCCTGGAGCTGTGGCAGCCTCGGGGCCGTGCCCATTCCCTGGGGAGCCTGGGCAGTGCCAGCACCTCTGGGGGAAGAACCTTTCCCTGCTCTGCAGCCTGAGCCTGCCCTGGCCCAGCTCCAGCCATTATTAATTAACAAACAATAACATCTATAACTGCTGTGAGCAGAAGAAGCCCCAGTAAGACCCAGGCAGGAACAGAGTGTGTTTTGTGTACCCTGCCAAGGATCTGGGTGTTTCAGAGCTGTGGATTTACACACTCTGGGATTTTATTCCTGCTGTACAGGTCAGCCACACCTCAGCAGTCTGGGGGTTTTGTGCGGGTCTGCAGTGGGAGGACCAGGAGAAAGGCCTCTGGAAAAGCTGGCCCAGCCTGGCCTCTGCAGCTTCAACTCCTCCAGCCCCATGTGCTGCAGCAGCTGAAGTGCCTTCCTTCCCTGCTGAACCCCAGTGCTGTCTGTGACAGACAAGGCCTGAGAGCCCTTGCGAGTGTGCTGGTTTGAAAGTAAAGCCACTGAGAGACTCCAAGTCAGAAATACAATTTAATAGAAGGAAAAAAAGGTAAAATAAAATTAAAATAAATTAAATAAAAATAAAATAAAATAAAATAAAATAAAATAAAATAAAATAAAATAAAATAAAATAAAATAAAATAAAATAAAATAAAATAAAATAAATAAATTAAAATAAAAGCAATAGTACAAAAGACCACTGACAGAGTCAGAACACAACCTGACACCCTGTTAGTTAGGGTGGTGGCAGCAGTCCAGAGGAAGCAGTTGTTGAAGCAGTGATCCTGTAGAAAGGTCTGGTAGCTCTTGTCCTCTGGGAATCCAGTGGGTGAGGCCCCTGTGCTGTCTCAAATCCCAGATTATATCCAGGTGGGAATGCCTGGCTCCCCCCCTGGGCAGAGCATCTCCCAACGGGCTGAAATCATTCCATGAGTCCTGCAGGGGGTCCTTGATTGCCCATTGAACAGAGAGAGCTCCCAAGGGAGTTACCTGTGAGCCAGGGCAAGGCCTTGGTGGCCCATGAACAGGAGATATCCGGAGGGAGGGCAAGGGAAACACTGCCCCAGCTGGTTCCAGCAGCTCCTGAGGGTGGTGATAGAATAGGTACTCTGGGCACATCTCACATTGTAACCAAGGACACAGGGGCCTTGTCCTTGGCACAGCACAGAGTGACCCCATGGCTGGGAGGGACAGGGACTGTCCCCAGCTGCTGCTGGGGAAACGCTCTGAAATGTTCTGCAGAGCAGAACAAACAGCCCAGTTCTCATCTCGCCTACCTCCTCCAGGCCTGTCTCACTTCTGCACACCTCCAGACACAAGTTAAGCACCAGAAAGCAGCTTAGATCAGTGGTGACTCGTTGTTGCTCTTTAATTCATGCAAATGTTCTTTTTAACTAGCTCAGAGTCTCAAACAGCCCTCTGGGGAACCTTCTGCGTTTATGATTATTGAAACAAAAGTCTATTTCCTTTAGGCACAAAACAACTGGGGGAGAGAGGGAAGGAACCTGTTTTCTTTTCTAGCAAATACAGTCAATTCAAAGGTCAGGTGCAAGCTGACATAGCAGTGGGTGAGTCAACATCGGGGAGAATTTTCTGGAATAGCAATAAAAATGTCCCTTTGCAGCCACACAGATTCACAGGAGTTTTAGCTCTGTCTGACTTCAGAGGGCTGGGGCAGGTTTGGTTTGGCAGATTTGGTACACTCAGGTACCCCCAGCAGGTACAGCCACAGCCCTGGTGCCACTTCACAGCCGGAGCACCAAGTTGGGCCAAAAACCTGCGGACAAGCCCTGGGGTGGCCTCAAACCTGGCCAGGGGTTCAGCTTGAGCTGCAACCCAGCATCAGCCAGGGGAGCTCAGGCTGGACATCAGGAAAGACTCCTTCACTGGGAGAGTGGTTAAGCCCTAGCACAGACTGGCAGTGGCAGAGTCCCCATCCTGGAAATGCCCAGAACCAAGCTCATGTGGCACTCCATGGTAGAACTCAAAGGTTGGACTTGGTAACATTAGGAGTCTTTTCTAACCTTAATGATTCTGTGATCTTCCCACAACCCCTCCTGATTTCAGAGTGCAATTCCCACCACATCCTTGTTATCTGCCCTCAGAGGGCAGCAGACACCCCCGGAATTATCCATGTGCTTGCTCAGCCTGCAGCTGTTCCTGCCTGGTTTTCCTGGTGTTTATGGCTCAGTGCTGGAATGATGGATGTGGTCGCTAAGCCTCAGCCTCCCATAACTGCCAGGCTCCTGTTGGCTCCTTGGGGACCCCACAACAGCCCCAGGCACAGCCTGACACAGACACAGCTCCGGAGTCACAGCTGGAGATGTTGATGTTGAGTTACTGATGCTGAGGGGCCCCATAAACACACCATGGAAGGGTCGTTCACCCTGGAAAATGGATCTGAGTCCTTCAAAGCCATGCTCTGGGGAGCTCCTGCGGGGAGCTGATGTGTTTGCAGGCAGAGCACTCCCTCGAGGGGTTTGGGTGGTGCCCAGGGTTTGTGGTAGCTCTCAGGGTGAGGAGCAGCCTCAGCAGGGCAGTGCAGGAGCTGCTGCTCCAGGAGCTGCCTCGGGGCTGGGTTAACTCTGCTGCCAGCCCCAGCTTTGATTTTCAGCTGTCACTCAGTGCAGGGCAGTTTGGAGCAGCTCCCCTGGCTCGGGCTCTTCTCTGCCTGACAGTGCAGCTGTCAGGAACAGGAGGAGAATCCAGGCAGCTCTTCCTGATGTCCCTGAACTCCCCACAGGGACCCATGGGATTCCCTAACCCAGAATGATTTCATGCTCAGATCTCCTCAGAGCTGTGTGCCCTGAAACCACACAAACCTCCAGCCCCTCCAGCATCTCCCGTGAGCTCACTGTCCTTGCTGCACCTGTGAAGAGCTGCCTTGCAAGGCTGCTAATTGCAATTAACATCCCACAGTTCTCTCATCATGGGCAGCAAACCTTTTTCTCTTCTCCATTCCCAGCTCTGCTGTTTTTACAGCCACCTTTGGGTGCTGCTCCTCAGTTGTCTCTTCTCCAACTTGCACCCAGCAGAAGAATCTGCACAGATCCAACCCTGAGCTTCCCAAAACACCCCTGGCAGGGGTGACACATCCTCTGCAGCAAATGAGCCAGGCTCAGCATCCCTCCCTGTCCTCCGGGTGCCAAAGGCAGTGACAGGGGTCCTTTGCTCACAGCCCCTCTGTAATGGATCATCCTGACACCAACTCACTTGTTCTCTGTGTAATAAGTGATAATCTGCCCGCTCACACAGACGTGTACAAAGGAAAACTAACATGGCCTCTAAAACCAATGAGCCAGTAAATAGAGGGCTATAAATTATCAGGAGAAAGGATTTAATTAGCAGCAGAACTCACTTGCAGGGCACTGGCTTTATATGAGTCCCTCTCATCTCAAACTGCCTCATGTGCTCCCATCACTCCCCAGCCCCTGCCCTGTTCTCTTCCCTGCCCAGACAGACACCAAAGCTGAGCTGTGTTTTGGGAGGGTTTGGTGTCCTGGCTGTGCTGCGGTAGCTCTGTCCTGTCAGTGTTGCTGGGCAGCATCAGCCCTGAGAGCCCCAGATCAGGGCGAGAGCAGAGCTCACACAGCCCGTGATTTATGGGGTCATGGAATTGGTCATGCTGGAAAAGCCCTCTGAGATCAGAGTCCAACCTTTAACCCAGCACTGCCACGGCCAGCGCTGACCGTGTCCCCAAGTGCCACCTCCAGGGAGGGGACTCCACCACTGCCCTGGCTGCACAGCCCTTTCCATGAGGAAATTTTCCCAAAATTCCCGCTGAGCCTCCCCTGGCCCAGCCTGAGCCCGTTCCCTCTCCTCCTGTCCCTGTTCCTGGGAGCAGAGCCCGACCCCCCCAGCTGTCCCCTCCTGTCAGGAGTTGTGCAGAGCCACAAGGTCCCCCTTGAGCCTCCTTTTCTCCAGGCTGAGCCCCTTTCCAGATCCCTCAGCCCCTCCTGGGGCTCCAGACCCTTCCCCAGCTCCATTTCTCCTGTCCAGAGTCAGGGCTGTGCCTGCTGCCTAGACCTGCCGCTTTCCATGCCCGGCCTTCCCTTCCCCCCTGCACTCATGGGATGCTCGGGATGCAGGAGAGGGGCTGCAGCTCCAACCCGGTCAGTGGAGGAGCTCTGTCCCTGCTCTGCTGCTGCCTCAGCTCAGGGACAGCACAGGGGGTGAGGGCAGATCAGCAGAGAGCCCAAAATGAGATCAAATTGTACCCAGAGTCTCTGGTTTGAGGTGCCTGGGCTGAGTTTAAGGGAGAGTTTGACAGATCCCTGGTGCATCCTGGCAGCCCATCCTGCAGTTCAGGCTTTCCCCAAACCTCTGTCTTCCCTTTATTTTGCACCTGTTTGCTTCTGTAGCCTGGCTCAGGTCTCTCCTGATCACCTGGTTTGTGAATTCACTCCAGGTTTTCAGATGAAAGTGTTCTATTGAGCATCATCAACCCCAAACTCCTGAATTTTCTGGGAATGGCTCAGCAGATGTGAGGCTCTGTCATGTCTGGAAAGAGTCATTTTACCATGGAAAGAACAATTTCATCAGGCCAAAGCAGCCTGTAAAGATCCCTATGCTGTCTTTTTCTGCCTTTCTCCAGGACCCAGCCAGATGCCTCTTTAGCACCCACGTGCTGTTGGTTTTATTAATGTTGCATCTGCTGGTGATTTTGAGCAAGGGCCAAAGGTTCAGAATTGAAACTCAAGGACCCTCTCCTACTAAAAGATTTTATTAGCCATAAATCTGTTATAAAGTGCCCGTGTTGACAATAGGGAATAACACAATCAAAGCCCTCTCCTGCCAGTGACAGCCCAGCCCTGCCGCAAGGAGCCACGTGAATTAATCTGTCTCGTTAAGTGCCCTGGGTAAGAGCCTTTCAGGAGCACAAAACATTAGGACAGAAGACAGAGAAACAGCTGTGCCTGCACAAACACATCCTGCTTTCCAGAGGGGCCATCCCTAGTGGACGATGCTCCATCCCAGCCTCAATCTCCTGGCCTGTGCCTTGTGTCAGCCTCAGGTGTTCAGTGATCAACAAAATGTCCCAAAGTAGTAATAGTGGCTTCCTCTGTGCTGCAGGAAGGAGAACATTGATGGCAAAGGAGATCTTCCCTTAAGGGGAAGGAGGCACTGAAGATTCAGAGATGTTGTGGTCAAAAGGAGCAAAAAACTTGAGAGGGTCTGCAAAAGCACACGGGGTTTGCTGGTGTCACACTTGGTGTGGAAATTGGTGTCAGTTTGTCCCTGACCTTTTCACAAGTTAGCTTTCTTCTCCCTGGAGAGAAGTTTCTCACTTTCTATGCAAATTAATGTTATAAATGAAGAGGTCCCAAAAACATCCAAGTTAAAATTTAGCAGCAATTTTAATTAAGATGAATATAATTAAATAAAAAAATACATTCAAATAAAAATGTATTACATTCTTTATAAAAGTAATTTAACAGTGAATGGACCTGGTATCAATAAAGCATGAGCAAAAGGCTGGGTGGCCAGGCCAGGGTACATGTGCAGGGTTCAGGACCCCACCCCATGTACGAATCAAAGCCTATTTAATCTGTACTTTTATACTGTAGCCAACAACCCATCTCGTCCCATCTTTGATTGTCTCCTCCTAGTTTCAATTCTTGAAGTCTGCGTCACCTTCTTCATCGCGCATGCTCCAGTTGTTATTTGAGGGTCTTCAACTCCTTGTGGTGGTCGCAGGTGATGAAGGCTACTCCTCTTTCTTGTATGTCCTCTGTATAACCTTGCTAGTTATATATATGTGCCTGAATAGTTAAGTACCATTATAACAAAAAGAGAAATTAACATCTGGACATTTGGGCTTATCTCAATGTTCCTTGACTCTTCTCAATCCCTTTTTTAGCATCTTCAAGGACACTACTCTCTAACTTGGTCTCATGTCCTGTTCTCATAGTATTTTGCCAAGGAAAAAGGGCAGGGGGGCTCTTCTAACTCTATGTCTTTATCTGAAGTTAGTTTTACTAATTCTGCTAATATTGATTAAATGTAAAGTTACAATACTAACCTATTGATATTAAGTGATATTGAGTATATATATAGTTACAATTTAGCACGAACCATGCTCATTCATTACATTAATTATCCTGCCCAGTGTTCTGGACCTTTCTGGAAATGGGCTGGAGAACCTCCAGGGTCTTTGGTGGTCTTGATCCCTCTCCCACATTCCACACTCACTTCTCAGCCTCACTCCTGGACCCAGGGGTTGTGTGGGCTCACTGGCACTGGCACCTGGAGGTTGGTAATTCCCCTAAAAGATCGTGGTACTGTTCCCACAAGGAAGGCTGGTCCAGTTTAGAGGGTTTCTCCTCTTCCCTGTAAACACCAAAACATTCCATGGCAGCCCACCTGGCAGCCCCTCATGGCGACCACATGGCAAAGCTCTGCTGTCCCCCTGTCCCCTCCCTCTCCCATCAAGCCCTGAGCTGGTGCTCACAGCCCCACAGGGTTTAGGGGCACCCCGGAATAAAATTCAAATTGCAAAGAAAACTGGGGGAAGGAGGCTCCTTGTGAGGGAGCAAAAGGAGAGATGAAGAGAGAACAAAGGTGCACAGCATTGCACAGCCTGCTTTAGGAATTCATTGAAGACCATTCTGAGGCACAAGGCTGCCAAAACTAAAACAAAACCCACCAGCACCCAGCTCCTGGAGCCTGGCAAAGCCAGGCTCTAATAAACCCCACGGGTGTGAGGAGCTGCCCCAGGGGCTCTGCTTGGGCCTCTCTGCCCATGGGACTACTCTGATCAAGGATTTCAAACATTTCTGGTGTTTTTATTCACATTCCTGTTTCCAGAAGAGCTCTGGAAACTTTGTCCAGGCCAAAAATAAGTGTGGAGAGCATTCCAGGCTTTGGGAGCTCGGGAATGTGGAGGGGAGCGAGCTCCTGCTGGCAGAGCAGCCGGGGCTGCCAGGGAAGGTGTGGGCACAGCAAGTCCAGATCCTCCCTCACAGGGAATGGCTTCCACTGTCAGAGGGCAGGGCTGGATGGGAGATTGGGCAGGAATTGTTCCCTGGCAGGGGGGGCAGGGGCTGGGCTGGAATTGCCAGAGCAGCTGTGGCTGCCCCTGCATCCCTGGCAGTGCCCAAGGCCAGGCTGGACACTGGGGCTGGGAGCAGCCTGGGACAGGGGGAGGGGTCCCTGCCATGGCAGGGGTGGCACTGGAGGGGATTTAAGGTCCCTCCCCACCCATCCCAGCCCAATTCCATGTCCTGAGCTGGTGCAGAGCTCCTGGCTGTTCAGATGTTCCCAAGTTTCAATTCACCTGCGCCCTCAGCCCCCCGCTCGTGGTGTAAGTGCCCTTTTGAGGAGCTGGGTGAAACAACTCCTTTGTGTTTGAGAGCCACTTCCCGCTGGGTTTCTCATGCCAACACTCTGGCTGGAAAATAAATGGGTCTTCTTTTCCATTTGCAGAAACTTTCAAGCACTTTCAGAAACCCTAAATAGGAAAATAGTGTTCAGGCTCACAATACCTTCCCTTTCCACACCTGCTTTTCCAGAATTACTCTCAACAAGCATCTGAAAGGAGAACTAAAAATAAAATGTCAACAGTTTTGTCAATATCTTGGAGTGTCCCATGAATGGGGCTGAGCAGTGAGATTGTGACTGTCAGTGGGCAACAATTCCCAGCTCTGCTTCCCTCCCCAGCAAACCCCAAAGCTGCTGCTGCAGGATGCTCCGTGCTGGGGGTGAGTCTGAGCTCTCCAGCTGATTTGACCGAACCCAGATCAGTCTTGGGCTCAGAACAGAGCAGCTGTGGCTGCCCCGGAGGAGTCCAGAGCCAGGCTGGACTTTCAGGCTTGGAGCAGCCTGGGACAGTGGGAGGTGTCCCTGCCATGGCAGGGGTGGCACTGGATGGGATTTAAGGTCCCTTCCAACCCAAACCATTCCAGGATTTCACAAAATTTCCAACTTTCTACTCCAGAAACTCCTGGTGTTTGGGTTTGTTCCTTTTCCAAAGGGAAAGCTCAAGGCTGGAGCTTTCAGTAGAGGTGGGGAGTTGGGAGCAAACAGGAAATAATGGGAGTTTTATCAGTCCAGTTCTTGCCATCCAGAGTATCCTAATGTCACTGCCTCCATCGTCAGTGATCCCCCAGACATCCCAGAGCAGGCTCTGCCTCTTCAGGGGATTTCACAGTTTGAAAATTGTCTATGCACAAAAAGAAAAAAAAAACCTTAATTTTACCTTCCTACAAAACAAAGTAAAAATCACCACAGAGCTGTTTTTAGAAGTGCTTTGGTTTTAACTATTTGTATCAATTAAGTTACAGTTCTTTAGGACATGAATGTAATATTGGGACATTGCATTTTTGCTGTGGGGTTTTTCTCCCCAAACCCCCAAAGTTCCCATCAGAACCTTTGTTTCAGGATTTTTCATGGAGAAAACTTCCTATTACCCACTAATGAAGCTGGGAAAAGGTTCGTGATACTGAGTTGCAGGAGAAGAGGTTGGCCTGTCCTTGTATTTTAGGGGCTGTAAATCCCAATAACCCTGTGTTTACAATCCTGCTTTTGGGAATTTGAAACCCCAGGTCCTTGCAGAATAAAGTGCATGTGACACATCCCAGGGGCCACCCCCAAACTCTGCCAAGCCCACGGGCTCCAGCTGTGTGCGCACGGGGCCGGGGACTTGGGATTTTTGCAGCTCTTTCCAGGCAGATGTGCTCACTCTGGCTCTGGGGTTACGTTTCCTGTTTCTCTGCTGCTCTGTGGTTGCTTCTGGGTCAGTGACCCCGAGGTTTGGGACCTTTGGCTGTGCCTGGAGCCAGTCCTGGAATTTTGCTGGAGCCCTTGGATGCTCTGTGTCTCCCTCAGCCCCTGCACTGCTCCACTCCAGGTTGTCCCCTCACATCCCCACAGCCCCTCATGCATGGCTCAGCAGCACCTCCAGCCCCTCTCTTTTGGAAACAAAAAACTCCCTGAGATTTCTGGATGAGAAATCTTCTATGAAATTGTTGCTCTCTGGAGACAATGGGATGGAGCCAGAGCCCTCCTGGGATTTGCAAAGCCAACCACAGCCCCCAGTGGCAAATGAAGTCTTTCCTGCAGGACCCCACAGGCTGGGAATAACCCATTCACCAGCCCCAAAATGCTGGGAACAACCCAATCCTTCAAAAGCCTCAGGACACCCCATGAGCTGCATGAACCCCCTTTGTCGTTGTTGCACAAAAAAAGATGAGAGACTCCAAATATTTCAGAAGCCAAAGAGCATAGAAAAGGCTTTATTGTCCAATTCTTACTGCTTTTTATAAGGTGCTTCGATACAGACTTAACATGATTGGTGTATAGGAATGAATCTCCCCAATCCTATTTGTTAAACTACAGAAACAGCCAAAATGGGGTTTTTTGAGAACTAGAAAGGCAAAACACTACCTGGAGAAAGATTGTTTTGGGTAAGGATAGTTGTTTGCCAGGATTGTTTTGAGAAGAAACTCTTGAGAAATTTTCCCTTGGGAAAAAAGTTAGCAGCTGCTAGCAGGCTAAAATGGCTCAGACCCAGAAATATCAGGCCCACACCCCTTCAAGTACAACTCTGGTCCAGGCTCTTCCCCTTGCATTTACTTGTGGGATTTTTCCTCTCCTGTGCCGGTCCCTGATGAGGCTGCAGCTACAGGAGCTGCCCTTGCTCCAAGCTTGGTGCCAAATCCATCCTTCCCCGTGCCCTGTCCCTGTGGCCGCTGTCCTGGATCTGACAGATGGTTTGTGGTGTTGGGCTGGGCTCCAGGAACAAACATTTTCTGAGGCATTAATCTTTATAGGGATTATCTACAGCAACTGCTCCGTGTGGCACTTGGAGATCACTCTGGGGGGTCCTTGAGTCTTTCGATGAGTGGAATTTGGTGTCAGATTCAGGGCTTTTCCTCAGAGGAGTCTGCACAGAGAGGGGTAGAAGATATTCAGAACTTTGGGGACAGTGGTGGTTCTAAATTGGGATGATTTGGGTTTGTGCACACAAGGGGATAGATCCTCCCTGAGAGTTTGGGGACCTCTATGAGGAATGTTTTGACCCTCAAGGTCCTCTCATTGCAGCAATTTACCCCAGATCATCCCTTCCCAGTAACCCCAGGGGCTCTCTGGGCTTCCTTACCCAGCTGGTACCTTCCTTACCCAAACCCACAAACCTGAATTACTCTGGAATTCCCAGCCCATCCCTCCTTTGAGCACAGAGAGCTCACAGCAACCCTTCCCATCCCAGGTACTTGCACAGGGCTGGCATCATGCCTTGGGAGATTTTCTACAGGATCCTGGGAAAAGACCTTTGGGATCATCAGATCCACCTGTTCCCCCACACTGCAGAGGCACTGAAGGGACACTGAAGGTATCCACAGGGCATTAAACCGCTCCAAGTGTGGGGATTCCAAACCTCCCCGTGCAGCTGTGCCAGGGCTGGACAGCCCTTTCCAGGAGGAATTTTCCCTGGCCCAGCCTGAGGCCATTCCCTCTCCTCCTGTCCCTGTTCCCTGGGAGCAGAGCCCGGCCCCCCCGGCTGTCCCCTCCTGTCAGGAGCTGTGCAGAGCCACAAGGTCCCCCCTGAGCCTCCTTTTCTCCAGGCTGAGCCCCTTTCCAGCTCACTCAGCCCCTCCTGGAGCACCAGACCCTTCCCAGCTCCGTGCTCATATCCACAGCAACAGGAGCAGCTCCAGCCTGTGGGATGAAGGATTTGGGGAGAAGGATTTTGGGTGAGGGGTGAGGGATGTTTCCAGCCCAGCAGCTCTCGCACTGGGCAGGAGCTGGGAGGCAAAGGGTGGGTTTTCCCCAGCTGCAATACTGAACCAGGCTCTTTGGGAATCCTTTCCTCTCTCTGGCACAGGAAAGGGAGTGATCACAGAAGAAGTGGGAGAAGGATCATCCTGTAAGTGCAAACATTAAAGCTGCATTTAGCACCTCTCTAATTTTTAATATGAGCTGAGCTGCAGTCAGATATTGGGCACCGAGCTAAGTGACAATTTATGCAGCAATTCTAAATTAGCTGCAGCACAGAGAGAAAGGCACTTCTTTGGCTCAGCAGCCACAACGGAAACTAAAATCACTTCAATCCCAGCCAAAAAAAAGGTGTGTTTTGGGGGAAGGGGAGGCTGAAAGCTCAGAGTTTTCTTCCTTTGTTTTAAAATGAGGGGAATTTGGAAGGTCAGTGTTTTGAAAGGAGGAATCTTAGTCTGTGAAACATTCCTGTCACTTCTTTGGGCAGAGATGGATGGGAGATTGGGCAGGAATTGTTCCCTGGCAGGGTGGGCAGGGGCTGGGCTGGAATTGCCAGAGCAGCTGTGGCTGCCCCTGGATCCCTGGCAGTGCCCAAGGCCAGGCTGGACACTGGGGCTGGGAGCAGCCTGGCACAGGGGGAGGGATCCCTGTCATGGCAGGGGTGGCACTGGAGGGGATTTAAGGTCCCCAAACCACTCCATGGCTCTTGACACAGCCTGACACTCCTCCCAGGGCACAGGAGTATCCCATTCCCAGGATAAGGCCCTGAACCAGAAGAAAAAATCCCTGAACAAACCCTGGGAGAGTTCAGCCTCACCCCAGTGCCAGGGCAGACTCTGCTCAGCTCCCAGGACAATCCCAAACCCAGCTCCTCCCCAGGACTCTGTGTTCCAGTTACCTCCACAACCTCTCTCCTGCCACAGCCCCTCAGTGTCCGGTTCCCTGGTCACTCTGGGGGCACAGGGTGGGTCCCTCTGCCTCCTCCAGCCCCAGGGGCTGCTTCTCTGTTTTCTGCTCTATTCTCTGTTCTCTGTTCTCTGTCCTGTTCTCAGTTCTATTCTCTGTTCTCAGTTCTCTGTGTTATCTGCTCTCTGTTCTCAGTTCTCTGTCCTGTTCTCAGTTCTCTGTGTTATCTGCTCTCTGTTCTGTTCTCTGCTCTCTGCTCTCTGTTCTCAGCTGTTGAACACAGAGGGGTCTCAGTGCCCACCCTGCCTGGGGACAGCAGGGGACAGTGGCCAGGCCCCAGCAGCCACCTGCACATGGTCAGTCGTGTGTCCCCTTGGAAGCCAGGCAGAAATCCCTGATCCGTGTGTGGTGCCTTATCTCAGTGCTCCACGGCTGCAACTCCTCCTTTATCTCAGCAGCCCCTGAAAGCCCCAGCAGGGCCTGTTGCACACAGGACGTGGTGGCAGCTCTAGGGCTGTGGACAGGGGATTTTATCTGTTCCTGGAAGCTCTGGGGCTGTGGACAGGGGATTTTATCTCTGTTGTTTCAGCAAGCTCAGGGAAAACAAGGCCAGGCCCTGGAGCAGGAGATAAACCAGGACTGGCCTGGCACCTGCACATCCACAGGGTTTAGGTTTCAGCTGGGTGACCTCAAGCCAAGGTGAGCCTGGATCTGAGCTGGGGCAGTGACATTAATGACAGGGACACACAGCTCCTGCTGGCTCTTCATGGGACAAGGGTGGGGTTTTGCTGCTTACAGGGATTTTTCACTCCAGATTAGGATGCCAAAGGCAGCTCCTTTGTGGGGCTGCTCAGTGGGTTTGCTCTGGTTGGCACCTGAGGCTCTCTGATGATAAAATCTCATTTCCTGCGCTCCTGAGCAGGGAATTCACACTGTGTTTTGGGGACATAAACTGCTGAAAGGCAGAGAAAAACATCCCTGGGTGTCTGAACCCCTGGGCTGCAGCTGAGGCTGGCACAGAGCTTTGGTCCCTCCTGCCATCAGTGGTGATCCTGTCTGGGAGCTCCGAGGTGTTTTGGGCCCCTCTGGGCTGCAGTCCTGCAGTGAGAGATGCCCTGCCTTGCTGCCCCCCCCAGCAGAGGCTCCGTCCATTCCACTGCAGCTCTCAGGCCACACTCCCTGCACTCTCTGTTTGGCAGTTTGGCATTTTCCACCATCTCAAGATGTGCAGCAGACAGCTCTCACTGCTGGAGCAGCCCCACAAGGCAGCCACGAGCTCTGGCAGTGATTGCACTCAGCACATTCCTTGCCTCAATTGTCGAATGGGAACTGTTTGAAACCTGCCCCTGCTCTGTTCCTGCCAGGGGGGAGAAAGGGACAAAAGGGGCTTTGGGGGCACAACCCAGCTGCTCAAAGGCACAGAATCAGGGAATTGCTGAAGCCACTCCATCTCTGCTGGAGCTCTGATCCCTGTGTTTGGAGGCAGAGGGAGCCCTGTTGTTTATTAGGAGCAATTCTAATCCTGCAGGCGGGTTTTGGGTTGGGTTTTTTAGGCAAACGACCTCATTTTATGTAGAAGCAGCACATCCAGGATATTTGCTGGATATCAGCAGGTCTGGTGTGGCGTTCTGCTCTCAGTATCCCAAACTCCTGAGCAGTGCTGGTGTCCCAGGACACAAAACTGGCAAGGAGCAGACTCAGATCTCCAGGGTCAGGCAGTGTGTGCAGAGACCCTGACTCCTGATTCCTCCCTGGCTCCTGATGCTTTCCCAGTTCCTGGTTCCTGATTCCTGATCCCTGATTCCTGATCCCTCCCTGGTTCTTGGTTCCTCCCATAGCTCCTTCTCCCCTTCCAGAAGAAGCCTGGGAACAGAACCAGCCAAAGGAGTCACTGCAGTGCAGGGAGGGACCAGCTGGGTTCCATGCCTTGGGATCCCCTGGAATTTGGAGAGGACACTTCCAGAAGCTGCCCTGCCCTGCTGCCTCAGCTTCCAGCTGTTTCCAGCTGTGAGGGTTGGGTAGGACTTGACAAACCACAGGGATGGGACTCGCTGGGGTGAGTGGTGGGAGCTTTTCCAGCCCGAACCATTCCAGGATTCTGTGATCTGTGTGCAGAGCATCCCCTGAGCTCCCTGCACAGCATTTGCTGCCCCAGCAGCTCCAGCTGCTTTCTTTGTCCCCTCCCTCTACCTGTCCCAGCAGTGTTGTCTCCCCTTCAGGGGGATCATCTGTGGGGTCCCTGCAGCCTCAAGGGCTGCTCAGAGAGACCCAGGTGAGCCCTAGCCCACCCTGTTCCAGGTGTTCCATCAGTCTGAGGCACATCACAAACCTGCAGCAGCACATACTGGCTGGGGAGCCACAAAAATGATGGAAAGGTTTGGAGAATTGGGCCTGTGAGAGCCAGGCAGGCCCGGGCGGGAGCGGAGATGGCTCTGTGGAGGCAGCAGAGCCGTTTGCAGCTGCA